>NC_080566.1:15798750-16410000 GCF_030253575.1 Rhododendron vialii | reverse complement strand
GCACACACAAATAAATTATGAACTCAAGTTCAATATATCAACTCCTACTCAACGAATCCAACTATGTGGAAAACAATAATCAAAGCATATTCATTTTCCTATTTAACTTGAATCAGCAAATTAATAAAGAACAAACAATTTTCTAATCCCTAACGATTGTTCCAGTAATCTTCAAGCACAACGCAACACATTTGCATTACGTACTCAACAAATGAGCATGTGACATCACGCCAAGCCAGATGTGAACAATAAAGCTTCTTTATCTGAAAAAAAAGAGACAGAAAATAAGGAGCATAAATTAAACCTCAAAAAAATCATAGCTAGGGCTTCAAAACTTCAACAATGAACAGAGAGATCGATAAGAGAGGGAGTTGGGGGTGGTGGTCGCCGGAGATCGCCGGAGGTTGATAGGTAGTCATCGGTGGTCGATGATGCTTGGGAATGCAATTTCGAAGGTCGTCGGATATTGGGGAGAGTCCGGAAGTGTTGTCGGAGGGTCATCAATATCTGGGTTGCTTCGTTGGAAACAAACGAAAAAAGAAAGAGAGAAAGAGGAATCCAAATGAAACGGGAATGATCGTTAGCTCATGTAATGATTCACATATACCTCATTGCACGCACGTTCCAAATTATATGGCTACATGCCCTAACCCAACTGGCTTGAAAATAAGGTTCATATTCTAATTGGTCAATGTGCACCAAAATCACGAAGAATAGGACTTTAACAAACAAAGGAAAAGAGAAATACCACTTAATAGGTGGCAATTTCCTATATCAGAAAGTTCACAGAGGGTCTCTACTATATTAGAAAGTTCTACACACACACTCAGAAGATCTTGAAAGAATTTCAGTCGTCCCTGTCCGTTAAGAAGAAGAAATAATCACTTTACCAGCTCTCATTAGGTGGCATCCCAAAACAGTTTTAAGTAATCCTAAGCTAGCCCTCCTCTTTCACTAAGGTCATTAAAAAAAAGACTGAAATAAGAGAATTATTGAAAAATAGAGAACTTTATAACATAGCGCACTTGTAACGGTTCTACTACTTCATGTACCCCAAAAGAAAGAAAACAAACCCAGCAATAACATCACTCGCAATAAAATAGACAAAAGATGAAGAGCAGTACCATGAAATGAGTGTTTTCTAAAATGAACATAAGGACATAAATTACTGGTTAAAGCATCTCCAAGACTCTAACTCTTACTCTATCTTTTGAGCAAATCCAAAAATTGAGTAGAAATCCATTTAAGCTCATTGCAACACTTGATTCGAAAAAGTGAATTCATATTAGAGGGTTAGCGAAGTCAAAAATCACCAACATTCATTCGATATTTTCAATCAGCATCCTTAGGCTTACAAATCAGAGCCAAATATCTATTTTCGATAAAAACAGGGCAACAATAGGACAACAACTAAATAGAAATTGTAAACTTCTACCTTGGTTAGGCTCCAAAAATTAAAGGTCCAGTAACCACACACAATTAGGGCTCCATCTGGTCACCGAATGATACATGAGAAAAGAAGGGGGAGAAAAACATAATGAGACCTAACAACGCACCTAGAATACAGAAAATGGATTCTAGCAGCGCTTTATGTTCCTCAACTAACATAGTAGAAAATGAATTCCACAAAGGAATCGACTCCCATCTGCTAGAATACATGGTTAGTGCTTTTGTAAATGTTCTTGAATCTTAAGGAGCAGAGGCAAAAATGTCTCCTCGGCCACGAAATATGTAAATGTTCTTGAAGCCTATCCTAAATGGCTTGAAAGTTCCAATAGATTTGGTTAATTCCAAAGCTTTTGTCGCCAGATGAAATTATAAATCCAAAAGAAACATTTTTGCTTAGATTACCTACATAAAAACTACTCTGTATCTTTCTTTTTTTTAAAAACCAACTTAGTGCAACACTCAACTTCAGTCAATGTTATAGAGCAGGAAGAAACTAACCAAGCAATATAGACTCCAATGAAACAATTACTGTTTTCGAGAGTAAGCTTCCAATTAGATTCAAAGAAATGTGAAGCCAGCAGTGCGTAATTTTATAGACTCCAATGAAAGTCATCTTGTATGTTTTACCACAACAAAAAAATAAGTAATTGATGCATGCATAATGAATGAAGTAAGATCAATTTAAAACAAATAATAATCAAAACTACTTACCCATCCCTAGATAGATCAGCTTCGCATGTAAATAACTCCATGCATCGATCAATCCCCAATCTAACTCTGTGGAGATCAATTCTTGGCTGAAATCAAAGTCCAAATCAAGAAATCCAAAGTAATCTGCCCGAGTAGCTAATTTTTTTTTTCCTCTTCAAATAAAAAATATGGATACTTGTATACACAGATAGTGGGTTTACGATTACGGGTTTCGGAGTTTGAGGATTGGGGTTTGGGATTTTTCTAAAAATCCATCACCATCTTTGACGCAGAGAGAGAGAGAGAGAGAGAGAGAGAGAGAGAGAGAGATAGATACCTCGAGAGGTGGTGTGGTGATGGAGAGGGCCGGTGCCGCTGATGGAGAGGTGGTGTGGTGCTGGTGGTGGTGGGTCGGACCGTCGGAGGGAGAGAGAGGGAGTCAACAGAGGGGTTTAGGCCGGCCGGTGGTGCTAGGAGAGCGATCCGAGAGAGAGAGAGAGAGAGAGACGGGGAGCATGAGGTATGGGGCTAGGGTTTCCAAAAAGTCTACGTTTCATATTTAATTTGAAAATCAAATCAAAATCTTACCAAAATTCCATTTAGGATAGCCCTTGGATGGATTAAGTATTTACGGGCCTACCATTGTAAAATGGAGGGGTAGATTTATGGAGGGGACAAATCTGGAGCGTTGGTTGTCTTTTAAATCAAACACAGCTCTGTTTTATTATATACTAGTGGATGCCCGTGTCTGAAGACACGGCTTGAACGATTCAAACAAATACTGGACATTCAACCAAATATATCAACCCCTACCCAATGAATTAATTCAACTTTGCGGAAAATAATAACCCAAACAAATTTATTGACCTATTTAACTTGAATCAGCAAGTGAAGAGCAAAAAATTTTTCAATTTCTAACTTCTGTATGCACAAACTCAAATGCATAAAACTTTGATAAAATAAAAAACACCATCCAAACATCAATGCAAACAAAAAATCTATATTGCTTTTGGGTAGGTAAAAAAATCAATAATAATAAAATGACAAAAATATATGGTTGTATACCATTTTTCTTGCCTACGATGTGTCCCCAGAAAGCGATTATGATTAGGGCAATCCAAACATTGATATCTATCAATAGATAATAGAGAAAGCCCGTTCCCAGTTAACAAAAGCTTGTACCAAATTAAGATTAGGCAAAAATCAAATTAAGATTAGGGAAAAATCACACATCGCGTGAGCAAACATTACAATAGATTAAATTCATGCCTTTACCTTGGTTGATGTTTGGTGTGCTCAGAAGAACCTTAGCAAATCTGTAAACGACGTCTAAAACCATAGAAATCCATGAATTTTTTTGGGATACGTAAGAAAGTAAAATCATAGAAACGTTATGTAAATCACACTCACTTTGGTTGCATATGATCTCCCCGTTGAATGCCTCTAAGAACAAACTAACCATCTCTCTATTAGAAATTCCATAAATTAAGAATGAAATGATTAGCTGTAAATCTTCTTTTTTTAAAAGTTTCTTATAAGTGAGCCTATCCGTTAAACAATTTTTTGATCAGTGGATACCTATACATATATGGAGATTATGAGATCAATCATAAAATTACCTTGCTTGAAAGAGACCAACTAAGACGCATAGAACAAACTCGAATTCATAAATCTTGATCAAATCAAAAAATACTGATGTACCAATAGTTTGAGTAATGTATGAATAGACATTTTTGTTCAATTGTGTTACTGATTATCCCATTTGGAAATCTCATAAGACCCGTGCTATTCACGATTTTGATGACGGCAAATAACTTGAAAGTCATAGAATTTCATAACCAAATGGATAGAAAAAAAGTAAAATCATTATGTGAGGGCAATCATGATTAACTTTTACCAAATCCTGATTTATTATAAGGGTAAAAAAAAAAAAACTTCTTCATTCGATCCTATAGAATGAACTTCTTCATTACCAATGCACTTTTGGATTGCTCGAATTGAAACCCTCTCCCTCCTTGTATGTTCTAAAAAAAAAGATTCAAACATTATACTCAGTACAGCCGTCACTCCAATTTGAACCGAGCGTAATCGAATTTTTTTGGAGTTGAACTTAACAAATTGAACTGGGAAAAAAAAAAAGAACTGGAAAAAAACGAAGTAAAGAGCTATACCTGTAGTGAAAGAATTGGAGAGAGGGCGATAGTCAGAGAGACGGAAAAGAGAACTGAAAAGAAAATGTTTAGGGAGAGAGAGAGAGAGAGAGAGAGAAACAATTAGGGGGAGAGAGGGAGATAAAAAAAAAATGAAAGAACTGGAAAAAAACGAAGTAAAAAGCCATACCTGTGGTGAGAGAATTGGAGAGAGGGCGAGAGTCAGGGAGAAATGTTTAGGGAGAGAGAGAGAAAGAGAAACGATTAGGGAGAGAGAGAGATATAAATTTGTTTCACCCAATTTGTATTGTTCAATCAATAGCAAATTTGCCTTACCCGATTTGTATTTCCATTATAGCACTCACCAATCAACGGCAAATTCATAAATCATCCATTTGTATTTCAGAAATACTCACCCAATCAACGGCAAGTCTTTACAATCAAGTCTTTAATTACACCCAAATCAACTACAATCGGCAATTTTGGCAATTTCGGAAATCATTACAATCAACTACAATCGGCAATTTCGGAAATCATTACAATCGGCAATAGGTAAATTGGATAGAAAAAAAGTAAGTCATTACAATCGAAAATCATTACAATAGGCAATCGGATCTTTAAGTCAATCAACGGCAATCAGATCTTTAAGTCAATCAACGACAAGTCTTAATTTAACCGATGGATAAATTAAGTTTTTTTTTTTTTACCCTCACAACAAATCAGGATATTAGGATTTGGTATAAAACTTTCTTGTCATATTATATAGATTTCATTATTTTTATTTCAAATTTTGGCTGATTATAGCATTAGGATTAGTCACTAATTTCCGAAATATTATTATTAGTCAATAAAAAAGAGAGTTGAGATTAGGATTATGATTAGTCAATAAAAGAAAGGCATGATTGAATTAATTTCCGGAATATAGCATTAGGATTAGGATTATGATTATACAATATTGGATGATTAAACAATCATGCCTTTCCTGAAAATTGGTTGATTATACAATTAGCATTAGGATTATACAATCATGCCTTTCCGGAATATACAATTTTGGCAGATTATAGTAGTGTACATAATTTGGAAGTTTGGAAAACATTTACATTATTGTAGATTTATATATTAGGAAATATTCATTCGATCCGACGGCTACAAAGTTAATAGGAAGTATAATCAAACGGTTGTAGAGGGTGCTCTGTTTTTATGAATAGACATTGTAGATTTATACATTAGGAAATATTCATTCAATCCGACGGCTACAAAGTTAATAGGAAATAAGATCGAACGGTTGTAGAGGGTGCTCTGTTTGTATGAATAGACATTTTAATAGAAAACCGCCATGTTTTATAATATAGATATATATATATATATATATATATATACACACACACACACACACACACACACACACAGAGTCAATCTCAAATGAGGGAGTCCTTATTTTAGTTAAAATGCGGACCTCCTCATTTCTCCTATTTTCCAATCGAATTTCGATGATCCGAGCCGCTCAATGTGTTCAGAATGTGATTTTAAGGGTATCCGCGAGAAATCAGCAAAAAAAAAATGACCTCGAAGGGCTTCATCCGAGCAGTTTTTGTTTGAACCGTTCGATAAAAAACAAACAAAAACTGCTCGGATGAAGCCCTTCCCGGTCATTTTTTTTGCTGATTTCTCGCGGGTACCCTTAATATCACGTTCTAAACACATTGAGCGGCTCGGATCATCGAAATTCAATCGGAAAAGGAAGGTCCGCATTTTATTAAAATGAGGTGGTCCTTACGGGAGACGGACTATATATATATATATATATATATATATATATATATATATATATATATATATATATATATATATATATATATAGGTTAAATATAATATATCTCTTGAAGTTAACATAGAACTCTACCTTGCCAGAGTGGTAATGGTACAACATATAAAGATAGTGAAGTTGGTGTTCAATTCCCCCTAACCACTTTTTTTTCCATGTTATCCTACTATTTAATTTCGCTAAAATTCTCACAAGATTTGTAATGTTTTCAACTAATTGAAAAGGTACGTGATGCGTGTGGACATTGAATTTTTACTTGACTTATTTAAACACATTTTTTAAAAAAGACTAATGTGGTACGACTATGTACTTATGGGTATGCAAAAAAAAAAAAAAAAAAAAACTTTATACAAATACTGTTAAAATTGCAATTTAAAGAATGGTCGGTTTGGATAAAGAATAGTAAGCAAAAGTTAGATATAAATACAAAAAAGTCTCCTATACCATTACATATCATTAGCATGGTGCAGTGGTCATCACAAATTGTGAAAAGTTCCAAGGGCTTGAATTCAATTTCCAGGACCCTCTATCCCTTGTTTTTTTCTTTATTTTTTCATTTTTGTTCTAACTCTTTCATTTATTTCTTCATTTTCGTTCTACCTCTCTTCCTTTTATTTTTTATTTATTTTTGTTCTACCTCTTTCTTTTATTTCTCCATTTTTGTTCAATCCCTTTTTGTTTTCCTCCCAATCCACAATATTATGAAAATTAAATTACTATATCTTTTAGTTTACTTGCTCTTGACTTTGACATTAATCTTACAGTTGACACCGCGACAGTTGAAAGAGTATTTTTAACCATATTGTGAAAAATCGGTTGTGGAATAGAATGAATGATCAATATTTAATAGTTAAACGATAATTTAGTGGTATACATACAGAGAAGTATTTTTTAAGATTGTGAATAATAAGTGACCCCAATATATAAAATTCCTGAGTCCGACACTGCTCCTACCCGCAAGGGGTAAAAAAATTTGGTTTCCAACCCACAAGCTTGCTTTGAATCTTTTCAATAACGAATTGGAAGGATTGTTTGGTAGGACAATCATGGTGAATAGGACATCTGAGGTACTTACCAAGGTTATTTGTTAGAGGGATTCGAAGGGTACAGGATAAGGATAATTATTTTTTGTCTTCCTCAAGAGTGTTATTGGAGAAAAACAGCACTCTATATTTGGTCCATTTGGACAAGCTAACCTTTTGTCCCGAAATGGTGCAAAACTCATCGAGGACTATACAGAGAGTCTCACAATTTGCTTGGGTGGCTTGTGCAAAAAGAATCAAATCATCAGGAAAAAAAAAACAAGTGTGTTAGTTTGGGGCCACTTCTGGAGGGCTTGATTGGAGTCCATATATTATTGTTACAAGCATTGGTAATTTGGATGGACAAGTACTCCACAAAATGAAAATGTACGATGAAAGAGGATCACCTTGGCGAATATCCCTAGACGGGTAAAAAGTCTTAGTGATACTGCCGATAAATAAGGAGGATTGACGTGGAGGAGGTGGATATGACTGACATGATGATATCAATCCAAAGTGTGGAAAAATTAAAGAAAAAGAGCACTTTTCTAATGAAGCCCTATTCAAGTCTATTGACCATAGGCTTTTTCAAGATTAAATTTGATGAGCAATGTGGAACTATATATTTTCTTAACAGACAAACCGTAATTATTTGTATGAAAAAAACAAAGAGAGTATGCCATGGAATGAACTTTTTTTACAAAATCTCAATAAGTAAACTTTCAACTACCTCTCTAGTCAGCAATTGTCTAGTGGACGTAGTAAAGTGGAATTACTCTATTACCCTTCCGTGTTGAAAAAGAACTTTTAACTACTCCTGGCCATTATTATGGTCAAGTTTATATCTTATTCAGTTACCTAATTCTTGTTATATAGGATGCGATGTTACACTACTCTTTGAAGATAGGATAAGCATGTGGCACATGTTCGGACAATGATTTAAAACTGTCTTGTATCTTTGCTTTTTCGGTTGAGTTCCTTATACGCACTTGCAATTAGGTTTCTGACTTTCAGGGGATGGGCTCACCTCCTATTCCTTATCTATTTACGAGTGTGTAGACACTCCAATCTGGGCCTCGGAGATTCTTTGAATGTCCTGATGATAAAATAAAGGAAACAATACCTTTGATAGCTTGGATGAATGACTCCCTCAACCCAAAAGGCTCAAATAAAACCAAAAGCCCGAACCAAAAACCCAAAAACCTTAGACTGGACTTAGAATACCGCGCATAACACTTTTACACCGCACAGCGTAGTAAAAAATTATTACGACGTACGAGGTAATGAGGTTAACCGCACAACATTTCAAGTAAAGTTCTGGCTGGCTCAGAAAGCTGTCAACCATGCTCACTTAAGCCACAGCTACAAAATGACTTAGCTAAAAAAGGCACTTCTAACTCGCCTGGAAAAACACCTCCCCTATTTGAATTCAAAATCCTTGGCTTTTGCCTATAAATACACCCCTCCACTCAAGAGAAAATAGTCCCAAGCTCTCTAAAGAAAGGGCTCAGGCCTTGCTTCATAACCTTTTTCTCTCTTCTTGCCTTTACATCCACTCACTACTCCCGAGCCTTGAGAATGTTATTCCCAAAAGACATTCTTTAAGTACTTTACTACATTTTTCTCCTCACCATCAAAGTTAGTCTTTGATAAAACTGAAACTGAAAGCTGAAAAGTTAAGTACTGAAAGTTGAATGCTGAATTTTTTAAGATGAAGAACTGTTTGATAAACATATTAAGCACTGCATTAAAATTAATGAATTAATTTTAGTTCTAATTTTCTTTAGTTTTGGTGATTGTAGTGGTGGTGGTGGTGATGGAATGGTAGTGGTGAGGGTGATGGTGGGATGGTGGTGTGATAGTGACGGTGGAATGATGGTGGTGCAATGGTGACGTTATAGTGGTGGCGGTGGCGGTGGCGTGGTAGTAGTGGTACGGGTGTTGTGGTAATGGTGGTGGTGGCGGCGGTGGCAATGGTGGTGGTGGAGTGGAGTAGTGGTGGGTGGTAATAGTTGTGGTGGTGGTAGCATTGTGGTGGCGGTGGTGAAGTGATGGTGGTGGGGGTGCGTGGCGTGGAGTGGAGTGGAGTAGTGGTGGTGGTAATGGTTGTGGTAATGGTAGCGTTATGGTGGTGGTAGTAGAGTGGTGGTGGTGGCGGCGACGGCGGCGGTGTTGGTGGAGTGATGGTGGTTATGGTGGTGGTAGCGTGGTAGTGGTGGTAGTGGAATAGTGATGGTTGTGATGGTGGTTAGCGTGGTAGTGATTGTGGTGGTGGTGGAATGGAGGAGAGAGTGGTGGCGGTTGTGGTGGTGGTGGTGCAATGGTGGCGTTGTGGTGGTAGGGGTGATGTGGTAATGGTGGTGGCGGCAGAGTGATGGCGGTGATGGTGGTGTGGACTAGTGGTGAGTGGTAATGGTTGTGGTGGTGGTAGCGTGGTGGTGAAGTGATGGTGGTGGGGGTGGAGTGGAATGGAGTAGTGTTGGTGGTAATGGTCATGGTGGTTGTAGTGGAGTAGTGGTGGTGGTTGTGGAGTGATGGTGGTTGTGGTGGTAATGGCTGTGGTGGTGGTAGCGTTGTAGTGGAATAGTGATGGTTGTGGTGGTGATAACGTGGTAGTGGAGTAGTGATGGTGGTGGTGGAGTGGTGATGGGAGTGGTGGCGGTTTTGGTGGTGGAAGTGGTGGCGTTTGTGGTGGTGGTGGTTGAGTGACGATGGTGGTGGAGGATTGGTGGTGGTGGTGGTGGTTGAGTGCAAACATATAAGAATTCAGTCAAAATTAAGTAGTTCAAAACTACTTAATTTTTATCAACTTTTTACACTACATTTTAAGTGGCACTTAATCGGTTAAGTAACATAAAATGTGGTTATCAAACCTACTTAATCACTTATTACTTAATTATTTCAGTTTTAAGTGCTGAATATGGGATATCAAACAACCCCTAACTTTGAGATCTCATCCACCAAAATACCCAACTACCACTCACACCCACACCTATCTTTTCTCATCCGATCTCGTCCACCCACATCATTCATCCGCTATCATTTCTCATCATCCATCCCCATTCAAGCTCAAGATCAAAGGTAAAAACCAAGTTTTGTTGGGTCAGGCTCTGTCCTGGCCCTGAGGGGGCTTTCCTGCCGTTAGGCTTAACCCCTTTTGGTTAAGTTTTGACTTAAAAATCATTTCCAGAAAATAAAACAGCCACTATGCTGAAGATACCATGCCGTGTGGCGCTTTGATCCGTTGCACGACATTGTATGTTCGAAGTGGCCTTTTGTTAGCAGCTACTTTCTTGTTCAAACTGTCTGGATCATGACCATCCTTCGTTAAGCTTGTTTTCGTTGTTGATATGTCTGTCATTAGCGCTATCAGAACAAGACCATGTCTACAAGCCATGTTTTATCTTATAAACAAGGTTTTCTTAATCATCTCAAGCGATTAAATATGTCAAAAGTTGTTTTATGTTCAAGGCTTGAAGAAATGGTACTGTTCCGAGACAATCCAGTGTTTGTACATCTTCTGATGTTTTTGAAAAATGGCGCACGAGGTTTAAATTATGCCGGGCGATGTTCTGGATGCTGATGACAGTCTAGTAATAAAACGAGTACCCCGCACGGCGTAGTGTGATGCCATGCGCGGCATTGTGGTATGCCGTATGATGGGTGGCCGTAGTCCAAGCAGTTTGTTGAGTAGTTCCTTTTTCTTTTTCTTTTTCCTTCTTCTTTTCTTCCTGGCATCATTCTTATCATTCATGTACAGTAAGCACCATGTACACGCCAATGTGATATATTCCCCGTGTCCCTTCCCCTCTTACTTGCTTTATTAAAGAATTTGATTTTCTAAAAGATATTTAAAATTGCTCCTTTTGAAAATGCTTAGTAGAGACCGATTTACCAGGTGAAAGGGGTACTTTTTCTTAACAAACTCTTCTCCATTCGTAACGTGGCTCCCGGACCCAAAGTCTTGACGTTTTCGCTAGACCAAAAGTCTTTTTCCAAACGAGTTCTCGGTTTCTTGGATCATCCATCTCAAAAATCTTGGTGGCGACTCTTCGAGCACCCGCCGGTCTGGTAGCCACAGTGGCGACTCTGTTGGGGAGATTCTATTATTCGAAACTTTGGAATTTTTTTTTTCAAAGAATTGAATAATTTTCAAGAGCCAAGCTTGAAAGACATTTTCAAAGGGGAAATTTTAATATCTTTTGGAAAATAAAACTCTTTTATCCTGTACACTCTGCACCACACAAGCCCCGCCAGTGTGTTTTGGCAATATTGCCCGATTTACCGGTGACAAGCTATCCCGGGATGCCTTGCAACCCTCGACGATGATGAGCCATCGTACTGTTCGACCACTGTCTTGCAATACACTTGACAATGAGAAGTACTACTTGACTCTTGTCCGGGGAACCCTGTTGAGACCCAAACCAGCCTTTGCACTTGTACATAACTGTAGAACCATCCAACTAAGACAGGAACCCGTGGTTAGGACTTATGTGATATATCATGTTTATGTACTTCTCTTTTCTGTACATGCATATCATTAATGCAATTTAATGCATCATTGCATCGTGCAGGTTAAAGGATAGGACTCCCTTAATACTCGGTCAGTTTAGGAGACTCTAAATCTATGGAGTTTGAGATACCTCTAGTGTTTGCCGTGCCCGAACGACTCCCTTGATCCAGGATTGGCCTTAAGTGTGTGCGTATCTGGATTCTAGCGGTCATATTGCTCTGCCTCGGATAGTCAAGTTAAGGAGATTGGCTCTGATTCTGAAGCATTCGGAATTTAACCTGCCTTACAACACCTAGCCGGATTGTTGGAAATCTTCTGTAGAAACACCTTAGGCGAGGTCCGGATCGCGGTAGGTCTTAGGCCTAATTTCTATGAGGCACGAGGAAGGGTAGGGCGAGTATTCGTGATGAGTTGAAAGTTTTCTCTTTCTGCTTTGTTGCCAGTTCTGAAACATTGGTCGTTCGCAAGAAGAAGCTGTACCCAATTGGTTTCGTCCACTCCGAAGACTGGTTCGCGTAGACACCCTGAAAGGCACTCAGTTGTTTGAGGTTCAAGTAGTACAGGAAGGACAACTGTCAACAGAAACACCACAAGAACCCTCAATAGAGATACCACTTGAAAATTCCTTACCAATGGCCGACCAAGGAGATGGAGTAGAGGAGCTTAGGCAAAACATGGCTGCTTTGGATACCCAACTCAAACAGTCTATCGCCAATGTTGATGCACAACTCAAGACCTCCGCTGCATCTATGAATAATGACATGATCATGGTGATGGAGGCCATGCAAGAAATTAGTGATAAGTTTCAAACCAAACCCCCTCCATAGTATGAGCAGCCCAAAGAAGAAGCATCAGCTACGGATCCTAAGCTGGCTGCTCTTATTACCAAGATCGGCAAGTTAGAGGAGTTTGTCCAAGAAACCAGGCAACTTGGGAAAGGAGAAGTCGACATGAACAATCTGTGTTTATTCCCGAACACCAAGTTGCCAAAAAAGTTCAAAGGCGTGGACTTTGCGAAGTTTGACGGCAGTGGTGATCCAAAGGCACACCTTCAGGGATATGTTGGCTCTCTCACCATGCGAGGAATTGAAAAGGAAGTCATGGCACAATTATTCCATGAGTCTCTGTCTAGTCCAGCTTTGCAATGGTTCCTTACTCTTGAACCATCCAAAAAAAGGACTTGGGAAGATATTGGGACAGCCTTTGTAGCTCAATATGATTTCAATGTTGATCTAAAAATGACCACGAGAGAGCTAGAAAGCACTAAGATGGGTGAGAAAGAAAGCTTCGCTGATTTTGTAAAACGTTGGAGGGCCAGGGCCGCCCAAATGCAAAACAAGCCAGATCTTAAGGAGAAAATACGAATCATTACAAAGAACTTGTCAAGCTCTTTCGCCTATACACGGTTCTTTCCTAGGCCGCCCCAAATTTCGAAACTTTCTATGACTCTAGATTGGCTGTAGAGGAAGCTTTGCAAGATGGCACCCTAGAGAAAAAGGAAATGGGGTCAAAGTACAAAAGAGCATATTCTGGTAACAATAACGTTCTTTCCGGGAATGTGAATTAGGCCGGAACTTCATCCGCCAAGCTCGTAGAAGTGAACCAAATTTTCGAAAAACCAAAATCCCAAAATCGAACCTTCACCCAATTCAGCACCCCAAGATTTGCATTAATTAAGAAGCTCATAGAGATCCGGGTGTTGAAACCTTTTCAACCACCACAAACCATTCCACCAAACCTAAACCAAAGTGTCTACTATGAATTCCATCAGATGCCTGGCCATACCACCGACAATTGCATTCGCCTTCGTTATGAGATCCAAAACTTCATTGACAATAAGGTTATTGACACTCCACCTCTAGATGAACCAAATACCATTTCAAAACCTTTACCACAACATAACACCCCCTTTCATAACAACCAAATCACCTTAACCCCAGATCAAACCACCCAAGATTTTGATCCAACCCTTTTCATTACCTCTAATACTGAACCTAAGCCAATTGTGAAAATTTTCGAGAAAATTGCTCTTTGATTTCTGTGGGAATGGGAAAATACGTGGGGAGACCTCGTTTCAGATTGGGAAGAATTCAAAGCAGCCAACTTTCAGAGGGATGCTGAACCACCATTCGAGCCTGGATGGGAAGCTGATTGGCAGAATGTTCATGCTGACCCTCTCGATGGACTTTCTCTATACATGATGTTCGAAGGCCAGAACGAGAACTATCAGATCCCTCAAGAAGTCCCCGAGTTGGAATGGGACCCAACCCCCACCAATAAATATCAGCTTTTAGCCACGGATGACCTGCTGGATATGTTTTCTCTACCTACAATGTTTGCTGAAGAATACCAATCCGAGATAACAGCCAGTGGTTGGCCAGAATTTGTTCCAGACTTCTACCATCTCAATAATTTTGATGACTACGTCGGCCATACCCCATGGCATCCGAATCTAGGGCTCCCAGAGCCAGAGGAAGAGGTTGCCAGTAGCGAGTTTAACCCCATGGATTACATTGTGGAAAAAGCAGAATCAGAACCATTAGTCACCTTCCTAGAGGACGTTGATATCGCCATGATGAACTTGTGGGAAGACAAACCAGGAGCCAAAGCGAGTCCATGGGCCAACTCCGAAGTTATCAACATAAAAGTGGGAAATGAGGAATGGACTGTGAACAAGGTAGTAATGAAAGTTGAGCAATGGAAACCAGAAGACCTTTAAGAAGATCTGGTTATCGCTGATCTAGCATCCAACCTCCAGGATACCACCATTGGAACCAAGCGCAAGGCTCCGATCGACTTATGGAGTGAAGAATCAAAGTATCGCTAGATTGACCACCTGACCAGGAGTTGCCGTATCTATCAACCTCCAAATCGGAGAATCCTCTAACCCCGTAGCTTCACCAGCCAAAGAGCCCTCAAACCCTTTCACTACCCCGACCAAAAACACTTTCCAACCTTTTGCTCCGCCAACCAAAGAGCCTTCCCGTCCCAAGAAAAACTCTAAAGGGATGGTCAAGTAACAGCTCGAACAGACTCAAGCTAAAATGTCTGTTTGGGATGTACTTGTTCATTCCACTCGCCATCGAGAAGGGCTCATCCAAGCCTTCTCCCATCTGAAAGTTCCCTCCCGTATAACCCCAGATGAACTCGTGGCACTCATCAAGACCATACCCATCAAGCATGCCATAACCTTCATCGATCGAGATCTGCCTACCGAAGGAACAGACCACAATAGGCCACTCCATGTCACTTTGAAATGTCATGGTAAATGGGTTCTAGTGATCCTAATCGACAATGGGTCAGCCATCAACGATTGCCCGCTCTGTGTTGCTTACTACTTAGGGTACAAAACTAAGGACTTCTCTCCATCGGAAGTCAAAGTCCAAGCATATGACGACACTCGTTGCAATGTGGTTGGAACCCTCATGCTCTCTATGACTTTCGAATCTTATCAAACTGAGGTGGAATTCAATGTGGTGAGCATCCCTGCTTCCTTCAACTTGTTGTTGGGAAGGCCCTGGTTACATCAACTGAACATTATGGCTGTACCCTCCACCCTTCACCAGAAGATCCATTTGGGACTTGAGATAGGAATGCTCACTATTCATGGAGACTCTGGGATCCGCGCACCTACTGAAGACAATGCCCCACTTTTGGAAATCCAGTATGGGGAAGAAGACATTGCTCTAGGAGGCTTTTTGTTGGATACTTCCAATGCTGTCTTTTCGGTCAGGATTGATGAAGATTTTGTCATTAGCAATATCGCCGTAAAGATAATGAAAAAGATGTCCTACATGCCAGGTCTAGGGTTAGGAAAGAACCTGCAAGGACCTGCAAAGTTTGAAGCCTGTGGAACTCTGATGCGCACTACTGGCCTTGGCTATTTGATCTCAGGCGGCAGTAAAGTGAAAAAGGGGGATAGACTTGAAGGCTACTTTGTTAAAGAGAAAGCAAAGCAGGTCTACCAAGGTCAGCCAGAACCGTTTTGAGATAAGAAAACTAATACTCTACTACCAGGGTTCGAGATATTCGCCAACGATGTTTGGCCAGAAAGTGAAGAAGAATTCGAGGTTGCCAAAGAATAGGAGAAACCAACTGATTCGATTGAGGTCTTTAACATGGGAAGTCTAGCGGTCCTGTTCAAGGAGGACGAACCAATGGGTACAGTCATGGAAGCTGAAGTATTGATGCTGGGACAGGAGGTCCCCGAAGATCCAACTTCGCTCATCATGGATGCCACGGGTAATTACAAAAAGTGGACTTTCATACCAAGTGCAACGTGCCAAGGGTCTGATTCTAAGTCCGAGTTTGAATCTGAGTCTTCTAAGTCTTCCGAGTCTGTTGAGTCTAAGTTGGTGCCTCTTGGCTTAGCTCCCCATGGTCTGTACTTTGAATTTGAGTCAACCCGTGTGTATGGTGCCCCCAAGGCTTTTGCTAATGGTGAAATAAATGAACCTGATTCCACTTACCTCCCTAATTTCGAAATAAATTGTGTCATCCCTGATGATGAAGAGATCGATTTCGATGTGGATATCCCTAAAGAAATCCGATCCCTAGTTGAAAGGGAAGATGAAAGGCATGCTCAGCCTATAAAAGAAGAAGTTGTTTTAATAAATTTGAGAGATGAAGGGAATCCCCGGATGATTCAAATTGGTTATGCGCTATCCGCAGAAGAGCGTCAAGCTCTCATAAGTTTGTTGAAAGAATTCGAAGATGTTTTCGCATGGTCGCATGCTGATATGCCTGGAATCGATCCTGAAATTGTGGAACACCGGATCCCCCTTTATCCTGATGCAAAACCCGTAAAACAAAAACTGAGACGCAAGAGACCTGATTGGACGCTTAAGATAATGGAAGAAGTCACTAAACAGATCAACGCAAGATTTCTAATGGTAACCGAATACCCTCAATGGATTGCAAACATTGTTCCTGTCCCTAAAAAGGATGGTAGAATTAGGGTTTGCGTTGACTTCAGGGATCTTAGCAAAGCAAGTCCGAAATATGACTTTCCACTACTGCACATTGATGTACTGGTTGACAATACCGCTGGGCGTGCTTTGCTTTCTTTCTTGGATGGCTTTTTAGGATACAACCACATCCTAATGGCCCTCGAGGATTGGGAGAAGACCACATTTGTCACTGAATGAGGAACTTTTTGCTATCGAGTAATGCCTTTCGGGCTAAAGAATGCAAGATCTACTTATCAGAGGGCCGTTATGACCTTGTTGCACTACATGATCCATAAGGAAGTAGAGGTTTACGTTGATGACATGATCGTTAAGGCCACGGAGCGAGAAGGACATTTACCTGCACTTAGAAAATTCTTTGCGAGGATCAGAAAATACCGGATGCACCTTAACCCGACCAAATGCACATTTGGAGTCACAGCCGGAAAAATGCTCGGATTCATGATTACCACCCTAGGAATCAAGGTCGATCCATCCAAAATCAAGGCTATTCTAGAAATGGAGCTGCCACGGTCCGAAAAGGATGTGAGAAGCTTCCTCGGCAAGGTGCAGTTTATTAGTCGGTTCATTGCCAAACTAACTTCGACCTGCGAACCAATCTTCCGCCTGCTCAAGAAAGGTGTGCCATTCATATGGGATGACAAGTGCCAGAAAGCTTTTGGGGCGATTCGGACTTATCTACAAAATCCATTGGTATTAATGCCTCCTGTGTCGAGAAAACCTTTGATCCTATACCTATCAGTCACTTCATCTTCTATGGGGTGTATGTTGGCACAGGAAAGAGACGATGGGGTTGAAAAGGCTGTCTATTACCTGAGCAAGAAGATGGTCGGATGCGAAGAGCGTTATACTCTGTTGGAAAAGACGTGCTGGGCACTCGTCTGGGCTTCTAAGAATTTGAGGCACTATATGCTAACCTATCCAGTAAGGCTAATTTCTCGAATGGACCCCCTCAAGTATCTGTTCGAGAAACCGGCCCTTACAGGAAGGATGGCACGATGGCTACTGATGTTAGCAGTATTTGAGTTAAAATACATCACTAGGAAGTCCCTAAAAGGAAGAGCAGTTGCTGAATTCCTAGTCGACTGCCCAGTTGAAGGAGGTGAAGATGCTGAGTTAAGTTTCCTGACGAAGACATAATGACACTAGCTGAAGATGTTTGAAAGTTATATTTCGACGGGGCTGCTAATCAGAAAGGGTTTGGAATTGGCGTGTTGCTAATAGCACCCGACAGATCTCACATTCTGCTTGCATTCAAGCTAAACTTTAAGGTCACCAACAAACAAGCAGAATACGAGGCTTGCATTGTAGGTATGGAAGCAGCAATCGAAATTGGCATAGAGAAATTGGAGGTGGTAGGAGATTCCAACCTGGTAGTGTCACAGGCCAATGGTGATTGGAAAGTCAAAGAGGAAAGCTAAAGCCATACCATCAAGATCTTGAGGATCTCATCCCTTACTTCAAACAACGTAACCTTTACTCATGTACCGAAGCTCAAGAATCAATTTGCGGATGCCTTGGCAACACTGGCATCCATGATCGAAATTCCTGTTGGTGTGAAGCTAAGGCTGATAGTGATCGAACAAAGGGATACGTCAGTATACCAACATGTCATGGCCATTGATGAGCCGGATGATGGTCACCCATGGTACTATGACATTTGGAGATTTGTAGAGAAAGGAGAATACCCCATTGAAGCAAGCAAGAAAGACAAAGTCGCTCTCCAGAGAATGGCAGCTCAGTACATCATTTGTGGAGGAAATCTATACCGGAGGTCGCACTGCGGCATACACAAGTTATGCACCCATGGTGCAAAGACAAAAAGGGTAATGGAAGAAATCCATGAAGGTGTGTGTGGTCCTCACATGAACGGCATGATGCTCGCCAAGAAGATCCTCAGGCAGGGATATTTCTAATCCACCATGGAGACAGAATGTGTAGAATACGTGCGGTGATGCCACAAATGCCAGATCCATGCCAATCTAACGCATGTCCCACCGTCCGAACTGCATCAAATGACCTCACCATAGCCTTTCTCGGTATGGGGAATCGACGTCATCGGAAGGATTGTGCCGGCGGCATCTAACGGTCACAAATTCATTTTGGTGGCCATTGATTACTTCACAAAATGGGTAGAAGCTGCTTCTTATGCCACTTTAACCTCGGTATAAGTTGCTACTTCATCAAGCAAAATGTCATCTACCGGTATGGAGTCCCTCAGGCGTTTGTGTCCAACAATGGGGTTCATTTCAAGGGACGAGCCAGGGAAGTCTTGGACGAGTTCCAGATCCAAGCACACAAGTCAACAACCTACCGGGCACAGACCAATGGAGCCATGGAAGCAGCTAACAAAACAATCAAAGCCATTTTGGAAAAAGACCATTCAATCCACGAGAGATTGGCATGAGCAGTTGCTGCTAGCTTTATGGGGGGTATCACATGTCCGTACGTACACCAACAGGAGCAACACCTTACTCTTTGGTCTACGGTATGGAGGCTGTACTTCCCATTGAGTTAAAAGTTCCATCTCTTCGGACTATGATCGAGTGTGAAGTCCAAGAGGCAGAATGGTTAAGCAATCGATTCGAAGAGCTCATTTTATTTGACGAATGCCGGTTGAGGGCTCTCTATCATATTCAAGGGTATTAGAGAAGGATTGTTCATGCGTTCAATAAGAAAGTGAGGCCTAGGGACTTAGCAGAGGGCAACATGGTCTTAAAAGAAATTCGGGCGCTAGTTTACGATCCACGCGGAAAGTTTTGACCAAAGTGGGCCGGACCATACATCATCAAGACCATTCTATTCGGAGGAGCTACGCAGCTCATTGACTTGGATGGAAACGAATTTTCAACTTTGGTCAACCTGGATCAACTCAAGTGCTACTATCCCTGAGAGAAGCTCCCTGGGCTGAAAACCGTAAGCGCAGGCAGACCCAGGTTAAAGTTAGAGCAAAATCCTGCTAGGTTGAAAACCCGCAAGGGCATCCTAGGCAAAAATTAAGGCATGCAATGAATGAGCTCGCTAGACTGAAAACTCGAAAGGGCGATACTAGGCAAAATTTAGAGCGCAAAAGGAGAGTGTCAAAACTAGAGTGAACCGTATCTTGAACTACGTTATGACTTGATTCCTTTGCTTTAAGGATACGTAGGCAGCCTTACTCTGAGGCCCAGTCACAATCAATCAAAATGAAAATCCAGGTTGAAAGAATTCAAAGCACTGAATTAAGGAAGGGGAAACCCTTCACAACTCATTTTATTGTAATAACTGCTTCTAGTACATAAGGCTGAGCACGACTTTTGAAAGCAAAAAGTGCGACATGATGAAAGCAGGTCCACAATTTATTCTATGGTCAGGGTAGTCGGGTTGAGTCAGTTTCCTTGAGCCCCGGCCCTCGCAGCAATATCCCTCTTGAGCCACTTCCGGTAGCTCCCGCGAACCATCATAGATGGGTAAGGATGCGCATCGGTTACCTCGTAAGTCCTCCAAAGTCACTGATAGTTGCAGAGAATGGGGTAGCGAAAGAGGGGCAGAACGACACCCACCACAACCTCTACAGGGGCTTCTTGTCTAAGGCCAAGCTGACGCTGAATCCGATAGGGAATATAGAAAGTGAAAGCCTCCAAACCAGCAAGGATGACCCAGTGGGGGCCCATAAAGTGCACTGTTACAGGGGGAAGTTCTAGCCACGGACACCTCCAAGAAATAGTCTCAGCTCGCAGATGCCTGAAGAAGTTGACCCACTCGAAAACTCGTATGTCCGGAAACTCAAAACATCGCAGGGACAGCAACCTAGCCTTGTACGCCTAATTACCAAGAGGGATGGTCAGCACATTCACCTTATCACAAAGCCAAATCTACAAAAGAGAGAAAAATAAGTAAGAAACCATAGGAAGCTGAACAGAGCATTGAGGTAAAATGAGAACGTGAGAAAAACCCAAAAAAAGGAGAGCTGAATGAGAAGCCAACCTATAGGAGGAGAGGACTACCCCCAAAGATCTCAGTATCTCTGGAGCGAATCTTGTCCAAACCCATCAAAGTCTCAGCCAAAACTATGGGAATCACGTCCTTTCGAGCTTCAATTTGAACGGCAATGCTGACCAATGCCGAGCTAGCATGGCCAACAGAGGGCATTAGGAGATAAGCTACGAGTATGCACATGTAAAGGGCGGTCATGTGCTGAGTCTGATAGGTTATGTCTGCAAGATCACCGGGAGGAGAAAATATCTCAATGAGCTGCATCATGTTGAGAAGACCATCGCTAACTAAGTAGCGGGCAGCACCATTACTCAATCCAAGGATCGCGACCAAGACCTTATGGATGCTCTTACGTACAAGAGAGATGATGGCTTCTCCCGAGCCGAAGCGGCCAAGGTAGACACGAAACTCCTCCACGGTAGGACAAAGCTATTGCTCGCCAAAACGGAACACGTGGACCTTGGGATCCCAAAAACTTGCGGCTACCCTCAAGAGCTAGGGACGAAGACGGATGTTGCGAAGGTACCTCATGGAATAGAGGCCATGAGCCCGGAAGTTGAGCCTATCGACACCCTCCATTGAAACCAACCATGGGCGGAGCGAACCGGTGAGCGAAAGGGCCATTGGGAGAAAGACAAAGCTTTAGAAGAATGAGAGTTGAATAGGATGAAGAGAATTTGGAGTTGAGGAGCCTGAATTTATAGGAAGAGTGAAGGGAGCAACTTCAACTTTCAAAGAGCCTTGGGTTTCAAAAGCGCAAATTTTCCATGAGTCTTGCATAGGAAAAGGCTTGGTCATAGCATGGAAGCACAATGCAAACATGCATTGGCTCAAAAATGTCATTGCACAGGTCAAGCTTCAATTATCGTGCAATCTGCTTTGGGAAATAGCAAAACGAAGACTGTCAGGAAAATAACCACGCACGGCATAATGGAGCAACGCGCGCCATATAAAATCCAAGAAATCAGCACGGTGTAGCATTGGTACCTCGTGAAACCTTGAGACATAACGCACGGCGTTTTGAAGACACGCATGGCATACTACGTTTGCATTTTGCAGTTTTCGACAGCAAGGGTATGGAATGGATTTGAGGCATCTCGGGGTACCATCAACCACTAGAACTCACTCCAACAAGTGTTTGGGACTTCAAGGATGTTTAGTTTCGAGTCAACTCCCAAAATTCAAGGTCGTGGTACAAAAAGTCGACATAATCTCATTCTTGAGTCGTGTCAAGGCATTGAATTGCATTTTAAGCCATTTCAAGTCGCTTTCTTGAGTCACACAGGTCATATTAGTCGAAAGTAACTTAGTCCAAGTTCTAGCTCGAGTCCCGGGTCAAAATTTGAAGTTGTCACCCTTTAAAATCAACTTTTTTTTAGTTTTCGAGTGTGTCCCAAGCATAAGGTCAAACTTTCAAGTCGCATATCAAGCTTTGAGAATTGCCACTGTTGTATGTAGTCATGTTGAGCCTGCAACAAGGGCATTTATGTAGCGTCAATTTTAAAGATCGTTTGATTATTCCTTTGATTTCTATTCCTTTGTCAATATATTTCCCATTGTAAACCATGCATTGGACTCAGTTTCATGATCTATGGCTAGTTGCACATTTTGGTGAGCGTCTTAGTTATTCAATTCTCGTTGAGCAGCAGCAATGAAAGAAATTGAATGATAAAGACATTGAAAGAACGATTTCCACGCATAGATATATAAACCCCTGGGTAACTGTGAGTCGAAGTACATAGCTATACAAGGCTTACAAGCCTGATGCTCAAAATCCTATCTACTAAGGGTAAACAGACACCCTACAAAGGGAAGCACGCAGGCTTTGTCAAAAGGCAAAAAGCAAAAGAGGAAACTCAATCCTCATCCTCGCCATCCTCGTCCTCCTCAAAAACCTCCTCCTCCGCCTTAGATCTAACGACCTCCTGGGTGCGAGTGACCCTGGGAACGGTACTCCCAGAGGTATCCTCCAGGTCAACGTCCGTAGGCTCCTCGGTTTCGTCGGAAATGCCGATAGGCTCCTCCTCGGTACCACCAGAGTGTCGTTGTCTCTTCGATGGCCTTTCCTCCCGAGAGCCAGCAAAAGAAGCTTGTTGCACAGGCATGCGAACAAACTTCCGACGTATCCCTCATGAAGCCCCTCCTCCATCCTGCAATAGTGTAACATTCATATAGTGTTTGCGTCACAATCATGGACAAAGATAATTAGATAAGTGGCTAAGATTCAAGGGTTTACCATCGTTCCTCCAACACGAGTCAGTACTGACGGGGGATGACCCATGGCATATTGGCGCAGAAGCTGCTCCAGGCCCATCATAGCCGCCTGTAGACACCCTGTTTTGGATTGTCCAGACCGGTTTACTTATTGATTTTGATTCCCCAATGATGATTATGGTCAAAAGCACTCTGAGGCTAATGGTGTATTTGAGCTTTGAGCGTCCTGAACCTCATTCAAACCTTTGTCGAGCCCTGTCCAGACCCTTCAAGCCAGAACCAAATGGCCTCAGCAAAACCATACTTGCTTATGCCAGTACCTTTCGGGCGTGCGCCGGTTGACTGCCACGTGTCAGTCATTGAACGTTGACTCAGTTCTCACCGGCGCACGCAGGTACAGTTTCGGTGTATGCCAGTCAAACCCGGTCAAACATCACTATTCAACCACGTGCTCGAGACTTTTGTGGCCACCCTGACGTAGGCTACAGTCCCCTGATGATTATACTTTGCAGAGGCGTTCCCCTCTCTCTCCTACATCTCCCATCACCTAGCCCCATGCATTTAATACATGGGAAGCTCACTCACTAACCAAACCAACCCTTAACCCATCTGGTTTCAGTCCCTCCTCAGTCACCTTTTGGCTATAAATACACCCCTTGCATTCATTTACAAGGGGTTAGTTTTTTTTAAGAGCTTTAAAGCCTCTCTTCCCCTTATTATTGGTGTCCCTGCTTCCTCTCTCTTCCTTCATTGCAAGAGAAAGTAAGCAGCTCCTCTCTACACCATCCACATTCATACACTCATCATCCATCTCTCGCACTCCAAGTTCAAGCTCAAAACATCTCATCAACCTCAAAAGCAAAGGTATATCACCTTTGTGAAACTTCCTGCTCTGATCCCTGAGGGGTGCTAGCAAGGTTAAGGCTAGTAATCAATACTAGTCATGGCCCTAAAGCTAGCAAGATCCAAAGATCGTGTCAGATGAAGGATGGCGCACGCCAGTATTATTCATCTGTACACCAGTCATGGCTGTATGTGCACCACTGGCGTGGGGACCACCGATCATCCCGTTCTTGTTTTATTTTTATCTTATCACCTTTATGCATGCTAAGAACCAATTTACTACTTTCTATATTTTAGAGTTGTGTAGCTGCTTATCTATTGTTTCTATTTTAAGGCCTCTGGGATCCTTCTGGTAATATTCCAAAGCCCAGATCATGCAAAGCCAAGCACTGACCAAGTAGTGTAACTGGCATATGGGGTCTATGGACTGGCGTACGATAGTTTCAATGGATCCAGTGGCTGGCCCTTGCATGGCAGTTAAGCCTTGGCCATTGTTTATGTTCCCCACACTGTTTATAGGGCGTTCTATTCATTTCATTGCTCTAAAAGTCATCTCTGTTGTCTGTAACTGTATTTATTATGCCATATTAACTTCGTGGTTTGTCCTGGGTGTGCACTGGTTCTTCCAGAGCCCAGAGGGTTGAGAAACAGGAGCTGCGAGTTTAGATTTACCGGCGCACGCCAGTATACCGGTGGCGCACGCAAGTCGTCTCTGCATGCAGTGGCCTGGCCAGTGCATACAGCTTCTTCTTATGTGTCTCATTCTGGGACAGCGTGCTCTAGTTTGTTTGAAACACTCACAGGTGCTTGTTCTTTGAAAAATTGTTCATTTATGTATTTATTGCCAAATATTAATTAATGCAATGAGTCCCCAGCGGAGTCGCCACTGTGGGCACACACCCCAAAATTTTCGATTTTCGTCATAAAAAAAAAATTTGGGTGCGCCCTTTTTGGGAAGCGCGGCGAAACGCTTACAATTCAGAGTCGCCATTCGGGTTTTGCAGTGAAACACCCAAGGAACCGAACTTGAAACGCTTGCCACGTTGTTTGATTTTGAAAAAGGCGTAGACTGGTCTGTCGACACCTTCGATATCTGAGGTTCGGGAGCCAGGTTACGAGAGGGGAAGGGTTTTATGGCACCCTTCTCGCCCGATTCGAAAATCGGTCTCTACTCAGGCATTTTGTAAAAACATTTGCATTTTTTTTCTCATTAATCATTTTCAACCAATTAGGGCAGGGGAACAGTTAAAGGGGATTAAAACTGTAACAAGTTACATTTATGTGACAAAAGATGGTGAATGATGCTTGTTGAAACAGATAATAATAGATTGAGTCTGTCAAAACAGTACGCTTCGCGCTGCTGAAGAACGGAATGGTAACGTAACAGGATCGCAGTATCCGACCAATCCGAACTGGGGCTTTTACTATTGTTCACTTGTGTAGTTTTTCTCCAAGTATTAATCAATAAAAGTGAGCCAAACTTCAAAAGGCTTTTGTTCGAACATTTCGTTTCTCTCTCCTTCGATCATCCTTTGGCATTCTTCCGTTCGCGTCGATGTTGGTTAGCCCCGTTGAGGTGTTTTGGGTAACCGGCACAATTTATTGGAGCCCGGGGTCCTCGAACGCCCAATAACCTTGGATGATGATGAGTCGTACTACCGTTCGACCATTGCTTTGCTCTACGCCTTGCAATGGGAGGTATATCGTGGCTCTAGTCAGAGGAACCCCCTAAAACCAAAATCAGCCTCTACACGCATATAAAGCACTAGAACCTTTCAACCTAGGACAGGAACCCACAGGATAGGATTATTTGCATCTAACCCCCGTATACTATCTATGTGTTACTACTTTCCCTATCGCATGCCTGTACATACATTCATACCGTCTCGCGTAGGAGCATGCTAGGGCGGCTTTTAGGATGTCTCTTGTAGAGTCTGCCTCATGTTCGTTCGACTTTGCCTTGGCCCGATGACGAGTCATGCATCCCGATGTTACATGTTACCAGTTCTTCTAAGTCCTTGGATCAGCGAGACTTTGGGAAATCGATATCTTCTAGGTCCTTGTCTAAAAAGCCCAGTCAAAGTTTCAAACAGAAAACCAGGGACAACGGAGACAATGCCGTGATATTTACACCATCCAGGGTAAAAGTGCTAATTACTTACACCACTTGGGCTCCGGCACAGTGCTGGTTACGCCACGTCGGATAAAAGTATCACGTCATCTATGCCAAGTTGTTCCAATTCCAAAAGTTGAAACTTCGAAAGCAGAATAGTCGAAGGCTTCGTCAATCTTGATATTTTTCAGCACTAGTCGATTCAAATAAGGACACATTATCGGAAAGATTATCCGAGGATTCTCGGCAACGTCAGAATGTCATGAGATGGACTCTCTTTAGTTATAGAGTCTAGGAGGACACCGACGACGTTGACATGTGCATTTCCCATCTTGTCAATTCTTTTGAAATAAATTGTTGCAGGCTATCATTGAGTTCTTATACTTTGCCGTCTAGCCATGCCAATACCAGAGCAAGGGTCCGAAATCAAGAGCCAAACCTACTTGGGACCGTCCGCCGGGTCCATTTGAAGATTTGATTTGGGGTTCGTCTCTCATCGGTCACAACAGAAGCTCTGGTCTGCACTTTGTCAAGGGAGGATTCGCCACCGACTACTCCACACGAGTCCCCTCCGTCTACTCTGTCTCCGCCTGCATCGCCGAAACTTGTTAAGACAGAAGCTCTAGCCATGGCAGATGTTCCACCCCCGAATCTCGCTACTGTGTTGGCAGATCTCCAGCACAACCTAGCCATCATGCAGCAAAGGGCCAACCAGGCCGATGCCTCCATGGCCAATCTTCACACCATAATCGAAGAGCGACTTCCTCTTGTAGCAAGAGGGGAAGGCGGTGAAAGGCGAGAGCGGGAAATCATTGCCGAAGAGGTCCTTCTGGTCGAAAATCCTGCTCCAAGCCCAGAAATGGCTGAGTTGATCGCCAAGATGGCAAAACTGGAAGAAACAATCTCTAAATCCGAAAGGAAAGGAGTAGGAGGGCTGGACATGGATCGCCTTTGCCCATTCCCGAATGCAAGGTTGCCCGAACGATTTAAGATGCCCGACTTCGCAAAGTTCAACGGGACCGGAGATCTGAAAACTCACTTGCTGGCTTATCATGGTGCAATGAAACTACACGGTGTCGAGGAAGATGCGATGGCTCAACTGTTCCCGCAGACTCCCGCCGATCCCGCTTTCCAATGGTTCTTATCACGCGACATTGCCAAAAGAAGAACGTGGGAAGATATTGGCACTGCCTTCAACGCTCAGTATAGTTATAATGCCCAGCTCAAGATGACCACCCGGGAATTGGAATCAACTAAGATGAGTGCAAAGGAGTCTTTTGCGGACTTTATCCAGAGATGGAGGGCCAATGCAGCTCTCATGACCGATCGCCCGAGCGAAAAGGACCAAATCCACATCATTTCCCGCAACCTGCAGGCGGACTTTGCCAAAAACCTTGTATTGGTTCAGGGGCCGAACTTCGAAACCTTTTATGATTCCGGCCTAGCCATCGAAGAAGCTCTCCAAATGGGTGTTCTACCCATAAGTGACACCTCCCCCTCTACCTCAACCTCAAAGTCGAAAACCCCGTGCGTACACCGGAAATAGCACTGCTCTGTTTGGTGGTAACAATTACGCCAACGTAACTTCTGCCAGTAACAACGCCTCTGCCCAAAGCTCCAATCACATCGCTGATGTCAACCAAGTGCAAACCCCTCAAAGACCCCGAAATCGCAACCAACCCCGTAACTTTGCCAATTTCGAGGCACCACTTTCCTTGGTATTGGAGAAGTTAGTCAAAACCGGTCATTTCAAGCATCTAACCCCGACTCCATTTCCTCAAAATCCACCCCCCAGCCATAACCCCAACACTTTCTGTGCATACCACCAGATGCCCGGCCATTACACTGACTCTTGTTATCGCCTTTGTCATGCGATACAAGATTTGGTGGACAATGGTACCCTTCCAACCCCACCTACTAAGCCCAATGTCATTACCAACTCCTTGCCTAAACACGACTCCAACCCTCAAGTAAACCAGATAACTCTCAGCTCTACCATTTTCAACCCCGCCGACCGTATTACCTTAGCCAACAACCCTAGACCAGTCATACCCTTTCCTTCTGACCCAAGCGTGAGCATGATGGCAGCCGGATGGGCCATGGAGGACAAGGCTAGGGAATGGGAGGAGCTTTGTACCGATTGGATCGAGCAATAAACCATGGGATTTCCCGCACACCCTCAGGGCAATCAGATATGGCTAAACCAGTGGGAAGGAGAATGGAATGCGGCACAGGCTGATCCTCTTGATGGTCTCTCTTTATTCGCACTCTTCTACCAGCCTGAACTAGACGAAGTCGAGTTAGAAGATGAAGAATATGTATGGGATCCACAACCTGATGGATGGCAAATAGGTCAAGGTCTCAAGGCTGATTTGGACCAGAGTGATATCAGTGAAGAGTACTGGGGTTACTATCATGAAGGGGAAGTCGTGCCTGATGTCCGTCGCCCACTTGGCGCCATGCTACCTCTGGTAAATTCAATTCCAGGCACGGTCGACCGCCGTATCCATGAGTTTGACCCCACTCTCGACATTATTTCCGTGGAGCAATCTCGCCCTATCATTTCTGCTCCCGGGGATGACTGCTCGATCATGGTCTTGGATGCGCCTCCCACCATAGTTCTGAATACCGTTTCAGACAGGGTACCGGTTTTCCTACTGGTACGGTACGTACCGGTACCATTCAGGTACCGGGTACCGTTTCGGATTTACCGCAACTACAATATATATAATAATTATATGTAATTATAATTCAAAAAAATCCCCCATATCATACAATTCATCATGAAATATCTCTACTAGAGATTCTCTAGTCCCACATTGCTTAGTTACAAAACTCTTTTCCACTTTAAATGACTTTGCACACTAGTGAACTTGTGAATGAGAACCCAATAAGAGGTCTCGCGCGCTCGGAAAAATGTGCCGTGGCCGAAGGCAATTTGGAAAAACTGATTCGGAAACCAATTAACCGAGTGCGCATCACGGGTTATTCGTGCGCAGGGGGGGGGGGGTGCAAATCCGGGATCTAAGCCTCGCGCACGTACTATGGTTAAGCCCGTGTTTTGCTAAAACTTTGAAAAATATTTTTTTTTTATTTTTTTTGGGCCTGAAACGTTTTTTTTTTTTGGTTTTTTTGGGACCAGAAAAAGTAAAAAAAAAAAAAAAAACTTTGCAAAATTTCAGCCGGAAAGGCCGATATCCCAATACCGACCGGTATTTTCCGAAAAGTCCGGTACCGGTCGGTACCGGCCGGTATTGAGCCCAAAACGAAATTGAGGGGTTATGGTACCGGTTCTTCGTCAAAACGGTACGTACCAGCTAGTACCGGCCGGTACGGAACGGTATCCATAACTATGCCTCCCACTGACCTTTAGGATGCAAATGAGACCATCAAAACTTCGTCGCCTGCCAATATTTGGGATGTGGACAATATTGTCGATTTAAACATGGGAAGCGAAGTGTGGACTGTCAACACTGCCCTTGTCGATGGAGGATTTTGGGACGTTCCATTTGTCACCAATCCAGTGGCACCCTTTGAGGAAGATGTTGCACAAGATCCCGCTTTTTGGGAGGGATTAGTGATGGAGGATTTGCAATGGGACTCAGCTCTGGGACCAGACTCGACCGCAACAGTTGCATCAATGGACAAAGGAAAGCGCAAGTTAGAGGATGCGCCAGCTGATCTATGGAATTTTGTTGACTCGTCTTCCTGGTGGGATGTCACTAACGTCATAAGGAGTGGCCGAGTGTTCCAGCCATCTAATCTGCAGGCTGGAAGCTCGTCCAACCCACTAGCTTAGAAGACCACCGCTCCCGCCGCTCAGAGGAATGATCCGGTTGTTCCAAGTGGGGTTCCCGAAGAAGACGCTATTCTGAAACAGCTCGAACGGATCCCTACCGCTGTGTCTATCTAGGGTTTGATATAGTCATCAAAGGAGCATCGCGGAAAGTTGTCCTCAGCATGGGCCCGGCTCACAGTACCAACCGACATTACCCCTGAAGCCATGATCGCTCTTGTACTACCGCTTCTCTCTAAACACTCCGTCACGTTTACCGAGAAAAACCTGCCCGTCGAAGGAACCGCTCATAACCGTCCGCTGCACATCACTGTCAAGTGCTGGGGACATTGGGTGCCGACTGTGCTAATCGACAATGGTTCTGCCATTAATGTTTGCCCAATGAGGGTTGCCTACCGCTTAGGGCTTACAAAGAATGACCTAACGCCTTCCAATCTGGCCGTCAAAGCGTATGACAGCACTCGTCGTGTGGTGGAAGGGACTCTGATTCTGAAACTCAATGCTAAGGGTTTTGAAATGGACGTAGAATTCCACGTAGTCGATGTCCCTGCTACCTTCAATCTGCTGCTGGGTAGGTCGTGGCGTCACAAGGCCGATATCATGGCGGCACCTTCAACTCTACATCAAAAGGTTATGCTGGGACTCCCTACCGAAACTTTTACAATTTGCGGGGATTCTGGGATCCGCCTGCTCACGGATGATGGAACGCCGGTTTTGGAGATCATGCACGGGGAAGAAGACTCGGACTTTGGAGGCTTCTTTTTTGACACATCGGGCTCAGGCCTCGCCATTGCCATGGATGATGATTTTTTCATAAGTTCAACTGTTCTCGAGATGATGAGGAAAATGTCATTCATGCCTGGCCTAGGACTCGGGATCAACCAACAAGGGATCGTTGAGTTCCCTATCTTTCCCTTCACCGAAGGCCCATTTGGTTTGGGTTACACTCCACCGGCCAAGGGCGTCAAAAAGAGGAAAGATACGGGAAAACCTCGAACCTTTTTTGGTAATCCTGACAGCTATTTTGTTCGGGAAGGAGGAGGCTCTGCTTACTCGGGACAGATAGAGCCGCTTTGGGATCCGGAGACTTGCACTTGGCTACCAGGTTTTGAAATCTTTGCTGCAGACACCTGGTCTGATGATGAAGAAGAGATAGCCAAAGAGGAGCTCGCTAAGGGGGAATTCAAGAAACAGCTGGCTCAGATCAGGGAAAAGGCTGACTGGCTGAGGGCTTTCGATCAGGGAAATCTGGAGATGCTGTTCTCCCAAGTAGGTTTGGTTAGCGAGAGCGAAGAAGCTGAAGTGCTGATGCTTGGGCCCAACTCATCGAATATTCTTAAGGATCCTACCTCTCTCATCGTGGAGGCGAAGGGAAGTATTAATAACTGCATTTTCACTCCAGACCTGACATGCATTGATGATGTATCTGAATCTGACACATAATCTGTCAAGTCTAGGTCTAGCTCAGAGTCAGAGTTTGTGCGTCTCGGCCCTCCACGTCGTAGCTTTTACTTTGAGTTTGAGTCGTTTGTACTTGGCAACCCTGTTAGGCTTTATGAAATGCATGATCCTGCTTCTGATTACTTTGTTAGCTTCTATATAAACTGTGTCGACCCTAACGATGAAGGAACAAACTTCGATGGGAACATCCCGGCTGAGTTGCGTTCCCTCATCGAAAGGGAAGACAAAAGGCGTGCTCAGCCTCTAAAAGAAGAAGTAATTTTTATAAACTTGAAAGACAAGGACGACCCCCGCATGATACAAATTGGCGCAAATCTGTCCCCGAAAAATCACGAGGGAACAATCGAGCTACTCAAAGAATTCCCTGAGGTGTTCGTATGGTCTCACAAGGGTATGCCCGGCATCGATCCCGAAATAGTACAACATCGAATCCCGTTAGAGCCCGTGGCTGTACCTGTCAAGCAGAAACTTCGTAGATGAGGCCGGATTGGGTTCAGAAAATCAAAGAGGAGGTCACCAAGCAGATTGACGCAGGGTTCTTGAGGGTCGCAGAGTACCCCAAGTGGGTCACCAACATCGTGCCCGTTCCTAAAAAGGATGGAAGAATCCGAGTCTGCGTTGACTTCAGGGATTTGAACAAGGCAAGCCCTAAAGATAGTTTTCCCTTCCCACATATTGACGTGCTTGTGGACAACACGGCGGGGCATGCCTTGCTCTCTTTCGTCGACGGATTCTCAGGATACAACCAGATCTCTGTGGCACCCGAGGACCAAGAGAAAATGACATTTGTCACAAAATGGGGCACTTATTGCTATGTGAAAATGCCATTTGGGCTGAAGAACGCCGGTTGTACTTTTCAAAGGGCCCAGACGACTTTATTTCATGACTTTATCCATAAGACTGTTGATATCTACGTTGACGACAAGATTGTGAAGGCGAAGGAGGAAAACGACTATCTTCCTTCACTCAGGCAGTTTCTTGAAAGGCTTCGCAAATACAACATACATTTGAACCCGTAAAAGTGCACATTTGGGGTCACGACAGGCAAAATGTTGGGATTTCTGATCACTGCGAGGGGAATCGAAGTAGATCCTTCCAAAATCAAGGCGATTCTCGAGATGGAGCCACCGAGGTCCGAGAAGGGTGTGCGAAGCTTTCTGGGGAAGGTCTAGTTTATCAGCAGATTCATCGCCAAGCTAACCTTAACTTGCTAACCGCTGTTCCGTTTGCTCAAAAAGGGGGTCCCGTTCGAATGGACAGATAAATGCCACGCCGCCTTCGAATCTATTCAGAGGTATTTGTAGAACCTGCCAGTGTTGATGCCGCCTATACCAAGTCAACCGTTCATTCTTTACCTGTCGGTCACTCCAATGGCCATGGGATGTCTACGGGCGTAAGAAGGGAGCAATGGGGTCGAGAAAGCTATATACTATCTGAGCAAGAAATGGTGGGTCTGAAGAGTGCTATACCCCTCTGGAAAAGACATGTTGGGCGCTGGTTTGGGCTACTAAAAAGCTTAGACACTACATGCTAGCCTATTCGGTGAGACTGATTTCTCGGATGGATCCTATCAAGTATTTGTTCAAGAAGCCCGCGCTCACCCATAAGCTAGTACGTTGGTTGCTTCTGCTGGCTGAGTTCGAACTCCAACACGTCACGAGAAAGTCTGTAAAGGGCCTTGCTGTGGCCGAATTCTTGGCTAATCACCCAATCGACGGCCCGGAGGATATGGACTTCACTTTCCCTAACGAGGAGGTGCTGACAGTAGTCGAGGAAGTATGGACGCTCTATTTCGATGGAGCTGCTAACCAAAAAGGGTTCGGGATTGGAGTGCTAATGATCACGCCCGCCGGCGCTCACATTCCGCTTGCTTTCAAGTTGAATTTCGATGTTACCAATAATCAAGCTGAGTACGAGGCCTGCATTGTCAGAATGGAAGCTGCTATTGCTTTAGGGGTCGAGAGGCTCGAAGTAATCGGAGATTCAAACCTGGTGGTCTCCCAAGCCAATGGAGATTGGAAGGTTCGTGAGGAAAAGTTGAAGCCTTATCACCAAGATTTGGAAGAATTGATTCCTCGCTTCAATAAGGTGACTTTCACCCATGTCCCACGCTTGAAGAATCAGTTCGCCGATGCTTTGGCGACCTTAGCTTCAATGATCGAACTTCCAGTAGGTGTTAGGCTACGGCCGATTGTGATTGAGCAGAGGGATTTGCCCGCCTACGAGTACGTCAACGCCATGGATGATGTCAATGATAGCCTGCCCTGGTACCATGACATTTGGAACTTTGTGGAGCGCAGGGAGTTTCCTGTTGAGGCCATGAAGAAAGATCGGATTGCTCTGCAAAGGTTAACTTCTAAGTACATCATCTGTGGAGGGAAACTGTATCGAAGGTCTCACTGTGGGATGCATAAGCTCTGCGTCAACGGTGCTGAAGCAACAAGGATAATTGAAGAGGTTCATGAAGGAGTCTGCGGACCTCACATGAGCGGTGTCATGCTCGCCAGGAAAATCCTCAGGCAAGGATATTACTGGTCTACGATGGAATCACAGTGCATCGACTACGTGCGGCGCTGTTACAAATGTCAAATCCATGCAAATCTGCAACATGTTCCTCCGTCTAAATTGTATGGCATGACCTCACCATGGCCTTTCTCTGTTTGGGGCATCGATGTTATCGGAATGATCAAACCGTTTGCTTCGAATGGCCATAAGTTCATACTGGTGGCGATAGACTACTTCACCAAGTGGGTCGAGGCTGAATCCTACAAAACCCTGACAACGGTTCAAGTTGCTCAGTTCATTCGAAAGAACATCATCTATCGGTACGGTGTTCCTCAGGCATTTGTATCGGATAACGGAAGTCATTTCAAAGGAAGGGTTCTGGAGCTCTTTGAGGAGTTCGGCATCGAGATCCACCATTCAACGTCCTATCGTCCACAAACAAATGGGGCGGTTGAGGCCGCAAACAAGAATGTCGAAATGATCATCAAGAAAACTATCGAGTCTACAAGGGACTGGCACGAGCAGCTGCCTCTCGCCCTGTGGGGATACCGAACGTCGATCCGCACGTCAACTGGTGCAACTCCCTTTTCCTTGGTCTACGGAATGGAGGCAGTGCTTCCTATCGAGCTTGAGGTCCCATCGCTGAGAATCATGGCTGAAAGTGGTCTTGATTAATCTGAATGGTTAAGTGGCCGGTTTGTCGAACTAATGCTATTTGCTGAGAGGAGGCTCCGAGCTTTGTATCACGTTCAAGGGTATCAGCGTCGAATTGCTCGTGCATTCAATAAAAAGGTGAAATCCAGGGGCTTAGTTGAAGGAGACATGGCTACAAAGGAAATCCGCGCCCCAGTGTTTGATCCTCGCGGGAAGTTCAGGCCGAAGCGATCCGGGCCTTACATCATCAAAACCATCCTATCCGGGGGTGCTGCTAAGCTCATCGACCTCGACGGCAATGAATTCAACACCTTGGTCAACCTGGATCAACTCAAGTGTTACTATCCCTGAGAGCTGCTCGTTGGATCGAAAACCACAAGGGTGGGCGAAAACCTAAGGAGGCAGTTTAGGCAAAAAGAAATAGGCCAAAAGTCGAAAGCTCGCTAGACCGAAAACCTGAAAAGGGCAGTTCTAAGCAAAAGTTAGAGCGTAAAAGGAGAGGTAAAATACACGAGTGAACCTTTGCCTGAACTACGTTCTGACCTGATTCCTTGAAAAGGGATACGTAGGCAATCTCACCTTGAGATTCGGTCATATTCTATCAAAAATTTGATCCAGGGTTGATATTTTTGGGTCCACATCACAAGTTGATGAGGTCAAACACAAGTCAAGGCTGCACTGAAGGAAATCAGAAAAGGGGGGAACCCATCGTCTTTCGATTTTGTTACAAATTACGACTTCTGATACATAAGCTGAGCATAAAAGCCTTAAAACAGTTAAAGCATGAAAAACAAAACAAAAATGCTTGAGAAGCCTAATGGCTCATAGCTTATTCTAAGCATAGCAAAGTGGTCTGGAGTCAGTCAATATTTTCCCTTGCGTTTACATCTGCTCTCAACCTCTGTCTGTAGCCCAGTGGTAAAATTCGGCATTTCTGCCTGATGGACTTTGAGGCCCTAGCGCCTCTAATAGCCGTTGAGCGTTTGGGCATTGAAATTAGAAGCGCGGAAGTCCCCAGTATTGATGCGGTGATTCTCCTGAAAGACGCCCAGTTGGCGAAGGATGCGGCCAGGGATATAGAAAGTGAAACTTGACAGTCCTGCAATCACCATCCTATCAAATCCATTGGAATAAATAGCCATATCCGGGAGGTCCAGCCAGGAGCACCTCCAGACGATCTCGTCAGGCTGCATTTCCTGCATGAATTCATACCAACCTTCTATATCCATGTCAGGGTACCGCATCTCCCTTTGATGAACCCTCTTTGGAAAAAGGTTCCAACCTTCTACCGGTGGGTGCAACAACCCAAGCTTGTCTGATAACAATAACTGCATGAGTGAAAAGACAAGTAAAAAGCAAGATATAGCCTGAGCGGAAAAACTAGGAAGAACTAGGGAGCAACCTAAGCCGAGCGTCGAGGTAAAATGAGAAGGTGAGAAAAACCAGAAAAAGGTGCGCTGAGTGAGCTTACCTGAAGCAGAAGCGGACTCCCGCTAAAGGTGTTGGTCTGACCCGTATACACCAAGTCCAAACCGAGGAGCGTTTCTGCTAAGACAAGGGGCAGCACGGCTTCGCGCCCCCATTTGAGCAGCGACGCTCACTAATGAGGGGCACACCCGCCCATCGGCAGGAATGAGCAGGTAAGCGGCTAGCAAGCAGATTACCAAGGTGAACCAGCACCGAGCCTACACCGCGGTGTCGTCCAAATCACCGTCTGGACTGTATCGCTCAATCAAGCACATGATATTGATCTGGCCACCTTCGAGCAAAGTGTTGGCCAAGCCCCTAGGAATGTTGAGCGAGGATGCCAATAGCCTTGGCATGCTAACCTGATAAGGAGGGACGACGATTGTCGGGGACGTCCGGAGATACGATTGAAATTCCTCAACGGTCGGACATATCTCGTCGTCGCCAAAGCGGAATGCGTGAACGTCAGGGTCCCAAAACCGGAGAGCAGCCCTCAAAATTGCTGGCCGGAGTGGCACGTGCCGAAGATACCGGAACGAGGCCAGGCCGAGGTATTGGAAGGTTAGCCAGTCAATGCTCAAAAATTGTGCTAGCCAAGGCCTGAGCAAGGTTGGGAGTGGGTTTTCCATTTGGAAATGCAATGAGATGCAGAATATTGAAATGGGTATGGAGTGTGGATGGAGCAATATGTGCATCTCCTCTTTATTGGCCAATGAATCATCTTGTTTCCTGTATCACATTCAAAGCCAACCACTAAAGGTCCAAACATCCTTACAAGCAAGAACTCTACCTCCTGAAAGCCCAGAAACCGTGTTTAAAACATGTGAAAATGAAGACAAAGAACTCTCAGAAAAAGGACAGTTGGTCAGACAAGTGGATCTGCATTAGACCTGACCGGCGCACGCCAGTTATTTACTGGCGTATACGTGTCCCTCGATCTTGGTGTACGCCATTCCAATCGTGGCGCACGCCAGTCAAAATACCAGAAATAGGTTCTGCAGCAGCTACTGTCATCGAGTGTGCATTTTCGATCCCGATGGCTGTTTTGCAAGTTTGATGGTTCACACAAGTCATGAATGATGGTTGGGACTATGTCAAAGCGCCAGATACCAAACGTCGCGCTTAATGAAGATTTCAAGCGTTCGGTGGCTCATTTCAAGTTCAAATCAAGGTGTTGGAAGGTCAAAATCCATTCCATGGACTTTTGCCAAGTTTTGTCATACCCGTACGCGTCATGTGAGCCTGTTGTGACTGTACGGAGGTGTCGGTTTCGGTCCGGGACTAAATCGAGTCACCATTTGTGTCTTATGTCCGTTTTTGTGACATTTTTAGCATTTTTTGGTATATCCCCCGCCTCATAGCGTCTTTGCCGGTTTTGTCAATTCATACAAGTCATTTTACACCTATGGGGTTTTATCAAAGTGTTAGTTGCCCTCGTTCAAGAGAATTTTGAGTTTTGGCCCATTAATGCCCAAAATTTCATTATTTCCCGCGTGTCTTAAGGTACGTGCCGTATCCTGGGGCTCTCCTATCCTTTTTCTTTTGAGTTAGGTCATTCGTGCACATATGCGAGCGTTTATTTGTCGATTCAGATCATTTATCAATGCATGTTTGGTATTAATGGGTGGTTTATTCTTTCTCCTGCCAAATGCCCATCAAAAGGAGATCAATAAACGGAAGATGCAATTATTATATACCAACCAGTCGATATCTATAAAAGCAAAAGGCGGGAATGTACTGAAGCAGCACAACGACCTAAGCAGGATTAATATGTACTAGGCACATCCGCCCAAAAGTCAAAAGGCACGCAAGCCCCCATCTCCAAAATGAAGTATCAAATACCAAAGTCAAACGATAGCAAAGTAACTGAAGCTCAGTGGTAGCCCTCAGTCGTCAAAGAGGTCCTCGTCGTCATCGTCGTCCTCCTCTTCATCATCTCTCTCCCTCGGGTCTATCTTGAACCCAGGATCGTCGGCGGTGTTGTCGGAACTGCTGCTGAAGGGCGACTGCACCTCCTCCTCTTCCTCTTCCTCCTTTTCTCTTCTCTTCTTCTGTGATGGCCCCTCGGCTGGCCTCTTATCTGTGGGCCTCTTCCTCAGCTCTCTGCGGAACTGTGGCTCGTCGCTCCCGAAAGCAATCTCAACTCCTCTAGTCCCTGGCCGTGTAGAGCTCACTTGCCTCACTGTAGTGGCCGGAGCGGAAGAGGATCCAGCTGTCTTCTTCTGAGGGGGAGGCCGCACGCTCTTTCTCCTAGGAGCCGCCCTAGCCTGTCCCTGCATGGTCATAGTCATTAAACATTTAAGCGTACATTGTGCATATTGTATATATTGAAATGCTGAACGCAGGAAATGTCAAAGAGCAGTTCTATCAAGCATATGGCCTATCTAAGTATCGAACGCAATGATAAGAGCTGAATTTGGGAAATACCTGGGGTTGTACAACAGGAGCCGGGTCCACCAGTGGGTAACGCAACTGCAGAGAAGCGCCGCCTGCTATCTTGTGGAATTCCTTCTCCATGGCCAGCATCAGGTGAACAGCCTCTCGCACCCATTCCATTGGCGCCTGTGTTTCATTTTGGGATCCACATCAAGTTAGTTTCAAAAGCACTCAAGCATAGTATGAGGATAACAAGCATAACAGAAAGCAAATCATATCGGCCATGTGATAGCCGCTGGCGCTGTCCTGGCGGGCTCAAACTGAACTATGGCAGCCTCCCTCTGCGAGTCCCGCACTGCTAGGGTCCAAGAAAGTCAAGGTAGCCCAGTCGCTGTGGCATAGTCACTTCTCTCCCTCAAGCGAGCTACCCTGCTCCCCTATCTCCGCCTCTCCTCACCAGCTTCCAGTGCTTCACCCTGCACGGCAATGTGCTCCAGCACCCCAAGTGGCCTCGCCAAGCGTTGCCTCCGGTAAACGGCATAGTCACGCTCAGGCCTCAAGAAAGCAGTAAGGCCAACCAGAATAGTGAAGCGTCGCAGCTCAGTCAGAGTGTACCTGTCTGTATGTGAAGCGTGGGGCGGAAGTGGCCCAGGAACCTGGTACTCAAGAAAGCCAAGTGACTATCGTGTCACCCGGTCACCTAAGTACCACCGCCACCCAAAGGCCAACTCCAGTAGCACCCGGCTTGCTGTCACCACCCTACTCCTTACTAAGTACTCAGGCTCAGGCTCTGCATTACTCCATGGGTCCCACTCCACCTGCGAAACAAACATGAAGGTTCAGAGCCAGATGGGCATCAGCGACAGCATTAAAGCAATTCTAAAGGCAAAATGGTTGATTGACGTGTTGCTTACCTGAGTACCCGACAGCTCGTCAAGGTATGACCTGAAGGCTAAGAGGCTCCCCCTCGATTTCTTCTTTCTGCTGTCTAAAGGTCCACAGATCATGGCGCATGGGAGCATCCTCAAATTTGGGCACTTATTCTCCAGTGGGTACATCTTCAACACTTCGTAGGCCCACAGCTGCAAGTGTTTAGACAATCAAAGCATCAAAATACAGTTCATATGCAAATCAAGGACAAGTGCAAGCAAAGAAATAGGGAACGAATTACAGAGTTTTATTTCTTACCTCCCACACCCTCTAATAGCCAACAGTCGCCTTCCTCCCTCGCGAGAACTCCCACACAAAGCCGTAGCACATCCCCAGAGCTGCTCCTCCCAAGTCGAAGCGTGAAGCCATGCGTAGGTCACGCAGAGCTGGCAAGTAAGACAAGTGCACAGTAGCTCGCTTGTTCGGGTATAGCATGGCCCCAAACAAGTACAACAAATAGGCCCTCGCCATCTACTCCACCTCCTGCTCTGAGTCTAGCACCCTCCCCTGCAAATACCTCTTAAACTGGTCGTACTGGATGGTTTCTACTTCACCTGCCGATGCCTACCCCAGAAACCACTCCAGTGCCCCGGTATCTCTATGGATCTCTAAGTTAAAAGGGATAGGCTCTCCTCCTAATCTCAAACCAGTGAGAGCTGCAAAGTCTGACGGAGTCACCGTCATTTCCCTGATCGAAAAGTGGAAGGTATTTGAGGAATCCCACCACCTCTCAGCCAGTGCAGTAAGCAGGGCATGGTCACTCTTCACTGCCGTCAAAGTGAGGATGAACGACCGGAACCCTGCAGCATCCACCAAAGCCCTGACTCGCTCCGGTAACCCCCTGTACAGCTCAAGCAAACTCGCTAGACCACCATGACCCCGAGTGCTGGCTGCCCTCTTTGCATACAAAGACAAGCAACAAAAAGAGGTTCATCAGCAAGTGCAATTCCAATCCAATAGTCAGTCAAATTTAGAAACTCAAAAGTAATTCTACGATTGAGGCAGACATTATAGGAGTCGGTCGAAGCTACAAGGTGTTTGTGTTATTTTATCCAATTCTACCATCGGTCGAATCAAGTCAAAGGCATTTCTTAGTCAAGTCCCGAACTACAAGGCATTATTTTCGTTAGGGTATACTTCTCAGTCGATTTCAAGGGCATTCTATTTATCAACCGGTTGATTCAAACTATTGGACACGCCATCCTGGCGTTCATCATGTCATGGCAATCTACCTAGTCGAATTCAAGTTCAAAGGGCTGTGCCATTGGTCGAGGCAGCCTACAATTGATTCAAGCTTGGCCTTAGCAATTTTCGTAGAAGATATTGGTGCTTTACTTCCGCTATGCCAAGAGTCTTGTCAGTCGAATCAAGTTCCAAGGTCGAGGTATACTATCAAATTCTACCTACTAAGTCGAGTTACAGTTCAAATGCGTTGTAAGCTATGCTATGCCGACTCAAGCTACAAATATCAAAGCAAGTCCAAAAATATACCTGCGCCCAAGCCACGGATAGGTGCCTTTCTGGATCCTTCAGTATGAGCTCTGCGTCATAACTATCCCGCAGAGGCGTGAGGCTTTCAACCCCAGACAGTATGAACAAGTGTGGCTCTGGCAAAACGTACGTGTCCGCAACAAACCTAGCATGGGGTGCCTGCCGTAAGGACTCAGCAAGTGTCACTGCACACTCGAACGACCATACTTCACCTTGCATTGACTCGGTCTCACGCGCAAAGGCCTCTTCCTCGGCCCTGGCTCTCTCGGTCTCTACTCTCAAGCGCTCCTCCTCCTGAGCTCTCTCAATCTGCCGGAGCTGATCCCCTCGTGCTGCTATCACTGCAGCCACCACCGTTGGATTCTCCTAGAGCAAAAGGCCAAGTTCCTCCTCTGTCACAAACTCAGCAAAGTCTCTGCACGTAATAGGAACGTGCCCCGAAGACCCCACTGCAGGCCTAAACTCAACCTCCTCTACAGGTACCTCCTCAGATATCCCCTCCGCAACCATTGGATCCTTACCCCTTACCGGGTCTCTCGTTGGTGTCTCCGGTCGATCATCACCGCCACCACTACCACCGCCGCTGTCACCGGCTCCAGCCGAGCCTAAACCAATGATCACCAGACCCTCTACGCCATTCCTTGAATCCAATCGTCGAACCCGTGGACCCCCCGTACCAACGACAGCTGGCGTACGCCCCTCCTCTCCTGGCGTACGCCCGTCATCACCGCCACTTACCTCCGTTGCATGGCCACCATCGCTGTCGCCTTTGCCTGAGACCCCTGCACTAGTGATCGACGACACTCCTGGGGTTGATTGATCGTCAATGTGAGGCCTCGGAGTCTCGATTTCACCCCTTGGTTGGCCTTCCTTATCTCCGGCACCACCATTGCCGCTACCACCGCCGGATTTCGCCATGGGCGAGTATGGGTGAATGTGGTTTGGTAGAATGAGAGTGAGATTGAAGGATTTGGGAGAGTTTTGGGGTGTTTGGAGTTCAAAAACCGAAGAATGGCGGTTTCAGAACTCGTGCAGAAGTTTATACGACATGGGAGCCGTGCTAGGCCGAATCTAGGCTTGGACTGACCGAGGTTCCTGGCGTACGCCAGTATGATGATCCCGTACGCCACTATTATCTGGGCCTCAGGCCCAAATCATTCTTGGAGTCAAAATTCATTCTCAACGTGAAAGTCCAAGTGGCCCAGTTTCGCATTGGTGCCTGTGGGCTCCCCTCAAGCAAAGACCCGTCCATTTTCAAATCAATGATGATCTATCCGTCCATTTTCAAATCAACGACGATCCATCCGTCTATTTTCAAATCAACGATCTGTCCATTTTCAAATCAACGGCTATCTATCCGTCCATTTTCAAATCAACGACGATCCATCCGTCCATTTTCCAATCAACGACGATCTATCTGTCCATTTTCAAATCAACGACGATCCATCTGTCCATTTTCAAATCAAATCAATGGCGATCCGCCCACCCGTTTATCTTCTTTCCCCAACAAAGTCAATGCTCTTGCAGAGGGTTATTCCCCAGGAGAGTCCGTCTTTTATGGTGCCCTGTACTACCCTTCATTCTTGGAGTCAAAATTCATTCTCAACGTGAAAGTCCAAGTGGCCCAGTTTCGCATTGGTGCCTGTGGGCTCCCCTCAAGCAAAGACCCGTCCATTTTCAAATCAATGATGATCTATCCGTCCATTTTCAAATCAACGACGATCCATCCGTCTATTTTCAAATCAACGATCCATCCATTTTCAAATCAACGACTATCTATCCATCCATTTTCAAATCAACGACGATCCATCCGTCCATTTTCCAATCAACGACGATCTATCCGTCCATTTTCAAATCAACGACGATCCATCCGTCCATTTTCAAATCAAATCAATGGCGATCCGCCCGCCCGTTTATCTTCTTTCCCCAACAAAGTCAATGCTCTTGCAGAGGGTTATTCCCCAGGAGAGTTCGTCTTTTATGGTGCCCTGTACTACCCTTCCAATACAGTCAAGCGATGGTCCACCCGTCTATGTCATCCCCAACAGCGGCACCCGCTCATCCAAATTCAACAAAGTAAGTTTTTTAAAATTTGTGAATGTCTTGTTCTAGATAGCCTGGAAGGGTGTTTAGAAAACCTTTGACGTTGCTTGCACCCAAATCAATGGTGTCTCAAGTGCCGTCAAAGGGGGGCTACTGTAGACACCCTATTTTGGATTGTCCAGACTGGTTTACTTACTGATTTTGATTCCCCAATGATGATTATGGTCAAGAGCACTCCGAGGCTAATGGTGTGTTTGAGCTTTGAGCATCCTGAACCTCATTCAAACCTTTTGTCGAGCCCTGCCCAGACCCTTCAAGCTAGAACCAAATGGCCTTAGCAAAACCATACTTGCTTATGCTAGTACCTGTCGGGCGTGCGCCGGTCGACTGCCACGTGTCAGTCATCGACCGTTGACTCAGTTCTCACCGTTGCACGCAGGTACAGTCTCGGCATACGCCAGTCAAACCCGGTCAAACATCACTATTCAACCATGTGCTCAAGACTTTTATGGCCACCCTGACGTAGGCTACAGTCCCCTGATGATTATACTCGGCAGAGGTGTTCCCCTCTCTCTCCTACATCTCCCATCACCTAGCCCCATGCATTTAATGCATGGGAGGCTCACTCATTAACCAAACCAGCCCTTAACCCATCTGGTTTCAGCCCCTCCTCAGTCACCTTTTGGCTATAAATACACCCCTTGCATTCATTTGCAAGAGGTTAGTTTTTTTTAAGAGCTTAAAAGCCTCTCTTCCCCTTATTATTGGTGTCCCTGCTTCCTCTCTCTTCCTTCATTGCAAGAGAAAGTTAGCAGCTCCTCTCTACACCATCCACATTCATACACTCATCATCCATCTCTCGCACTCCAAGTTCAAGCTCAAAACATCTCATCAACCTCAAAAGCAAAGGTATATCACCTTTGTGAAACTTCCCGCTCTGATCCCTGAGCGGTGCTAGCAGGGTTAAGGCTAGTAATCAATACTAGTCAAGGCCCTAAAGCTAGCAAGATCCAAAGATCGTGTCAGATGAAGGATGGCACACGCTAGTATTATTCAGCTGTACGCCAGTCATGGCTGTATGTGCACCACTCGCGTGGGGACCACCGATCATCTCGTTCTTGTTTTATTTCTATCTTATCACCTTTATGCATGCTAAGAACCAGTTTACTGCTTTCTATATTTTTGAGTTATGCAGCTGCTTATCTGTTGTTTTTATTTTAAGGCCTCTGGGATTCTTCTGGTCATGTTCCAGAGCCCAGATCATGCAAAGCCAAGCACTGACCAAGTAGTGTAACTGGCGTATGGGGTCTATGGACTGGTGTACGATAGTTTCAATGAATCCAGTGGCTGGCCTTTGCATGGCAGTTAAGCCTTGGCCATTGTTTATGTTCCCTACACTGTTTATGGGGCGTTCTATTCATTTCATTGCTCTAAAAGTCATCTCTGTTGTCTGTAACTGTATTTATTCTGCCATATTGACTGCGTGGTTTGTCCTGGGTGTGCACTGGTCCTTCCAGAGCCCAGAGGACTGAGAAACAGGAGCTGTGAGTTAAGATTTATCGGCACACGCCAGTATACCGATGGCGCACGCAAGTCGTCTCTGCATGCAGTGGCCTGGCCAGTGCATACAGCTTCTTCTTGCGTGTCTCATTCTGGGACAACATGCTCCAATTTGTTTGAAACACTCACAGGTGCTTGTTCTCAATCTATTATTATCTGTTTCAACAAGCATCATTCACCATCTTTTGTCACATAAATGCAACTTGTTACAGTTTTAATCCCCTTTAAATGTTCCTCCGCCCTAATTGGCTGAAAATGATTAATGAGAGAAAAATGCAAATGTTTTTACAAAATGCCTGAGTACAGACCAATTTTCGGATTGGGTGAGAGGTGTGCCATAAAACCCTTCCCTTCTCGTAACCTAGCTCCCGAACCTCAGATATCGAAGGTGTCGACGGACCAGTCTACGCCTTTTTCAAAATCAAACGTGGCAAGCGTTTCAAGTTCGGTTCCTTGGGTGTTTCACCGCAAAACCCGAGTGGCGACTCTGAATTGTAAGCGTTTCGCCGTGCTTCCCAAAAAGGGCGCACCCGATTTTTTTTTTTAAGACAGAAATCGAAAATTTTGGGGCGTGTACTCACACCGCCGCCATCTCCCTAGCATATTTCGGAGTCACCTAAGCAATGAAAGAGATAATTAGAATGTGCGGCGACGATAGCAAATTCACGAATGAAAACATGTTATACCTGAGTAAGGAACTATAGAGGCTCAACCGTAGGACGAGGAACCTCCATTAGGCCAGGGACTCCCTGAGCGGTCACTACGTCCACTGTCTAGGAAAGTGCAAGCAACCTGGCCCCGCTCTGGCCCGCGCCATCACCGCGACCCCCACCTCCTCTTCTCTCATCTCTTTTTCTTCCTCTTCTTCTTCTTCTACCACCTCTGCTATCCCGTGCCTGCTGCGTCGCCTCCCAAGCAGTACGGATCCCAAAGCTCTTCATCAAGTGCTAACACCTGTACTCCGTGTAATCAGCACCAAACTGAAAAAGCGGCTCTAGCCGAGGGTCCGGCTGTGTGAACCACTCAACTTCCTCCAACGTATACTCACTCATTGTCAGCACAAGAGAAGGGAGTGGTCCAGGGACTAAGAAAGCGTCCAGCCCTAGTGACTGACGTAATACCCGGTCGCCCAGGTACCACTGCCAACCGTAAGGGGACTCCAAAAGCACTCTCCCTCTCATCACCTCCCGGCTGCGAGCTACGTAAGGGACATCGAAACGATCCCAGATATGCCAGTAGACCTGCAGTCAATAGTACCGGATATTAATATACTGATAGGGTGAAGTGCACAGAAAGCATGAAATAAACCATCAAGGAAGTATTGGTACCCAGCCAGGACGTAGCTCATCCAAATAGAGACGGTAAGCGTTCACGTCGCCCTTCCCTTTCTTCACTCCTCGATACTTGATAGGCGCGTAAATGTTCACATACGCGCTCCCTAATCTATCTTTGCTAAGTCTATTTATATAATATTACTTGGAGATTTATACTTTTATTTTTGTTGTAGGTATTTGAAGGGTTTGACACAAAAAGCGCAAAGTTAAAATATTTAATGGTGTTCGAAGTTGGGAGTTCGGGCTCAATCAAGTGGAAGGCCTGAATTACAATATCAAGTCAGGACTTTAGCACTGAACTTAACCGAAGTTCATTGGCCAAGGAATTGGACTTGCACCACTTTGACTAAGGATGGGCCCATGATGTTATAATAATACTATCTTATTAGGTTTTTTTTTATAATTAAAAAAATGAAGAGGTCGGCTATTGGAGCTTTGATAAAAAGGTGACTTTTATTAGGCATTCAAAAGGAGGCATTACAGAGAAAAAAAGGAGACCTACGCAGCATCATCACGCACGATCAGAGAACAGAGTTTCGGACTTTTGGACACATCGACAGTGGAGAAAAAGAAAGAAAGGCTGCCTCTTCGAGCATCATGCCTACTGTCAGCCGAACCTCAATGCTTTCCCTTCCGATGTTCGGCTAAACTCTCTTCTAGGTATAGATGAAACTCAATCTCTGAGTAATAATGTTTATATTTTGATTTAGTGTTTTATTATTCGAATCGTGGTTGTATGATATAAGAATTTATTTGCGGTATTAATTTTTTCTATCAAATCTTGTGTATGATTTTCTAGATTTTCATACACGTTCATACAACAGTTCTTTATTGTTTTGTGATAGCTGAGTAAGATGGGTTATACTCCGTAAGACGCACCGTGCTATTAGACAATCCGTGCCATAGAGACGGATCGTACTAGTAAGACGGTTCGTGCTAGGCGGCGATACCCCATGCTATTCGGTGATTCATAGAAATCTTTTGGCTATACCGTGAGGGCCCGCGAACCCTAACGATATCTGGATTGATTCGAATAATAGACCTTTATCATCGTGTAGAGATTGTTACAACGGGTCGAGTGGATTCGAAACCCTAGATCTTTTCTCTCATAAACTCTCACTTTTTATTGCTTACTTTTATTTAGCTTTAAATATTTTAGAAATCAACAATCAAATCTCTTTTCGAATTAAGTTAGAAATCAATTAAAGCAATCGCAATTTAACCTTCGTAATCCCTGAGGATGATACTCGGAGTACTTACCGCTATCTTTTAGGTAGTAGTAATTATTTTGTTTTATTAATTATTTTTGATACGAAAACGACACGATCAAATTTTGGTGCCGTTGCCGGGGATTACAAACACGGTTGCGTTGTTTTAGTTAATTTTTATTTTAATTCCTAGTTTAGGTATTTTATTTATTTATTTATTTATTTATCTATTATTATTCCTCATATTTGTTTAATTGCATTCTCTCTTTGTTAGCATTTTATTGTGTCAAGCACAGGAATCGAGAAATTGTAGCGCACAGGAACAAGAAGTAAGCTGCAACATTGCAGCTTGACAATAAATTCAATTGATTTTTCCAAGCGCTGTGAGTTTTCTTATTGTTCTTGGTTTTAGTGTTTTGTTTGTTTTATTTATTTATTTGTTTTTATTTTTATTTGAGTTAGGGGCATTTTGTGTTATATGTTTGGTTGTCGATCATTGGACCCATTACTTGATAATTTTGACCCAGAGATCGAACGGACCTTTAGAGCTAATAGAGCAGCCTCTCGTCACCCTTGGCCTTCACCCACTTCACTTGTTAGAATGGCTGAAAGAATAGAGGCTGAGGTTCCACCTGCGATCGGAGAGTACTTTCTCCCATCCGCGTACACCTCACCATCATGCATAACATTGCCTACCACTGCCTCAACACAATTTGCAATCAAGTCCAGTTTGTTACAAACACTCCCATCATTCTATGGACTTGATAACGAGGACCCATATCGGCATTTAGGGGACTTCGAAGAGATTTGCTCCACTGTTAAAATTCAGCACTTCACTGATAATGCCCTTAGGTTGAAGTTATTCCTGTTCTCACTTAAAGATAAAGCCAAATATTGGCTTAATACTTTGGCACCGAATAGCATCAACTCTTAGGATCAAATGAAAAATGAGTTTTTGAAAAAGTACTTTTCCATAGGCAAAACAAAAGAAATTCGCCAAGAACTCACTAGTTTCTATCAAAAAGAAGGCGAACAATTTCACCAAGCATGGGAGAGACTTAATGATGTCATTAGGAGTTGTCCACACCACCAAGTTCCTAAATGGCAGTTAGTCCAATGTTTCTACGATGGACTATGTGAACAACACCGATATATGGTGGATGCCTCATGTGGAGGCACATTTATGCTTAAGAATGAGAATCAGGGGTGGGACTTGTTTGGGCAGTTAGCGGAGAATTCACGACACCGAGCCTCATCATCCCGCACAAATAGGACAACTTCTACTGCATTAAAACAGAGTGGCCTTCATGAGGTGGGCCGCTCTGATGATCTTTCCTATAAGGTAGATGCATTGACCCGCAAGTTTGACACTTTCTTATCTTTGGGTCATGGTCCTTCACATTCTTCACCTCCTGCTGCTGTTGCGGAGGTATGTCAATTGTGCTCCAGTCCGTGCTATCAAATAAATGAGTGCCACATGGCATCTCAATTCCCAAAATTTCTTCAAGAGCACGTGAACGCGGCCCAGGGGTTTGGTAGGCCAGCAAATGACCCCTATTCTCATACTTACAACCCCGGCTGGAAGAAGCATCCCAACTTTGGATGGCGACAGCCAGACCAAGGGCAACCATTTGCCCAACCTATGAGGCCTTCATTTCGTAATACTTCCAACACACAGGCCTATTGTCCACCACCTGCACCACCCCAGTACCAACAACCTCCTGCATCCTCCCAAAGGACACCAGCTTTTGAGGAGCAAATGTTGAAGGCCATGGCTGAAATGAGAGCCGATTGCCAACAAATGAAAGCTGACTCCCAATTGCTTTACTCCCACTCTCAATCCATTGCCAAGATGGAAACCCAAGTGGGTCAGCTAGCTAATGCTCTTAACCATCGGGATGAGGGTAGATTACCAAGTCAGCCAGTGGTCAACCCACGAGGGATGCACCATATTGACAATTCGCAAGGTCATGAACAAGCGAAATTAGTTGTCACCCTCAGAAATGGGAGAGATGTAGAGACCCGACCGGAGGAGGTCAAAGCGAAGGAGAAAATGTCTCCACCTGTCGCTGAGAGGTCTAGGGTTGGTAAGAGGTCTAAGGAGAAGGAGGCCGATCTAGTGTCTACAGTTGTTCCGGGGTCATCTGAGACCCCGTCTTATATTCCTAAGGCACCTTTCCCGATTTGCCTGAATGCACCTTCACCCTTTCGCAAGAAGGGAGTATCCACTGATAATATCATGGAGGTGTTCAAGCAAGTTAAGATGAACATCCCATTGCTTGATGCCATTGAGCAGATCCCTTCTTATGCCAAGTTCCTCAAGGACTTGTGCACTCACAAGCGGAAGGCTCGAGCCAAGTTTTTAGAGCCCATCCTTATTCCTCACCAAGTTAGCTCTGTTCTTCAATCTAACACTGCCCCCAAGCTTGCTGATCCTGGTGTGCCCACAATCTCTTGTGTCATAGGCAATCACTTTATTAGTAGGGCACTCTTAGATTTAGGGGCAAGTGTCAATCTTTTACCGTACTCTGTGTACGAGGAGTTGGGGCTTGGTGAGTTGAAGCCCACATCGGTTACTCTGCAGTTGGCCGATCGTTCTGTGAAAGCCCCACGGGGCATGTTAGAGGATGTCCTTGTCAAGGTGAACAATTTCTACTTTCCTGCTGATTTCATTGTCCTTGACACAGAGCCAGTCCATCCCACATCCCTTAAATCTCAAACACCTGTCATCTTAGGTCGTTCCTTTCTAGCCACGGCCAATGCACAAATTTCTGTGAGGAGTGGAGTGATGGAGGTATCATTTGGCAATATGAAACTGAGTCTGAATATGAATTCGGCCGCTCGACAGCCTCACGAGGAGGAAGACTGCTTTGCAGTCGATGTCGTTCATGAGTTAGTAGAAGAGGCGTTGCCGTACATTTTGGTTGAGGATCCTCTTGAGGCATGTCTTGCCCATTTTGGCTATGAGGAGTTCGATATTGACCAATCCATTGCTGAGGTCAATTCTTTATTAGACCTCGCACCTTGTATGGCCAAACCTACCTGGCGAACTCCTTTCGAGCCTTTGCCTGCTTTGTCTAGCACTCCAGCTTTTCCCTCCATAGAAGCCCCACCGAAGCTTGAGTTAAAGCCTCTCCCGGCTTCTCTGAAGTATGTTTTTCTTGGCCACGATGACACCTTGCCCGTGATCATTGCCTCTAACCTTTCTTCCGAGCAAGACGGTCAATTACTTAAAGTGCTTAAAAAGCACAAGGGTGCGATAGGGTGGTCAGTGGCCGACCTCAAAGGTATTGATCCCTCCGTTTGCATGCATCGCATTCATTGCGAGGAAAATGCAAAACCATCAAGAGAGATGCAAAGGAGGTTGAACCCTAACATGAAGGAGGTCGTTATGAAGGAGGTGGTCAAATTGATGGATGCGGGTATCATATACCCCACCTCTGATAGCAAGTGGGTGAGTCCCACTCAAGTAGTGCCCAAGAAGTCAGGCATTACTGTCGTTGAGAATGACAAGGGTGAGCTTGTGCCCACACGCATGACAATTGGTTGGCGTGTGTGTATTGATTATAGGAAGCTCAATTCCATGACTAGGAAGGATCATTTTCCACTTCCATTTATTGATCAAATCCTAGAGAGGTTAGCGGGTCAGAGCTATTATTGTTTTCTGGATGGCTATTCCGGATATAACCAAGTGGCCGTTGACCCAGTGGATCAAGAGAAGACTACCTTCACCTGTCCCTATGGTACTTCGCTTATTGGCGCATGCCTTTTGGCTTGTGCAATGCACCTGCGACCTTTCGAAGGTGTATGATGGCTATCTTCTATGACATGGTGGAGGAGTTTCTAGAAGTATTCAAGGATGACTTCTCGGTCTTTGGGGCCTCCTTTGATTCATGTCTCCAAAATCTTGCAAAGGTGCTTAAACGGTGCGAGGAGACTAATCTGGTCCTAAGTTGGGAAAAGAGCCACTTTATGGTTCAGGAGGGGATTGTTTTGGGCCACGTAGTGTCCAAGAGGGGGATTGAAGTTGATAAGGCAAAAGTTGACTTAATTTCTCGACTTCCTCCCCCCTCATCAGTCAAGCAAATTCGCTCTTTCTTGGGACACGCTGGGTTTTATAGGCGTTTTATTAAGGATTTTTCTAAAATCGCCAAGCCTTTGTGTGATCTTTTGGCTAAGGATGCCCCTTTCGTTTTTGATGAGGCTTGTATGAGAGCTTTTGAGAAGCTCCGTGAGGCGTTGTCCACAGCACCTATCATGCAGTCTCCCAACTGGTCTTTGCCCTTTGAAATAATGTGTGATGCATCCGACTTCGCAGTCGGTACTGTTTTGGGCCAGCGGGTTGACAAGGTCCCTCATGCCATTTATTATGCGAGTAAGACCCTCTCCGGTGCGCAGTTGAACTATACCACTACAGAGAAGGAATTACTCGCTGTGGTCTTTTCCCTTGACAAGTTTCGGTCCTACCTCTTAGGTTCGAAGGTCATAGTACACACTGATCATGCAGCTTTGCGGCATTTACTTTCTAAGAAAGAGACCAAACCTAGGTTGATTAGGTGGATTCTGCTCATCCAAGAGTTTGATGTGGAGATTCGAGACAAGAAAGGATCTGAAAATTCTGTAGCAGACCACTTATCGAGGATCCTAGTGGATGCCTCTGGTGACACCTTGCCCTTTAAGGACTCATTCCCTGATGAGCAACTCTTTGAGGTGTCACAAGTGCGACCCCCATGGTATGCACACATAGTCAACTACCTAGCCACAGGCGCGCTTCCCCCTCATTGGTCCAAGCATGACAAGGACCGTTTCTTTGCGCAGGTTAGGCACTATTTTTGGGAGGATCCAGAACTCTTTAAGTTGTGTTCGGACCAGGTGATTAGGAGGTGCATTCCTGAGACTGAGTACTATAGCATTCTCACCTTCTGTCATTCACTTGAGTGCGGAGGGCATTTTAGTGGGAAGAAGACGGCGGCGAAGGTCTTACAAAGCGGTTTTTATTGGCCCACTCTATTTAAGGATGCATATGTGTTTTGCAAGGCATGCCTTAAGTGCCAGAAAACCGGCAATATTTCGCGTCGTGCTATGATGCCATTGTCCTCCATCCTTGTTGTGGAGATGTTTGATGTTTGGGGGATAGACTTCATGGGTCCGTTTCCGTGTTCGCATGGGAACGCGTATATTCTTGTGGCAGTGGACTACGTGTCCAAGTGGGTGGAAGCAGTAGCCACCAAGACCAATGACCACAAAGTTGTGGTTAAGTTTCTTCAAAGTAATATTTTTACTCGTTTTGGCTATCCGCGGGCGATTATTAGTGATGAGGGCACCCATTTTCTCAATAAACACTTCGCCACCCTGGTGCGAAAGTATTCTATCACTCATAAGGTGGCAACACCTTATCACCCTCAGACTAGTGGGCAGGTTGAAGTGTCAAATAGGGAGATTAAACGCATACTTGAAAAGACGGTTAGGCCCGATCGAAAAGATTGGTCTTTAAGGCTCGATGATGCTTTATGGGCCTACCGTACAGCTTATAAGACCCCTATTGGTTGAGGATCCTCTTGAGGCATGTCTTGCCCATTTTGGCTATGAGGAGTTCGATATTGACCAATCCATTGCTGAGGTCAATTCTTTATTAGACCTCGCACCTTGTATGGCCAAACCTACCTGGCGAACTCCTTTCGAGCCTTTGCCTGCTTTGTCTAGCACTCCAGCTTTTCCCTCCATAGAAGCCCCACCGAAGCTTGAGTTAAAGCCTCTCCCGGCTTCTCTGAAGTATGTTTTTCTTGGCCACGATGACACCTTGCCCGTGATCATTGCCTCTAACCTTTCTTCCGAGCAAGACGGTCAATTACTTAAAGTGCTTAAAAAGCACAAGGGTGCGATAGGGTGGTCAGTGGCCGACCTCAAGGGTATTGATCCCTCCGTTTGCATGCATCGCATTCATTGCGAGGAAAATGCAAAACCATCAAGAGAGATGCAAAGGAGGTTGAACCCTAACATGAAGGAGGTCGTTATGAAGGAGGTGGTCAAATTGATGGATGCGGGTATCATATACCCCATCTCTGATAGCAAGTGGGTGAGTCCCACTCAAGTAGTGCCCAAGAAGTCAGGCATTACTGTCGTTGAGAATGACAAGGGTGAGCTTGTGCCCACACGCATGACAACTGGTTGGCGTGTGTGTATTGATTATAGGAAGCTCAATTCCATGACTAGGAAGGATCATTTTCCACTTCCATTTATTGATCAAATCCTAGAGAGGTTAGCGGGTCAGAGCTATTATTGTTTTCTGGATGGCTATTCCGGATATAACCAAGTGGCCGTTGACCCAGTGGATCAAGAGAAGACTACCTTCACCTGTCCCTATGGTACTTCGCTTATTGGCGCATGCCTTTTGGCTTGTGCAATGCACCTGCGACCTTTCAAAGGTGTATGATGGCTATCTTCTATGACATGGTGGAGGAATTTCTAGAAGTATTCATGGATGACTTCTCGGTCTTTCGGGCCTCCTTTGATTCATGTCTCCAAAATCTTGCAAAGGTGCTTAAACGGTGCGAGGAGACTAATCTGGTCCTAAGTTGGGAAAAGAGCCACTTTATGGTTCAGGAGGGGATTGTTTTGGGCCACGTAGTGTCCAAGAGGGGGATTGAAGTTGATAAGGCAAAAGTTGACTTAATTTCTCGACTTCCTCCCCCCTCATCAGTCAAGCAAATTCGCTCTTTCTTGGGACACGCTGGGTTTTATAGGCGTTTTATTAAGGATTTTTCTAAAATCGCCAAGCCTTTGTGTGATCTTTTGGCTAAGGATGCCCCTTTCGTTTTTGATGAGGCTTGTATGAGAGCTTTTGAGAAGCTCCGTGAGGCGTTGTCCACAGCACCTATCATGCAGTCTCCCAACTGGTCTTTGCCCTTTGAAATAATGTGTGATGCATCCGACTTCGCAGTCGGTACTGTTTCGGGCCAGCGGGTTGACAAGGTCCCTCATGCCATTTATTATGCGAGTAAGACCCTCTCCGGTGCGCAGTTGAACTATACCACTACAGAGAAGGAATTACTCGCTGTGGTCTTTTCCCTTGACAAGTTTCGGTCCTACCTCTTAGGTTCGAAGGTCATAGTACACACTGATCATGCAGCTTTGCGGCATTTACTTTCTAAGAAAGAGACCAAACCTAGGTTGATTAGGTGGATTCTGCTCATCCAAGAGTTTGACGTGGAGATTCGAGACAAGAAAGGATCTGAAAATTCTGTAGCAGACCACTTATCGAGGATCCTAGTGGATGCCTCTGGTGACACCTTGCCCTTTAAGGACTCATTCCCTGATGAGCAACTCTTTGAGGTGTCACAAGTGCGACCCCCATGGTATGCACACATAGTCAACTACCTAGCCACAGGCGCGCTTCCCCCTCATTGGTCCAAGCATGACAAGGACCGTTTCTTTGCGCAGGTTAGGCACTATTTTTGGGAGGATCCAGAACTCTTTAAGTTGTGTTCGGACCAGGTGATTAGGAGGTGCGTTCCTGAGACTGAGTACTATAGCATTCTCACCTTCTGTCATTCACTTGAGTGCGGAGGGCATTTTAGTGGGAAGAAGACGGCGGCGAAGGTCTTACAAAGTGGTTTTTATTGGCCCACTCTATTTAAGGATGCATATGTGTTTTGCAAGGCATGCCTTAAGTGCCAGAAAACCGGCAATATTTCGCGTCGTGCTATGATGCCATTGTCCTCCATCCTTGTTGTGGAGATGTTTGATGTTTGGGGGATAGACTTCATGGGTCCGTTTCCGTGTTCGCATGGGAACGCGTATATTCTTGTGGCAGTGGACTACGTGTCCAAGTGGGTGGAAGCAGTAGCCACCAAGACCAATGACCACAAAGTTGTGGTTAAGTTTCTTCAAAGTAATATTTTTACTCGTTTTGGCTATCCGCGGGCGATTATTAGTGATGAGGGCACCCATTTTCTCAATAAACACTTCGCCACCCTGGTGCGAAAGTATTCTATCACTCATAAGGTGGCAACACCTTATCACCCTCAGACTAGTGGGCAGGTTGAAGTGTCAAATAGGGAGATTAAACGCATACTTGAAAAGACGGTTAGGCCCGATCGAAAAGATTGGTCTTTAAGGCTCGATGATGCTTTATGGGCCTACCGTGCAGCTTATAAGACCCCTATTGGCATGTCTCCTTACCGGTTAGTTTTTGGTAAGGCATGTCATTTGCCCATTGAGTTGGAGCATAGAGCTATGTGGGCCATTAAGAAGTTTAACTTCGATATGGCCACTGCAGGGTTACATCGTAAGCTCCAGCTTGCTGAACTGGAAGAGTTGCGCAATGAAGCATATGATAGTGCACGTATATATAAGGATAGGACTAAGGCATTTCATGATAAACACATTGTTAGAAAGTCCTTTGAAGTTGGTCAAAAAGTGTGGCTCTTTAATTCTAGACTTAAATTTTTTCCGGGTAAGTTGAGGTCACGGTGGGATGGTCCATATGTTGTCATTCGTGTTTTCCCCCACGGAGCTGTAGAGATTAAGGATCCACGTGTTGGTAATGTTTTCAAGATCAATGGCCAATTGCTTAAACCTTACGTGGAAGGAATTGGTGATGGCGTGGTAGATGGTACCACAGTGGAGTCCATTACTTTGATGGACCCAATTTATATAGATTAGTGCTTTCATTGGAAGTCTAGGAGACTTAAAATCCATGGAGTTTGTGATATCTACAGTGTTTGCCATGCTCGAACGGTTTCCAACGGTCCGGTATAGCCACCTTGTCAAAGCTACGTATGTAGTACTTAGGAGGTTGGGTTTGGCGGCAGGCGCGTAGTTAGCAGCGAGAAATCTGTCTAAACCATCCGACTTTAGTGTCAAGCTTGGCGGAGATTGCTTCATAAGCCGAGTGGTGGGTAAGGAATCTGGCAGCCCCAGAGGGAGTGACAGCCTATTAGATGATGGTACCACTTCTCAAGATATCGTTGAATCCTACGCATATTGCTCTTCCAACAAGTAAGGAACCACAGTCTTTGACGAGGGAGAAAAGTAGTACCCGTGTCTTTCGCATGAAGAAAGTGGATGGATTTTTATTTTATTTGTATTTCTTGCCTTTATTTATGTTCTTTAGTTATTTTTCTTGTATATATTTTGTTGTTTTGGAGGCTAACATTTTGCAGGTTGTTCAATCTAAGTTGGGGGGTCTCCCTCTTGCTATAATAGTCTGCTATGTTCCTCCTTTTCGAGGTGATACCTTTCCTCTCTTTTACTTTTCTGTCCTATCTTTTTATTTTTCTACTTTCAATGAGGGCGTCGAATGGTTCAAGTTGGGGAGAGGGACTATTTTGTAGTTTGTTCTTAAAATCTTAAAAAATTAAAAATTTTGAAAAATTAAAAAATAGTGGGACCCTTTTGCATGCGGTCTGAACCAGTTGTGATTATTTGTTGGAAAACTAAGTTGAGGTGTGTTGTCTACCGTAATGATATCTGTTTTTGGCATGGTAGTTCTACTTGCTAGCTTGTCTTAAGAAGTTGATTATGGCACTTTGGTTTAGCACTCTTGCACTTCACGTATACTTGGGCTTTGATCACTAGTGAGTTGTGAATTGACTGTTCTTGATGGCTAGATTAGTGGAGACTTATGCCCTAGTGGGCTTTCGTGCCTTATCTTTTTGTTGGAGTGGTGTCAAGTAAACTCTTAGTTTGTCATGGAAAAAGTCAACTTATTGAGGTCTTATTATTCTTGATTGCTGAGTGTTGGAATTTGAACGCATAATACTATCTCTCGATTTTGGTTAGTCATGTGGATGTTATACCCCTGGGAGAGGATTATAGGCATTTTCTTGCTGCTTGAGCCAGTTCGTTCCTTTGTGTTCACATTTATCCCTTGCGAGCCACTTTGAGCCTTGTATACTTAGCCTTTTCTTGGTTAGCTCCACCTTCCATATTGTGTTTGGAGAAAGGCAAAAGGTATAATTTTTGGATAGATTGAGAAATTTTGTGCTTGAATTGGTGATAACCCTTTAAAAAAAAGAGAAGAAACACACAACACAAAAAAAAAGGAAAAGAAAAAAAAAAAAAAAAAAGAATGAAAGGGGCACCAATATGTTTGAAAAGGAGGAATCATGCTTTATTGTTGAAAAATATTGAAAGGGTAGAAGGAAAGATAAGGTGGAGTTGAAAAAGTAAAAAAATTGGGCTCACATTTTTTAAATTAGCCCTAAGTTGTTTGCCTATTCTCGGACATGTGATATTTTACCCTAACCTTGAACTATTTTTCCTTACCCTGCATTACAATCGAAATTAAAGTCCTATTTGATCCTAGGGATGATGGAAAGTGGATTGATGGATGAGAGAGAGAGTTCCAATGCTTGGTGTTCCATTCATGAGACCGTGTGTCCACCATATAAAGCGTTCTTTTCGTGTCATAGTGTGCGAGTGCTTTGCTTTCATTTGCATTACTTCTATCCGCACACTTGAGAGTTCATACTATGCGCCTTGTTTCGAGTGTTTTTCTTTGTGAGTGCATGACTTGGTAAGAATTGAAGTCGAGACTCGGTCCGGAGAGAGCGGTTAGTCATTACATACTTGTGGTTGAAGCCCATATCACACACGCTAAGCCTAGGTGCCATGGTTTATTTCTTGACTTAATAGCGTTTGGAACTATTTGCGCCTTCTTATATCATTCTGGTAGTTGCATATTCTTTGCTTGATGAACCAATAAGTTGTATGACAGATTTTGGATTCCATGTGAAAGGATTCCTGTGTTTTGTGGGTAATCACTACTGAAAACCCTCACGAGACTTCACTCGTCCTACCGGGGCCACCTGGAGGTTTAAAAGAACTACCTGTCTTAATTTGTTTTCTTTAGTTGCATTTGTTTTGGTTTGCTAGGGACTAGCAAAGTGTAAGTTAGGGGGTGTGATAGGCGCGTAAATGTTCACATACGCGCTCCCTAATCTATCTTTGCTAAGTCTATTTATATAATATTACTTGGAGATTTATACTTTTATTTTTGTTGTAGGTATTTGAAGGGTTTGACACAAAAAGCGCAAAGTTGAAATATTTAACGGTGTTCGAAGTTGGGAGTTCGGGCTCAATCAAGTGGAAGGCCTGAATTACAATATGAAGTCAGGACTTTAGCACTGAACTTAACCGAAGTTCATTGGCCAAGGAATTGGACTTGCACCACTTTGACTAAGGATGGGCCCATGATGTTATAATAATACTATCTTATTAGGTTTTTTTTATAATTAAAAAAATGAAGAGGTCGGCTATCGGAGCTTTGATAAAAAGGTGACTTTTATTAGGCATTCAAAAGGAGGCGTTACAGAGAAAAAAAAGAGACCTACGCAGCATCATCACGCACGATCAGAGAACAGAGTTTCGGACTTTTGGACGCATCGACAATGGAGAAAAAGAAAGAAAGGCTGCCGCTTCGAGCATCATGCCTACTGTCAGCCGAACCTCAATGCTTTCCCTTCCGATGTCCGGCTAAACTCTCTTCTAGGGTATAGATGAAACTCAATCTCTGAGTAATAATGTTTATATTTTGATTTAGTGTTTTATTATTCGAATCGTGGTTGTATGATATAAGAATTTATTTGCGGTATTAATTTTTTCTATCAAATCTTGTGTATGATTTTCTAGATTTTCATACACGTTCATATAACAGTTCTTTATTGTTTTGTGATAGCTGAGTAAGATGGGTTATACTCCGTAAGACGCGCCGTGCTATTAGACAATCCGTGCCATAGAGACGAATCGTACTAGTAAGACGGTTCGTGCTAGGCGGCGATACCCCATGCTATTCGGTGATTCATAGAAATCTTTTGGCTATACCGTGAGGGCCCGCGAACCCTAACGATATCTGGATTGATTCGAATAATAGACCTTTATCATCGTATAGAGATTGTTACAACGGGTCGAGTGGATTCGAAACCCTAGATCTTTTCTCTCATAAACTCTCATTTTTTATTGCTTACTTTTATTCAGCTTTAAATATTTTAGAAATCAACAATCAAATCTCTTTTCGAATTAAGTTAGAAATCAATTAAAGCAATCGCAATTTAACCTTCGTAATCCCTGAGGATGATACTCGGAGTACTTACCGCTATCTTTTAGGTAGTAGTAATTATTTTGTTTTATTAATTATTTTTGATACGGAAACGACACGATCAATACTCCTTTGACCAACAGAGCACTCGAGGAAGTATCACATCGTTGGGACACGACGTCATGGGAGGGTACATGTCCAGTACCTCGTACGTCCAAAGCTGCAAAGTCCAAAGCATTAAAAGTTAGCGCAGTATATACAAAGAATGATGAAAGGTTAAATAACTAAAAGGAAAAGCAAGGTTTTGGGCTATACCTCCCAGACTCTCCAATAGCTGCCGAGGCTCTTCCCCGCTCCTCGGGAAAGAGACCCCATGAAGGCGTAGTACGCCCCCAAAGCCTCGCCACCCCAGTCAAAACGGGCAATCTCCCCAATATTCCTCAGCGCTGGCAGGAAAGAAAGGTGTACTCAGTAGCGCCTGTTGGGAAATAAGGATGCACCAAGAACGTACAACAGGAAGCACATTGCCATTTGCTCCTCCTGGACCCTATCCACTAAAGGCTCTGTCCAAAAGTCTAAAAGCTGAGTGTACAGTGCATCCCCCTTCTCTGCCCTCAGCCTGTACCCTAAGAGACGCCTCTAAAGCTCGGGGTCCCTCCCCGCCATAGCATTGTAGGGGATGTGGTCACCTCCGACCCTCAAACCAGTAATCGCCTAGAAGTCTAAGGGCGTCACTGTCATCTTGCCGAAAGAGAAGTGGAACGAGTTTGTCGTGTCCCACCACCTCTCGGCGAGTGCCCTCACTACCTGGCGATCATTGCTTGCCCTCGTCAGTACACTGACATACTCCCCGAAACCTGCCTCCCTCACCATCTCCCTCGCCGCCTCCGGAAGTCTCTCCCAAAATTGGGGCACATCGCTCGCACCACCGTAGCACGAGATCCTTATTTCCTGTTATAATAAGAGGTATGATCTGATGAACAGGCATGATATTCAAAAGTATGGAATTGAGAAGCATAGTGCATTGTATTGAAATGCGAGTATCAAAGCATACCTCATCTCATCGCAAGGACAAGTGCTGCTGTGGATCCCTCAGGACTAAAGCCTCATCGTAAACAGTCCTCTCTGGTCTATAGACGTCTAGCAGCGAAGGCACCATCGCATGCCAAAGTGGCATGTAAGACTCCTCGGTAAAAGGCCCGTCCCACCCAAGGACCGCTGTTGCCTAAGGACCGTTGTCCCCTCGTCCACCACGGTCCTCTGTGGAACTAAAACCTCCTCCTTCTTGACCCATGGCCCCTCAGCCGCTCCAGTCTCAAGCTCGGCCAGTAACTCCCTCTTGCGGGACTCAAGCAAAGCCTCTGCCAGCCCAGGTACCCTTCGCAGTGTCTCCACCAAGTCCGTGAGGGACGCTGTCTCTAAAAAGTCCCCTACACGATGACCCTTTCACCCGTGCCATTGCCTACGAACATGGCCGGTGTCTCTCGCTCCTCCACTAGCTCTTCCTCGACAATGGGGTCCTTCCCCAAATCGGCCCGAGGCTGTCTCATGGGAGAAGCCTCTGTTTCCTCTGCTGCACCTTCCGAGCTGCCACCACCGCGGTCCTCTCCTCCAAACCTATTGCACCCTCCAATCGGCCCGATGTCTCATCCTCACCCCTCGGTGCCATTGCACCCGGACTCTCCGAGACTCAGTCACCACCGACCGCACCTTCATCGCCACTATCACTACCCACCATGGCAGCCAGGGCCGTGGCCTCCTCGGCCGGGGCTACTGAAACCGAGACCCCCGTGGCGGCCCGAAAAACACATACCGCTCCACCGTACCGATTTGAGAAATTTTGAAGAGTCGCCACCCGGATTTATGGTTCGCCACCCGAGAAACCGTTTTTGGATCTGAAAATTGATTGATTTGAATTGAAAAACCAGAGATCATTCGAGGGTTCGGAAGCCATGTTACGAGGGGGGAAGGTTTTTACGGCACCCCCCTTGCCCGACGCGATGTCGGTCTCTACTAAACATTTGTGGGATTTTTCAAAGGGATTTTGTTTCATTAAGCATGTAGCAAGTATCCACAGGTACAGAAGGTGTATGCTGGTGCTTGTGTACAAGGAGTGATGAAATGATGATGGACACATGCATGATGGCAAAGCTGTGTAAACTGCCACTGGATCAACTCTCGAGCGCTCGAGAGCACTCTCGAGTGCTTGGGAGTGTTACTGACCAAATCCTGCAGAGTTTGTTAGTCACAAATAGGATGCCAAATAACAGTGTATGCTGGTGCACGTGTATAGGAGGGGTGATTATGTGATGAAAGACAGCAAGATAACAGGTAATGAAACACTGTTCACTGGCTTCACTCTCGAGCGCTCGAGAGCACTCTCGAGCGCTTGGGAGTATCTGAACCCTCACCTGCACTTTCTGTTAGTACTGACAAAACATAATATAAAGACTGCAAAATGAAATACTATTAAACTGACCACTGACTCAGCAGAGGACTTGAAAGACTGAGATAGGACCTCAAGTTTTCAAGTCATGCATCCTTGCCATTGCACGAACAGATCTACACTTTTAAAAGAGCAAATGTACACATCTATGCATGCAAAAGCTCAGAAAATACAGAAAACTGGGAAAATGGAATGCAATGGCATGTATGCACTCCCGAGCGCTCGGGAATGACTTCGAGCGCTTGGGAGTGAGCTGCATGCCAGCTTACTCTCAAATAGAAAATGGCACCACTTCATCATGCAAACACCCTTATCTAAGTTTTCAACAAGAGAAGATCTTATTTTTGACTTAGGATAACTTTGTTCTTACTTGAGATTTGTAAGAAACATTTCTGTTTTAGGAAAAATGATCTTCTATGTCTGCATGCCAGAATAAAACCATTTTATTTAAAAGTGCACCTCACCCCCAGCCTACTGCTTACCAAAATGCCATGCATGGGACTGGAAATACTCCCGAGCGCTTAGGGGCACTCCCGAGCGCTCGAGAGTGTTTCTAGTAGGGGTTTTGGGAAAACATTATTCGTGGACTCTTTGCTCTTGCTTTTTCACTAAGGTCTCCCAACCATGCACCCAGCATTAAGGACTGGGACAGGCTGAGAGACCCCCCTCAAAAGGGAGAACAGCCTCTTGATTTGAACCAAGGATAGAAATATTTCTACCTTTGCTTGACACTTTGCTCCTTGGATGGTTGTGAAAGGTGGATGTAGAGTGAAGAAAACCTTTGAAGAAGTATGAGTTTTTAAGCCTTTTTCCTTTGAACAAGAGAGAGAAAAGAGGAGGAGTTTAGAGAGAGAGAATTTTCGTCCCCCCTTTCTTTGCTGAAAGACAAGGTATATATAAAGAGGATATAACCCATGGTTTTTGAAAATCAAATGATTTTGAAATAAATCCCTTTTTAAAGAAAGAAATCTTTAGCTAATCTCTTCTCTGACTGAGATTGAGTGTTGACTCATCTCAGCTGGTTCAAGGGGAATGCAATGATGGCTTGCATGGATAGTGGGAATCTTCTTCACCTATTGGGCACTGGGAGAGGTCTCGAGCACTCGGGAGTGGTAGCGTGCGCTTGGGACTTCACTCTCAAGCACTTGAAAGTGAGCCAGGCTAGTGATTTTTGGAAAACAGTTTGGAGCGTTTGGGACTGCTTCAAAGTGCTTGGGAATGATTTTGGCCATTTCCTTTAAGGAGCAACGTCTCTATTGGTACATGGCTTGTTCGGATCCATATTCATCATCGGGGAGCCTCAGGGCCACAAATTAAGGAAATTTGACAAGTCCAAATTGGGGTGTCTACAGTTGCCCCTCTTTGGACGGCGCTCGGCGTCATGTTTGGACGCGAGTGTCGCCCCAAAGATCGAGACAACCCAATTCGAGCCAAATCAAATCCTCAATTTGCGAATCAAATGCAAATAAAAAGCATATAAGCACTCAATGCATGAGGTCGTGTCTTTTCAGACTACCTACGTACCCCGTCTGCAGGGATCAGACCAGCGTAGTTCTTTGGGCAAATGCAAACACGTGTGATGCATGCATTGGAAAGAGATCGACAAGTGCTTTGACAATGATAGAGACAAGAAATGGGGCCCATCCATTACTTTGTTCGGTGGACAAAATGATGAAAGAAGTACTACGCGTTGGGTAAAACTTCTTGTGAATACATCGATGATTAGGAAACTTTTTATCGACCTCTAAGCAGAACTTTTTGGGCGGATGAGGATGATCCAGAATAGATTGCGAAACAACATCCGTCGTCGATTGCTTTGTCTCGACTCGAACTTAAACAGGACTGAGATTGATTTTGCAAAAATTCTTGAAGGACAATGATCATTAATCAAGGTGAAGTGCATGAACTTACGAAAAGTATGGCACGGCGACGAAAAGAGTCAAGTGCTCTGGGCCCACTCCCGAGCGCTCGGGAGTGGTGTTGAGCGCTCGGGACCATCGCTGGGGTCCACCGCCCTTTCATCTTCCTTTTTGATTTAGGGGGGTAAAACCCTGGTTCTCGAGCGCTCGAGAACCAGATCGACCGCACCCCTTTTCACTAACTGCTCTCACTCTCTCGACTCTCTCAATCCTCTCTCAATCCACTCTCTCACGATCCTCTCTCTCTCTCTCTCACGATCTTCTCTCTCTCCCGATCTTGGTATGGCGACGGGGGGATGAAGACGGGGTGGTCGGCGGCGGCGATGGGACGGAGCCCAACGGTCGGGGGGTCACGGTTGGTGCCACGGTGGTGGTAGCCGGGGGGAATGGCGGTGGCGCAGGGGCGGAGCTCAGCGGCGGGGACGCCACGGCCGGTGCCGCGGTGGTGGCAGCTGCTGGTGACCCGGGGGTCGCCGGAGGGAGCTCAGTGGCGGTCGCTGCCTGTGAGGATGCCGAGGTGGCGGCAGTAGGGGGCTCTGGCAGCGGGGACGGAGGCTCGGGCAGCGGAGGCGGAGGCTCGAGCAGGCCTCTCACCCCTACCGTGGAGGAGTTGTTTGCGGCTGCCGAGCGGGCAAGCGACAGGGGGATAGCCGACCATGGTGGTGAGGAGGTAGTTGTTGGACAGTTCAGCGAGACGCCGGTGCTGAGGACGGCGACGGTGTTGGAGCCGAGGAGTGGGGATAGCGGGATCGGGTCCTCACGCCCTGTTCCCTTCGCGGACGGGGACTTCCTGAAGGACGCGGAGCCTCGGGATGTCTTGGACGCGTTCGGTGTCGATCCTGGGGTTGCGGCGGTGCTGAGGGATACTAGTACGCCTGAGGACCGGGCTTTGGCGTTGCTTTTAGGGGCTTTGCTGAGCGGAGCCGGCTCGGGCACTCCGGAGGTGGTTGTACCGGAGGCAGAGGAGTTGGGAGCGGACAGGGTGCATGCCGAGGCGACAGTTGAGGTACGGGTTACTGCGGTAGACGAGGCGAAAGCCTACTTGGAGGAGCGGCGAGCCTATCTGGCGAGGGAGCGGCCCGAGTTCACTCCGGCTACGTATGCTCCTCAACCACACCTCTTCAAGCCTGTGGGGATGACGGCTTACGTCCCCGGCTATGCTGACTACCCTGAGGAGATGCTTCTCCGGGACCGAGCTTCACACATCTCCTCCGGATGGGTCACGGTGAGTTTTCGATTACTTATCTTTTCTTGAATTTCGCAAATTACTTCAAATTTTATTTCCTGCTTGAGATTTAATGCTATTTCTTGCTTTGTTGAAACAGCGCACGACGGACGTGTACGGCCACGGGGGCTCAGCCAGCTCACTGGCGCACTTTAGGGCCTTGCCTGAGAGGGTGCGAGCACTAGTGGAGGCAGCAGGGTTCGGACCCTTCGTACAGCTGTTGACAATGGTGAGGGTGGACCGGGCTGTGCTTACAGCGCTGGCGGAGAGGTGGTGGGACACCACCAATACCTTCCACTTCCGGTTCGGGGAGATGACGGTGACGCCACTCGACTTCGCGGCGATCACAGGGCTCAGGGTTGGAGGAGACCCGATCCCTTATGACTCGAGTCTGGTGCTGGACGACGCGGCTCTGAGGTGGTTCCTCGGGCGAGTGCCACACCACAGCGGGGGGATGGCAGCTTATGGGCAGTTCGTGGAGTACTGGGACCACGAGCCTGCGACCGACAAGGAGGAGGCCCAGATGGCCCGGGCGTACTTGCTATACTTGTTCGGGGCTTCTCTATTCTCGAACAGGCGTAGCCGGGTGCACCTGTGCTATCTAGCGGGCTTGGTTGACTTGGGACAGACGGGACGCTTCGACTGGGGAGGTGCTGCTCTGTGCATGCTCTACTGTCTTCTTGGAGCTGCTTCTCGCGGGGTCGGAGACACAGTTGGAGGGTACTGGCGGGTGTTTGAGGTATAACCTTGAATTATTGCTTTTGAATTGCTTTCGACTGCTTTTCGACTTGAATTATGCATTTGAGATTATTCGACTTTGAATTATGAAACTTGCAGCTTTGGGCTTACGAGGTTCTCGGGATGTTCCCACCCGAGAATACTTGTACGGACCCGAACTTACTTCCACGCGGCTTAGCCTGGGGTAAGGCATACCAGAGAGCGAAGGAGCGACGAGGGGAGGTGATGACTTTCCGGCGCTGGCTGGATAACCTGACAGGGGTTGTGGTACAATCGACACTTCTTGCTTTTCTTTTATCAATTTTTTTTTCGGCGAGTAGACTTATGAATGAATCCAAAATTTGAATTGCAGGTTCACTGGGACAGGTGGGCGGGGATGGAGGCTGACTTCCTTCCGAGGAGTCGGGAGGTGACACGGAGCAGGGTCCTATTGGAGTGCCCTCTGGGCTGGCAGTGGTACCTGGGGGATCGAGTGACTCGACAGTCACTTGGTCTTCCAGCGTTCGTGGTTCCTGGGCTGCTTCCCCCACGCGTGCAGAGGACTGAGTCCTATACTCGCGCTGAGCTTGAGTTGTTCACCGTGCCGGACACGGATCTGGAGAGGCACCTTCGACGCTCTTTGGACTACGTAGCTTATGCAGATCGGTACTTGGCGAGGAGCCTGGGGGTGAAGGAGGAGTTCGAGAGACGGGGTAACTGGAATGGGAGCTTGGAGGGACGAGAGTGGAGCGCGGAGCCGCGGTGGTCGCTCTGCATGGGGTCGAGGACGAGGTGCTAGAGCCCCTACTGGCGGGCGAGGTGCAGGTACTGGAGGTAGGGGAGAGGGGAGCACAAGGGTCCCAGAGACCACGGAGACTTCAGCACCACCGGCGTTGCCGACACTGAAGTGGACTATAGGCGTGACGAGTTCATCGGGCGCATGGGAGGTGATCGACGTGCCACGTCTCCCATAGCCACCGATGCGATTTCCTGCTCAGGCATAAACAATATTTCCGTTTGCTTTGTATATTGACCACTCCCTGTTTGTATATTCTGAATCTTGGATCATTCTGTAGGTGCCGCGAGAGTGGGCTGAGCAGGCCGTGATGCTGATGGTGGGGATGCGTCACCTCTTGGAGGACTGCGCTAAGGGGAGAGTCCTTCAAACGAGACCTGTCCCTGTGACTACTTCTCCTGTTGCCACTCAGGTATAACATGCACATATATTCTATATTTTGATTTGAGCAAAGTTACATTCGAATATGCACAGAATGAGAAAATGTTTGTGGTATGCAGGTGCCGCCACGACGTTCAGCTAGGATGCGCCCGCAGGGTGCCACGAGCCCTCCCGTTCCTGCCAGTACGCGAGGTCGGGGTGCAGGACGTGCGCCACGGCTTGCTGTGGGCGCGGGACGGTTCGAGGTTTTGCCTCGGGAGGCGCTTCAGTGGAAACCAGCTCGCGTGGAGCTGGAGGAGTTAGAGGAGGGGATAGAGGAGGGGACAGAGGAGTCCTCCGAGTCACGTGTCCTGGGGACGTCAAACTCGAGTACTGCTTCTGGTTCTCCTGACGACGACGGTGATGACGAGCCCAAGAGTTCTGAGTCCGCGGGACCATAGCAGAAGAGAATCTGATGGGTCTGAGCCTCGTGTTTTGCTTTGCTAGCTTTACTTTGTACATAGGCCTTCATGCCAGCGTAGTTGTAGATTTTGGGCCTGCGTGCCTCAGCTTTGTTCGGGCCTGCGTGCCCCGGTAGTTAGGATTTGGGCGCGTGTTTGCCCCAGTTTTTGTACTTCTTTCTCTGCTCATTGTAAATACCGTGTTCATTTATGAGAATTCGCACTTTATTCTTTTATTCGTTCGCACTGCTGTTACAGAATTGTATTTTATGAAATATGTTCGTCTAGCTTTGAAAGAACGTAAAGAGTACGCGAATTTCGACCGATACTCTTAAAGTGAGGAATAAAACTCGACATCGACACCAAACAACAAACTTTCGAGCGATCGACCATGAAATTTAGATTTAAGGGCTTTTGATCGTAACCGAGTGCGCTGCGCGGTTGAGAATGAGTGTTGTGACTCGAGGGGGCCGGGAGAATTACTGAAATGTTTTTGACAATCGACACTTGCATTTAAAATGATGATTTTGGTACGATTGAATGATGAAAACTCGAATTAAGAGTGCTAACACGTTTTTGGAGTGCGTCAAACAGTCATTGAGGCTCGTCATGGCTCAAGCGTGTTGCTCGATTCGACCAAATGCCCTTGACACGGATTCTGATATGCTCAAGGAGTGAAAACTTTGGAAAACTTGTGATTTTTCACGTAACACACTTGAATACTCGACAAAACATATGGACAGAACTGCTGTACCCCTTAGACAACTGCTGGGAACTGTTAAACTTGATGATACAGGGTTTCAATGTTGCATGGAAGCCAAAATGGGGAAACTAGAATCTGCTGCAAAACAGCAGTACTCTCGAGCGCTCGAGAGTGGTCTCGAGCGCTTGGGACTTCACTCCCGAGCGCTCTGGACTTCTGTCATGGACTGTCCCTTCTTGTTTTCCAATGCCACTTATTAGCTATCCTTTGTTGTTTTCTTCTGCTCGCACGCTTTCAATGTACCTGAATGGCTTCGTATTAGCTGCTTTCCCAGAACAGGGGCTTCCCAAAGCTTGACTTGTGGTTTTTACAATATTTTCCAAGTTTCCAAAGTTTGAATTTTGAAAAGATTTTGAAAATGATAAACTTGATGAGTTTTAAGGCTGGTGGGGAAGTGGTGTTGCCCACTTTAAGCTTCTATAAATACCAGGCTCTCCTTTGGTAAGCCATTCACACTTCATTTCATCATTTCCTTTCAAAAATCCATTCTTTCCATCACCATGCAAAACCAAGCCCTACTTCGCCCTTGGTTGGACAGTCTTGAAGGCATCGACTGGCTGAACTTCCGAGGGCATCGGCTTTACGCCCTAAGACATCTCCGAAAGGTTGCAATTCGTCCCGTCTTACTGCATGCGGCGGCGCGCTTCTGGGATCCAGAGGTGCACATCTTTCGCTTTGGTTCTCAAGAACTGTGCCCCACCGTCGAGGAGTTTCATGCTTATCTCGGAAGCCATGACTCTGCTGAGCCGGTTGTTCCTATGATTAGGGAAAGCATGAAGAATATTCTGAAGGCAAAGCTGGGTGTTAGTGGTAACGTCGCTGAGTTTCTTACTCGGGGTAATGCCATTAACATCGTGCAGTTGTACGAAAGGTTCAGCCCATCTGGAGACTTGACGGATTTCGAGCACCAAGGTCGTAGGATGATGGCTTGTTGCATTTGCCCCCGGCGGCCTTCTTGTTGGTTTCGTCCGTTGGTCAGCCCAATTCCTCACTGGTGGGGGTTGCTGCTCAGATTGAGGCTCGCAAGGATGTTGCGCCATTGGTTCTTGCTAAAACCTTGATTGGGTTAGATGTTGTTCATGCTGGTCGTACAAGGGTTTTTGGTGGTAGTCTGCTGTTGCTGCAGGTTAGGGACCTCACTCAGCTCTCCTTTTTCTATTTCTCTCATTCATTTTACCTCGATAGTCGGTTCAGGCTTTATCTGGCTCCTTACTTGTTTTCTCTCTTTTTGACAGATGTGGCTTTGCGACAAATTAAGTCTGTTGACACCCCCAGCCAATGATTGGTGGTATCGTGCAAGTGGATGGAACTGTCCTTTTCAAGTGATGTATGGGAGTGAAGATGATTGGGCTGATTTCCTTGCTTCTGCGGAGGAAGATGACATTGCTTGGCGGTGCCATTGGCTGAGGCTTCCTGCTATGACCGTTGGCAACATGGGCTCGACGCATGTGTTTGTGGCTGGCTTGACAGGCTTCTCCTTCTACTCCCCCTTCCGTGTTCTCCGTTAGCTTGGACTTAGCCAGGAGGTGCCGTAGTCGGGTTCTGAAGTGCTTCGTCTCCCTCCCTTCAATATTCCGGGCCTTTGGAGTTACACTCGGTCGTGGGGGACTCGTAGGACCGAGCCAAGTGACCCACTGTTTTCTATTGCTTCGACCGGAAGGTACCGCAAATGGCTAAGGAGGGATGTGAAAGCAAGGATGGGTTGACTGCTTACTTTGCCAGACTTCGAAATAAAAAGTGTGCTTTGATTTTGTGCTTTTTCATTTTCATGCTCAGCTTGTAATAAAGAAGTAATCTGAATAAAATCAACTGATTAAGGGTTTCCCCCTTTCAGTTCATTTGATCACATGCGGCTCTGAAAAGCGTTTTGGATTTGTCAATTTGGACTTGATTTGGGATTGGATTTTAATATTTAGGAATTAGAACCAAATCTCGAGATGAGATTGCCTACGTATCCCTCATAAAAGAGAATCAAGCCCGCACGTAGTTCAAGCTACGGGTTCACTCGGGTATTGACACTCTCCTTTTGCGCTCTAAATTTTGCCTAGTACCGCCCTTTCGGGTTTTCGGTCCAGCGAGCTTCTCTTTGATTATTTGCCTTAACTTTTGCCTAGGCCGCCCTCTCGGGTTTTCAACCTAGCAGGCTTGCTCTAACTTTTGCCTGGAACTGCCCGCCCTTGCGGTTTTCGGCCCAGCGAGCTCTCTCAGGGATAATAACGTTTGAGTTGATCCAAATTGACAAGATTCGTGAATTCGTTGCCATCGAGGTCGACGATTGAAGCTGCTCCTCCAGAGAGGACGGTCTTGATGATGTAGGGCCCTGCCCATTTAGGTCTGAACTTCCCTCGTAAGTCGAAAATTGGCGCACGGATTTCCTTGACCACCATGTCCCCTTCTTATAGGTCCCTTGACTTCACCTTTTTGTTAAATGCCCGGGCGATTCTTCGCTGATAGCCCTGAATGTGGTATAGCGCGCGCAGTCTTCTTTCATCAAACAGCATGAGTTCCTCGAACCTCCCGCTGATCCATTCAGCTTCGTCCACTTCGCATTCCGCCATGACCCTCAAAGATGGCACTTCTAGCTCGATGGGGAGAACGGCTTCCATACTGTACACCAAAGAGTAGGGTGTTGCCCCTATCGGTGTACGGATAGACGTCCGATATCCCCACAAAGCTAGTGGTAGCTGTTCGTGCCAATTTCTTGCTGACTGAGTAGTCCTTTCCAGAATCGTCCTAATAGTCTTGTTTGCTGCTTCAACTGCCCTGTTCGTTTGTGGCCGATAAGTGGTTGAATGATGTACTTGGATCTTGAATTCCTCAAAGAGTTCCAGAACTTTTCCCTTGAAATGAACACCGTTATCAGATACGAATGCTTGAGGGACCCCATACCGATAAACGATGTTTTGCCTGATGAAGTGATCCACTTGAACCGTCGTCAAAGTTTTGTACGAAGCTGCTTCGACCCATTTAGTGAAGTAATCGACTGCCACCAAGATGAACCTATGACCGTTAGAAGCTGCAGGCGTGATCTTTCCGATGACATCAATGCCCCAGGCGGAGAATGGCCATGGCGTTGCCATCGAGTGTAACTCCGAGGGCGGGACATGGATAAGGTTGGCATGAGTCTGGCACTTGTGGCACCGGCGTACGTACTCGATGCAATCTGTCTCCATGGTAGACCAATAGTAGCCTAGCCTTAACACCTTCTTAGCCAGCATCATCCCATTCATATGAGGTCCACAAACTCCTTCTTGAACTTCTTCCATTACTGCTTTCATGTCGTCACCGTGAACGCACAACTTGTGAACTCCGCAAGGAGATCGCCGGTACAATTGTCCTCCACAGATGATATATTGAGATGCGAGTCGTTGCAGCGCGATCCGATCTTTCTTAGTTGAATCCGCAGGGAACTCCCATTTTTCGACGAAATTTCGAATATCGTAGAACCAAGGGAGCCCATCGTCCGGTTTGTTGATGTTCATGACATAGTCGTACACGTGTTTTCCCCTCTGCTCAATCAGGACAGGCCTCAGCTTCACCCCAATTGGAAGTTCCAACATGGATGCCAAAGTGGCCAGGGCGTCTACGAAGCGGTTCTTCATCCTCGGTACATGCGTGAAGGTTACCTTTTGAAAATTCGGGAGAAGTTCATCGAGCTGCTGATGATACGGCTTCATTTTCTCGTCTCTGACCTTTCATTCTCCGCTTGCTTGCGATACAACCAGGTTGGAATCTCCGACGACTTCTAGCACCTTGACACCGATTTCCAACGCGGCTTCCATTCCTACAATACACGCTTCATACTCAGCTTCGTTGTTCGTAACTTCAAAGTTCAACTTGAATGCGAGGGGAATATGCGACCCCTCAGGCGAGACCAGCAGTATGCCAATCCCGAATCCTTTCTGATTTGCAGCTCCATCGAAGTACAACATCCACGTTTCATTGACCGTTGACATCACATCTTCATCCGGGAATTGAAATTCTGTGTGCTCTGGCCCATCAATCGGACGATCTGCCAAAAACTTTGCCACCGCTCTCCCTTTTATTGACTTGCGAGTGATGTACTTGATTTCGAACTCCGCTAACAAGAGCAACCAACGCGCTAGCTTACCGGTAAGTGCTGGCTTCTCGAATAGATACTTGAGAGGATCCATCCGAGAGATCAGTATCACCGAGTAAGCGAGCATGTAGTGTCTCAACTTCTTTGTGGCCCATACAAGCGCCCAGCATGTCTTTTCCAGTGAAGTGTATCGCTCCTCGCATCCTACCATCTTCTTGCTCAAGTAGTAAATCGCCCTTTCAACCCCATCTTCTGCTTCTTGTGCCAGCATGCACCCCATTGATGAGGGCGTGACGGACAAGTATAGGATCAAAGGTTTTCCTGGTGTAGGCGGCATCAGGATCGGAGGGTTCTGGAGATAAGTTCGCACCGCTTCGAAAGCTTTCTGACACTTCTCTTTCCACTCGAACTTCACATCTTTCTTGAGTAGTCGAAATAATGGTTCACAAGTCAAGGTCAACTTGGCGATGAATCGACTGATGAATTGAATTTTTCCCAAGAAACACCGGACCTCCTTCTCTGATTGGGGTGGCTCCATCTCAAGAACGGCCTTGATTTTAGAAGGGTCTACCTCAATCCCTCGGGTTGTGATCATGAACCCGAGCATTTTCCCAGCAGTGACCCCGAATGTGCACTTCTGTGGATTAAGGCGCATCTTGTATTTCCGAATTCTCTCAAGGAACTTTCTCAGCGCTGGGAGATGATCTTTCCGCTCCTTCCCCTTCACTATCATATCATCGACGTACACCTCGACTTCCTTATGGATCATGTCGTGCAGCAGTGTCGTAGCACCCCTCTGATACGTAGGAACGGCATTTTTCAACCCAAACGGCATAACCCGATAACAGTAGGTTCCCCACTCGGTGATGAACGTAGTCTTTTCCCTGTCTTCTGGAGCCAAGAGAATCTGATTGTATCCTGAGAAACCGTCCATGAAGGATAGTAAAGCATGCCCTGCAGTGTTATCAACGAGTATGTCTATATGCGGCAATGGAAAGTCATCTTTAGGGCTTGCTTTGTTCAGATCCCTAAAATCGACACACACTCTGATTCTTCCATCCTTTTTGGGGACAGGCACGATGTTTGCAACCCAAGTGGGGTATTAATTACGATTAGAAAACCAGCGTCAATTTGTTTCGTTAGTTCTTTTATTTTTAACACCCAATCGGGCCGCATTCTTCTCAGCTTTTGTTTAACGGGTTTTGCATCGGGATAGAGGGGGATCCTGTGCTCGACGATTTCTGGGTCGATTCCGGGCATGTCTGCATGGGACCAAGCAAAGACTTCTTTAAATTCTTTTAGTAAATCGGTGAGCTCTTGAAGCTCATCTGGAGACAGCCCGGAACCGACCTGAACTAATCGAGGGTTCTCCTCATCACCCAAGTTTATCGAGATTATTTCTTCTTTTAGAGGCTGAGCATGCCTTTCATTTTCACGCTCGATGAGGGAACGGATTTCCTTGGGGATGTCCCCATCGAAACCTATTCCTTCATCGTCGGGATCCAAACAATTTATTTCAAAATCCGGCAAGTAAGCAAAGGCGTCGTTCATTTTATTGATAGGCTCCTCGGAGGGAGGGAATACAGCAGTTGACTCAAACTTGAAGTAAAAGCTACAACGAGGAGGGCCAATAGGCACAAACTCCAACTCACTACTAGACGAAGAGTCAGTATCAGACTCAGACTCGGAGTGCGCGTTACAAATGGAACGAAAGTGCAGTTTTCATAAGCGCCCATGGCGTCCACAATGAGCTTAGAAGGGTCTTCCAGTTCATCTTCTCCCCTCAGCATGAGCACAGCCGCGTCTTCTATCATACCCTCTGGTTCCTCACCTTCGAACAGAGATTGGAGACTACCCAAACCAAAGGCTTCAAGCCAATCCAGTGCTTCAGACAATTCTTCCATCTTAGTTACCTCTTCATCATCATCCCAAGTGTCATTGGCAAAGATTTCAAACCCATGGTATTTCACTTTTGTCTCGAGGTCAATGAAAGGCTTGGGCTCTCCTTGATACGGTGCTTCCTTTTCCTTCTGCTTCTTTCCGACCGCATGAGCTTGGGCACGGTTGCGCCACCTTTTCTCTGGATTACTCTTCTTGAACTCATAACCCAGGCCAAAGCGTTCATTGCTTCCGGGGAAATGAGGGAACTCGGAGACTCCTTGCTCATAGAGCCCCAAGCCCATGCCTGGCAGGTAATTCATTCGCTTCATAATTTCCAATGCCGCAGAACTCACCAAGAAACCATCTTCAGCCCGAATGGTGCAAACCTTTGAGGTCATGACAGCATACCCCCCCATGGCCACGTCTTCTTCTCGGTGCATGATTTCCAGCAGTGGGGAATTATCTTCGAAGTGTGGACGAATACCGGAATCCCCGTGGATGATAAGAGTCCCAGAATCCAATCCTAGGATGAGTTTCTGATGCAGCGTAGAGGGTACCCCCATAACGTCAGAACGGTGGAGCCATGGTCTCCCCGGTAAGAGGTTGAACGAAGCAGGTATTTCTAGTACACAGAATTCCACGGTGGTCTTGAACTTCCCAGTTGCCAGCTCCAGGTTGATTGTTCCCAGGACATCACGCCGCGTGTTATCATAAGCACGGACACCCAGAGTCGATGGCTCAAAGTCCTTGCTTTTGAGGCCCAGGCAGTAAGCGGTGCGGAGAGGGCACACGTTGATGGCCGAACCATTGTCTATGAGTATCGCGGGGACCCACTTTCCTAGGCATTTCATGGTCACGTGGAGAGGCTTATTATGATCGGTTCCTTCAGGCGGGAGGTCTTTCTCGGTGAAAGACAAGGTGTGTTGGGCAAGGTTTGGGGTTATGAGGGCGATGAGGGCTTCTGGGGCTATGTCGGAAGGGAGCTCAAGCTTGGAGAGAGAGTTGACAAGCCTTCGGCGATGCACGCGGGAAGCTGCCAACACTCCCCACATGGACATGCGGGCAGGGGTTTCATGAAGTTGCTGGATGATGGGGTCGGCGTTGGTATTTGGGTTTTGGTGGGGAGAGGCATTTGGGTTTGAGCTGACAAATGGATCAAGGTGGGTGGGCGAGCTAGGTTGACGTGGAAGGTTATTGGAGTTTGAGGAGTTATTTTGTGGAGCTGGCGAGACAAGGGTGAGGTTGGCGGGATTCTCGGGAATGCGAGGGTTACTCTGTTGAGGGGGTGCTGCTCAGGACGAGCTCCCTTGCTGGAGGTTGGCAGGCTGGTATACCCTACCGCTTCTGGTAAGATTACTGACTACCTTGGGGACGGATTCCCACCGAAGATCCTCCCAGAAATCGGAGAGATCAGTATTGGCCTTGCGTTTTCCCTTGTCGAGCTTTGTCTTCTCCAGGGTGTCATTCAAGAGTTCCATCTCCAGGGTATCCCATATGTTCTCTTCTTCCAAAGAGTTCCAGAAGTTGTCATTGTTGCCGTTGTTGACTTGCAGAGAGCCTTCATCCAACATAGCCTTGTTGACGGTTAGCTCTTCACCATCGACCCATACGTTCACCATTTCAGCCCTACCCCAAAGGTCTTCAGGATCTAGCACACAGATATGGGGTTCGTCAGGGATCTCAACAACCGGTTGCGGGAAGAATTCATTAATAATGTACTCCTGCGGACAGAAGACATGATCCAAGGTACGGGCGAGGGCGTCAGAATCCCTGGCGATATTGATTATGGCTGAAGTGGAGAGTCCGGAGAATAAGCAGGGGTTCATCAGATCAGGGTCCTGTCCCTCTTCCTGCTCCCAGAACAAGTACACCAAAGATGTTTCGTCAAGAGGGTCTGAATCATCTATCCAGAGCCACCCACCGGGTTCCGGGTCCCATTCATCAAATTCCTCGACTGGTTCAGGCTCCAAGAATAGAGCAAACAGGGAATATCCATCAAATGGGTCAGCCATCATCTCATCCTAGACTTGTCTCCACTCACCACGTTCCAATTCTTCGACTTGTTGAGCATTAACTGACACGGGCCACACTCCGCTGACAATGGCTCGTTGTTCCACTGCAAGGAAATCACTTGCCAGGTCCTCCCACCTTCTTTGAAAATCCCAATCCACTGTTTCAAGTGCACAGATGGCTTCCTCGGCCGGAATCTCGACAATTGGCTTGGGTTCGGTGATAGGGATGATGTGAAGGCTTGGGTTGAAGGGGTGGCTTAGGGAAATGTGGTTTGTGCGGGCGTTTGAATGTTTTGGGAGTGGGTTGGAGACGGTATTGGACTTTTGGTGAGGCATAGGAAGGGTCTTGTTGTCTATGAGGTCTTGAATGGCGTGGCGAAGGCGGAAGCAGTTGTCGGTTAGGTGGCCAGGATTTTGGTGATAGGCGCAGAAGGCGTTGGGGTTGTGAGAGGTGGAGAGCTTTTGTGGCAGTGGGGTGGGAGCGAGCGGTTTGAGGAGATCACTTTCGACCAATTTTTCAAACACCGCAGAGAGAGGTGCTGAAAAATTGGGCTAACACACGGGGTTGGGACCGAGGTTGACTAGTTTGGGTTACAATCTGGTTGACGGGTTCGGCTTGGGCCGTGTTTGAGGAGGTGTTTGAGAGTTGGGTGTAATTGGAGTTTCCGAATAGCGTGCTGCTGCTACCGGAGTAGACCTTCTTGGCTTTGGGAGGAGGTTCAGGTTTGTCGAGGATTCCCAGTTGAACTGCTTCTTCGACGGCCAAGCCTGTGTCGAAGAATGTTTTAAAATCAGAGCAGGCCTGAGCCATCACCATATGCCTTGCAAGGTTGGGCTGAAGATTCCGGACAATCATCCGAATTTGATCTCTATCGGTCGGCCTATCCTTCATCTGTGCTGCCTTAGATCTCCACCTTTTCACAAAGTCTGCGAAGGCTTCCTTGGCTTCCATCTTTGTAGATTCGAGTTCCCGAGTGGTAATCTCCAGTTGGATATTGTAATCATATTGCGCCACGAAAGCCGCACATATGTCTTCCCATGAGCGTTTCTTTCTTTCATCCAACGAAGTGAACCAGTAAAGAGCATGTCCCACCAAGGTCTGGGAGAACATCTGGGCCATGGCGTCCCTTTCTACACCCCACATAGACAGTGCTCTGATGTACCAAGTCAAATGCGCTTTCGGATCCCCAGTCCCGTCGAATTTAGCAAAGTCGATTGGTCTAAACTTCTCCGGAAGCTTCGCATTGGGAAAAAGGCAAAGCTTGTTGATGTCAAAACCAGTCGAGGCAATCTTCTCGTTTCTCGCAACAGACTGTTCTAACTGGGTGATCTTTGCCAAGACCGCTGCCATCTCGGCGTTCTGCGGGGCTTCCATTTCGAGGATTGGTCGCTCTGGGTTGGGATTCAGGTTTAGATTAGGGTTTGGGTTAGGAATAGGGTTTGGATTAGGGTTTGGATTTGGATTGGGGAGTCGTCGCGCAACCCCAGTTATCATCATCATGAGTTGGGCGATTTGGTTGTCGGTACGTTCGCTCAGATGCTGAATAGCTTGCGTGACTTGCCCTATCTCTCCATTTGGGATTTCCTGGTTCGGTTCCGGGTTTGGATTAGGATTGGGATGCAGATTTGGATTTGGGTTTGGATCGCCTTCGTTAGGATTTGGATTGCCTCCGTTAAGGTTGAGGTGATTAGATTTGGGTTTGGATTGTCTCCGTTTGGGTTGAGGTTTCCGATTAGCAGGTCCATTTCCGCCCTTGAATCCGATGTACTGGCGGGGTCTGCCTAAAGTTGGAGCCGTTCCAATCTCTGCCCCAAGGGTCTGGTCCAGGAGGGTATGATATTCTTCTTCCTTGGCCCAATTGCTCAGAACTGATAGCAAAGCAAAAACCGTGCTCAGATGTGATCCCTGTTTACATTTTATGAAATTTGTGCATAATTCTTTGGAAAACGTGTGCATCACCATCACCGTCATCGACTTTGATTTTTGAAAAATGATTGAATATCTGTTATGAGAGGTTGCCTTGATCCTCGAATTTTTAGGGTGTATCCTCATTTAGGAAGCGTCGTTCTCCAAAAGATGCTAAAATAAGTTAAGTATTCAGCTAGTATTTCATCAAGAAATTGACCATCGGTTTGGAATGACTTGGGGTGAACAACGTGATACGATAACCGAAGCGGCGTAAGCAGCACATTTGCTTTCAGTCTGGGCGGTGTCGGTATCACGATGTTCTGTTTCCGTGTCATTCCTCCCTTTGGTTAATTCTCCGACCGAACACTAGTCAAGGACTTAACAAAATCCTAGTTTCCCTTAGGTTTTCGCTTGAGGACTCATACGGTTAACAACACGCACAAGGGTGCGTGACTCTTCATCGGGTCTCGGTAACCTCCCGAAGACCGCGCGAGCAAGTCTCGAGAACCGTGGCTGACAGCATGATGACGTGAGATGAAATGCATCACATAGATAGGATATAGCACATAATCCTACCCTGCAGGCTCCTGTCCTAATTTGGAATGTTCTATGGCTTGTTAAACATGTACAAAGGCCGGTTTTGGCTTGAAATGGGTTCCCCGGACTAGAGTCAAAGTATACCTCCCACTATTGAGCGTACACCCAATAATGGTACAAACGGTAGAGATAACTCATCACGGTCGAGGGTTGCTGAGAGTTTCGGGATTCCCCATCACCGGCAAGCTGGGTAGGATTGCCGAAACACAACAGCGGGGCTGCACAAGATATATACACAAGAAATAGACTATGAAACAAAATCAATTTGAAAATCCCACAAACATTTTTCAAGCTTGGCTCACAAGTTTAATTAAACCATTTCCCCAGCGGAGTCGCCACTGTGGGCTACCACAGCCCCGGGTGAGATCGGGGCGGCTTAAAAAACACATACCGCTCCATCGTACCGATTTGAGAAATTTTGAAGAGTCGCCACCCGGATTTATGGTTCGCCACCCGAGAAACCGTTTTTGGATTTGAAAATTGATTGATTTGAATTGAAAAACCAGAGATCATTTGAGGGTTCGGAAGCCATGTTATGAGGGGGGAAGGTTTTTACGGCACCCCCCTCGCCCGACGTGATGTCGGTCTCTACTAAACATTTATGGGATTTTTCAAAGGGATTTTGTTTCATTAAGCATGTAGCAGGTATCCACAGGTATAGCAAACAGAAGGTGTATGCTGGTGCTTGTGTGCAAGGAGTGATGAAATGATGATGGACACATGCATGATGGCAAAGTTGTGTAAACTGCCACTGGATCAACTTTCGAGCGCTCGAAAGAACTCTCGAGCGCTTGGGAGTGTTACTGACCAAATCCTGCAGAGTTTGTTAGTCACAAATAGGATGCCAAATAACAGTGTATGCTGGTGCACGTGTATAGGAGGGGTGATTATGTGATGAAAGATAGCAAGATAACAGGTAATGAAACACTGTTCACTGGCTTCACTCTCGAGCGCTCGAGAGCACTCTCGAGCGCTTGGGAGTATCTGAACCCCCACCTGCACTTTCTGTTAGTACTGACAAAACATAATATAAAGACTACAAAATGAAATACTATTAAACTGACCACTGACTCAGCAGAGGACTTGAAAGACTGAGATAGGACCTCAAGTTTCAAGTCATGCATCCTTGCCATTGCACGAACAGATCTACACTTTTAAAAGAGCAAATGTACACATCTATGCATGCAGAAGCTCAGAAAATACAGAAAACTGGGAAAATGGAATGCAATGGCATGCATGCACTCCCGAGCGCTCGGGAATGGCTTCGAGCGCTTGGGAGTGAGCTGCATGCCAGCTTACTCTCAAATAGAAAATGGCACCACTTCATCATGCAAACACCCTTATCTAAGTTTTCAACAAGAGATCTTATTTTTGACTTAGGATAACTTTGTTCTTACTTGAGATTTGTAAGAAACATTTCTATTTTAGGAAAAATGATCTTTTGTGTCTGCATGCCAGAATAAAACCATTTTATTTAAAAGTGCACCTCACCCCCAGCGTACTGCTTACCAAAATGCCATGCATGGGACTGGAAATAGTCCCGAGCGCTTGGGAGCACTCCCGAGCGCTCGAGAGTGTTTCCAGTAGGGGTTTTGGGAAAACATTATTCGTGGACTCTTTGCTCTTGCTTTTTCACTAAGGTCTCCCAACCATGCACCCAGCATTAAGGACTGGGACAGGCTGAGAGACCCCCCTCAGAAGGGAGAACAGCCTCTTGATTTGAACCAAGGATAGAAATATTTCTACCTTTGCTTGACACTTTGCTCCTTGGATGGTTATGAAAGGTGGATGTAGAGTGAAGAAAACCTTTGAAGAAGTATGAGTTTTTAAGCCTTTTTCCTTTGAACAAGAGAGAGAAAAGAGGAGGAGTTTAGAGAGAGAGAATTTTCGTCCCCCCTTTCTTTGCTGAAAGACAAGGTATATATAAAGAGGATATAACCCATGGTTTTTGAAAATCAAATGATTTTGAAATAAATCCCTTTTTTAAAGAAAGAAATCTTCAGCTGATCTCTTCTCTGACTGAGATTGAGTGTTGACTCATCTCAGCCGGTTCAAGGGGAATGCAATGATGGCTTGCATGGATAGTGGGAATCTTCTTCACCTATTGGGCACTGGGAGAGGTCTCGAGCGCTCGGGAGTGGTCGCGAGCGCTTGGGACTTCACTCTCGAGCGCTTGAGAGTGAGCCAGGCCAGTGGTTTTTGGAAAACAGTTTGGAGCGCTTGGGACTGCTTCAAAGCGCTTGGGAATGATTTTGGCCATTTCCTTTAAGGAGTAACGTCTCTATTGGTACATGGCTTGTTCTGATCCATATTCATCATCGGGGAGCCTCAGGGCCACAAATTAAGGAATTTTGACAAGTCCAAATTGGGGTGTCTACACCTCCCCCTGAACCGATTCGTTTGGAATTAAAAGTGGACCGGGTTCACAGCCTATAGGGCTGCACGGCATTTTGACCAAGACGCGCGGCATAATGATCAAGCATGTAGAATGTTTTGTTTTGTCATGTCGTGCATCTCTCCGTAAGCTATGCACGGCGTTATGGTCTATTTTGACAGTTCGAATTCTGGACAGATTCCTGACATTTGGGGCTATGATCATTTGGATTTGCTGGAGTTTGTTCAAAAGTAGAAAGCAGATAGAAATAAGAAAGGAGAGGGGGACTTTCATTTCATTTATAAAACTGGGAGAATCCTGGGAATTCCGTTACAACCGTTAAAAAAAAATTAAATATACATCTTCTTTATCCATGCCATGTAAGAATTCATCCTGCCCTTTTTTCATGCTTATGTTTTCATCTTCTTAGTGTGTGAATTACCTTTCTTACCATTTCACTATGATATACATATATTATGTTTATTGTTTTCCTAATTTAGTGGGATTAATTGGATTGGATTATTTTTCCAATTTAGTAGGATTGGATTGGATTGAATTGGATTGATTTCCTAATTCAGTGAGATTTGGTAAATTTTAATATGATTGATTACTTTTATTTTTTTATCCTATTACTTTTATATTTAAAATTAAATCGCATCAAAACAATCATAATTCATGATTTTTTGGTAATTTTAATATGATTGATTACTTTTATATTTGAATGATAATATTTGGAGGTATGTCATGTTTATTAAATCCGTTGCAAGCTAGATTACGAATGGTCATGAAACGTTGAAATTGACATGATAATTTAACTATGAAACGCTGATCACGATAACACCTATTTTGATGGTAATTTAACTATATTTCATGGATTAAGATCGATTTTTTTTAAGAACATGACATGATAAGTTGACCACATCTTTGCATGTTTTCTTCATTCTTAGAGTTGGCCAACAAAATAACAAAAAGTTATATTTTCCATAAATCTTATTACATGGAATATGGCTAAATTACCATAAAAAAAGAAATAACATGATATACTCAAATCGTTACATGGTTAAATTACCATGACATTACATGGTTAAATTACCATGACGATTACAACGTGAACACGATAAATATCTCATGATTCGAACAAATATTTCATGGTAAACGGTTCAAATGATTTATGAAATGAAAATAACCAAGAGTCATATTTTCTCAACGGTTTCAATTTCATGGTAAACGGTTTCATGGTATACAGTTTCAATTTCTTTGGATATTTTCTCAACAGCCAAACAAGAAATTACGGCAATAAACAAGAGTTTTGGAAGAGAAACTCTAGCAAAGGGATTTCCTCTACAACCCAGTTAAATTGAATGGGAGTAGTTGAGAAAATCCTGAATAAATTGAACCAAAATAGCCCTCAAATTATGAATCGAACCAAAACATGAATAAATCGAAAAACGTGAATAAATCGAACCAAAATAGACATCGCAACCAAAGCGCAGCCCTCGCCGACCACCAGCGCCTCAAGCCCAGCCCTCACCGACCACCGGCAAACGTTTTTCTGGCCACCGATGACCCTCGACAGATCCACTCTAGGTTCGGCAACAAGTGGGCCAACATCGCTAGGTTCCACAACAGCCGGTAGAACAACGTGATCAAGAATCACTGGAACTCCGTGCTCAAGCGGAAGCACGCGATGGTAGCGATCGACGGTGTCAAGGAGCACGGCGGTCGGAGAGGCCGCTCTCTCCAAAATCTGCAAATATGAAAATGGGATTTGGGGGGTGGGGGATGTTGTTTATTGATTTTTCCAAAATTTATGGGATTTGTTGGGTTGATAATCTTGGGATCCAAATTTTCTGGAATTGAATGGAAATCGTGGGACGGAAATCGTGATATTCTCGCGAGGACGAAAGGGATTAAGGTTTCGTCCCTAATTTCAACTATATATATATCACTTAGGATCCAATGAGGGATCCCGCACGGCCTTACCGTGCGGGACTCCCCTTTTCCGATCGAATTACGACGATCCGAGCCGCTCAATGTGTTCAGAACGTGATTTTAAGGGTACCCGCGAAAAATCAGCAAAAAAATTGATCGAGAAGGACGAAATCATAATTAGTTCAAAATGGGAGGACGAAATCTTAACTCTGTTAGGCTTCTAGGATGAATAATTAAGCCTCCCAAAAAAAAAAGAAAAAAAAATCATACTGTCTCCCCTCCTTGATCTTCGTTCTTCCTCGTCTTCAGTCGCTCCCCCCGCCGAAAGCATCTTTCCCTTGGTCCGAATCATTCGGATTCCCCTCGGAATCCTCTACAGTGTCATCAAACTCGCGCTCCGGAGCATACTCTGGGTCGTTCTTGTCATCCAACTGGTCGAACGCGAAATCCTGAAGCTTCGACACCGCGCGACGAAGGGTACGAATGGTGGAGATAATTCTCGCAATCTGTCGGTTGAGTTCTTCAATTTCCTCGCGATAGAAAGGCCATTTCGACCTCCAGGGAAACCACTCGAGCCACCAAGCTGTTGTCCGCCATTCCTGCTCTTGAAAGTCTTGAGTATAACCTGTTCTCGAACGATGTGGAAGGATTCGAAGAGACTTGAGAGAGTTTTGATGGTGGTCCATGGAATGAGGCACCACCCTCCTTTTACAGGAGCGTTAGCTGTCGGAAGGGCACGCCTGTATTAATGGGCACCCTTAAACCAACCGACTGTTCTCGAAAATCAAAAAGTTGCATGGGAAAATGAAATACCGCGCGGTACCCCTATAAACCGCACAACATTTTGGCACCACAGAATTAAATCATTTTTCTTGGAAATTTTTTAACCCAGCTACCAAAATCCCCTTGGGAATCAAATATTCCAGCCGTTTTGCAAAAAAATCTACTAGGATGTTGTGCCTTCATTAAAGGGTCCTCCGAGATCCGTAGAATTTTTCGTCCCCTAAGGACTCGCCGTGTTATGTGTTCATCCTTTGGGGCTCGTTATAATAACCCCTAGATTATACCATAATTTTTGCCTCCCGAGGGCTCGTCTTAAATCTTCGCCTCCCGAAGACTCGTCTCGAATTTTCGCCTCCCGAGGGCTCGTCTCGAATCTTCGCCTCCCGAACGCTTGTCTCGAATTTTTGCCTCCCGAGGGCTCGTCTCAAATCTTCGCCTCCCGAAGGCTCGTCTCGAATTTTTGCCTCTTGAGGGCTCGTCTCAAATCTTCGCCTCCCCAAGGCTCGTCTCGAATTTTTTCCTTCCGAGGGCTCGTCTCAAATCTTCATCTCCCGAAGGCTCGTCTCGATTTTTCGCCTCCCGAGGGCTCGTCTTGAATTTTCGCCCTTCGAGGACTCGTCTCAAGCCGTCTCAAATTTTAGTCCCCTAAAGATTCGTCTTAAAATTTTTAGTCCCCCGAGGACTTGTCTCATTTGTCTGATGGATTTTCTGACACTTGGCACTACAGGCACCCAATCTTTTCAAGTTGGTTGCATGATTTTACAATTCGTCCTCCGGGACTCGTTTTACTTGCATTGTCCCTATTGAACTACGTTGGTCTGATCCTTGCATACAGGGTACGTAGGCAGCTCCATGAGTGCGACCATCATTCGTATTTACTCGCATTTTGGTTTTCATGTGTTTTTCTTGTCTCCGTTCAAAGGCCTTAGAGCGATGGATTGAGATGCCTATTCTTTAAGCATTACTCGTACCAATCAATGGTATCCGAGTTCCGTTAAAGAGAGACTACTGTAGACACCCCAATTTGGGCCTCAGAGGTTCTTTGAATGTCTCGATGATGAAATAAAGGAAACAATACATTTGAGAGCTTGGATGAAAGACTCCTCAACCTAAAAGGCCCAGATAAAACCAAAAGCCCAGATAAACCAAAAACCCAAAAACCCAAAAACCCTAGACTGGACTTAGAATACCGTGCGGAACACTTCTACACCGCACGGCGTAGTAAAAAATTATTATTATGCCATACGAGGTCATGAGGTTAACCACACGGCATTTCAGGTAAAGTTTCCGCTAGCTCAGAAAGCTGTCGGCCATGCTCACTTGAGCTACAGCTACAAAATGGCTTAGCTGAAGAAGGCACTTCTAGCCCGCCTGGAAAAACACCTCCCCTATTTGAATTCAAAATCTTTGGCTCTTGCCTATAAATACACCTCTCCACTCAAGAGAAAAGGGTCCAAGCTCTCTAAAGAAAGGGCCCAAGCCTTGCTTCATAACCTTTCTCTCTTCTTGCCTTTACACCTACTCTCTACTTTTAAGCCTTGAGAATGTTATTCCCAAAGGACATACTTTAAGCACTTTACTACATTTTTCTTCTCACCATCAAAGTTAGTCTCTTACTAACTTTGAGACCTTATCCACCAAAATACCCAACCACCACTCACACTCACACCTATCTTTTCTCACCTGATCTCGTCCACCCACATCATTCATCATCCGCTATCATTTCTCATCATCTGTCCCCATTCAAGCTCAAGATCAAAGGTAAAAACCAACATTACAAGAAAAATTCAATTGGATGACAAACGAAAATCGTCACAAATTGCATGTTTTTCGTCACAAATAATATAGGTGACGAAAAAAAATTTGTCGACTAAAGGTTGTCGAGGATTCCTACCTGGTGACGAAATTTATTTTTCGTCACCTATAGTGCCTTTTGATGACGATATATTTCATCACCAAAAAGTGAATAATTGGTGACGAAATTTTTTCCTGACTTATTGTGCTTTTTGACAACAAAAAAATTCGTCACCGATGGGTCACATTGGTGACGAAATTTTTTGTCACTAATATAAGAAATCGGTGACGAAATTTTTCGTTGCGAAAGATGTTTTCATATGGGAAAAGAAATTCATCTTTCTTGCTCCTGCTAGGTTTCGAACCCGAGTCCCTTGAGTTTTTCGCGCAAGCTCCAACCAACTGCACTACACACACTTTTCAGTAAATATTTGAAATATCTAATATATAACACATATGTTTAACATGAAAATATATTTCGAATTCAATTTTGGACCTTTAAACATTAGAATTAGCAATTTTGATAAACATGAAAGTTGTAGGCAATTGAGTTATTGTTCAAACCCAATTTGAATTATCTCAATCGGAGATTTTAGTAAAGAGTTATGTCTGAAATACATTTAGTGACAAAGCGCAATTCATAAATTTCGTCACGAAAGGTACCCATTTGACAACGAAATATAATTTTTGTCGCTGAAAGCGTTAAAATGGTGACGAAATTATTTTTCGTCACCAAAGTTAAGCATTTGGTGACGAAAAAAATATTTCGTTACTAAATTGCTCACATTTGGCGACGAAATATATTTTTGTCACCAAATGATTATCTTTGGCGACGAAAAGTAATTTTGTCACCTTTTTTAAGTTTTCGGCGACGAAAAATGTATTTTATCACCAAATAGGTACCTTTAGTGACGAAAATATTTTTTTCGTCGCTAAACAAGCATAATTGGTGACGAAATTATTTCGTCACGAAAGTTATCAAAATAGTGACGAATTTATTTTTTCGTCACCAAATATACTCATTTAGTGACAAAATTAAATTTCGTCGCCACTTTTTCGTCACTAATTTTCATTTTTCTTGTAGTGCAAGTTTCCTTGGGCCAGGCTCTGTCCTGGCCCTGAAGGGGCTTTTATGCCATTAGGCTTAACCCCTTTTGGTTAAGTTTTGACTTAAAAATCATTTCCAGAAAAATAAACCAGACACTGTGCTGAAGATACCACGCCGTGCGGCGCCTTGATCTATTGCACGACATAGTATGTTCGAAGTGCACGGCCTTTTGTTAGCAGCTGCTTTGTTGTTCAAATGTCTGGATCATGACCATCCTTCGTTAAGCTTGTTTTCGTTGCTGATATGTCTGTCATTAGCGCTATCAGAGCAAGACCATGTCTACAAGCCAGGTTTTATCTTATAAACAAGGTTTTCTTAATCATTTCAAGCGATTACATACGTCAAAAGTTGTTTTATGTTTAAGGCTTGAAGAAATGGTTCTGTTCCGAGACGATCCAGTGTTTTTACACCTTCTGATGTTTTTGAAAAACGGCGCACATGGTTTAACATATGTCGGGTGGTGTTCAGGATGCTGATGACAGTCTGGTAATAAGATGAGTACCCCGCACGGCGTACTGTGATGCCGTGCGTGGCATTGTGGTATGCCGTATGATGGGTGGCTGTAGTCCAGGCAGTTTGTTGAGTAGTTCCTTCTTTTTTTTTATTTTTTTCTTTTCTTCCTGACATCATTCTTATCATTCCTGTACAGTAAGCACCACGTACACGCCAATGAGATATATTCCCAGTGTCCCTTCCCCTCTTACTTGCTTTATTAAAGAATTTGATTTTCTAAAAGTTATTTAAAATTTCCCCTTTTGAAAATGCTTAGTAGAGACCGGTTTACCGAGTGAATGTGGTGCTTTTTCTTAACAAAACCTTCCCCATTCATAACGTGGCTCCCGGACCCAAAGTATCAACGTTTTCATTAGATCAAAAGTCTTTTTCCAAACGAGTTTTTGGTTTCTCGAATCATCCATCTCAAAAATCAGGGTGGCGACTCTTCGAGCGCGCGTTGGTCGGGAAGCCCACAGAGTGCAGTCTAGCAATTAGCGCATGCAAAACAATTATGGGTTCACATACAATATCTCAATCACTGTCCAATGATTCGAACCCCACAAAAAACAATAACTCAATTATAAGATAGGGAATAATAATTGGCAACTCTCAACTGTTAGTTTGTGATAACTAACTCAACAGAAACAAAATTGGTAACTCCCAATTAAAATTTCAGAAAATCTAAACACCCGATTAATAGAGTAGTGATGATAACAAATATTAACAATAGAAATCATAGTTCATGGTATATGGAAACCCTTGCTTTAGAGATTATATGCAAACTAAACTCGGCAAATCCCTTTTCTCGTCACAGCGAGTGATATCAAAGATTGGCATGCGATGATGCATGGTGGGTTGAGAGAGAGGCAAACTGCAAGGGTTTTGTTGAGAGCGAGGGAGTGGCGGGGAGAGAGAAGTAGAAAGAAAAAGGTGACGAATTTAGCCGAGGAGAGAGAGAGAGAGAGAGAGAGAGAGAGAGAGAGAGAGAGAGAGAGTACAGGTGGTAAGAATTGAAAACAATTTGAATAAATGATTTAGTGTTTGTTGGGTATTCTCCTAGACGCAATCAAGGCAATAGATATTCCGTAAACGGTTAGATTAATAAGTTATTTTACCATCCATCTCAACTATATAATTTATTGTGATAACTCTAGATTGTTGGATTTATGTATAAGATTAAAAAACTTTCCTCCCTCATTATATAGATTTTTAGATAACTATTTTTAGGCTCTGCCTAGGGCTTCTAACAATAATTTAAAAGGTTCATCTCGTATTCTCTAGTGAGAGCATATTTGTAGAAAAATTAGCTTGATCAAATATTGAGAGATGTGTTTTAAAACCACATTTTTTTACAAGGTAGATGATACATAAAATTATAAATTCAAACCGTCAGTTATTTGAAATGTAACAAAAAAGTTGAACATTTACCTACTTATGTTCTATGAAACTCAATTTTTTGCAAGGAAACTGATTTTTGCGATTTACTTTTTACTGATTGCGTTTCACTTTTAACATGAAGTTAACGTGACGTTAACTTCACGTTAAAAATGGAATGCCATCAATAAAAAGTGGAATATGAAAACTAAAATCCTTTTTGCAATCATGTTTTCCTCTGCATTAGTAGCTGAGTTGAACTATTTTGATCATAATTTCATGACTAAAATTGGACCCAAAAATAATAAGTTTAGAAATTGAGGGATTGCGTATGGAGATTGTGAACCCAATTTCATTCTATCAAATGAAAAGTTTTTGGGTGGTCTTGAAGCACGTCCACGTGATATCCAATACCTTTCTCTACCACACATTTCTCTAGTTCAAAAAATTACTCCTCTCTGACGAACGCTTTTGTTGTCCAAATACATGTCATAACTCGTACAACCGATTAATTATTGGGTATTCTCGGAGTACATGCGACCCGCAAATAAAGATCGTCATGACATAATGTGGGTCACTCACACCCAACAAAAGCGAATGAAAATGTACCTATATCATAATTTGTCGCTATGTACCTACCCACATGCATGCAAGACGGATGACCTTAAATTCAAGCTCCTCCGATATCCCAAATTCACCAAAAAAGGCTTCAAGGATTCTAGACTCCTCTCTCTACTTACATAAATCAAGCTAGACAGAAAATCAAGAAAGCTTGCGATATAAACATGGTAGATATTCGGTTCATCTCCACAAGCATAGTTCGATCGACAACTCCCTATTATTCAACTGGTCATGAAATGGTTGAATTAGCTCCATGGGATCTTCATCTCCTCTTAGTAGGCCCCATTCAAAAGGGTCTCCTCTTTCCCAAGTACAACACCAATAAGATTGATCACCTGAAAACCACCATCTCCTTCACTCTACACTTCTTCCCTCCTCTCTCCGGCCGCCTTGCCTTAGCCAAACACGACGACAACACCACCTCTTTCTCCATTCACTGCAACAACTCCGGGCGGAGTTTATCCATGCTGTTGCTGAAAACGTGGTCGTTAACGATATCCTTGAGCTAGTGATTAAGCCTCCCTTTCTCCACTCTTTTTTCCCATTAAATGGGATTCGAAACTACGACGCGTTTCCAAGCCCTTGCTTGCGGTGCAAGTAACCGAGCTTTCCGACGGCCTTTTCGTTGGTTGCATCATCAACCACCCGGTTGGCGACGGTTCTGCTTTCTGGCATTTTCTGAATTCCTGGTTCGAAATAGCTCATGGTTCGGACCGAATCTCGCGGCCTCCCTCTCTTCAACGTTGGGTCCCTGAAAATATCAATTTTCCGATTCGCTTCCCTTCGTGTGAGTTCCACGTAGATGATAACTTTCTTCCACCTCACCTAGAGGAAGGGGTTTTCCATTTCACAAAAGAAAAAATTGCAAGACTGAAAGCAAAGGCCAATGGTGAAATAGGTGACGCCAAAGTAATAATCTCATCTCTCAAAGCCCTCTTGGCTCACATATGGCGGTCTGTGGTACGTTGCCGACGCATCAGATCCGACCAAGAGACTAAGTACAAGTTACTAATAGGAGCGAGGCCGCGGTTGCGGCCCCCACTCCCGGAGAATTATTTCGGTAACGCGGTTCATTTCGAGACGGTGATGATAGAAGCGGGTGAGTTGCTTCGGCACAGACTAGGTTGGGCGGCTCGGGAAATGAATGAGAGAATTGCTTCCCAGACGAATGAGAAAATCTGGGGGGTTTTGGAGAAATGGGCGGAAAGCCCTAAGTTGGTGAAAATGGGGGATGTGACCAGTAATGCTTTAGTAACTAGTAGTTCGCCATGGTTCGATGTGTACGGCTATAATATCGGGTGGGGGAAACCAGTGGCGGTGATGAGTGGTTTGGCAAACAAGCACGACGGGAAGATAACGGTGTTTCCAGGGGCTGAATAAGGGAGTATGGACATTGAGGTTTGTTTGTTGCCAGAGACATTGGAAGCAGTGGTTCATGATTCAGAGTTCATGGATGCGTTATAGACGGTGTTGTCAAAATCTTGCGATACGCGATTTGTGATGCATCTGATTATATATTCAAATGAATGATAGGTAATTAGGGAAATATGTGGAAGATGCTTATTTTTGCAAACACTAATATTTTGTTGGAGAATAAATTATATATATTGAGTGGCAGTGTAAATATTTGTTTCCTCCGAATCAATTATATTGCCTCAAATCGTCAAAACAATAGTCCCAATTAATAGAACATGACGACATGGTGCAATATAATTGATTTGTAGAAACGGTGTAAATATTATAATCTCATTTTGATGACCATGTTTTGGTAAGATATGCGTCATATTTGTCATTTGGAGCATATTTTACTAATGCAATGATGATTCATTGCATGGTTACTAAACTGTGGTCATCAAATATGGTCATGAGAAAAAAATATCAAGAAAGTTATCAGAAAATTGTGTTGTTATTTAGAATGAATTTGTTTGGCACATATCAAATTCTTGATGCATGTTTTGGTATTTTGGGCATAGGCCCCATTTCGCTAACGTTCTTATTTTTCAAGTACTTATTTTTCGTTTTATGAAACAAGTTATTCTGTAACGACTCTGATTTTTTTTAATAAATAAAAATTTCGCTATATATTGGAATTTCTTTTTAATTACTTGGTATTGTTTTAAAATTCCTTTTTAATTTATATAATCTGTCATAATTAGATTTAAGCCCTTTAAAATTATATTTCTTAACTAGAAATCCTACATGGCAAGTAGATTTAGTTTTCAACCGATTAGTTGGAGGAACCAAACTACGAATTCACCTAGTTACAATTTCCTAATCCTAGATGAAATTTTTTGACCATCTTTGAGCTTTGTGAACCCCTCCCAACCCTAATTAAACCATTAGACCATTAGAGGTAATCATTATACCCATGACTAGTCATTTCAAGGCCATACCTATCATTACCTCTTTACCCATTGGTCAATAATTGTTAAGAAAATTTTTATCCCTTGGACAATGGACATTAGATTGCCAATGAATATGTGATTTGACAAGACAAATCATGGACCATAGGAAGCCATCATTTTGCTTCCAAAAAAAGCAAACTTAGCCTTGCCATGCATGCAACCCTAAGACTAATAGCCTTAAACCTAAATTGCCTCCTAGATTCTCTAAGTACATATATGTGCTTATATATAAGTATTTACACCTCATAGCCTATTATAAGCATGCCTATATGTGTCTATATGAACATATATGCACTTTCTAGGAAAATATTACCCAATGGACAATGTTCTTGTCATTGAAAACCTTACCACTCATCATATCCCCTTCCATAGACCTATTAGGGCTACTTAGTACTTTAGTATACTTATATATATGTGTATATATATATATGTGTGTGTACATTGAACTAGAGAGAGAGAGAGAGAGAGAGAGAGAGATAGAGGGGAGGCCGAGAGAGAGAGAGAGGGAGAGTGTGTGTGTGCTTGTGTTTGGTCACTCAATCAAGTCACCTCTTTTAGCCTATCTCACACTCAAGCCTAAGTACAACTTTACAACCCATTTCTAGTTATCCTAAGCTCAATCTAGCCCTATCATTTTGTTCTTTCTTACAAGCAAGCATTTCCTAGGACAAGACAAACCATAAAACCCTTCATGATTACCTAAGTTATGGCCTAAAATGGAAGTGACAAGTCATAGCATGCTTGAAAGGCTTGATTTGACCAAACAATGGAGCAAAATCCATGAGAAAGGAGAAAGAGAGGGGGCCGGCCATGGGGGGAAGAGAGGGAGCCAAATTTTGCTATAAATAGCACCCCCCACTCACCATTCAACTCACACCTTGAAACTTTTCAACTTCTCTTTCTAGAATTCATGTGTTCTTACTTTGTTCTTCTTGTTCTTGAGTTCTTCCTATGTTCTTCAAGAAACTCATTCTAGGCCGCCACTAAGCCACCACTCGACCACCCTTTCGATCCAAAAAGTTTAGTAGTATAGTCAAGATCAAGTTTTGAGAGAAATCTTTCTCTTTCGAAGCTACCAGAAGCTTACCATAGGAAGTCACTCCGCCCGATCGTCAACTCATTTTCCGTAGCCACCCTACCGCCAAGAAAAACGGTAGAATATCCTTACTCTCTAGTTCTAAGTATAATGTAGAACATCCCTAACCGTCTTCTCTAAGTTTATAAAGTTGCTTATCACCTATAAAGTTGGAATGCATGATAGTTAACAAACTTATTTTTGCTAATGGAAGTATGAGCATGTTGGAATAATTGACTTATACTCTAATAAACATATGTTGTTTTGAACTTTCCACAAAGGAAGAAAGAACGGCTTTTGAAAGATAAGACTTTATCGTTTGATAGAAGTATTCGTATTTTGATCTTAGGATGGTTATGAGCATGTATACATGAATTGCTTGTATTACTTGTCTTGTTGTAAAGCATAAGTGATTTTCACTCCAAAGGCGTCCGTATATGTGACGTTATGCTTTAAGTAAGGATTTGAGCATGATTAGTAATATAGAGTTGGATGATCTTGCTAGTTTAGTTTCAAGATTACAATGAATAATTTATGATTACGAATGTGAAAGGCCTTACTGCGGAGTCGTTTACATGAAAACGAGACACCGAAATCGAGAAGGTTGAAACATGACACCTAGGGTGTGTTAAAAGCAAGATAAGTTTTGAAACCACAATGGGGCCAGGCTTGGCAGCCCATTGTGTGGTGTGAGTGTGAAAACGATTTCGAAAAATCCAATGAGAATCCGGACCGACGGAATCATTGTGGGGATACTCGAGAACCCGAAACGGCGGAACCGAGGGATGAATTGTGGTTTGGTTATCTGTGGAGAGGAGCCAACACGATTGTTTTAATGATTTTCAAAAAACCCAAAATGGGAACCCGGATCGGCGGAACCATTGTGGGATACTCGGGAGATCGGAATGGCGGAACCGAAGTTGGGTGTGTTAAAAACAATTTTGAAAATATTGACTTGGTAAATGAAAGGTGAAACCAGAAATATGGTCTACGAAATGTCGCGTAGGAGAAACTCAGAAAATCATGGATACCAACGTTAGCTTAGATAAGTGAATGTGGATGTGTCATTGTTAGCTGTTTTGTCAAATATGCATGTACTATGGAGAAAACATTAATTTTATGATCTATTGTTCATAAGTTAAGGGTTAGTGGGTATGGTTTATTCTATTGAGCTTTTGTAGCTCACGATGTTACCTTTGGTGACCCTGACATATTATATTGGTGGCGACACTGGTATAATGTGTCAGACCTTATAGATGAACAAGGTGAACTCTACACCTTGGAAGCTTTTGGAGCCGAAGAGTTGACTAGGATGGAGGAACAGGTGGAGCAGTAGATGGGAACTTTAGTTGATCCCCTTCCATGTTTGAATAAAAGAACTTTTGTAAGAATTATGTTGTAATATCGAGCCAAACTCTGTTTAGTTTTCAATAAAATTGTTTATTTAACGTTCTCAAAATTATGGGCCTTACAATATGGTATCAGAGCTCTAGGTTCCAAACCTTGGCCATGGGTAGAATGGGTAGAACCATAAGATAGTTTGACCATTGCACAAACGTGAATTGAGTTTAAGTTTAACGTTCCCAAAATGAGGGGCGTTACATATTCTCTCATAATATATCTCATTTAATTCAAAAATAAGAAAAATAAGTACTTAATTCAGTTAGCAAGGCCTTCTCTTTCTTGTAGTTTCTTAAAAAGTTGATTGTTTTTGTAAGAGCATCTCTGGTCCTCACTCAAAACTAATCCAAATTTGAGTAAAAGTATTTGTAAAAAAATTGATTTGATATCATTCACTCCAATCATACACCCAATTTTACTCAAAATGTAAACAACACGGATTATATGACGAGTGCGGAAGCGAGAGGTTTGGGTTAACCTGATGCAGAATAGAAATAGTTTATTATTTAAGAAATAGATATCTAGTTTTATTATTTTGGTTATAAATTGTTTTTGAATATTTCGCTTTAAGTGCCATTTGTTTTGGCAAGTTTTCTTTACCTCTCGCGAATTTTAATCGAACCAAATTGGTGAATGGGTTACGTACTTCGGATCCCGTACTAGAATAACAACAACCTCCTAAAATGGAGTGATACTTCAAGGATTCGAGGATCGAGTATCACTCTCAATTTCACAGTGCAAAACTAGCGCAAATTGCTGGTAGAGAGAGAGTTTCCTAGAACTCTTTTTAATATTTTTGTATATCTTTTGTGTGTATTAATTATGAATATCCTGCAAGAATTAGATAGAGAGAGAGCATCCTGGATGTTTTGGAAGATCTCTAATCTGATGAGATGATGATTACTTCAACCTCTAATTCTATCTTATCTTCAAGATAAGATAGGACTCTCCGATCTAATATATGGGTCACCGGGTCATGGCCACCTGGGCAACCCGATTTGGTCCCGGCCCCAAATTCTAACATCTCCCATTCTGTCCTTGCATGGGCAATGTCGCGCCCTCGATTTTCAACATAGTTAAATAAACCATTTCAATAAAAGATCCTTACATATCATATATATAATACCCAAAAGAGTTTCCCACATGCCCTATTTACAAATTCAGTCCCTAAGTTTAGATAATTACAACTTTGAAACCTCAGCCCAAATTAGTTTAGATACAAATACGAACATGTTGAGAATATTACAAACTTTAGTGAAAAGATAATTCAAGAGTAATTAGTTACAAGACCATCTTTAACAAAATGAGATCTTTACAAAGATGATGAAATAACAAATGATGTCAGCTTCCAAAAGTTTTTCACTGTCAAGCACACGATGCATGCAATCTATTGCCTGACATTTGAACCTGAAAAGAAAGATTAGGTTGAGCTACACTAGCCTAGTAGGAAAATCTTTACCAATCTTATATGCAAGTGTGATGATAAGGGTAAGAGAAGGAAAACAAGAGGATATAGCTCAACGACGAAATACAATTGACTCAAGGATGTGCCAAACATTCAAGACGATCATTCCAAAATATGCTATAATCACATTATGCCATAAGGTTCACAATACTCAAGCAAGTAACAACTTTAATACGACTCACTATCCCATATATCCACCATCGGCATTTCCACTCCTTGCATTGCCATATAACACCACGAGAGTCACCGTATTACCACCCCTAGCGTTACGGTGTACACCAATATCTAAGGTCACCGTATTACCACCCCTTGCGTTATGAGACCATCTAAGTCTTCGTATTACCACCCCTTGCATTACGAGACTTCCTAAATCAACCACCGACCCAAACAACTATTCCCTCACTCAACATACAAGTTAAGGCTTTCTAAGAACCTTATTCATTCATGAAATATGTCACAACATGCCAACAATATCACAAATATGCATAAACATTCACAAGTACCAACAATCAATAAGAAGTATTTAAACAAAATTTCAACTAAGCAATTCCTTATTTGTTCCTCACTAACGGAAGGCCAATGGGTCAAGAATATCATCCACTAATCATAGGAAGTCATAATGACAAAACAAGAATTATAGGAGTAGTCGATGGATGTTGAGAGACTGACACACCCCCACTCTAACAGTCATAACTTTTTGTGTACTTAGAATCTTTAGGTGATTTTGGTGGCAATGGAAAGCTAACTTCAAGACCTTTGAATCGGTATAAAATTTGCATGAAACGGACATCGGACGAAGAAATTATGGCCATTTGAAATTGGGCTGAATCCCAGAAGATGAGCAGAATTTTCAAAGAGGGGAGGGATCGATCCCCCCATCACCAGGGATTGATCCCTGGGCTTGCTGGACCAAAAATGAAAAGGGGGATCAATCCCTTAAGTTTAGGGATCGATCCCTACGAGATTTTGGGCGATTTTCTACAGCTTTTAAAATGAATGAAGGGAGACGATCAAAGCCCGATTCTTACACCAAACCAATATATAAACACATAAAAGAGGTAAAGAAGTTCCTACCTCGCGACAAACACCAAGATCTATGAGATTTGAGCAAGCCCTAGCCTCTTTGAACTTCAAATCTTCGATTCAAGCTTGACCCAAGGATTTCCGAGCTCAAGAACATGAATGAAAGGCTGGAGGGAGGTTGATTCTTGGAGTTCTTGAGTGATTGAGTGGTGTTTTGAGTGAGGGGAGAAGAGAGAGAGAGATCGGTGGAGAGAGGGAGAGAACGGATGAGAGAGAGATATATGGAGATATTTTTATCTCCTATACCACACATTCCCCTATATACCCCTATATCGTCAAATCACACACACACACCTTCATGTTTCCATTCTATCACTTCAATCCCCAATTTAATTAGCCACCAAACAAACCACAATTTCCCAATTAAACATTTAACAAGCAATTTCAATAATTTAAATTTTACGGGCCTCTACAGGCAAGACAAGTTGTATTAATCTCTCTTCCATCTGCCCAACTAAGAGCAAACTCATACGTGCTAATGATCGAATCGTGCGATCATTAGAGCACCTGCAAGTAAGAGCTCTACACTAGAAACTCTCTAAGAGCCAACATAGAGACATCAACCCATAAGAAAGTGTCTCATGTACCCTAGATTCATTTAGTTACACCGGACCAACCATCTTTAATCTTTCCAAAATCATGCTTGACCCCCAAAGTCATGCGTTTTCATAAAACATGTTTTGGCTTTATGACTCAACAATTTAAACAGTTAAAGGACCTTCAATGAAAACTATTTTGCTTGCGTTCGTTCGCTAAATGAAAACTATTTTACTATACTTAAAGGCTAATTTTACCCGTTTTTTTTATTGTGTTGTTATGGTCGGGCTCTAAAATGGGTAGATCTCCATATTGGGCCCAAATGAAATCTCGGGGGAAAATTGGGCCCAGCCCTAACACAGACCAATCCCTTGGGACGGGTTAAACAACGATATCCTTGCACGCAGGACAGAGAGCAAGAAAAGCTTGGTGGTTTAGAGGAGAGAGGAGAGGATATGAAGGTGGGCGGTGCAGTGGTTGCCGGAAGTCCACGTGCCGCCGCTTTGCCCTTTTTACTTCTCGGCCGCCGCAGCCCTACTTTTCGATGCTACTCCTCTTCATCTTCTGGTACGGCCCATTACTTCTCGATTCTGTACATATGTAGATGCTTACAAATGTTTACATTATCTTGTCTCCATAGATATGCTTGAGTATGTGTCAGCTTATTTGGTTTTTTCACGATCAAATTCCAATACCCACATTGTTACTGCTTCTTGTAGAACGAAACTGCTTCCTTACCTGTTTAATAAGTTGTGGGGATTTAGGCAGAATGAATGGATTTCAGTTTGAACTAATGAGCTCATTTGTTACCCACTAGTGCTTTTGCCACGTGCGTGGCGTGTGGTTCCGTTTTCATTGCCCAGCCGTTGACATTGTTAGTTAGTTTGGAGCTCAGTGTCTTGGTGAGTTCGGAGTCATCAATATTAAGATGCAGTTACGACTTCATTATGAAGACCACTTTCACGACCATCATTATGCCATCAAATTTGTTGTAGACTATAATTCCACTTGTTCATGCATTGATCCTGGTAGGTGGACCTAAGTTTTGAGCTTCTACTTATTCAACGTCACTGTGTAGTTCAATGTGGCTCTAACTACATTTTGTCAAATAAAGGGCGATGGTATTGTAATTTGATCTAATGTTCATTTGTGTCAGGGACTGTGATGAGTAACATATGTGTGGGAGACACATTTTTGTCTTGAACTTGAGTCACTTCACTACCTAGATATGTTTTCTAGCCATTAACTTCTGTTTCAGTTTGTGCAGCTTTGCTTGGAAAGAATTCTCTACCGCATGTTCTATTTGTTTGTTACTTCACCCTTCACTATGGCCTTCTATTTTCGTCTCAGTCTGCATCATGTATTGTGTTGAGTAGTGCATTGTTAAGTCTGTGACCAACTTGAAGAAGTCCCTGCTTGGATCATCAGAATTCATTTCCTGTCAACAAAGAAAATTAATGTGGTTCTCAGCATTAGAGTTATAATTGTGGAAAAAGTTACACGTATAACCAAGTATATATAAATATATATTGAGAGAGAGGGAGTTAAAATCTAGGAACACTGCATGATGATTTTGGCTCTTTCCGGGTGTGAAAAATTCTAGTAATTGTCGTCACAAACGGAATTGATGAAGATCAAGATTTTAGTGGTGTTATGGTGTGTTATTGCTTTGGGATGCCACTGGTGCTGAGTTATATGGTGCAGACAAGGTGCCTATCCACTCAATTTCAGGAGTTGTTACAATTTAACGGCACCCCTTCACTTGTGCAGTTTCTTACCATTTTGTATCTCTCTCTGTTTTTTTTTTGGACTTGGATTCTCTCCACTTGAGTCCTTTGAGGGTCCAGTCTGTACCTTTGTTGATCCTCAATATAGATCAGAAACTATGTTTTTCAATATAGATGTTCTTTGAAAACATATCAAACCATATTTGATCAATATGAGTTTTGGTTTTGCTAATTTTCTCCATGAGGTCTAAAAAATGAACGGACCTGATTGTTAAAGTGGATCCACTGAGGACAACCAATAGATAGGAGAGGATTCAATCCCTTTTTTTCCCCTTCCCTGCAAATCTCTAGTGTTCACATGTTGCTTCTCATAAGTTGTAATGTTTGGGGAGAGTCACAATTATGAGGAGTTTCTTTTCCAGTTGTGTATTAGATTTGTATTCTGAATTTGAGTAAGAGTTGGAGTGTATAACTTCTTCTTGCCTTTTGAATTCCTATTTCCTCGTGTTTGTGTATTTTCTTTGGATAACGTTCATTGGTTGGGCTTCTTTCAACGAGTGTTTCGCTCAAGTCCAAAGGGGTGGTTGGTCTTGTGTCGGTTAAGAAGGGCGTAGGAGGCAGGCATTCAAAGGAATTGGTTGGGCCGTTGGGGCACTTAAGGAAAACAAAAAGTAGAAAACACGACAGGGCTTCGTACTTTTAAAAGTAGTATAGATAGATTATTGGTTTGAAAGCATGTTAACTTAAATTCTAAATGAGTTAATATTGAATTATCTCGTTTCCTGCCTTGAGTCCTTGAAGGGTTAGGACTTGTCAAGTCATTATTAATTTGTGCGTGTGTGTATGTAGTGATATATTGGGTGTTTAGGTAAGTTTGGAACAGTAAGCATGTTCCTGTACATATTGTTGGATGTTGAAAGTGCCATTTTGAGGTTTAGTGATGGTTTAATGGTCTGTTATGAAGCATCGAGACACCTAGGAGGTCGCCGTATCCATGTCAGGCACGCCAATGATGCAGTCTGCGACATGCCAAAATATGTATTTGTGGCATGCTCATTAAACATTATGGTGGGACATGCAAGGCACCGGGGAACACATATGGGTATACGGCGGGGTGGCTTTTGTGTATTTTAAAGCTTTTTCAGACGTAAATAGTTACAACTTAAGAAAGTATTGGACCAAAGTTAAAACGAAACATGTGTATGTATATTGGAATACACACAATCAGTTGATACCGGAGCCCTAACCAAAATATTTAGTGTGTAGGTATTGATAACTAAACAGATGTTTTTGAAAAATTTGATGTGTTCCCCGTCCTGTTCATACTCCCATTTTAGAGGATTGCCTTGTCACCTGTCCGTCTCTGTGCTACACGTATGTCTGGTTTCTTTGAAACTACTACTATTTAATTGGTACAATTCCAGCAAATGAGGGAAAATGGACTATTTGTTGACCTTGTTTAATATCCACCAATTTGATTTGCCTTTCCAAGAGTTTTTGGTTAAGCATTGTTTGTTTACTATAACCTTGTTTTTTTTTGAAAAAAAGAAGAAGCTGCTATAACCTTGCTTTAACAGAATGTGTTTTGAAATGCAGACCATGTGTCATTTATCAAAGATGTAGCTGCCACTCAACCGCCTGAGCATTTGCCTCATCTTTTGAAAATGCTTCAGGTGAGAGGTAAAACTTTGATTGAACTCTAGACTACTTGAATTTTCAGTTGGAATCATTGAATGCACAAGCCTCATGTGTAGTGGCCATCATTTTATTGCACTGAACTTCCAGACCAAGGAATTTTCTTCTACTTAAATGTTTATTTGTTTTTATTTAGTCTTGGATAAGCTATCAATTTTTTATTTTTTTTTGCTGGTCGAAAGTCTCAAAACTATAGTTCGCAAGATGCTTGTCAATGATTCGCTACACTTTCAGTTTTGTCCATTCAAGGGAGTAAAGGAAACCCCTTTTCTCCTTTGATATGTAGAGTACTCACCTCTAGAGGTCGACGTATTGCAATGTCGGACACAGGCGTGTCCCATAATTTAATTTAAATTCTTGAGAGGGACACAACTAGGGACACCGATGGGGACATGGCGAGAGTCAGTGTAATTTTTAAAAAAAAATGGGGGTCAGATAATTTTTTAAAAATTTTGGGGGTCAAACTATAAATTTTAAAAAAATTTCAGGGGTCAAACTATAATTTTTTAATAGGGTTGTATTGAACTTATGGATGTTGTGTTTTGTTTGAATGGTATTGGAACTATGGATTTTCCGTTTTGTCCACATTTTGTCATTTAAACTTGGAAAAAATTGAAAAAAAAATAAAAAAATATACACATGGTGTGTTCCCCCGCCGTGTCCGTGTCCGTGTCCCCATTTTTGTTAAAATTCCCATGTCCCCATGTCCGTGTCCATGCACCATAGACTCACATACATCTTGCATTAATGAAACAGTCATACTTTCTATGCTTGTCAACACATCTCTGTTAAGGATGGTTATCCATCGCTCATTTATTTGCTTGTGTGAATCTTCTTAGATGATGATTTTCTATTGGGTTATGGTTTACAACCAAAATTGGATAGCAAGAAAAGTATTATGCAATCCTCTATTGATGATCAATTGATTAATTTAATTGTCGTGTCGATTGGGTGTGTGATTTGTGTGCATTTTTGTGATGGCACCTCTAGACACTTTTTTTGTGACAACCTCCTTTGAAAGAATGATCCCCAATTCCTTGTGTCGAAATGATAAATTTCAAGATAACTAGTCATGGTGTGATTGGCTTATTCTGTCCCACCATCATTGCTTAGGTGTCAAGAGATGTCTTGAATCAATGATGGACACTTCGATTTTAGATTGGCGATTGTATATCTTAACAATTTAGTAACAAGCATGTCAAAGAATCCTACTATAATGACATGAAAAGGCAACTGGGGCTGGGTGACCTCCCAGTTGGCAAATAAAATCATTCAATTCTATAAACTTGGCGAACAAAATTTTTCGTAAAGTGAGAAAAAGACCGATGCAAATTTGGAAAACTTTATAACGATCAAAACATAATAATGAGATGTGCAGTACAAGAAGGGGAATACAAATGCTCCCATCCATGAAGCATGACAAAGGGAAGTACACTAATTTCGGTGGGAGAGTGTCTCTTTCCTTGTTACTGAATTGAGAATATGTCACTTCTAGAATACTTTCGGTAATTTGTCTTGTCCCTTTTTTTTTCTTGATCACATTATTAGTTACGTTCTCCATGTCAGTTTTTTAAAGATGGGTTTGTCAAAGATATTGATGACTTGAGGAAGTTAGTAAAGTTGGCAATTAAAAAACATTTCAAGGGCATCAAATGCAATGGAATTTGCCCCAAAGTGCCTCCTATGGTGACGAGCTTCTACAAGTTATGTAAAATATTTAAGAAACATGGAAATCTTCATATATGAGGTAAATAGTTTGTTCCAATTTTGTCGTAGATTAAGTGTAGCATGTGGTACTTCATAATTCTCTTGCTTTTAAGGCTATGACTTCACATTATATTGCTAGGAAAACACCCAACAATAGCTTGTAAAATCCTGCAATTTCTTCCTTGACATATGTAGTACAACATAGCTGCCTAAACAATCTTTCTAACAATAAGGGGAAAGAATTTGCCACTAAACTTCCTATAAGCCAGTTAACCTCATTTTCCCAAGATTGATGAGCTCTAGAATTGCTACATAGATAGCAAACCTGCTACCAAACTAATCTAGAAAAGCTACAATTGTAGAATAGGTGGTGAAGATCCTCATTATGAGCATAAACCTTCCTTAGATTGATCATTCATACATAAATATACACCCTGCACTTGTTCTTATTTGGTTGAAGTCAGGATTATTATAATAGTAATTTTATGTTGTGAAATGTTCTTCAATTCTGTGTTGATTGATTTAGATTTTGGAATATTCAACTTGTTTTAGGTTGGTTTATATTTTGTTACGTTTAATTCCCTTCTAGAGTTTTAGTTTGACTGAACTAGTTGTGTTGCAGAGAGTTTGTGAACATCATTTATTGGCTACCTCTCTTTTTGGAACTGGGTGGATTAAAATAGATTCTTTTGTAAGATGGAAAACTTTTACAAGGGTTCATACTTAGAATTTTTTCTATATTTTCTCGAGGATGTGAGGCAAAGAAAAGGATTACCATAAAAAACAGGAGAAAAAAAATACAATAAGAATATTACTTTTCCAAATGTGTTGATTGGTTGGGTCCTTGGGAAAGAGTTGGGCAATCAAGGCAAAGATTCTCCTCTGCATATAATGGTTTCATAAATTTTGCCTCAAACATTTTTGAGATTGCGCAAGTACAGTCTTCTTTGAGGCAAAGTAGAAAGCACGTAAGTACGGCCTGCTTTGCCTGAAACATAAGTGGAGACTTACACGCTCCCCAATAATGTTTGAGGCAAAGTTGGGAAAATTTCAAAAAAGCCCCTGAACTTTCTGACAACTTGCAAAAAAACACCTGAACTTTCACTATTAACAAAAAAACACCTAAACTTTGCATTCCGTTAGCAATTAAACCCCTGCCGTCCAATTCCGTCAATTTTTAACGGATGGAGCTAACGGAAGGCGTTAACTTTTTATTTTTTTTTACTTTTTAATTCAAAAATTACTTTTAACTCTTTCTTTTTTTTATTGGTAAATAAATATACAATAAAGTTCTTTTTTTTTCTTACTATTTATCAAAAATTACTTTAACCATATTTTTTATTTTCAAATTTTACCTCCCCCCCCCCCCCCCCCCCCCCTTTTTTTTTGCTTATTAGAATCAACTCCACACCACCAATTAACCCCACAACCAACCGCCAAAGCCTTAGCCACAATTTCAGAAATTCAAAAGTTCTTTTAACCTCCTCTTTGTAACCTTTTCTTTTTTTTAGTACTTTTACTTCCAAAATTTATTTTTAACTCATTCTTTTTTTTAGTCATAAATAAATATGCAATAAATAGTAAAAATGGGTTAAAGTTATTATAAATAGTAAAGATTAGAGTTAAAGTAATTTTTGATAAATAGTAAGAAAAAAACTTTATTTCATATTTATTTACTACTAAAAATAAAGAGTTAAAAGTAATTTTGGAAGTAAAAAATATAAAAAACAAGAATGCTAAAAAAAAGAGTACTTTCGAATTTCTAAAATTAGAGCTAGAGCTTTGGTAGTTGATTGGTGGAGTGGGGTTAAAGTTCTAAAAAAAAAAAGAGGGAGAGAGAGAGAGAGAGAGAGAGAGAGAGAGAAGGGGAAAGGTACAATTTGAAAGTAACAAAAAAGATGGTGGTTAAAGTTATTTTTGTAAATAGTAAAAAATAGAGTTAAAGTAATTTTTGATAAATAGTAAGAAAAAAAAAAGAGCTTTATGGCATATTTATTTACCAATAAAAAAAAGAAAGAGTTAAAAGTAATTTTTGAATGTAAAAAGTAAAAAAAAATAAAAAGTTAACGCCTTCCGTTAGCTCCATCCGTTAAAAATTGACGGAATTGGACGGCAGGGGTTTAATTGCTAACGGAATGCAAAGTTTAAGTGTTTTTTTGTTAATAGTGAAAGTTCAGGTGTTTTTTTGCAAATTGTCAGAAAGTTCAGGGGCTTTTTTGAAATTTTCCCGGCAAAGTTTGTGAAACTAGTATATCCCGCCACTGTCGAAGTACACTAAGCTTTTTCAGGCTTTTGTTATATATTGCAACCAGAGGAGAGTCTTTGCCTAGATTGCCCAACATCTTTTCCCAACCAATCAACTGAGGCATGGCATACTCCAACACCTTTGGAAAAGTCATCTTTCTTATTGTATTTTGTTTCTCCTGTTTTTTATGCTAATTCTTTTTCTTTGCCTACCATCCTCGTGAAAGTATAGGAAAAATTTCGAGTATGAACCCTTCTAAAAGTTTTCCATCTTGCAAAAGAATCTATGTTGATCCACTCAGTTCCAAAAGAGAGGCGGCCAATAAATGAAGTTCACAAACTCCGTGCAACACAAGTAGTTCAGTCAAACTAGAACTCTAGAAGGCAACTAAATGTAACACAATATAAACCAATTGAATATTCTAAAATCTAAATCAAACAACACAGAAGTCGAGAACATTTCTCAACAAAAACGTAGTATTTTAACACTCATGGCTTCAACCAGATAAGAAGAACGAGTGCATGGCGTATATTTTTGGTATGAATGATCAATCTAAGGAAGGTTTATGCTTCAACCAAATAAGGAAGGTTTATGCTCATAATGAGGATCTTCACAACCTATTTTTCAATTGGAACTTTTCTAGATGAGTTTGGCTGCAGGTTTGCTATTTATGTAGCAATTCTAGAGCTCATCAGTCTTGGGAAAATGAGGTTAATTGGAAAATTCAGTTGCAAATCCTTTCACATTATTAGAAAGATTGCTTGGCTAGCCATGTTGTACTACACATGACAAGGAATAAATTGTTGGATTTTACAGGCTATTCTTGGTGTTTCCCTAGCACTATAAATTCGATTTGAGGTCAAAGCCTTGAAAGTAAGAGTATTATGAAGTATCACATGCTACACAGTATCCACGACAAAATTAAAAAGAAATTATTTACGTCATACTATCAAGATTTCCATGTTTTTTAATTCCTTTACAGAACTTGTAGAAGCTGGACATCGTAGAAGCACCTTGGGGCAAATTATATTGCATTTGATGCCCTTGGAATGTTTTTTTAATTGCCAACTTACTAACTTCTTGAGTCATCAATGTCTTTGACGAACCCATCATTAAAATCTGAATGGAGAAGCTAATTGATATTGTGATCGAGAAAAAAAAGGACAAGACACATTACCGAAAGTATTCTAGTTGTGACAGATTCTCAATTGAGTGACAAGGAAAAAGACACTCTCACCGAAATTGGTGTTGAAAATAACCAGCACCATTTTCACACCTGGCTGCTGGGTTTCCTTCAAGCTCTCGATCTCCTCCTGGAATTGCGTCTGAGTCATCTGCTTCATTGTCAGCTTCATAGTCATAAACAACTGCTGCTGCTTCAATGGCTATTACTGGATCTACTTCTACGACATATGGATCCGCAAAAAGATCACGTCAAGCAAGTTACCTTGGTACTTCCCATTGTCACCTACCGAGTCAAAACAGACCATATTCATACACTATCTAGACATGTGTCCGAGCACAAATAAAAAATGTCATCGTTTCCCGTTGTTTTTTTGTGTTTGGTTACTATGGATACTCTCTATAGAATGAACAGGACATGCTAGAATACTCTATGGGCAAATTTGAAGCCAGTATTGATTGGCAGTGTATTACCGAGGACACTAGTAGTCCTTAGATTTTTATCCCTTGGACTAAATGAGAAGTCACTCCATTGTTAGTTCACCTAATTTTGTTTCTGAAATAAGACTATCCTTGTTTGATTCTTTGGACAAGTATTGAGATTAAGGTATCAATGGACTGTAAGGCCCCTTTTTATATTGTATATATTTATCTTATATGGGGTAGGTGGTTTCTTCAGTGCAAAGGTAAAACATGCTCTTAGGCTCTTAGCCCAGACACAATTGGTCCCCACAGAGCGATAATGGACACTCTAATCCGGCCAATAATCCACTATTGTAGTTGGGTAGGATTTAATCTGAGGACCTGGACTGCAAATAATTGCAATTGTAGTCTAAATCAAATGGGCTAGTCTAGTCCGAAGCAAAACATAATTGTTTCAACCATGCCCTATGGTCACTCACAGGACACGTAAAGGTGTCAAACGAAATAGTTGGTCGCTGTTATAGCTTAGGGAAGTCTTGTTGTTGTGTGATAATGATATTACAATACTCAATGTTAAACACTTTTATGGCTCATGTAGTGACTCATTTAATTGATGTGGTGACATGTGGATTAAGGCATTTATGTAATTTCAATGTAGTTATAACTTGTTTTTGTATTTTTGTTGCTTTTTATTTAGGTAGCTGTCATGTAATACTAGTACGTGTACGGTAAATATATTTCTTACTCCTCAATATGTCACACTGTCAATTCTATGAAGATTTGCTGTCGAAGAGTCTAGATCGCGTTGCATGGTTGTGCCGGTGCTACTTAGGTTCCCATTCATCATTTTGAGTTTGGGTTATAGGTTCATGCATAGTGAAATTTGATAAGTGAAGGGGTAAACGATGACCCTTAGAACCAGAAGAATGACTACATTGTTGTAATGATAGAATAGTTAGCACATTGTGGCAAAGGTGGATTGTTGCTTGAACTGTCGTCGAAGATGATTGATTTTCTTAGAGAACGTTAATGGCAAGTAGAAGCAGAAAGTTCAGGTCGATTACAAAAAGAGTGTGAACAATCGAGTGGGAGTTCCTTCGAATGCCGTCTCTTTAGTAAAACGTGATTTCCTTAGTGCACTTACACTTAATGGCTTCCCAGTTGAGAAACTAGAGTAGACGAGTTGTGAAAATGTCAAAACCCGTATCTTGCTTCCTTTGTCCTCCATTTAGAGGTCAAATCAAGTTCTAATTCAGATTCTAGATCTAGTATGGCACTAAGAAACTCATACTCCACGTGATTTTCTGAGTGAACTTACACTAAATGGTTTACCAGTTGAAAAATTAGGGTGGATGAATTGTGAAATTGTCAAAACCCCTATCTTGCTTCCTTTGTCCTCCATTTACAGGTAAAATCAAGTTCTTGTTTCGATTTTATATCTAGTATGACACTAAGCTCATACTCTTTGCCTATTAAACAAACAAATATACTCCCTCCGTCCCCATTCTTTTGTCCCTTGTCCTATCCCAACCGGATAAAAAACTAATTATAACTTTTAATTGGTAATACTTTTTATATGCAATATGGATCTTGTTTAATAGATCTCAATGAGCTCTTTTAAACGATGTTTTCAAAATTACTAAAAGATTATAGATTGCAAGATATAATCAATTGAAAAGTGCCACAGACTCCCAAAAGGGACTAAAGAATTGGGACGGAGGGAGTAGCTTCTTTGTATTCTTTCCGTCAAGGCTAGTAATTTTCTTCCTTGGGCAACTTCAAAAAATTGTGAATCTTTGACATTGGTAACTTCGTTGGTTTTGGGAGAGGCAAAATATGATGATTAAAAACAGTTTAAATGCCTTGTTCGGTTGCCAACTTGGAAAAAAAAATGCAACTCCAAAAAGATTCATTACCCCTACTTCCAATCATTACTCTCATTTCTCTCTCCACTCATTACCCTATCTCCAATCATTACTCTCATTTCTCTTTCTATCTCTCTCCACTTATTTCCCCTATCTCCAATCGTTACCCTAATTTCTCTCTCCACTCATTACCCTAAAAACCAAACCCAAAAATTTTGGAGTTGGCAACAGAACAAGGCATTAATGTACCAGAGCCAATTCATACAAAACATTTAGAGAAAAAATAGATGAACTTCAATTTTAACGTCGTATTGAAACACAATGCATGAACAATTAGAAGAAATTTTCACAATAACAAGAAATTCCAAAAAGAGCAAAGACATGATGGCATATCCTTCACGTACTAGTATATTTGAGATTGTGGCCAGGCTCCTAGCTCAAGCAATGAAAGCATTGGTGTGCTAGTTGGTTGATAAAGTTCAGTATGCTTTCATACAAGGACGGCAAATTTTGGAGAGAGCTACATTGAACTGAAAAAAGGGGACATTGGATCCCTCGTCTGATACCTCTCTTCATCCCTATTTTTGTAGTGTACTAACCCATTCACCAACACTTATAATGAAGTACTGGAAATAATCTCCCAGATCTATTCACTCTGTCGCACTCCAAAACCCATCTTCTGTAACCTATCCAAAGTGTAGCCCCGATGATGGGGATGTAAGTATTTTGCAACTCAATCAACTTCTTCATTACTTTCATCCTTTGAGTGATCGTCAAATTGTTAATGGTTGAAGTGCGTTTCCCATAAGTAGTGACTTTCTGTTCAGAAAATGCATTTTTGTACGTTGCATCATGGATCAATGTTTTCTAAATGGAGTCCCCAATTACGTTTTACAGTCCTGTGAGATTGCCATTCAGCGAATAAATTACTTGTGATCTGATGTTAATTTACTTTGTTAGTAGACAAAAGTACCTTGTCACGAGTCTCATGACCATTAAGCCTCATACTGTGTGCTTGATAGTTATGTTTAAAATACGTGTCGTGCTTTCACTTCTAAATATTTAACTATTTCAATAATTCTTGTATTTGTCACATTACAATAGGCGAACCCATAATTCCTCCTGGAGCTAAACAAGGGTTTATCCCCTTGGTGATTCCTCTTGCAAAAGGCAACTCAGGTTTGTATAATCATTGCATTTGAAATCTGTTTGAATAATCATTCCTCTTACATTTTTTTTTGTTCCAAAAAATGTTCAAAAAAATTCCATTGTTTATAGGTTCTGTAACTGCATTGCTGCGATGGCCAACTGCTCCACCTGGGTATAGATTTTGAACATTGCAGACTATTTTCTCAACATCTTTCTTTCGCATTACTATTTTCTGATGCATACAGGATGGATATGCCAGTGGTGGAGGTTCGTAAGTACGGTGTGTGGCTTTTAGCCAAGAATGTGAGTTACCAATGGTTAGCTTCCATTGCTGGAGCTTCTATGGGAAGTTGGCACTATTTAGACGGATAGACAAGTACCTAAATTTTGTCTTCTGATCCAAATGCAGGTAGACCAGTATATTCATAGAATCCTCGTTGAAGAAGATGCCAAAAATTCTCTGGAAAGTGTCAATGAACTGTTTCATGCTGCAGCTGATGCTGGGGAGAACGTCTATAAGAAGGGCGACTTTGCAGCGTCAAAAGTTTCGAACTTAGACATATATCTCCTGAAAAAGGTGCTAACTGTTGAGGAAAGTTTTTTGTTTTGAAAATCAAGAATCCAAATTGTGAGGAACTGCCAAAGTGAATAGTTTGTTTTCAGGTTGGCCTGTTTCCCGACCTCATAGAACGTAGGGTGATGAACCATTTTGAAAAGGGTGACCATGTAAGACTAACCTTATTAGTGCTGATTTGTTGGGCAATTGTAAGTTGTTTACTTTACTAAGTACTCCATGCTGGTGGAAGGTTGCAGCCATGGTAACTGGGGAGTTCTATACAAAGAAGGAGCATTTTCCAGGATTTGGACGCCCTTTCGTATTTAATGCAGAGATTTTGCTGAAGTTTGTAGAGATCTTCCCTCACTACTTCCAAAGTAACTCAGTTAATGTATTTGAGTGTTCTTTAGCTGTTTTTTTGTTTGTTATCTTGTAGGGTCGGCCGTAAAAATGAAGCTAAAAATGCTGCGAGGGGGGCTCTGAAATCACCATGGTGGACTTTAGGTTGCAAATATAAGGTTTGCCTCCTTCAGGCTGCATTTGGATCTTAGATTATTGTGGGAATGTTCTGCGGAAAAATAGAAGGGAATTCGTGAAACGAATCACTGTTATTGTTGATCTTTGTGTTTTCCCTTTTCTTTTTCATGGGCACATCCCAGAAATTCAAGATTCAAAAGCAACATAAAAGATGGTTGTTTGCATATTGAATCCTCTGTTGCTCTGTAGTTTGTACCAAGGAATTTGTAGAAGGTGGTTCTTTCTCTGCAGAAGTCATTGTGTTGCTTTCTTTGGATTTTATGCAGGAAGTTGCTGATATTGCTGAATGGGAGGATGAACAAATTGAATACATAGAAGATAAGGTGTCGGAGGAAGGCAAGCAAGAAGATCTGAAGAAGGGAAAGGAACCGGCTCAGGTTTTGTAATGATTGATACATTATTGCCCTTCCAAATTCCTTTGTTTTTACATTATTGCCCTTCCAAATTCCTTTGTTTTTAAGTTTTTTCTATTTTGGGAAAACTTAGATTTTATACAAAAGGAAAAGCAAACTTTATAGAAGAACCAAAGGGAGATACTCCTGGAGTGAGTGGGTGAGCACTGGGTTGAACTGGGGGCGTGGTTCAAAATGAAGGAGGGACCGAGGGAGTAGTAATGTGAGAATTTTTCATGGATTTAGAAGATTATGAAGATGGGTAAAGTGGGTGGTTTGTTGCAAACAAAAAAAAGGGAGAAAAATATCACCACGGGCGGTTTCTTGAAGTTACGGTTGTAACGCCCCGATTTTCGAAAACATTAATTAAATCATTTTTAATTGATTTAATAACTTTAAAAATGAATTTAAGTTAATTATCCTTCAAAACAGAGCTTAGCAGCGGAAGTCTTATAATTCGAATTAAAGATAAACATAATTTAAGTCGTACAAAAGATACAGAGTTAATCATTTAAGATTACATTTCTTGGAATGGAAAATATAGTACTTAAAGTAAATACTCCTAGTATGACACCCAGGGCTCGACAAACTCCCCTTCTTGGACTGTGAGGTCTTCAACGGGGGACTGTTCGTCAGGTTGATTGTACTATTCTCCGATTTCTCGCTCGATACCTAACATAAAATGCCAGGGCCAAAATAGCACCATGAGCGAATAATCACTCAATAGCTAACTCCTACTCATAACTTACAGATAAAAAGATATACAAAACGATTAAAGTAGTGAATGATCAATTTAAATTACTAGCCTTTAACTTAGTGAATTCTATAATCTCTTCCTTTGAGAAACATCCTCCCATGTTAACCTGAGGGAATTGGGGAGTAACGCCCCGATGTGTTAGTATTAGGAAGAAATCCCATGGTTAGTGTAATGCTAAGAAGCATGGATACAAATACGGATATGGGGATACGTGATTTTTCCAAAAAGTAGGATACGATACGTTGAATATAAAATTAAATAAAAAAATATTATATATATATATATATATATAATTTTTCATTCCTAAAATTCAATTAATGATTAAAGTAACAATAGAATCCATCATGTACGATTTAAAAAAAAAAAAAACAATAATAAGGGTTTCAGTCTCGGTTAGACTGACTTTTTAAAAAAAAAAAAAACAGACGAGAGAGAGAGAGAGAGAGAGAGAGAAACGAGATATATATATGTATAATGTATATACACAGTATGTAATATATATATACACACACACATTGTACATACAGAGACAGAGATGAGAGGCAAGAGAGAAGAGGGAGACGAGAAAGAAGAGAGAGATGAGAGAGGAGAGAGAGACTTACAGGTGAGACCGAGAGAGAGATTAGAGACCAGTAGACCACAGAGAGGAATCGCCTCCTTTCTTCCTGTCTTTTTCTTTCGTTTTTTTGTTTCTGATCGATAGGGAGAAGAAACATATATCTAGCCCTAATTGCAGTTTAACCCATATATTTTAAGAAATAACATATTTACCCGCACGCATATCCGAAACATATCCAAACGTATCCGAATACCAAAAATAAAATAAAAAACAGGATACTCTAAAAAAACGTATCGGATACGTATCCGAGCGTATCTGTATCCGATACGTGTACGGTACGCATTACGGAGGCCAAAATAGAGTATCCGTGCTTCATAGGTGTAATGTGTGTGTTTGGCATTAGTTTAGTGGTTCAAGGAATGTGTGTTGGTCTCTCATTGGTGGAGAAAAGGTAATGCCGAAAATGGAGGGGCAACTTTGATGGAGGGATGGCTTGGTGATGGGGGGGGGGGGGGGGGGGTGATTACCCATGTGGTTTTATGGTGGGTGACAGTGGTAGAGATGGGTTTAGTTGGAGGTCAATGGAGTTTAGGGTATTTAGTTATAATAGGGTTGAGTAGTTAGGCGTTTAGTTGGTTGGAACAAATGAAGGGGAGTTCTCAATGCTTTCCGCAGGCTCTGCCAAAAAGTCGACTTGAATCGCAGTTCACGGTCAGATACAAATGGACACCGGCACTCGATGCAACTTGATGATTTCCTTGATGTAGAGTCGATTGACATTCCATGGTGTCTGTCATTCGTACAGGAAGTGTGCTGACTTGGTCAAACGATTAACAATTACCTAGATAGTGGTGTTGGATTGAGGCGATCTAGGCAATTCTGTCCCGAAGTCCATAGTGATGTGTTCCCACTTCCACACGGGTATGGGTAATGGTTGAAGTGTCCCACCAGGCTTTTGATGTTCGGCTTTGACCTGTTGGCAAGTGAGGCATGTGGACACGTATTCAGCCACGTCCTTTTTGATTTCGCTCCACCAATACTTTCAGCGAAGGTCTTGATACATTTTCGTACTCCCTGGGTGGACAGCGAAGTTTGAATGGTGAAACTCCTTCAGCACAGCTTCCCGAAGTGTACTAATGCTAGGTGCAAAAATTCGTTCTTGGAAATGGAGACTCCTGTCAGAGTGAATTGCCCATCCTGCAGATGCTTTCCCGGTTGACAGCTGGTACTTGATGAAATCGCACTCCTGGTCGAAGGTTTGGGCCAGAAGAATTTCTCGGTGTAAAGCCGGTGTGGCAACCAAGGCAAAAAGACAAGCTCCTTTTGCTCTTGCGGTAGGTTGGAGTCTGAACTCGTTGATGGCCTCCATCATCTTCCATTCCTTGGTAGCTAAACTAGCCACCTGTCCTCGGGTTTTGCGACTAAGTGCGTCAGTGACCACATTCACTTTTCTCAGATGATAAGACAACATAAAATTGTTGTCCTCCATATATTCCACCCACCTTCATTGTCTCATGTTCAGCTCTTTTTGAGTGAATAGGTACTTCAGACTTTCACCTCAAACTGTTCCCCATATAAGTAATAGCACCAAAACTTGAGTGCGTATACTACCGCTGCTAACTCTAAGCCGTGAGTTGGGTAGTTTTTCTCATGAGGTTTCAGTTGTCGTCATTCGTAAGCTATGACTTTTTCATTTTGCATTAAGACACTGCCCAATCCTTCTTTGGATGCATCGCAGTACACAACATATTCCATATTTCGTTCAGGAATGATCAATATGGGAGCACTAGTTAATCTCTTCTTAAGCTCTTGGAAGGATTTCTCACTTGCTTCATTCCATTCGAACTTAAGTCCTTTCTGATTCAGTCGTGTCATTGGTTTACCTAAAGTTGAGAAATCTTGAATGAATCTCCTGTAATAACCAGCTAACCCCAAGAAACTTAAAATCTCAAATACTGTCGAGGGTCGTTTCCGGTCCATAACAGATTCTAGTTTGATATTATCCACCGAGATTCCTTTTTTTGACACCACGTCCTAAGAATTTGACTTCTTTCCTCTGGTATTCGCACTTGTTGGCCTTTGCATACAATTGATTATCCTGAAGTACTTGCAGTATGGTTCTCAAATGCTCTTTCTCTATTGGTGAGTACATAAGAATGTCATTAATGAACACTACTACAAACTTGTCCAAGTATGGCGTGAAAATCTTGTTCATCAGACACATGAAAACAGCAGGGGCATTGGTTAATCTGAAGGGCATGACTATAAACTCATAGTGTCCATAACGGGTACAGAATGTCGTCTTAGGTATGTCAGTGTCTCTGACCCTCAATTGGTGATATCCAGACCGTAGGTTGATCTTCGAGAGAGAAGTTGATCCTCTCAATTGGTCAAACAAGTCATCTATTCTCTGAAGAGGATAACAGTTCTTGATTGTGGCTCGGTTAAGTTGGCGGTGATCGATGCAGAGTTGTAACATTCCTTCCTTCTTCTTGACAAATAAAGCGGGGGTTCCCCAAGGCGATGTACTTGGTCTGATAAAGCCTTGATCTATAGGAGTTCTTGTAGTTGTGTCTTCAACTCTCGAAGTTCTACCGGGGCCATAGAAATTGGCGCCGTTCCCGGGTGCAATTCAATAGTAAAGTCTAACTCCCGTTGTGGCGGTAATTCCTCGGGAAACACGTCCTTGTACTAACACACAATGTGAGGAAGACCTAATTCCATACGATCCGTCTCCTCCAGCTTGAGGCTCACTAACCATCCAGAAAGCTATCATGCCACCTCGATCGATGCGTGTTGGTAGCAGAGGGGTCTTTTATATCCCCCTTAAATTTGAAGCACGTCCCGACTGGTGAATATGCCGTCACCATCTTTCGATGGCTGTCTACGACAGCAAGGTGTGCAGACAACCAATCCAACCCAAGTATGACATCAAAGTCTGCCATGTCGATTACTCGTAGGTTGCAGGTCAATCTTAGTTTAGATATTTCTTGTTCGCACCCATATAGATTAAACCCACGGAAATCTTACCCTCTGGTGGTGAAGTTACATGCACCATCTTTCCTAGGGTTTTAGTTTCTAGTCCAAGAGCAGTGACACATGCAATAGATATGAAAGAGTGCAAGGCTCCTGACTCAAATAATGTTTGAACACAAGTACCACACAGTATAAGAGTACCTTGAATCACAAAAGGGTCATATTCTTCAGTTCCTTGGAGTGCAAATACCTGGCCTGCAGCTGGTTGATTCTGCCCACTTGGTCGGTTGTTCTGGAACGGGCAGGGTTGCTGTTGGTTCCATCTGTTACGGGGCTGACTCTGTCCTCCTTGGTACTGGTTCCCATTTCTATTTGGTTTATCCTAAAGTTGTTGATTCCCATAACCATTGTTCCCGTTGTTCTTCAGTTGAGGACATCTATTCTTGTAGTGGCCTTCCTCATTACCATTGAAGCATCTGACTGGTTCGTTGTTGCAGTTCTGCCCCAAGATCTGGTTTTGGCCTTGTCCTTGGCCCTGGTTCCTCCATGGTCGATTATGTTGTTGGGGACGGGGGTTGTTCTGATTGTTCTGGAAATAGGGTTTTGGGGTGGGGAAAGTCCTGTTGTTATTGCTATGAATTGGTCCTCGAGCTGTTGGACCTGTTCTTCTCTGCTCCAAGCTAGAGTTATGGCCAGAGCTTTCTCTCTCCATCATAAGGGCACACTTCACCACCTGAGAATAGGTGGGGAATGTTTAAGCCACAACTGGACGACGTGTGCCAAAGAGTTCCCATTCAAATTTTATGGCTTTGTCGTCATTGGTAGGTATGATAGTTGTGGCGTGACGAGACAGCTCCTTGAAATGTGCGGTGTACTGGGAAACAGGTTAATGAATTCTTGAACCATGGCTTGTTTGATTGGGGTAGGGAAGTATTTGTCGACGAAGATCTCAAATCTGACCCAAGTCATGGTTGCCGTGTCGTGGGTGTTCTCCATCAACTTCCACCAGTGCTGAGCTTCTCCTTAGGTAGCCAGTGCAATCTTGTTTCCATCACTTTGGATGTCTAGAACCTTCAAAATCTTCTTGATTTCCTCCAACCAAAAGTCACCGGCAACAAGATTTGGTTCTTGGAAATAGGGCGGTCGACGTTTGCAAAATTCGTTCCGATTAGTGTTCCACGTGGTTGTGGCTCGACGAGTGGTGGTTGTTGTGGCCTGGCGTTGGCAATGGCGATAAAGGTCTGCATAAGTTGAAATAGGTCTTGCGCTCTTATCTATCCATTAGGCTGTGGACCTCCGTTATGCCCATTACCTTGATCATTGTTTTCATGCGACCCATTTCTCGTTTCCTCCATCTAGAATGTTCATATAATCTGAACTTAAGGTTTTTTATTATTATTATTATTATCGTATTTAAAGAGCATGATAAAATGATGAATGCAATAATATATAAATGTAACAAAAAGTCATTTTTCCCCCATAGATAATCTATGGTAGAATAAGGTTTACATCCATTTACATGTTACAAATCACAAAATTACATACCTATTACTAGTACTAGTACTGCCAAGTCAATACACATGCAGACAAGTGCTCCGAATGTTTATCAAGCCTTCCCTTCTTAATATTGCCAACTACGGTGCTCTAGCACATCCCTATTCTAATCATTGAATGGTAGTTTTTCTGGATCTTTCATCCTTTGAATCTGAAGATATGTTAATGTAGATTGGGGGTGCTGCCGGTGGCAATGGAGATGGTTCAGAGTGGTAAGATTCCATGCTCTCAGGTGAAGGCAAGTGGCATGAAACATACGGCTGAGCCAAAAACCTTTATTCTCAATTTGTTGTACTTCGCATCATCCTTCGGAATCTTGTATGCTTCTTGGTACTTCAGGATATGATTCTTCATTTGGTGGTACACCAGTTGCTTCTGCTTCCCCTTCCTCGGAAACTACGTAGTTCTTGAACAACTTCTTAATGTCGTGCTTGATGCTCTCTTCAACCTGCCATTTGAGTCTCCCTTTGTGTTCGCGTTCATCCTTGGCTTTGATTTGACGTCCTTGCTTTGTATAGCCAATGGCAGAGGTAGCTAGTGGGGGGAGGTGGCATGTGTCACCTCCGTTTCAAAAATACCCAATATATATTATCATAGATAGGTCAAATAAAAAAATATGTATGGGGTTCGATTCCCCATACATATTATCATTGGCAGAGTGGTTGAGCGTGTTCCATTGAAACATTGTGTCTGGGGTTCGATTCCCCTTGACTACTTCCATTTTTTTCTTGTTTTTAATTATATCCTACTACTATTTAATTGTGCTCTATCTATCTCTCTCTAAATTTTGGCTTAAATTCTCACAAGATTTGTAATTCTTTTCACTAATTGAAAATGTATGTGAGCCATGTGGATATTAAATTTTTACTTGACCCACTCGAACACATTTTTTAAAAAGACTAATGTGGTACGACTAGGTATTTAAGGGTGTGCAAAAAAAAAATTTTTTGAATACTTTGTACAAATATTGTAAAAATTTCAACTTAGAGAATGGTTGGTTCGGATCAAGAAAAATTAATATCGTGATATCTTGCATTTGCATATCATAAGAGAACTGAAGCAAGCATTTATTTATTTTTTTTAAAAAAAGAGCTCACAACAAAACCTAATTATATGATGTACACTTATTTTTTGTCATTTTTTTTCCACTAACATTTAACTAGATTTTCATTGAACGGTGCCACCCCTGCGCCCAAATCTTGGCTCCGCCACTGAGTATAGCGTCCATATGTATCAAAACTCGAATCATATGATCCTGATGAAGAGCTCAATATTCTACATTTTAAAATTTAATGTTTAATTAGTATAATCTCCATAGTTTAAGAAAAAAAATATAATAATAATAATAATTTGGCGCAGGTGAGGGCATTAACCCTATGTATATATTTACTAAGAATGGAGATTATACTAAGTATGTATATTTATTGCCTTCAAATGTGCCAAATTGTTATTATAATATTTTTCCCTAAACTATGAAGATTATACTAATTAAACATTAGATTTTAAAATGTAGAATGTCGAGCTATTCTTCATCAGGATCATATGGTTCAAGTTTCGATACATATGGACGCTATATTGAGCGAGGACATCAGATAAAAGCCAATGATGAACGTGAGCACAAAGGGAGACTCAAATGGCAGGCCGAAGAGAGCATCAAGCACGACATTAAGAAGGTGTTCGAGGACTACGCAGTTTCCGAGGAAGGGAAGCATAAGCAACTAGTGTACCACCGAACGAAGAATCGTATCTTGAAGTACCAAGAAGCTTACAAGATTCTGAAAGATGATGTGAAGTATGACAAATTGAGAGCAGAGGTTTTGGCCCAGCCGTATGTTTTGTGCCACCCACCTTCACCCGAGCATGGAATCTTACTGCTCTGGACCATCTGCACTTCCACCGGCAACACCTTTGGTCTACATTAACATATCTTCAGATTCAGAGGATGAAAGATCCAGAGGAACTACCATTTGATGATTAGAATAGGGTTGTGCTAGAGCACCGTAGTTGGTAGTATTAAGAAGGGAATTGTCGATAAAGATTCGGAGCACTTGTATGCATAAGTGTATTGACTTGGCAATACTAGTAATAGGTTTAATTCGTAACATGTACATGGATGTAAACCTTAATTCTACCTGGATTATCTATAAAAAAAAATGGCTTTTTGTCACATTGATATTATTGCATTCATCGATTTATCGTGCTCTTTAAATACAAAAATGAAAAACCCTCTAACTTAAGATTATAAAAACATTTTAGATGGTGGGAACGAGAAATGGGTCGCACGGAAACAATGGTCAAGGTAACGGGCAAAACGGAGGCAATCATGAACTGTTATCCTCTTCCAAGGATATATGACTCGTTTGACCAATTGAGATGGTCGACTTGTTTCTCGAAGATCGATCTACGGTTTGGATATCACCAATTGAGGGTCAGAGACAGTGACATACCTAAGACGACATTCCGTACTCGTTACAACTGCTATGAGTTTGTATTAATGCCATGTGGGCTAACCAATGCCCCCGTTGTTTTCATGCGTCTGATGAACAAGATTTTCGCGCCATACTTGAACAAGTTTGTGGTAGTGTTCATTGACGACATTCTTGTGTACTCACTGACAGAGAAAGAGCTGAACATGAGACAACGGAGATGGATGGAATATATGGAGGACTATAATTTTACGTTGTCTTATCATCCAGGAAAAGCAAATGTGGTTGCTAACACACTTAGTCTCAAAACCCGAGGATAGGTAGCTAGACAAACTCCCTTCCTGGACTCGACAAACTCGCCTTTCTGGACTGGGGGGTCTTCAACGGGGTTGATTGTACTGTTCTCCGACTTATCCTATGATACCGACGTAAAATACCAAGGCCAAAATAGCATCATGAGCAAATAATCACTCAATAGCTAATTCCTAATTCCTACGCAAAACCCATGACTTATAGATAACAAGATATACAAAATGATTAAAGTAGTGAATGATCAATTTAAATTACTAGCCTTTAACTTAGTGAGTTCTAGAATCTCTTCCTTTGAAAAACATCCTCCCACGTTAACCGGGAGCCCCGATGAAACGGCATAAGTTACCTACTTAGTCAGAGTCATCAACAGCCTCCCAAGGATGTATTTCCCAGGGAATTAACCGTAACCACTGGGCCCACAAGGAACTAACCGTAACCTTTGGAGTATATAAACCATAACCTGGTACTCTAACTGGGCACATCCTAAGGTTACGAATCAACAATCAACTATCAACTATCATACCCTGGCTTCATTTCTCCTCTCCACTTGGGCTCTGTGGATAACCTCCAACAAGTCCGGATTCCACTGGATAACCTCCAAGAATTCCATTAAAACATCATTCCTCTTTGGCTAACCGCCAATCGCATCACTGAGACTGTACAGGATAACCTCCCTATAGGAGTGTTTCAAAATTCAAACAAGAAAACTAAATGCTGGAGGAATATGGTTATGCAGTGTAAGAATTAAGAAATTCAAAAAATGTAAAAATCTGGAGATTTAGGGATTGGGATTTAGAGGGATGAGAGGAAAACTACATTTATAAAAGCACATCTGGGATTTTATGTTTTAACCAGACCAAAAACCTCTGAGGAATCTTGTCTTGTGAAGGCCTTGTTGACTGCCATAGACATTTGCTCTTTGATAACAAATGTATGCGCCATGCACCCACTTTAGCCATAAGCAATGTGACCATGGACTTTGGAGCGGATATCGGGTGTGGGTATGTATCTATGTATATTGTTATAATATTCAATTTTTTTTTGTATTTTCTTTTATTTCTCAGATAAATAGTATTTACAAACTGCCTTGTGGCATTTCATGTACAATATAGGAGTTCTATTAATAATTTATGGTAAATTCGGATTAAAGAGTACATTTGCCTGGTGTATTTCCAACTAAATATGTTGGATACGGATTCGACACCCTTATACAAGTGTCGAGCGTCTGTCATGGGTATTTTATACATCCAGGACGATCCATGTGACATAGCCCATAAGGAATCTATCTTCTTTGTGAGAGCCCATAAATGCCTTTTCGTTGCGTACTATCTTTGTTCAAACTTTCCAGGGCTTTAAACCCAAGACCACCTTCATACTATTTAGGTAAGCAGATCCATTCCAATTTTATCTTTCTCCGTATTGCTTCGAATTCAGCTAACTAAAGCTTCGATTTCCATCAAAATGCTTCGGATTCAGCCAAAGTAAAGCTTTGATCTCTCTCTCTCTCTCTCTCTCTCTCTCTCTCTCTCCCTCTCTCTCTCAGCATTCACTTTCCTTTTGCAGATTGCATTGGACAAGGCTGCCTTTTTGTTAGATTTAGCCTCTGCTGAAGGGAAATGGGGTGATTTCTTGGATCGAATAGCGGAGTGTTACAAGGAAGCGGGACTCCATGACATTGCTAGATTTGTACTATATAGAGATTGAGTACTGACTACAACTTTGTGGCATTCACAGCTATTATTACATTTCAAATTTTATATTTTGTTCTTTTTTGCCCCCCAGTAAGCATGGGTTATCCCACAAGCCCTATCAAAAAATCAAAATAGTAGATTACGGGGAGAACTGTGCCAATTGTTTTCTTCAGGGGGTTGGCTGCGGCCTAGAGAGAGTTGAGGGCTGTTAAGTGTACTTTATGGCCTGTATCTACGATAAGATTTCACTTAGACATGTATGCATATTGTTAATGGTTAATGTACCAAACCAGTTAACTGTGGTTGAGAAAAAAAAGTGACAAAAAATTCCAAAGAGCCAACACATTCCAAATCTCGGGGTCATTGAAGGTTTGTCCGATCGTTACTTCAGGGTCCCGAAATAAGTCATGGTGCGCGCAAACTAGCTCAGATAGCTGATTAAAAAGGAAAGAGACCTAATGCATGAAAAAACACGTGTAGTATCATTTGATAGTGAAGTTATACAAGTGTGATAATTAATCTAATCTCATTAATGAACTTAGAACTGTGGGGTAAAGAAAAAAGGAACATAAGGTATAGAGGTTAGGTGTGAAAACAGGTGATTAAGGACTACGGCTACTATCTAGCCAAAAAATGAAAGAAAAGAGAAAGGTTAGTACTACTATGGCAATTGTCAGCAACCTAAAACAGAAGGCTCGTGAAACTTCTATTTCTTTAGGGCTTGTTTGGATGGGGGTATTGAGAAAAGGTATTAGTTTTCCCTCCTCCTAAGACCGTGAGCCCAGGTTTATCACCTGGTTTGACAACCAAAAAACGCAGGGGTATTAGGTTTCCCCCCTCTTCTCTTGTACCAACTAATACCCCCCGGGGGGGGGGGGTTGGTTATTTATGAGTGGGTTTTGGGGTGTTATTAGTTAATACCCTCAAATAAGGCCGAAATAATACCCCTTCTTCCTCCATTTCAACTTCAAAACAACCTTATTCCCCCATTTTATCTCTCATCCAAATCAAATACTATTTTATCCCTCATTTTTAGTACTTTATCCTAACCAACTACTATTTAATTCCTTTCCATAAACATCACATCAATGTGGATCATCTCTTATTAACCAATATCTCATACTATTTTATTCCCCTTCATAAATAATACCCTCAATCTTTATTCTGCATCCAAACGAGCCCTTAGTATTACTTGGAAATGCATTCGAGTACAGTCTAAAAAGTGGATTTTGGTTGTGCCTACCTAATTTTGCAGGGCATTATTGTATTTTATGGTGTACTTTCTTAATAGGTAACCCAAAACAGGAAACGAATTAATGGCTAGAAATATGGTTGGAGTTATTATCACAGCCACGTTTTTTTTACGAACAAGATCATTCCATTAGTATAATAACGATTACGATCATAATATTGTGGGCATGGATGGGTCCTGAGTTTATAAAGGTCCCAATTGAGTCCTTATCCCTTCACATTTAAAAGAAACGAAACTAAAAAAGATACTCCCTTCGTCCCCTTTTTTAGAGTTCGTTATTCTATTTTGGGCACACGGAGGGTCACCAAGACAACCGAAGGGTCCCTCTTTTGGATTCATTATATCTGGACGAATCCCTCAAAATCCCAGCTTTTATCAGTTGGTTTATACCCCATTATGTATGGTTTATGGCAGAATTCGTTTCGCTATTCATTTTCCCCTATTCATTGCTTTCAAGGCCCCGAATTCAATATTCTGGTTGTTACAATAGCTATCAAAGGTGTATATATTGGGCATCTCGTTCTTCATTATGTACGAGTTCCATGAAATAGAAAAGTCCATTCTGATAGCGTTCTTGTGTGAGAGAGAGACAGACATAGCATTCAATTCGCCAAGGCGGCTTTCTGGTGGTGTTCCGATAGCTATGGTCTAACTGTTCTATCCTGGGAGACAGACACCGGTCAACCTCCAACACTCAACTGTGAGGCAGTGAATATGTTTTAAGAAGACTGATATAGGGCTCACTTTATTTCGTATTCTGTATGTGTGCTTTGTAATCTGTTATTCGTTTATCAAATGTAATGGATTTCTGGAATTATCCGATTGTATTGCAAATTTCGCAACAATATTAATGCACTTTAGCTCTCAATGACCTTCTCAAGTTGAATTCCACCCTCTCACCATACCCAGAATGTAAGAGCCCTGAAGCAAGTGCCAATTGTCTATCCATAGGAAGGTGAAGGTCTCGCTTCCATCCCAATCACACAAGTATTTAATTAGAGGTTGGCATTTAATCAGAAGCTCTCTGGTTAAAAAGCTTAACTCTTGAAGAACTAGTACGTAGGAACAGACATGCCCCGTAGGCTCTTTCTCCTTAATAATGCATCTAAACGCGAGTCCATTTCACCCACAAAGAATCAGCTTTATCGTTGTGCCATTTTTTTTTAATTAGCTACAAACTGGTTTTCCGAGTGAAATACTTGGAGGACCTCTCTTCTTGATACAAGCTCTGGCAATGTTTACTAAGGGAGTGATGCACTTGGAGACTGGAGTTATTTCAATCTTTAGGCAGAAAATGCATGGGCCTTTGTTGGGGTCAGATTATGCATTTAATTATATGGATGGATGAATCCTACTAATTTGAGCTTGAGAATGGAACTTGGCCGGAGCGGTTAAAGTTAGTAGCTTCAAGAGCCATCCTCATATATACTGTAGAATATAGAAGTACGGGACAACTTTCTTCCTTGGTTTCGTTATATCTAACTTCAAGGGCACGTACACTTTGATTCTTCTTCTTTTCTTAATGTTTTTAAAGTTGGGTTAGTAAAAATAAGATTTTTCTATCGGCAAAAGAAATTTCATTCATCATAAATAATTAGATGCACATAGCAATTATTGAAATTTGACGAATAAAATGGGATTCTTATTCTATCTAGCTTAGGAATAGAAAGTTGGATTCAGAGAGGACTGGGTGCATGGCTCTAACGTTATGTAACAGCCGATACGTCATGTTTTTCCGGCCTTCCCATTACACTCTGATGTATACCGGTGGGAGGAAAAATCGCATGCGTATCGGCTAGCTCCCGTCACCTATCGATCGGTTTCCGATTCACAGACGATTCATGCCCGTTACGGCTGATAATCGACCGTTATGAATGATTTTGGCACTTTATACCTACCAACATTAGTTCTTTGCGCGAATGAACTGGTAGCTCTGCTTTGTAGACACAGCTCATTTCGTACTTGACTCAGGAGCTCGTGCAGTACCCGCCCCTATTTCTAAAGGGGCTTATGCACTCCACTTGATGTCTACTAGATGAGAATATATTTTTTACACTGTCGGTGTAAACATTTGTTTCTTTCAAATCAATTATATTGCGTCACGTTGCAAAACAGTAGTCCCAATCAATAAAATATGGCGACGTGACGCAATATAATTGATTTAGATGTGATCAATAATACGACACGCCAGTTTGTTCAGTATGAAATCGTGTTTTGTGGCTACATGCCATCAGGCACGGGCATTGCACTCCTTTCCTCATTTGGACTCCTATATAATGTGATCGTTTGAAGTGATATTCAAAGGGTGCTGCTACTAAATACAACTTCGAATTTACTATATGTAGCCAATTCATAAAAGGAAATTTTGAGATTCCCTTTATGAATTGGCTACATGTAGTAAATTTGCAGTTATACTTAGCTGGGCCCTATTCAAATGGCATGGCATACTCCTCCAATACCTGTTTAATTACATCTCGTGCGATTGTTTTTTGTTTTATTTTTCCTCTTTGGGCGTCACAATCGATCTCTCCTAGTCTCTAATATATAAAGTTGGAAAAAAACCAATTAACGAATGTTGAGCTTTCGAAGATATGTTCCTTACATGCATATATACCTCGTTTCCACAAGCTTAAAGTTCATAAAAACATGAAAAATAAATAAATAAAAAGGTCCATAAAGTGGTTTCATAGCACCCACTCTTTTCATTGATTCCATCCTCCCTTAAAGTCACCATATCATGCACCAAAAGTTGCATAACTGATAGTCACCCGTGACATACACAGTACAGCTACTAGATCTCTCTTGCTTCTTTTTCTTTTTGTGTTCCTTTTCCTCCTGCGTATATAGATCCTTTTTACTGTAGTAAAAAGCTTTTATATATTTTAAACAACAGCTAAAAACCCCTTCTCCTCCTTCTTCTTCTTCTTCTTCTTTTTGACATTCTACGCTTCTTTTTCTCTTTTTTCTTTTAGCCCAGTATCAAAGACTTTAAAGTCTCGTGCGAATATTATGTATGGCATGTTAATTTCTTCGGTAGAAAATAATCAAGGTCTTCGATCACTTTGCATTAACATGCTAAAAGTGGAATAGAGTTTTGAAGAATGGAGATAAACGCGAAAAGATACCTCGAAAGAGATAAATATTTAAAAGACTGAAGAAGAACTCCTTTATCAGGCGCGATAAATTATTGTTTTGAGACATAATTTGTCCTTTCATTTTTCTTATTTTTCATCGATATGTAGACACCCGTCTCCCATTTGATTTACTTCGTTTTTCGTGCTTCCCCAATGATGAATTGGATCAAAAACAATATTGAGAATGAAAATGATTTGAACTTTGAGTGTTTGGAACCCCTTTTGAATCTTAAACCCTAGTTGAAGGTTTGATCAACGTGCATTGGTATAGAACCTGTGCGCGCCAGTCAACTTGCCAGGTGGTGGTCAAAGGTCAAACTTTGACCATTGACTAGCACAGTGGTTGGTAGGACACGCGCACGCCAATCTGCAACATGCATGCGCCGGTCAACACCTGTCCTTATCACATTTTTGCTAGCCGAATTTTGTGATCATCAGGGGTCTATTATCCATAGAACCTCGGATTTCGTCGCCTGAACAGTATTCTGCAGGTTTGGGGTGCACCACTCTCAAAACCACTCTCATCACCTTTTGGGGAGTCTTCTCCACCAAGCAACCATAACCAGCCTTGTTGGTTGGTTGTATCTCCACCGTATTCACCAACTCAACCTCCTATAAATACCCCCATTCCTCTTCCAAGAAAAAGGTTACAAAATTTGAAAAGGTGAAAAAGCTTGTAAACCCTAATTCTCTCAAAACTCAAAGCATTTTTCCTATTATCATCCAAACAATCAAATTCACACCCTCAATTCAACCATTTCAGTCACTAATCATCCTTGCTCAATCCATTTTCAAACCTCAAGCAAAGGTATAAACATTTTCTGTTTTCCTGTTTTGATCCCTAAGTGGGGTTTGCAGGGCCAATGCTGGTAATCTATACCAGTCCAAGTCCAAAAGCAAGCAAGGTTACAAGAACCGTTGGCCTTCACACCTGTGCGTGCTGGTCATCATCACGCGCGCGCCAATCTTAGCTGCACGCGTAGACCTGCTTGGGGATAGGGGTGTTGGTATTTTATGTTTTTAATAGCATATAGTACACTTTGTTGCATGTTAAAACCTATTCTACTGTTTTACATGTTAAAAATGTTAGTAGTATTTCAATATGTGTTTCTGTTTCTTTGGAATACCCCTGAGTGGCTTCTGATCATGTATCAGAGCCCAGGTATGCAACACCAATTACTTGAAGTCCAGTTAGAACAGGCACGTGCCTGTCTTGGATCTGTGCGTGCAGGTGTAATCTGACTTCCAGTGAGTAGCTTTGCATGGGTAACTTGGCCTTTGGTCACTATTTTATTTCCCACACGGTTTTGGGGTGTATTTCCATTCTTTTTCATTCTATTTGTAAATATTAGTTGCTAGACTGTATATAAACTGCTTGGTTTGGTTCTGGGTGAGTACTGGTCATTCCAAAACCCCAAAATGGATAAAAATCAAAGATGTTAAGATTAGTCAACACACGCGCGCTGGTGTGAGGTTGGCGCGCGCAAGTCAGCTTGCATGCACGTAGATTATTGCATGCAAGTTGATAACTGTTCGTGCCAATTCTTCTAAGCGTACTGTTTTGGCTATTTTAATAGTATTTGACCTTTATCTCATTTATTGCTTATTGTATCATGCCATCAATTCTATTCTATCGCATCCTGCAAACTGTTACAGTTTAATCCCCATTTTGATTGTTTCTCTGTCCTAATTGCCTAAAAATCGATTAACAAAAGAAGAATATCAAAACTTTTCACAAAATGGCTAAGTAGAGACTGATCTCCGGATTGGGCAAGAGGGATGCCTTAAAACCCTTCCCCTCTCGTAACCTGGCTGCCAAACCCAGATATGGTTATAACGGGCTGGTGCTTTCACATTTTCAAATCAAATAGTGTATAAGACGTTTCAAGTTCGGTTCCTTAGGTGTCAGACCTTCAAACCCAAGTGGCGACTCTGAAAAGAGCGCTTGTCCCGCTAGCGCTCCCTCGATCTGGCCTTTTAAAGAATGGAATTTTTAAGGGCACGTTGCCCATAGTGGCGACTCTGCTGGGGAAGATCGAACCAATATTGATCTATACTTAGAGTTTAAAACACTTGTGAACAATCCCTTAAAAGTTTGTCAAAACGGTGAGCTTCGCGCTGCTAAAGAGAAGAATGGTGATTTAACAGGACCTTTGAATCCAGCCAATTCAATCTGGGACTTTTTCGATTATTCATTTGTGTTGTTTTCTCTAAACATGGATTAAATAAAGTGAGCCAAATTTGAAAAGGCATTTTGCGATTCTTCTTCTCTCAATCAATTTCTTAGCATTTCTCATTTGCATCGATGTGGGATAGCCTCGTTGGAGCGTTTTGGCAATCCGGCACGGTTTACCAAAGCCCGGGGATCCCGAATGGCTAACAACCTTCGACAATGATAAGTCATTCTACCGTTTGACTGTTGCTCTGCAGTTACGCGGGCAGTGGGAGGTATATCTTGGCTTTAGTCCGAGGAACCTGTTATGAACCAAAACTAGCCTTTGCATATACAAAGCACTAGAACTCTCCAAACTAAGACAAGTACCCGCAGGGTAAGATCTACTTGCATCTAACCCCATATATTGTCTATGTGTTACTACTTTCCCTATTGCATGCACTGTACATTCACACCGTTTTGCGTAGGAGCATGTTTAGGGTGGCTTCTACATTCTCTCTTTCGAGTCTGTCTTAGGCTTATTAGGATGTTGCCATGGCCCGATGAAGAGTCGTGCATTTTGATGGTACACGTTATCAATTTTCAAAGTCCTTAGATCAGTGAGACTTTGGGAAGTCAAAACTTTCTAAACCCTCGTCTACCCGATTGATGTTTCAAACAGAAAACAAAGAACAACGGAAAGAATGTCGTGATGCTTACACCATTTAAGTAACAAGTGCCTCATCAATTACACCGCCCAGCTAAAAGCGTTGTGTCGCTCACGCCACTTTGGTTCGAGTATCACGTCATCTATACCAAGTTGTTCCGAGTCCAAAGTTAAAACTTCGAGAACGGAGTATTCGAAGGCTTAGGCTATTTGACATCCCTCTGTATCGTTCGATTCTATCAAAGGATAAACTATCGAAAAGATTTCTGAGGATTTTGGCAGCGTCCGAACATCCTAAGACAAACTCGTCTTTAGTTTTAGAGTCTAGGAGGACATTGACAACGATGAGTGCATCTGTACTTTATTCTTTTATTTAGATAAAGTTGTTGCAGGACATCTATTGAGCCTTCTCTTACTTTGTTGCAAGTTCTGAATCATTATATCAAGGAGAAAAGAACCGAAGCAAAAGGGCAAACCCGCTTTGGAACGTCGGCATCAAAATCTGATTCAAAGGCTTGTCAAGCTCAAATCCTAGTTAGTCACAATGGAAGCTTCTCCAGGTTCACTATTGGCCGCTCTACAGTTAGGTTCTCCATTGATCTTGCAAGAAGCAATATCGCCGACTTCCCCATCTTCAACTTCTTCTTCAGGCTCATCTGAAAAACCTGCAATGGTAGATCAACCGCTCAACCTTGAAACCATGCTCATGAACTTCCAGAATAGCATCACTACAATACAGCAAAGGGCCACTCAAACTGATGCTAGTATCACCTGTCTGAATGATCTTATCAACACTTGTCTTCCCCTAGTGCTCGAAGAGGTGGGCGAGGACGAAGAGGATGTTCATGTAGACCCTGTTTCCGTCCTGGATCCGCATCATGAGGGACATCTCATTGTTTAACCCATCCCTAGAGAGGCTCATGCGCCTGCTCCAAACTCGAACCTTTGCTATTGTTAGGCCTGTTCAAAACCCTAACATGGCTGCTATTATGGCCAAGATAGCCAAGTTGGAGGAAGCTATCTCAAAATCCAAAAAGATCAGCGCAGGGGGAATAGACTTGGATCGTCTCTGCTCTACCCTAATGCTAGGCTTCCTGACAGGTTCAAGATGCCTAATTTGGTTAAGTTCGACGGGAGTGGAGATCCCAGGACTCATCTCTTCAGCTATCATGCTGCTGTGAAGCTGCTAGAAGTGGAAAGTGAGGCTATGTCTCAACTGTTCCCTCAAACTCTCTCCGAGCCAACCTTCCATTGGTTTCTGTCGCTTGACATCTCCAAAAGAAGGACTTGGGAAGAGATAGGGGCTGCGTTTATTTCGCAGTACAACTATAATTCCCAACTCAGGATGACTACACGAAGTTAGAATCCACCAAAATGAAGGCTAAGGAGTCCTTCGCGGATTTCGTCAAAAGGTGGAGAGCCAAAGTCGCTCTAATGACTGAGCGCCCGAGAGAGAGAGATTAGCTTCTCATCATCTCCCGTAACCTCCAGCCCGACTACGCCAAGTATCTGGTAATTGTTCAAGCATCTACCAACTTTGAAACCTTCTTCGAATCTGGCCTAGCCATCAAAGATGCACTTCAAAGTGGGATTTTACCAAGAGAGGAGTCTGCCAATCCTTCGAAATCAAAGCCTAGGGCTTACTCTGGGAACACCAATGTGCTCTTTAGGAGCAATACTTACACCAATGCAGCATCGAGTAACAACAACACCTCCTCTTCCAACGCTGCTAACCACATTGTAGATGTTAACCAGGTGCAAACGCCGCAGAACAACCGGCCACACACTCAACCTCGTAGCTTCTTCGCTTTCGAGGCACCACTGTCTTCTGTCATGGAGAAGTTGGTCAAATCCGGGCACCAAAAGCCCCTCAATCCAACTCCACTACCCAAAAATCCACCAGCCAACTTCAAACCTAACCTCTACTACACTTACCACCAAGGAGCTGGCCATCTCATTGACTCTTGCTATCGCCTCCGTCATGCAATTCAAGTTCTCATTGAATAGGGCACACTTGAAGCTCCCCCTCCATCACCACAGAAGCCCAATATCATCTCCAACTCCATGCCTAACCATAAAGTTGTCCCACATATTAGCCAGATATCTCTCAGCTCCACTCATATCAACCCCAACTCCACTATATTTAACTCCACCGACCATGTAATCCCAAGGGATCAACCCAAGTAGGTTGTATCCCTTCCTCTCGAATCCGAAGCCGAGGTCTCGCACATACATCTGGAGGAAAGACAGTTTTCCAATCCCAATGCGACTTCAGAGCATCTATAGAGGGGTCATTTGTATTCAGCGCAGCTATCAGTGATCTCTACCATGACCCTATTCCCTCTGTGCAGCTCAATTCTGCCTCCACTATTCATAACCCATACTTCAATGTGACTGACCCTAATCCCTTTCCAAGTCTGATGAGCAGGTTTAGGTCCTTGATGCCTACTTTACCAGCACCTAAGGTCGACATGCAATGTCACGCCCTCAATTTTTAACATAAATAATAATAATTTACGATAAATAGAATCTCTACTGAAGTATCGATAATACCCAAATGACATTTCTTCCCATGTTTACAAACTTAAATTTAAAAGATACAAACTTGGCTCAAAGCCCCAAGTTATCAATACCAAAATAATATTACAGTTTTACATTTGTCATTCTTCCAAAAACTACTTTCAAAACAAGTGACAATTGCCGCTTCTTTAATACCTTCGAAATCCATGATCGACAAGCACGCAATGCACACCATGCCAACTTCCTTGTTTTGAACCTGAAAATGATAGGTTGAGCTACACTAGCCCAGTAGGAAATTCAATACTCAAGCTATATGTAAATGCGATGAAACATGCAACAAGAATAATTGATTTGGAATAAACAGACAAGAGATACAAAGAGGCATCACATTGAACCTAAGGACTACGATTACGGGATTCTATACGTCCTAAGGCTATTCCTGACTAGTTCATACATCAAGTTAGAAGCAACATTTAAACTCCTATCGATCTAATAAATTACACCAACTGTTCAACCATCTAATAACTTTTTGAACGAACGTTGTATCAACTTCCTTAACTCATATCATTCACCATGGAATCTCATTTCATAAAACTTTCTTCTTCTTTTTTTGACTTCCAAAACAATTTTAGGGAAAACTCAAGGCCACTTCGGGTCAAACTCCGTCGATTCGAGCTTGAATGCTAGAATCCGTTGATTTGTGCCCAAATACCGGATCCGTTGATTCGCTCTAGAATACCAGAGGATTTTTATCAAAAATCCTCTTTTCAAAATCCAAATTTCTTTCTTTAGTGAAACCTTGAATAAACCAATCTTTCATTCTCTTTTTCAACAACCATAATCCCGAGTAACAAACAATCCAAACATCAACGTAGACTTCTAAAGTAAATCAAAACTCTCTTCATCATGCGAGACATTCAACTGTGTTACTCCCCCTTGCGTCACATTGAATTCTCTCCACCTGGGTTTCCGCATTACCACACATTGCGTTGCGGGGCCCTTTAGAGTCTCCGCAATACCACACCTTGCATTGCAGGACCCTCAATTCAGAATTCACAACTCACGTAAACATAAACGCATTATCAATCCGTATATAAGCAGACATCATTTTCAAAGTTCATATTCGTTCATGCATCATCAACAATGTATTACAAACTCATAAGGATACCCCATTGCACATTAATAAATACTTTAAGTCTACATTATTCCTCTAAATCTATCACTTTGCCCTATGCCACGTACCGGACCCATAACGATTCCACGACACATCACCGGCTAGGTTCTAAACGAGAATTTCATAAAACGAGTGCCAAAGGAACCTAGGGAACTCAACAAGACAAGGCACGAGGATACGAGTCTCATTAAGACACAAGTAATCATACTCGAGAGTGACTCAAACATGTTCTAATCATATAGGGAGTCATAACACGGAACGAATACAACTTAGGAATAGCCAGCAGACATTTGCAGTCCGACACACCTCCACACAAATGATCATAATTTTCTTTGTATTAAGACTTTTAAGGCGATTCTGGTGGCAATAGAAATCTGACTTCAAGACCTTCGATTCGATATAAAGTTTGCATGAAACGGACATCAGACGAGAAAGTTATGACCGTTCGAAATTGGGTGCAAACTCAGAAAACGAGACAGATTCATGACCAGAATTCTAAAATCCACCATTATTTCAATTCTCAACTGTTTTTGGGTGATTCCAGTGGCATCAGAACGGGCTCTAAGTATACTCTATTTCATATGAAGGAACCAAAATTTATTTCCAAGTTTAAGATGACCAAAAACCCCCATAAACAACCTCAAATAACGAAGCAAGGCACGATCTAGCTACACAAACACCGCACAAACGCATAACAATAGTAAGAAATTCCTACCACAACGGATTTTGAGCAAAACCCTAAGTACACCAAGTGCTATGAGCTTGAATCTACCAAAAACAAACTCCACCCAAGTTTTGCTACAAGATCTAGAGAGGATACAACCCAAAAACAAGATAAACAAGCAAGGATCAACAAGTAATTAAGAGGAAAGAGAGAAAAACGTGATAGAGGGTCAATGAGTGAGAGCAAGACCACCAAACTTACCCTTTGACCACCAAATGTAAGATTCAAGCTAGCTTGAGGTGGGAATCCCTTGAATCTTGAAGATTTGAAGTTGAAATCAAGAGTTTTGAGTGAGATTGGAGTTGGGTAGGTGAGAGGGGGTGTTTCCAGGTCTGGTTCGTGGTGTTTGGGTATGAAAAATGGTAAAGGAGGGTATTTATAGTGGTTCAAAAAGCGTGCTGAATTTGCTAAAAAAACGACGGTGGGTACCGGTACTGGAAAATGAAGTACTTGTACTGGAACCTTCAAAAGTCAAATTGTCCTAGTTCTGGACACTGGGTACCTGTACTGGAAAAGTGCAGTACCTGTATTGGCTGGGCAGAAAAATGAACATTTTTCAACGGTCGCCAAATCAAACCCAATCGCTACCAACACTTCTAAACATCATTACAACCTCAAAGTACGATATTTCACACATTTTAAACAATTAAAGAAAATAGAATAATTCACGAGTCTCTATATTCTACCATATCCTTAAAGAAATTTCGTCCTCGAAATTTGCTAAACCAAGTCACATATCGCACAACTTTGCAAAAGCCATAGCACCAAACATCATGCTATAATTCCATAATCACAAAACTTCAAATCGAAAACTCACATCGATCAAGCCAAAACAAATGTGGATAATCCCTTCTAACTTTGTCCCCCCCACCCCCCCCCCCCCCCCCCCCCCCCCCCCCCCCCCCTTTTCCACGAAATTCTCACCTACAGTCATTTATCTCAACGCAGAAAGCTTACCTCTAAATGTAACCCGATAGTCCACTCGACTTTCCAAGACTTCCATCGAGAAGGAGTGGTGATCAAGCGCCTCTTCTAGTTGGATTTCATTAGTTGTCGCTTGGGTATCCGAAAGACACACACGATACCCGACACACACAATACCCAACACTCACCCCATCTTTCTGGCGGTGAACGTTTCCCTTTCTGCCCAAAATGAGACAAACTCCAATGCGATGAAGCTCTATGGACACACAATTTTCCCCTTTTTAATTACCATGGGTGACGATGATAGCTGGCATAATCCTTTGGTCAGCCTCGCTCGGTTAGCAATCTTTGACATTTTTACCTTACTCTGTTCGGTCATATCCTCTCTCGAGCTTCCAAAATTCATTGTCGAATAGATTTCGTCATACTCCTCAATACTAAACCTAGCGGATCCAGAACACAAACCAATTCCTCAAAAAGTTGCACCAAATTCTCACACCGGGTTGGATCACTCTAGATTATGAAAAAGATTCGATTATTATCTCCAATGAAACGAGCAAGCTCCATGACCCAAACAAAACCAATCAAGAATTTAAAGAGTGGTAGCAAGGCACCCGGAATTTAAAGAATACAGGGAATCTTTTAAGTAGTTAGGCAACAAACTCAAGCACCAAGTCATGATAATCTGAGAAATCTTGAAATGATCAGTCGTAACCTTCCTATTGCTCCTCAAGTCAACGAAGTCAGTGGATAACCTCTTGACAAATGAAAGACTTCGATACCGAGGACAAGCATGAAGTGATGAGATAGATCCTTGGTAAACTAACTGATACAAGATCAAACTTTGTCCAACACCAGTATTTAACAAACTTCTAACAAGTTGAGGTTAAGCGTTACAGAACGAATCATATGCCTCCAGGATTGAGGAACCACAATAGAGTTGAACACCACCGAGAGTAACTACAAGGAGTGAATTCAAATTGAACGGCACCAACCAATGGATATCGGCAATTATGCCATCGCGAGGTTTGGCTCAAGTTTCGTCATAAGAATTTTGGGTAGGATGGTACATTCCAATGTATAAACTGGTAGCTACAGCAAGGAAACTCAAACAAACTAAGTAGGTCTAGGCTAACAAATAGATACAAGGCGGATGCGGGCAATAATAGTAACAAGTCCGAATTTATCGATACCAAAGAATTTGTATATCATAACATATGTGATCACATATTAGGTTTTAATAAGTCGAAGTTGCGACATAAGAACTTGTGTAGAATAACAGTTACAAAAGGACGACAAAACTGGTAGTCACAACAGGAGGATCTAAATTGACCACGAAAACTTTATCTCAAGCCAAGTAATGTCAACAATAAGACTTCGAATGGAAAACGAGGGGCATTTGTCATCATCAATAACTAAGGAGTCACAGGATACTTTGCCACAAGAATTTGATTGTCCCCAAGTAATGCTAAGAACGACTTTTGTGATAATTGACTCAAATGTCAAGAACTACAATAGGTCAATAGTACAATATGCTTACATAACATTGATTGTGATACAATCCCAACGAAATTTCAGCTAGGCCAACGAAAGAAGACAAACAAGGAAGCAATTCTTATGATTCACATTCAGAACATCATCTATTGCTATGGTTACCATCAATCCCTTTCCAAATCACATCAATCCTCGCTATACGTAAACTACAGGGGCCCAAGATAACATATTTATACGGGGTGTCTAACGAATAAGTCAAATGCCAAAGGAAAGAAGATACCTCAAACGTTAACATCTTCTGAGAACTAAAGAGTAGTAGGAGGTGGTAGCTTAACGACGGAACTGCATCTGTTGTCGATTAGGTGTACGATTATACAGTTGCATTGAACTCGACTCACCATGCACTCTAGATCCCCGAGGACAATTTCTCGCAAAGTGGCCCGGCTTGCGGCATACATAACAAAGTCTATCAAGCAATAGGTCTCCCTGATTCCCGGACAAAGTAGGGGGTCCAAGATTAATTTGGTTTTGCGAAGGTCGATTTGGTTCCCATTGCCTTTTCCTCTCCTGACTTCGAAGATTCCGTGGCGATGTACTCACTCTAACGGTCGGTTCCCTTCCTATATTCGGGGGTTGCGGCTAGCTTACAATCTGTGGACAGTTTCTCGTGAAATGGTCGAGCTTCCCGCAAGTAAAACAAGATCTTTGACGCCACGGACATTGAGCACGAATATGACCAGGCTGACCACATTGGTGACACACAATTTGATGCTTGAGGGTACCCCTCGGATTCCCGGTATGAGAAGGTGGCTTAAAGCCCTACTGGCCCTGAATAGAGTGACTCAGTCCCCTCGGTTTCTTTCTTCCTGAACCCTGAAAACTCCCAGAAGATGAGCTCACGCTGACGACTCGATACCTAATCTCCTCCAAAATCTCAACACCTTTTGCACACTCAATGATCTCAGGAAACATTGCCTCATCCCTAATACGCTAGTCTACCTCATTCTCCCCATATGCACTACGACCCTTGTGATCATGATCCCCGGTCTCACCCCACCTAACTTCACGTCTCAAAGACATCGTACTACGAAAATGTGCGAAATAAGGTCATCAACATTAGTCACATTGCTACATGATGCAAATCTCCAACCTTTCCAACATGAACAACAACACTACGCCATTCTACCGTAACACAAATGCAATGCCACGTTGACGCACAAACTCATTCATGCAAGCACACGCGTGTTTTGAAACCGGATGCAACAAATTTTTTTTTTGAACCCTTGAGACTAAAAGTCGCCCTATGGTCTCAAAGTATTCGAATCTAGTTACTCTGATACCAATTTGTCACGCCCTCGATTTTTAACATAAATAATAATAATTTACGATAAATAGAATCTCTACTGAAGCACTGATAATACCCAAATGACATTTCATCCCATGTTTACAAACTTAAATTTAAAAGATACAAGCTTGGCTCGAAGCCCCAAGTTATCAATACTAAAATAATATTACAGTTTTACATTTGTCATTCTTCCAAAAACTACTTTCAAAACAAGTGACAATTGCCGCTTCTTTAATACCTTCGAAATCCATGATCGACAAGCACGCAATGCACACCATGCCAACTTCCTTGTTTTGAACTTGAAAATGATTGGTTGAGCTATACTAGCCCAGCATAAAATTCTATACTCAAGCTATATGTAAATGCGATGAAACATGCAACAAGAATAATTGATTTGGAATAAACGGACAAGAGATACAAATAAGCATCACATTGAACCCAAGGACTACGATTACGGGATTCTATACGTCCTAAGGCTATTCCGGACTAGTTCATACATCAAGCTAGAAGCAACATTTAAACTCCTATCGATCTAATAAACTACAACAACTGTTCAACCATCTAATAACTTTTTGAACGAATGCTGTATCAACTTCCTCAACTCATATCATTCACCATGGAATCTCATTTCATAAAACTTTCTTCTTCTCTTTTTGATTTCCAAAATAATTTTAGGGATTCTTCTCTTTTTGATTTCCAAAACAATTTTAGAGAAAACTCAAGACCACTTCGGGTCAAACTCCGTTGATTCGAGCTTGAATGCCGGAGTCCATCGATTTGTGCCCAAATACCGGATCCATTTATTCACTCCAGAATACCGGAGGATTTTTATCAAAAATCTTCTTTTCAAAATCCAAATTTCTTTCTTTAATAAAACCTTGAATAAACCAATCTTTCATTCTTTTTTTCAACAACCATAATCCCAAGCAACAAACAATCCAAACATCAACATAGACTTCTGAAGTCAATCAAAACTTTCTTCATCATGCGAGACATTCAACTGTGTTACCATCCCTTGCGTCACATTGAATTCTCTCCACCTGGGTTTCCGCATTACCACATCTTGCGTTGTGGGCCCTCTAGAGTCTCCGCATTACCACACCTTGCGTTGTAGGACCCTCAATTCAGAATTCACAACTCACGTAAACATAAACGCATTATCAATCCGTATATAAGCAGACATCATTTTCGAAGTTCATATTCGTTCATGCATCATCAACAATGTATTACAAACTCATAAGGATACCCCATTGCACATTAATAAATACTTTAAGTCCACGTTATTCCTCTAAATCTATCACATCGCCCTATGCCACGTACCGGACCTATAACGATTCCACGACACATCACCGGCTAGGTTCTAAACGAGAAATTTATAAAACGAGTGCCAAAGGAACCTAGGGAACTCAACAAGACAAGGCACGAGGATACAAGTCTCATTAAGACACAAGTAATCATACTCGAGAGTGACTTAAACATGTTCTAATCATATAGGGAGTCATAACACGGAATCAATACAACTTAGGAATAGCCAGCAGACATTGGCAGTCCGACACACCTCCACACAAATGATCATAATTTTCTTTGTATTAAGAATTTTAAGGCGATTCTAGTGGCAATAGAAAGCTGACTTCAAGACCTTCGATTCGATATAAATTTTGCATGAAACAGACATCGGACGAGAAAGTTATGACCGTTCGAAATTGGGCGCAAACCAAGAAAACGAGACAGATTCATGACCAGATTTCTAAAATCCACCATTAATTCAATTCTCAACAGTTTTGGGCGATTCTAGCGGCATTAGAACGGGCTCTAAGTCTGCTCTATTTCATATGAAGGAACCAAAATTTATTTCCGAGTTTAAAATGATGAAAAACCCCCATAAACAGTGACCAATACTGCAAAATTTCGAAAATGAAAGGAACAACCTCAAACAACGAAGCAAGGCACGATCTAGCTACACAAACACCGCATTAACACATAACAATAGTAAGAAATCCCTACAACAACGGGTTTTGAGCAAAACCCTAAGTACACCAAGTGCTATGAGCTTGAATCCACCAAAAACAAACTCCACCCAAGTTTTGCTACAAGATCTAGAGAGGATGCAACCCAAAAACAAGATAAACAAGTAAGGATCAACAAGTAATTAAGAGGAGAGAGAAAAAAACGTGATAGAGGTTCAAAGAGTGAGAGCAAGAACACCAAACTTACCCTCTGACCACCAAGTGTAAGATTCAAGCTAGCTTAAGGTGTGAATCCCTTGGATCTTGAAGATTTGAAGTTGAAATCAAGAGTTTTGAGTGAGATTGGAGTTGGGTAGGTGAGAGGGGGTGTTTCCAAGTCTGGTTCGTGGTGTTTGGGTGTGAAAAATGGTAAAGGAGGGTATTTATAGTGGTCCAAAAAGCGTGCTGAATTTTCTAAAAAAACGACAGTGTGTACCGGTACTGGAAAATGAAGTACCTGTACTGGAACCTTCAAAAGTCAAATTGTCCCAGCTCTGGACACTGGGTACCTGTACTGGAAAAACGCAGTACCTGTACTGGCTGGGCAGAAAAATGAAAATTTTTCAACGGTCACCAAATCAAACCCAATCGCTACCAACACTTCCAAACATCATTACAACCTCAAAATACGATATTTCACACATTTTAAACAATTAAAGAATATAGAATAATTCACGAGTCTCTACACTCAAGCTGTAGGATGGGCAATAACCGACAATGAGGACTATGCCACTCCCATAATCAATGAGTGGTGTGAACTCGAGCTGGATGGGTTTCCACAGGACCTGGAATATGTTCCGTTCGATCACGCCTGGCATGAGGAATGGTTGGTTGGGTATGATCAGGCGATGCTCTATCAGTTGGATGGCATCTCTTTGTACATGCTCTTTTTGCAGCCCGAGCCCATAGCCCCCGAAGAAGAGTACTATTGGGACCTCAAACTAGCTTGGCAAGTTGCAATGGACTTAAATCCCGACCTCCTCCAACGTTATTACACGTAGGATTATCTAGCACATTATACTAAAGAGGATCTTGTTTAAGAGGACCCCTGTGTCCTAGGGGATTGCATTTTCACCTTCAACTCAATTGTCAACTCGGTGTGTGATGCTGAGCACAACCCCTATTCCTACATTACCATTGGGGGACTCCCACGTCCCGACGCTCTTTACCCTGAGCATGGGAATTGCAGCATCATGGTTACAGACCTAGTTCAGCTAGTCAATCTTTGGGGAGTCAACGAAATAGTCGATGTTACGTTTGGGGCAGATGTTTGGGCTGTTAATCGTTCTCTGTTGGACAGCAGACTTTGAGATGTTCTCGTTGTGGCGAATCTGGGCCCTATTACAAAAAAAGCAGCAGTCAAGGATCTTAGCTTTTGAGACTTGCTGCTGATGCAGAATTTGGCCAACGATTTGGGTTTGGATGGGGAAGTGCCTGTAGCAGCTCTGGTGAATGATAAAAGCGCAAACTGGCGTAGGTTCCTGCCGATCTCTGGGATGTGAACGAAGAACCTTAAGTAGTGCCTGTCTCTGGGAACGTTTATAACGTTATGAGGAGTGGACGAATCTTCCAGCTTGCTAATCTGTAAGCCGAAAGCTCGTCCAACCCTTCTAACCAAAGGAATAAGCTTCCTACTTTCCCAAGGAATGCACCGCTTGAGGCATCAATTGGCCCTCTGGACACAGATCAGATTCAGAAGCAGCTTAAGCGAATTCCTGCTCTTATCTCAATCTGGGGTCTGATATGCTCCTCTCACAAGCATCGTTAGAAGCTATGCCATACACTCTCTCGCCTAGAAGTGCTTGCTGATGTGACTCCCGAGGCCATGATCTCCCTCATCTTACCTCCTACTTCAAAGCATACCGTCGTCTTCATTGACAAAGACCTGTCGATCAAGGGGTTTGATCACAATTGCCCCCTTCATATAACAGTTAAATGCCGAGGACTCTGGGTTCCAACCGTCATCATCGACAACGGCTCAGCGGTCAACATTTGCCTTCTTAGGGTAGCTTATCATTTGGGACTTACAAAGAAGGACCTTGTGCCTTCCAATGTGGCCGTTAAGGCGTACAATAGCACTCGTCGTGTTGTCGAGGGGACTCTACTTCTCAAACTCGATGCTGAGGGTTTTGAGATGGATATTGAGTTTCATGTCCTTGACATCCCCGCTACATTCAACCTGCTGCTGGGCAGACCTTGGCTCCATAGATCAGACATCATGGCTGTGCCTTCTACTCTCCATCAAAAGGTCGTGTTGGGACTTCTTTCCGGCACACTTACTTTCTACGGGGGCTCTGGTATTTGTCCGCACAAAAAAGATGGCTCTCCTATTTTGGGGATCAACCATGACAAAGAGACGTCAATCTTGCAGGATTCTCTTTCGATACATTTGGCTCAGTACTTGCCATCAACGTGGACAGCGACTTCATTATAAGCTTTGCTGCTTTGGACATAATGAGAAGGATGTCGTACATGCCTAGTTTGAGAATGGGAATTAACCAGTAAAGGGTCCCGAAGTTCCCTACCTTTCCTTCCAGTGAGGGCCGTTTTGGCTTGGGGTATGTCGTCCCTGCCAAAAATGCCAAAAAAGCAGAAAGGTACAGAAAAACCTTGAACCCTTTATGGTGATCCAGATATCTACTTCGTGCACGAAGGAGGAAATGTTGCTTACACAGGACAGGTCGAACCTTTTGCGGATCCAGAAACTAGGGAACTACTACCTGGTTTTGAGGTTTTCGGTAATGACACCTGGTCAGACAGTGATGAGGAACCAGCAAAGGCAAAATTCAAGAGGAAGCTTAACCAGGCTAAAGTGAAGACTGACTGGCTGGGATCATTTGATCAAGGGAGCTTGGAGCTGCTATTCCAAGAATTCTCTCAAGTGGGTTTTACCGAAGAAGCTAAAGAGGCCGAAGTGCTCATGCTCGGGCCCGATGCCCTTGAGGAACCGACCTCTCTTATCGTGGAAGCCAAGGGTATTCTTAAAAATTACATTTTCAAATCGCGCTTAACTTGCATTGATGACACATCTGAGTCTGACACAGAATCTGTTGAGTCGTTTGAGTCTAAGTCTAGCTCTGAGTCAGAGTTTATGCCTCTCGGCCCTCCACGTCATAGCTTTTACTTCGAGTTTGATTATGCTGTACTTGGCAACCTTGAAGGGTTTTGTGATATGAAGGAATCTACTTCTGACTACTTTGATGACTTATATATAAACTGTGTCGACCTCGACGATGAAGGGATAGATTTCAATGGGGATATTCCCAAGGAAATCCATGCCCCCATCGAGAGGGAAGATGAAAGACATGCTCAGCCATTAAAAGAAGAAATAATTTCTATAAACTTGAAAGATGGGGGCGATCCTCGAATTGTTCAAATGAGCTCCACTCTATCCCCGGAGGAGCATTGTGGTTTTAAAGAGCTGCTCACGGAATTCAGTGATATCTTCGCATGGTCTCATCAAGACATGTCTGGTATTGACCCCGAGATAGTGGTGCATTGAATCCCCTTGCTACCTGATGCTAAGCCTGTGAAACAAAAGCTAAGGCGGATGAGGCAGGATTGGGTACAGAAGATCAAAGACTAGGTCACCAAACAGATTGACACTGGTATTCTCATGGTTTCTCAGTACCCCATTTGGGTGGCCAATATTGTTCCTGTTCCCAAAAAGAACGGACAAATTCAAGTATGTGTCGATTTCAGGGACTTGAACAAAGCAAGCCGCAAAGATGATTTTCCCTTGCCTCACATTGATGTGCTTATGGATAATACTGCGGGACATACAATGCTTTTGTTCATGGTATGAACACACGCCCCTAAAATTTGGTTTTAAAATCGGGTGTGGCCTTTTTGGAAAGCGCGGCGAAATGCTTTGATTCAAAGTCGCCACTCGAGTTTTGCGGTAAACCACCCAAGGAACCGAACTTGAAACATTTGCTACGTTTTGATTGGAAAAGGTTTTGTAGACTAGTCCATTGTCACCTTTGATATCTGAGGTTCGGGAGCCAGGTTACGAGAGGGGAAAGGTTTTAAGGCACCCCTCTCCCCAATCTGGAGATCGGTTTCTACTCGGGCATTTATAAAATGTCTGATTCTCTCATTAATCGATTTTTAGCAAATTAGGGCGGGAGAACAGTTAAAAGGGGATTTAAAATTGTAACATGTTGGTAGAATGTGATAAAATGGCATATTTGCTTATTGAAACAATTAATATAGATTGAAAACAGACTCCCGTTGGAGCTTTAAACAGACTGTAATACACTGTTCTGGAGTGACGTGAGGTGGAAAAAACTAGCATGCACTGATCGAGTCACTGCATGTTAATCCCACCTGCGCACGCTACTACTGGTCCGGCATGTGCCAGTAAGCCTAATCCCACAGTTCTTAATTTCAACCCTCTGGGCTCTGGAAATGACCAGTGCACATCTAGGACAAACCAAACAGTTCTAATTTACAAATATATACAGTAATAAACAGTTTGAATGGGCTTAGAGGCCAAGAAAAGAACAGAGCACCCCATAAACAGTGTGGGGATAAAAACAGAGGCCAAAGCCTAGTTGTCATGCAATGGCAAGCCACTGGATTGAAATGGACTGGTGCACGTGGGTAGTAGACTACCGTACGCCAGCTGTAACATCTTGTCCAGTGCTTGGCTTTACACTTTCTGAGTTCTAAGATATGTTGAGTTCTGAGACATGTTCAGAAAGACCCCAGTGGCATTCCAAAGCAGCAGATATGAATATTTGAGAAAGTAAAATTAGCAAACTTTAACTATGAAAAGTAATAAACTGGTTATTAGGCATGCTCACAATGATATATGAAAAATAAAACAGAAAACAACTAGGCATTGATCCCCACGCTAGCACTGCATGTACAGCCATGACTGGCATACGCGTACTTGGAACTAGCGTGCACCGGTGCTAGCCATGCACAGCTTTGAAACCTTACTAGCTTCAGGGCCAGGACTGGTATTGATTACCAGCCTTGACCCTGCCAACGCCCCCTTCCAAGGATCAGAACAGAGTATTGTAAACGGTGGTATACCTTTGGTTTTGAGTTTGTTGGAGTGATTGAGCTTTGAACTTGTAGTTTTGATGGATAGATGAAGAATGTATGCAGGTAGAAGGGGTGTAAGACTTGTTTATCACTTTCTTTGACAAAGAAAATGATGAACAAGAGGTTAAAGGGGTGAAGCTTTAACTAGGGGTTTCGAAGTTGGTAACCCTTTGCATATAAATGCAAAAGGGGTATTTATAGAGGAGGAAGAGGGAGGTAACCAGTTGAAATGGGTTGGTTAGCCTTGTAGTGTAAGTTTCCCATGCATGCATTAAATGCATGGGACAAGGTGATGGGAGTTGGAGAGAGGAGAAGGGAACATCCCCCTGTCCGAGATCACTTCAAACAATGTATTGGATGGCATAAAAGTCCTATGAGCGTGGCTGAATAAAGGTGATGGGACTACCTTTGACCGTCGTACGCGAGTTCCTGACTTGCGTGCTCGAGTCTCTACCTGGTCAAAGGTCAAAGCTGACTGACGACTAACACGTGGCATAGGACCAGCGCACGCGGGTTCGGTACCAGCGTGTGCCAGTACGGTTTTGCTGTAGCTTTTTGGCTCTAGCCCAAAGGGTTCAAGGGGTTTTTGGAACGTTCCAAGCTCAAACACATTAACATTCTCAGGGTGTTCTTGATCTTACTCATCATTGGGGAATCAAAGACCGTAAGTAAACTAATCTAGACAGTCCGAAATAGAGTGTCTACATATGGATGGATTCTCGGATTACAATCAGATTCTCATGGCACCGGAGGACCGTGAGAAAATGACTTTCATCACCGAATGGGGGACTTACTGTTATTTGGTCATGCCGTTTGGGTTAAAGAACATTGGTCCTACTTATCAGTAGGCTGCCACGACCATCTTGCATGATATGATCCACAGAGAAGTTGAAGTCTACGTGGATTATATGATTGTCAAGTCAAAAACTCGAGAAGGCCATATCCCTGTGCTTAGGAGTTCTTCGAGCGACTCCGTAAGTTTCGGATGCGTCTCAATCCACAAAAATGCACTTTCAGAGTTACAGCGGGCAAAATGCTTGGCTTAATGATCATTTCTAGAGGAATAAAGATCGACTCGTCGAAAATCAAAGCAGTTCTCGAGATGAAGCCATCCGAGTCTGAAAAAGGAGTGTGGAGCTTTTTAGGGAAGGTACAATTCATCAACAGATTCATTGCCAAGTTGACTTTAACTTGCAAGCCAATGTTTCGTCTACTCAAGAAGGATGTCCCATTCACATGGACAGACAAGTGTCAGGCTGCATTCCTTTCTATTCAGAATTACTTGCAGAACCCATCGGTTTTGATGCCGCGTGTACCTGGGAAGCCTCTGATTCTCTATTTGTCTGTAACACCGTCTGCCATGGGATGTTTGTTAGCACAAGAAGGGGACAAAAGAGTTGAGAAGGTCATCTATTACCTGAGTAAGAAAATGGTTAAATGTGAAGAGCGTTACACTCCTTTGGAAAAGACGTGTTTGGCTCTTGTATGGGCCTGCAAAAAGCTGAGGCACTACATGTTGGCTTATCCAATGAAGTTGATTTCTTGAATGGATCATCTCAAGTATCTGTTTGAGAAACTTGCACTCACTGGTAAGTTAGCAAGCTAGTTGCTTTTGCTGGCAGAGTTCAATCTTGAGTACGTCACAAGGAAATCAGTCAAAGGGCGTGCAATTGCAGAATTTTTGGCCGATCATCTCGTTGATGGACCAGAGGACGCTGACATCATGTTTTCATATGAAGAGGTGCTGACAATTATTGAAGACGTGTGGACACTCTACTTTGACGGGGCAGCCAACCAAAAAGGATTTGGGATTGGGGTATTACCAATTATGCCTGATGGATCTCATATTTCGCTTGCGTTCAAACTAAATTTTGACGTCACAAACAACCAAGCTGAGTATGTGGCCTGTATTGTTGGCATAGAGGCCGCTCTTACACTTGGTGTCTAAAAGCTCGAGGTTATTGGAGATTCCAATCTTGTAGTCTCTCAAGCTAACGAGGACTAGAAAGTCCGCGAGGAAAAGCTGAAGCCTTAGCATCAGGATTTGGAAGAGCTGATTCCCCATTTTATCAAGGTGACCTTCACTCATATCCCTCGTTTGAAGAACCAATTCACTGATGCTTTGACGACTTTAGCTTCCATGGTCGAGCTTCTACTAACTGTCAAGCTGCGACCTGTCCTGATTGAATAGAGGGACTTTCCCGCTTATCAGTACATCAACGCCATCGATGATGTCGATGATGGCCTACCTTGGTACCATGACATATGGAACTTCGTCGAGAGTGGGGAGTATCCGACTAAGATCACTAAAAAGGATCAAACTGCGTTACGAAGGTTGGCTACCTAGTACATCATCTGTGGAGGAAAGCTGTGCAGAAGGTCTCACTGTGGAATGCACAAACTATGTGTCAATGGCGCTGAGGCGACAAGAATAATGGAGGAGATTCATGAATGAGTCTGGGGTCCTCACATGAGCAGTGTCATGCTTGCCTGGAAAATCTTGCGGCATGGTTACTACTGGTCTACCATGGAATCACAGTGTGTGAATTATGTGCGGCACTGTCACAAGTGCCAGATCCACACCAATTTTATGCATGTTTCGCCGTCCAACTTATTTTGTATGACTTCGCCCTGGCCTTTCTCTGTGTGGGGTATCGATGTTATCGACATGATTAGACCATCTGCTTCAAATGGCCACAGGTTCATCCTAGTGGTGATAGATTATTTCACTACGTGGGTGGAAGCTGAATCTTACAAAACCCTGATTGTGGTTCAAGTCACTCATTTTATTAGAAAGAACATTATCTATCGATACGGTGTCCCACAGGCATTTGCGTCAGATAATGGGACTCATTTCAAAGGCAGGGTTTTGGAGCTCTTCAAGGATTCAAGATTCAGATCCATCATTGAACGGTCTATCGTCCACAAACAAATGGAGCTGTCAAAGCAACGAACAAGAATGTCTAGACGATCATCAAGAAGACTGCCGAGTCCGCCAGAGATTGGCACGAGCAACTACCTCTAGCGCTTTGCGGGTATTGAACATTAATTCGAACATCAACGGGGGCAACTCCCTTCTCCCTAGTTTACGGGATGGAAGCGGTACTCCCCATTGAGCTCGAGGTACCGTCATTGAGGGTCATGGCAGAATGTGGACTCATGAAATCTGAGTGGCTCAACGGGAGATTCGTTGAACTCATGCTCTTTGATGAGAGGAGGCTCCGCGCCTGGTATCATGTTCAGGGGTATCAACGGAGGATCAAGTGTGCGTTCAATAAGAAAGTGAAGTCTAGTGACTTGGCTGAGGGAGATATGGTTACGAATGAGATCCGAGCACTTGTGTTCGATCCTCGTGGCAAGTTCTGACCGAAGCATTTCGAGCCTTACATTACCAAGACTATCCTTTCTGGGGGAGCGGCTTAGCTCATAGACCTCGACGGCAATGAATTCGCCACCCTGGATCAACTCAAACGTTATTATCCTTGAGAGAAGCTTGTTGGGCCAAAAACCACAAGGGTGGGCGGTTCCAAGCAAAATTTAGAGCAAGCCTACTAAACCAAAAACCTAAGGAGGCAATCTTGACAAAAATAAATAGGCAATGATCAAAAGCTCGCTAGACCGAAAACCTGAAAATGTGGTACTAGGCAAAATTTAGATTACAAAAGGAGAGGTAAATATACACGAGTGAACCTTTGCCTGAACTACGTGCGACTTGATTCCTTGAAAAGGGATACGTAGGTAATCTCTCTATAAGATTCGGTTACAATCAATCAACTTGATCCATGGTTCGCCATTCTGGTTTGTATCTCGGCAGTCGGAGCGATGTGGTGTTCAACGTTTGAATCAAAAGGGAGAAACCCTTCATTTTTCAATTTTATTGCAAAACTACTACTTCTATTACACAGCTGAGCAAAATATTAAAATAGTTAAAGTATAAAAACAGAATAAAATGCTAGAGGCCCCAATGGGCTCACAGTTTCTTCAAAGTCAGCAGAGTCTGTTAGGAATCAGTTAATGTTTTGCCTTCTTGCAACTTCTCTTTGCAGCCATATTTTGTATCAACGTTGGAGCTCCATGCTGAAATCTGGATCTGTTCCTCCAAGTTGTCTTAAACCCCAACTGTGTTCATACCCGGGGAGGTTTTGGGCATTGAATGCAGGAATGTGAAAGGTTTCAACCCCGGCTCGATGCAGCCCTTGACTTATGCCTAACTAGCAAAGGATACGCCCTGGAATGTAAAACGCGAAGCTGGTCAGCCCAGCAATCACCATTCTCTCGAAGCTTGCAGAGTTGGTGGCCATGTCCAGAAGGTTCAGCCATTTGTGCCTCCAAATGATCTCGTTTGGCGACATCTCATTCATGAATGTATACCATTCATTCATTGACATCTCCAGATATATCATTCCCCGTTGGTGGATTTGGCCCGGCAGCATGTTCCAGTTTTGCTCAGGAGCTGCAAGTAGTCCAAGTTTGTCTGATAGCCATAGTTACATGAGCGAAAAGACAAATAAGGAGCCATATAAAACTTGAGTGGAAAAAAACAAGTAAGAATCTCTGATACAGAGTGTTGAGGTAAAAAGAGAACGTGTGAAAGCCGAAAAAAGGTGAGTTGAGTGAGGGTTTACCTGAAGCAGGAAAGGGCTACCGCTGAATGTGTTGGTTTGGCCAGTATAAACCGAATCTAAACCCAAGAGCGTCTCCGCGAGAACCATAGGCACCACGTTCCTTCACATCCCCATTTGAGCAGCAATGCTCACCAGTAAGGGACTAACTTGTCCATCTGGGGACACCAATAAATAGGCAGCCAGAACGCAGATTGCAAAAGCAAACCGACGTCGGGTTTACACAGCAGTGTCCTCTGTGTTACCTTCTAAGTCGTACCATTCCATTAGTCTCATGATATTGAGCTGACCATCACTTAGCAAGCTCTCTATTGCCCCTCGGGAAATGTTGAGACAAGACTTTAGCAGCTTGGACATGCTTTGTCAATACGGCGGCATGATGATCACGCTAGAAGCAAAACCCTGGAGGTATGCTTGAAATTCCTCCACCCTGGGACATAACTCATTATCTCCGAATCTAAACACGTGGACATCGGAATCCCAGAACCGTAAGGCTACTCTCAAGATTTTGGGGCGAAGCCTCACGTTTCGAAGGAAACGAAAGGCAGCTAGGTCATGGGACCAGAAAGATAGCCAATCTCTTGCAACAAATGTTTCTAACCATGGACCAATCAAGGTTGGCAGATTGTTTGCCATTACAAGTGTTATAAGAGCTTTGCTTTTGGGAGAAATGTGTGTGTTACAATGAGCCTTTCCATCTATTTATAGCCAAAATATTCGGAAATATCAACCTTGTTTTGTGTGCCAAAGCAAAATATCAAAGGGTAAGGTGGCATAAGGCTTTCAATACAAGGATACACCTATGGACTGTCCAAAGGGTGCCTAGGATGATGACAAGGTCTTTGGCCCTTCAAGTTGAAGTCTGGTCAAAAGTGGCAACTGTAGCAGAATAGCATCCACGCGCGTCGATCCCAGATCTGCGCGTGCTTGTTAGCTATCATGCGCGTTTGGTTTCTTAGCTACGCACGCTGATTCAATTTACACCAGCAAAAACATAGCCTACTGCCTTGTGCTGTGATTTTTTACTTTCAATGTTGGGCCTGGTTTTGGACTTTTAACACTTCCAGCAGGTCATGTTGGGTACATGTGACTGCGTCGAAGTGTCGAATTTGCAGTTTTATGCCTAATGAAGATTTTGGGCTCTTAGGAGGTGATTTCAAGGTACAATCAAGGTTTCGTTGTATCGGAATTGATTGTTACAGGCTTTGGCAAGATTTCTTATGCTATACACGTTCTTTTATTGGACAAGCCAGGCATAAACGCCTTACAGCAGTTAAAGAAAGCATCAAAAAGCAAAAGGGAAAAATGCTCAAGAAAGCCCAACGACTCTCAGCTTATTCTAAATACAACAAAATTATTGAGTTCAGCAGTAGCCCCCTGATCTTGCTTTGACTTCTATGTGAAGCCATTTTACATAAGTGCTCTCCAGCCATGTTGCGAAATTCGGAAGGGGCCCCTCAAGTACTCTGTTGCTCCAGCTGCACCGATAGTCATGCAGCGTTCAGACATCGAAATCGGGAAGTTGAAAGTTCTCAATCCCAGCTCGGTGCAATTGGCGGAGTATATGGCCCGGGACATAGAAGGTAAAGCTCGCAAGGCCGGCGATTACTATTCTTTCAAAGCCAGCGGAATTGACCGCCATGTCAGGCAAATCTAGCCAAGGGCATCTCTAGACAATATCCTCAGACTACATATCGTTCAGAAAAGTGAACCATTCCTCCATTTCCATTTCTGGATACATCATCGATCTCTCAAACATACGCCTCGGGAAGTGTTCCTAGCCTACTTGTGGCGCTTCGAGCAAGCTAACCTTGTCCGAAAGCTGTATCTGCACGAGTGAAAAGACAAGTCAGAAGCCATATAAAGCTTTGAGAGAAAAGACAAGGATCTAGAAAGAACCTTGCCTGAGAGTCGAGATAAAATGAGAAAGTGCAAAAACTAGAAAAAGGTGAGTTGTGTGAGAACCTACCTAGAGCAGGAGTGGACTACCACTGAATGCATTTGCTTGACCGCTTTTAACCAAATCCAAGCCCATTATGGTTTCCGCTAGGACTGTGGAGATAATGTTTTTCCGAGCCCCCATCTGAGAAGCCATGCCCACCAAGCTAGGGCTAACCTTGTTGTCAGCAAGAACTAGCATATAAGCAGCCAATGTACAGATTGCGAGTGCAAATCGTCGGTGAGCCTGCTTGATATAATTTTCCAAGACTCCGTCCGAACCATACAACTCGATGAGTCGTGCAATGTCAAGTTCGCCAGTTCGCCATCATGAACTATAGTCTCCGTCAGCTCTCCAGAAATATTAAGCGTCATTCGCAGGAGATTCTTTATATTCTCTTGAAGTGGGGGGACAACAAGTACATGAGAGTTGGCAAAACCTTTGAAATAAGACTGAAATTCCTCGAGCGTCGGGCACAACTCGTCGTCATCAAACTGGAAGACATGCATGACCGGATCCCAGTATACAAGAGCAGCCCTAAGGAGTTCAGGGCGTGGCCTCACATGTCGAAGGTCTCGAATGGAGGCCAGACCTCGTGATCGAGAACTTGCCCTCGATGGTTCTAAACCTCGCTAACCAAGGTTCAAGCAAGGTTGGCAGAGGGCTTTCCATTTTTAAATGATAAAGAGAAATTTGTGTTTAGGAGGAGTGGTGTGATCTCAATGTATCTAACACCCTTCCTTTATAAGCAAAATTTTCAAAATATCGGCCTCGGTTCTCGTGTCAAAGGATAAGCTCAATGCATAGGTGTCCTACCACCTTGCATGCAAGGACACCCCTCCCTACAGATCAAAACTGTCTACAAGCCGTCAGCAGGAGTGACAAGGCTTATTACCTCTCAAAAAGAAGGTTTGGTTAAACAAAGGCACCTAAGCAGGGTCTGATTTGCGCATGCCATTTCTGGACCCATGCGCGTGTGACATCACCTGCGCGCGCTAATCTCAGATCCTCGCGCGTGTCTGCAATATACCAGTTGACAGTAACAAGACGCTACTGCCTTCGTTGTGTCATTTTTGGTTCCAGAGGTTCTTTTTCACTTTTGATGATTCAAACAAGTCACTATGGGCATATGTGATTGTGTCCAAGTATCGGATTCAAAATGTTGTGCTCAACGAGGATTTTGGACCCCTGGCGACTCGTTTCAAGTTTAAATCGAGGTTTTGAAGAGTTGAAATCCATTTTAGAGGGTTTTGCCAAGTTCTGCTATACCGTACACGTCATATGGACCTAATATGACTACGTAGGGGTGTTGGTTTCAGGTCGGGGCATATTCGAGTCATCTTTTGTGTCTTATATCCATTTTGCGACATTTTTAGCATTTTTCGGTCTTTTCCTTATATCGGGATGCTTTTCTCGATTTTTTCAATTCGTATAGGTCATTACGCACCTATTAGGCCTTACGGAAGTGTCAGTTTCACCCAAATTGGTTTATTTTGAATTTTGGCTTATTAATGCCCAGAATTTCATTATTTTCCAAGTATCCAAGGATTCGCGTCATATCCGCAGGTTCATTTTTCATTTCCTTTTCGAGCTAGTCGTGTGTGTACATATGCGTGTGTCCATGTGTCGATTCAGTACATGTTGTCATTACAAGTATGGTATTAGTAGTTAGTTTATACTTTCTTTTATCAATTTTCTTCTAAGAGAATTAATAAACCAGAAAATGCAACTTTTATGACTACTAATCTATATCCATATTTGCAATTGTAGAATATCAAGTCAAAATGGGCACTTCAGCCAATCAAAAACAGCATATCTACCAGGGCACATTCGCTCGCAAGTCAAAAGGGGGCTCAGGCCTAATTCATCTCTAGGCTGGGCCCAATCAAATTTATTCCCTTGCAGTAGCCCTTTGGTTCATGTTTATGATGATTTTGGGTCATTCCTGGTTGACAAACTCAATTTAGGGGTCCAATATACCTAGCAGTGATCCGTCCACATTCACATTAATCCTCGTGGGATTCCGATTGCAATCAACGATGATCTATCAAAGATTACAATCAACGACGATCTATCCGTCCGATTACAATCAATGACGATCTATCCGTTCGATTTCAATCAATGATAACAAACAATGACAATCTATCCGTCCGATTTCAATCAATCAACGATGATCTATCCATCAAAATCAAGTCAATGATGGTCTGCCCGTCCAAGTCCTTTTATTCCCCATGAGAGTCTGCCTTAGCATGAGATGTTGAACTGCTCATCCAGGATTTATCTATTTCCCCAACAGAGTTCAAACTCTCTTTTAAAAGATCTTACGATGGTCCGCCCACCTTTGATCCCTTGGTGCACAGTATTTTTATATACTTGTTTGCTTTATCTATTAAAATTTCTCTTGGACAAACTCGATGGGTATCTAGAAATCATTGACGTTACTTGTGCCAACTCAATGGTGCTCCGCGTGCTATCAGAAAGGGACAACTGTAGAAACCCCAATCTGGGTCTCCCATTTGATTTACTTCGTTTTTTGATTTTCTTGTTTCCTCGATGATAAATTGGATCAAAAACAGTCTTGAGAATGAAAAGTGTGGCAAGCCGAACATATAACTTCACTGTGGTTTGGACCGAGCCTTGTTCGTGTCGATCAGAAACCTTGTGCACGGATCCTGTCCCTATTCTTCATCGCCACCCCACTAGCCACAGGCTCGGCGGATTACAAGCCCATGCTCGCCCACTCCTTTGCAGCGTACCCTCTCCCGTCGGTCATGTGCCAGAGTCAGCAAGTCGTGCTCGGCCACCTGCGGGGCATGGCCGTTGCCGACGATGGATGGCTGTTGAATTGCGTGTCTTCCCATGCGCAAAAGCGGTTATAACAGAAGATGATCATGGGTGCACATGGATCATGCCAGCTCACCCCCAAAGCGGTTACCAGATCTGTTCGGTGACGTCACGGTGATATCGTCTGGCCCGCGCAAGGCACATGCCTGTGCTTGGAGCGCAAGTCAGGGAGACTCTATAAACACTGAAGGATAACGCCTTTGGAAAGGTACGCACTCATACACGCGATTACCCACTCAAAACCCTAAACTCTTCCTACTCTTCCTACACATACTTATCCTCTCGTCGGAGGGCCTTGCCGGGCAACCCCCGGCCAGGTCTTAGTCTTGCGCTCCCTGTGCAGCCTAGGGGAAGAAGGCTCAATAACCACCGAACCACCAGCGAAGGAACGAGGATCGAGGATCACGGGCTACACAATTGGTGAACCCGACGTGAAACGCTTTTGATTCAAACGGCTCTCACATCCTCCAAATCCCCTCACTCTTCCGTGAAACAACGACCAAACCACTAACAATGGGCGGAGATCAGACGGATGTAGCCATCTCAGGGACCAAAAACGCTAGTGGAAATGTCATCCCCCAAACACCCCACGAAATGCATATGTCCATCTCCCTCGCCCCTGGATCCGGACTCTCACCAGTTTCAGACGACGTAATGATGGCCTACATCTGTCTACTACAGCGTCGCGACGATGAACGCGACAACGAGCTGGCCGTGTTAAGGGCAGAGGTGGCTCAAATGAAACAGCACATGCAGCAAGAGACCACCCCCTCCGCATCTAGATCTGGTGGAGGGGGTAGGAGAAGGCGAACGCCACCTCCACCACCACCACAAAGGCGTCAGAACGAGGGAGGCCAATGCGGATCCGTAAAAGACTGCCTAGGCTTCACCCCGGCACCGGGGGATGCCAGAGAGATAATCCTTTACAAGCAACCCACCGCATCTGGAACACACCGCTCAAAAGAACACCACGATCGAACCAACACTAGGGATACCGAGTCGTTTACAAGCACGTACTCGACTGGTCGCGCAGAATTCTCTCGCACAACGGTTTCCCACCGTAGCTGAGATTCTGTGGAGACCAGACGCCATGTATCTGAAAGACTCGGTGAAATCCCTGTAGAAAAGTTCGACAACAGCAACCAGGCTCGACGGAAGGGCAAGGGCGTGCGTATTGACGAGCCAAACAACGAGACCAAATCCCGTAAGGACAGAGGAGAAACGGTTGATGAACATCGCCGGGTGACAGCAGATTTACGAAACAAACTCCGGCATCGAAACAGCGAAAAGTCTCCAGATAGAGAGTCCAAGAGAACAAAGACGGATGAGCATGGCAGACCGCCACGCCCTGGTTTTGAGCGGCAGCTGAAGAATCTCGGCGTTTCTCCCTTCACACCCCACATAATCAACACGACGGCCGAACCCAACTTTCACCTGCCAAAGTTTACGAAGTTTGATCCTACCACATGCGAAGCCTACACCCACCTTATCCACTTTCGTCAAACCATTGAGCTATGCACCACGAGGGACGAAATCAAATGCAAAGCGTTCCCATCCAGCCTCGGCTCCCTTGGACTCCAGTGGTTCAACAAATTGCCCGCTGGATCCATAGGGAACCTGGCCGACCTTGAACGCGCATTCAACACTCGCTTCATCACCAGTAACAGGACAGCCAAAGAACCTGAGTCCTTGTCCCAGATGAGGAAGCTGCCAAACGAAACACTCAGACACTACGCCGAGCGTTATTGGCAACTTTTCAATGAGATCCCTGGAATCGACGAGTACTAGGCCGCGTGCACCTTCAAAAATGGGTTAGAATCTAGCAGCAAAATACTCGACGAGCTGGCTATTCGACATCCGCACGGCATGGGAGAGTTGATGCGTGTCGTAGAACGATTTTGTGCCCTTGAGAAATTCTACACGGACCGAGCCGCTCAGGGGATCCCAAGTTTAACAACCTGCCTACCGACGACGGCTCCTCAGCTGCAGACACCAGTCGTAACTCAACAATCCCAGCCAAAGAAATAGGTACACAACATCAAAGAAGGGAAGAAACGCCAGCCAAAAGAGCACGACTACATGGCCGAAACCACCCACTTCAAGGAACCCATCTGGTCCTTCCTAAAGGAAATGATGAGGCAACCATGGTTCGAGTGGCCGCAAGGCAAGCTCGGCATGGATAACTGCCAAGCGGATCAGAACCCGAGAAAGAAGTGCTCGTATCATAATGAGCTCGGCCACTACACAACGGCATGTGCTCCTTACAAGGCTTTGTTGGAACGTTTGGTGGCTCAAGGCCATCTCGATCAATACATTGACCGATCAAAAACGCCTGCCCGGTAGACAAATCCCAACCCCAACGAACATCGCCCACTGATACACGTCATCCACGGTCCAATGACGAAGGCATCCGAAACCGCCCTCAAGGCCGACATCGATCACGCCTCAACATCCAAATAGATACTCTCAGTTGGTTGCAGATCCAAGCGTCAACGACCACAGGACGTACCCAAGTGGACGATAAGCTTTACTGAGCGTGACCTTGAACATGTTCAAACTCCACACTCGGACGCCCTCGTCGTCACCATCCAAATAGGCGTCCACGACGTAAAGCGCGTCCTCATCGATCAAGGAAGTTCAGCAGAGGTCATGTATTACGACCTTTTCAAGAAGTTGGATCTACCAGAGTCAGCCCTACAACCTACCGACGTACCCCTCATCGGCTTCAACGGTGCACCTGTCTGGCCACTTGGCCGAATCTTCCTCCCAGTCGTCGTCGGCTCAAAAACTCTGACCGTCGAATTCATCGTCGTCAACGTTCCGAGCCCATACAACGCCATCCTTGGCCGAACCTGGCTCCACGGAATGCAAGCCATCGCTTCTACCTAGCACCAGGTCGTCTGTTTTATCGACGCCACAGGAAGACAGGAAGATTTGCGAGGTGACCAAGTGGCCTCCAAAAAATGCTACGTCTCTGCCGTCCACAACTCCGCCAAAGCCAAACAAGTACAATGGGTTGAAGTCCTCGACATGGCCATAATCGACAACGTCGGCCAAAAAGCCGAAGACAAAGCAAAGGAAGACCTCGTCCAAATGCCAATCAACGAGGATGGCTCCCGAATCTTCCTCATCAGCTCTTCCATCAGCGAGGCTGACTGCGAAGAAATGTTCCAATACCTCAAGAAAAATATCGAAGTCTTTGCTTGGACCCCCAACGAAATGCCGGGGGTCGATCCCAATTTCATCAGTCACTCCTTCAACATCAAGAAGGACACTAAACCTGTCATCCAGAAGGCACGGCGTTCTGCAGCCGAACACGCCGACGCCGTCATCGAAGAGGTCAAGCGTCTGCTAGAGGCCAATGCAATCCAAGAAGTACAATACCCGACATGGCTATCCAACACTGTGGTCGTCAAAAAGAAAAACGACAAATGGCGAGTTTGCGTGGACTATACCAATCTCAACAATGCTTGTCCAAAGGATTGGTTCCCACTGCCAAAGATTGATCAACTTGTGGACGCAACGGCAGGCCATGCTCGGCTAAGCTTTCTGGACGCCTACCGTGGCTACCACCAAATTGCCATGGACCCCGACGACATGGAGAAAACCGCTTTCATCATGCCATATGGCATCTTTTGCTACCGCGTCATGCCCTTTGGACTCAAGAATTCAGGGGCAACGTTCAACAGAGCAATATTCAAGATGTTAGAAGAACAAATCAGCCACACCGTGGAGGCTTACATTGATGACTTGGTCATCAAAAGCACGAAGGAATCCAACCACCTGCGAGACTTGGCCGAAGTTTTCGAAATCCTCAAGCTCCACAAGCTTCGACTAAATCCTGAAAAATGCGCGTTCGGAGTAAGCGCCGGGAAATTCCTCGGACACCTTGTCACTCGAAGAGGCATCGAGGCCGACCCAAACCAAATCAAGGCTGTTCAAGATTTGTGCCCACCTAGGACGATCAAGGAAGTACAAAGGCTCACTGAGATGGCAGCGGCTCTAAACCAATTCACCAGCAAATCCTCAGACAAATGCCACGCATTCTTCCACGCCTTGAAGGGAAAAAGTCGACGCAGCTGTGAATGGACCCCGGATTGCGACTCAGCTTTTGCCGAACTAAAAGACTACTTAAATTCGGCCCCGCTGTTGGTAAAACCTAAAGAGTTCGAAACTCTTTATCTCTATCTCGCCGTGTCTGCCCACGCAACCAGTTCTGCACTTGTACGGCGGGAAGGCGCCGATGAAAAGCCCATCTATTTCACAAGCAAGACACTCCTCCCAGCTCAAACTCGCTACCTACCGCTTGAAAAGTTAGCCCTTGCTCTTGTTTCAGCGGCTAGGAAACTCCTACCCTACTTCCAATCACACCCTATCATCGTCTTAACAGAACACCCCCTCAAAGCTCTCATTCGGAAAGCAGATCTCTCCAACCGGGTCTCGAAATGGGCCGTTGAACTTGCCAACTTCGACATCAGCTTTGAGCCACAAACGGCGATTAAGGGCCAAGTATTGGCAGACTTCATAGCAGAACTCACTCCAGCAGACACAGCGGCACTCAATGCTCCTACCCCGCCAGACGTTGCCGAACGTAACTCCGTGGCCACGCCCATGCCATGGCACCTTTTTCAAGGCGAGACTTGGCGACTTAATGTCGACGGGGCTTCCAACAGCAACGGAGCAGGAGCCAGGGTAGTCTTGGTCTCACCTTGTGGAATACTTCATGAAAGCTCCATCACCATCGACTTTCCAGCCACCAACAAGGAAGCTGGATATGAAGCGCTCATTGCAGGTTTACGCTCAGCCATCGCAATGAAAGTCACCAACCTCGTTGTCTACTGCGACTCCCAACTCATCGTCAATCAAGTACTCGGTGACTATGAAGCTCGGGACCCTCGAATGTTGAAATACCAAGCCACGACAGCTAAGCTCATCTCTCAGTTTCAAAATTTTGGCATCGAACAAATCAACCGCGAACACAACGCACACGCGGACGCACTTACAGGCCTCGCCTCAGCATCCACAGCCTCAGAATTCAAAACCATCAACTTCGGTAGCATTGACTGCCCGTCTTTCGAGCCCACTCCAGAAGTACTTACTGTCGAACTCGGTCCCAGCTGGATGGATGAGATCGTTGCATTCCTAAAGCACGATACCCTGCCCACAGACAAGAAGGAGGCTTACCGTGTGAGAAACAAGGCCGCTTACTACTGGCTTTCTGAAAGTGGCCAACTATACAGGAAATCCATCTCCGGACCGTATCTCCTCGTTATCCACCCCACCCAAGTGCCTGAAATTCTGACAGAACTTCATTCAGGCAGCTGCAGCTGCCACTCTGGCGGCCGCTCCCTTTGTCAACGTGCCATGAGCAAAGGTTACTTCTGGAAGAACATGAAGAAAGACTGTGACGAAGTTGTCCGAAGATGCAGACGGTGCCAGCTGTTTTCACCTATCCCGAAACAACCTGCCCAGAACCTTTCCCCCATCACTAGTCCCTGGCCCTTTGCACAATGGGGGCTCGATATTGTCGGAAAACTACCAACAGCTCCAGGTGGATTCAAGTTCTTGATCACCGCAACAGACTACTTCTCCAAATGGGTGGAAGCCGAGCCTCTTGTAACAATCACAGAGGCTGATGTTCGCAGATTTGTCTGGCGGAACATTGTTACCAGATTCGGAGTTCCGTACGCCATCGTATCAGACAACGGAAGCCAATTCGTCGGTAAAGACCTGACTAGCCTCTGTGACGAATTTGGGATACGCTTCTTCAACTCTACTCTTGCATACCCACAAGGGAATGGACAAGCCGAGGCAACAAACAAGACCGTCTGCACCGGGATCAAGCGCCGGTTAAACTCCAATAGAGGAAAATGGGCTGAGGAGTTGCCACGTGTCCTCTGGGCTTACCGTTCTACTCCCCGGCGTTCAACCGAACAAATGCCATTTTCAATGGCATTTGGCATGGAGGCGGTAATCCCACTGGAGTCCAAGTTCCCCACTCTGCGGACTGAGAATTTCGATCCAAAGACTAACGAAGAAGCCGTACAACAAGAATTGATCCTGGCAGAAGAAAAATGCGACGATGCTCAACTAAAGCTCACCGAATACGAACAACAAGTGGCAAGAGGCTACAACCGAAGTGTTCGAACCAAGACCTTCAAACCAGACGACTTGGTCTGGCGAAAGGTGGTGCAAGCTAGCAAGAAGCAGAAATTCAAACCCAACTGGGAGGGCCCCTTTCGTGTCGTCAAGATTGATGGAGAAGGCGCTTACGTGATGGAGGACATGAATGGGAAAGTTCTAACTAACCCATGGAACGCACAGAACCTCAAGAAGGCATACATGTAGCCGAAACCCTTACAATGTGCCTCATGTTCGGCCACTGTCTATCCTATTTTTCTTTATTTGGCTTCGGCCCAAGTCTTTACATTTCAACCTGTACTTCATGTTTGAGGAGTCAAAGAAATTATATGGCAGTTGTCATTTGCAATTCCAAAAATCCTTTTTCTTACTTTATATTTCAACTCGGCTTAATTGTTGTTTAAACTCGGCTCAATTGGCCAACCACAAACGTTGACCTCGGTCACACCCACAAACGGCTCCTATGCCCCTGCTTCGGCCACTATTACTGCCCAAAGAAGCAAAACGAACATCAGGTCCACCGAGCCCAAAGACACACAATATGGCTGGAATTTGGGCTCCGGTTCGGCTTGGCAAGACTCTGAGGTCGGCCACAGCCTGGTTACACTCACATTTCGGTGAGCAAACCACCCACAAACATTACAACACTTCACAACCTTGGCTAGGGGTTGGCACTTCGACCGAGCACGAAAAACCTTGGCGACTAACCTAAGTATCGTCAGCTAAACAAGCAAAACGACCGAGCACAACACCACGCTCGGCACAATCTCCACTCCATTCTACTACTCTACTTTGGTTCAGGCTCGGCAATACCTACAGCTAGCAACTTCAACAATTGGACAAACATTCCTACCACTAGGCCGAACCCAAACCAAAGTGGGGGCTATAGGATAACTACTATTCCATTAACCAGGGCTCGGCAACCCATCACATCAACGTCTCTATTACAGCCCAGGCTCGGCTGTCATATATCTATGTGTTGTTTAAGGTTCGGCAAAAACCCAACAACTTAATGAAGCAGCTTTTTACTTCGCTCCATGACAACCTAACTCAACCGACCCCAAAACCAAAGAAGGGGCTAAAGAAAAACCACTATTCTATCTACCATTCAAACCAAACAAGCCCTATTCAAAACAAAGATAATCAGTATTTTGCCAAGACATGAAGACATTCAATCAAGTTCAGCAAAACAAATTCGTTACAGAAAGAAATCACACATCCATTCATCCAAAGGAAAAACACAAGCGTTGCAGAAAAGCCTAAACAGGAGGTACGGTGCAGTAAACCATTCAGTGCCGACCCCCTACAACTATTACATCTGGAATGGCAAACTCCAAGTTCGGAGCCGTCTAGTCCAAGTCCAAGTCCAACAAAAAAAAAAAATTCAGAAAAGAAATCCTAAGCTTTTGGAACGACATCATCAACAACATCAGCAGCCTTTCCACTCTCAGCCTCAGCACCCTTCTCGCCATTCTTATGGGCCTGCTCGATGTCCTGCTCGGCTGCCTCAGCCACGCCTCCTTCAGCATCACCTGCCTTTTTTCCACTTAAGCCATCCCCACCTTCAGCACCGGCACCAGTGAGGTCATCAATATCCTCTTCACTCTCGGAAAACTCCTCTAGAGGAAGTGGTGCACACTTCTCGTCAGTGTACGGCAGCACAAGCTCGGGAACTTCGGCTGCAGGAATTGACTTTGTCAAATTCATGCTCCAGCTGCATGACCCCACACGCAGCTTTCACCCCAGCTTTATATCCAGCTCGGTACGCAATGGGGATCCTGCTCTTGATCTCTTCATTCACCATTGACTGAGCCTCCCTGACATACTCGACACCAGCTCTATCATACCCAGCCTGGAAAGCCTTCTTATCCACCTCCTTCATTTTTCTCTTCTCCCTTCTCAACACCTGGCCAAGCTCACGCTCGGATTTCTTGACTTTCTCCAACGCGTCGTCCCTCTCTCTCTCGAGCTCGGTAATCTTGGCCTTGGCCAACTTCAGACCATTCTTCACAGCCTTTGATTTTTCATGCTCGGCCTTAGCGTCATCGCGATAGCGCGTCCTCTCAGCAGCCAACAAATCAGCTTGATCGGAAACCCGCAGTAGAGCCTGCCCAACCTGCAAAAGACAAAACGATTAGGCTCGGCGTAAAAAGTACAGCCGAACATCGTGTCTAAGAAGTTAAGTACCTGAACAAGGTAGGCGCTCGCATGAACGATGCTCGGCTGCAGCTCCCTTGGAACCCTCTCCATGTCCCTCGGTAGGGCAAGGCCATGCAACATGGTGACGGCCAGTCCTGGCTCCAGTTTAACGCTATCTTCAACACTGACGACCCTACCTTCGGCTGTAGCAAATGAAGGTGCGAACTCCTGCACGATCACTTGGCCCCCAGAACCCGCCGACTTTTCCACAGCTTTAGAGCCACCAGCAGCAGATGACTCAGTTTGGTCTTTGAAAACTGGCGTCGGCAGCCCGGTAGGAAAGAAGTCACGAGTGACCTTCTGCTTCTTGGATACCGGTTCAGCCGTCTCAGCTTCCTTTTGCCGAGCAAGAGCACCATCCCTAAGATTGATCTTCACAACGTTCCTTCTTCCCATATCGTCGGCAAATTCAGGAATAATCGTTCGGATGGGAGGGATGCTGATACCTGGGAATTCAGATGGCTGACTCTCCTTGAACCAGAAATTCGCAGACTTCTTAAAAGTAGGGAACTTGAGTCGAGGTTCCTTCACCCTCTTGCTCGGCTTAACTCCCCCCACTTGTTTCTCAGAAATCTTCTTACGGGCTTCATGCTCGGCCCTGCCTCGTCCTCTTTTCTCTTCAACTTCCCTTTATAGGAAGGTACGTAGCCAAGTAGCATCGGCGCGTCGCGGCAGATTTGAGCCTTCAACGTTTTGACGTTCTCTTCAACGGCCAGTGACTGTTGTACCTTCATAATCGATCGGTGATCTGCAAAAGGAGAAGATGTTAGATAAACGATAGTAAAGCAGAATGAATTATGCTCGGCGAAATGAAATCAAAAAACAACCTCGGAATTCTTTGATCTTTGGAACGCTATGCAAACGCGTTGATTGATCGCCGAACTCGTAATTACCACAAACTTCAACATAGAAGTTAGCCCACTTGTCGGTGTCAGGCAACCCGTCTATCAGGGGCTCTTTACGGCTGCGCGTCGACAAGTACCTACGTTCGGTCTTGCCGTGCCTAGACATAATGTAGGTCTGAAATAGGTCGGCAACTGAAAACTCAAGATTGTGGAGTTCCTTCAGCTTAATCACAGACATCACTATCCTATAACTGTTGATGGCGAAAAAGTGGGGTACTATGCCGAACCTGGCCAGCAGTTCCCTTAGGAATGGGTGAAGGGGAAAACAGAGCCCGGCCTCACAAATAGCCATGAGAGGGACGGTTATGTGCTCGGGACGATCCATCCGTTTGTCCCTAATTCGGTCGCTGGCGACCCTACTGACGACGACGTCATCTGGAATATTGTATGTCCGGCAGAAGTTAGCGTACTCGTCAGGATGGCCACTGAAGTAGTGAGCATAAGGACAAACCTGCCCTCGCTCATAAAGATCGGCGACCTCCCTGTTCTCGTATGAAGTTTCGGCGGGAGCAGAACTGGAAGAAGCAGCAGCTTCGACCAGTGGACGAAGTCTAGACTTGGCTTCAGGACCAAGTTCGTGCTTGGATTCGGACTCTGTGCTAGTGGTAAAAGTTATCTCAGGCACGGTGTTGTACCCGCCATCGTATTCGTAGTTGCGTTCGGCGTTGGAATCACTGGAACCAAACATATTGGAGGAAATTGAAGAGACCTAGCGTCGACTTCTGTACCTCTCAACGTATGCTCGGATCACGAGATCTGTGGAATCGTCCCCTGAACTTTCAGAGTCGGATGAAATGATGATAATTGAGTGAGCCAGACCTAACAAAGACAAGAGTGAAACAATGAAAACCTTCGTCGTTGGCTAGAAGGCAGGGATCTTGCTACGCCCGGCTACCTAAAACTGGCCCACCCTATTATCACTTTCCACAGATCCAAGTTCGGGAAACACGGACTCAAGTCAACAAGCTCGGCCGAACCCATTGTCGGCCAAGCTTATCAATGTCAGAAATTGGGGCTCGGCCAGCCTCGCCATCGGCCCAGACCACCAACATCAAGGTTGGGGCTCGGAAGAACACATTGAAGCTGGAGATGAACAGTTCACCCATCTCAACTAATACGCTGTTCACTTGGAACAAAAAACCCTAGAAAAATGAACAGAAAATGCAGAAAATTTGCATAAACAACGAGAGTGATAGAGGAAAGAACTCGCACCTATGATTTTCAGCAAGATCTGGTGAAGAAATCTCTGGGAATCAAGATCAGGAGATAAGCCGTTGTTCTTCGAGTTTTGAGAATGGAGTCCTAGAGAGAGAACGTGGCCTTTCTCTCTCCTCGCGTCGCCCTTTATATAGAGCTAGGGTTCGAGATTCGAAATTCCCGCCCATCATTACACCACTGAGCTTTTGACCATACAACGTGTGACACGTGGCAAAGAAAGGACAACCTGCAGAGCATGCCAGCCGTCCTCTCACCAGTCGTACCTAGCCGTGGAGCAACATCTGGCACTCCTCCACTAGGGTTCTCCACCAACGGCTGATATTGCTTCTGACGAGAGAATGGATCAAGCTCGGCTAAATCTCACCTTTAAAGGAAATTCACGTTCGGCACTCGTTAGATTCGGCCAAGGCTTGATATCAATCCCTACCTCACGTTCGGCATCGGTAGAGATTGAGGGGCTATTATGGCAGGCCGAACATATAACTTCACTGTGGTTTGGACCGAGCCTTGTTCGTGTCGATCAGAAACCTTGTGCACGGCTCCTATCCCTGTTCTTCATCGCCACCCCATTAGCCGCAGGCTCGGCGGATTACAAGCCCGTGCTCGGCCACTCCTTTGTAGTGTACCCTCTCCCGTCGGTCATGTGCCAGAGTCAGCAAGTCGTGCTCGGCCACCTGCGGGGCATGGCCGTTGCCGACGATGGATGGCTGTTGAATTGCGTGTCTTCCCACGCACAAAAGCGGTTATAACAGAAGATGATCATGGGTGCACATGGATCATGCCAGCTCACCCCCAAAGCGGTTACCAGATCTGTTCGGTGACGTCACGGTGATATCGTCTGGCCCGCGCAAGGCACGTGCTTGTGCTTGGAGAGCAAGTCAGGGAGACTCTATAAATACTGAAGGATAACGCCTTTGGAAAGGTACGCACTCATACACGCGATTACCCACTCAAAACCCTAAACTCTTCCTACTCTTCCTACACATACTTATCCTCTCGCCGGAGGGCCTTGCCGGGCAACCCCCGACCAGGTCTTAGTCGTGCGCTCCCTGTGCAGGCTAGGGGAAGAAGGCTCAATAACCACCGAACCACCAGCGAAGGAACGAGGATCGAGGATCATGGGCCACACACAAAAAGGATTTTAATTTTGAGTGTTTGGAACCCCTTTTGAATCTTAAACCCTAAACCATAAACCCTAGTCGAAGGTTTGATCAACATGCGTTGGTATAGAACCTGCACGCGCCAATCAACTTGCCAGGTGGTGGTCAAAGGTCAAACTTTGACCATTGACCAGCGCAGTGGTTGATAGGACACACGCGCGCCGATCTGCAACATGCATGCGCCGGTCAACACCTATCCCTATTACCTTTTTGCCAGTCGAATTTTGTGATCATCAGGGGTCTATTACCCATAGAACCTCTGATTTCGTCGCCTGAACAGTATTCTGCAGGTTTGGGGTACACCACCCTCACAACCACTCCCATCACCTTTTAAGGAGTCTTCTCCACCAAGCAACCACAACCAGCCTTGTTGGCTAGTTGTATCTCCACCATATTCACCAACTCAACCTCCTATAAATACCCCCATTCCTCTTCCAAGAAAAAGGTTACAAAATTTCAAAAGGTAAAAATGCTTACAAACCCTAATTCTCTCAAAACTCAGAGCATATTTCCTATTATCATCCAAACAATCAAATTCACACCCTCAATTCAACCATTTCAGCCACTAATCATCCTTGTTCAATCCATTTTCAAACCTTAAGCAAAGGTATAAACATTTTCTGTTTTCCTGTTTTGATCCCTGAGGGAGGCTGGTAAGGCCAAGGCTGGTAATCTATACCAGTCCTGGTACAAAAGCTAGCAAGGTTACAAGAACCGTTGGCCTCACACCTGCGCGCGCTGGTCGTCAATATGCGCGCGCCAATCCTTGGCTGCGCGTGCAGACCTGTGTGGGGATAGGGTGTTGGTATTTTATATTTTTAATAGCATATAGAACACTTTGATGCATGTTAAAACCTATCCTACTATTTTACATGTTAAAAATGTTAGTAGTATTTCAATATGTGTTTCTGTTTCTTTGGAATACCCCTGGGTGGCTTCTGATCATGTCTCAGAGCCCAGGTATGCAACACCAATTACTAGAAGTCCTGTAAGAATAGGCGCGCGCCTGTCTTGAATCTGCCCGCGCAGGTATAATCTGACTTCCAGTGAATGGCTTTGCATAGGTAACTTGGCATTTGGTCACTGTTTTATTCCCCACACTGTTTATGGGGTGTATTTCCATTCTTTTTCATTCTGTTTGTAAATATTAGTTGTTAGACTGTGTATAAACTGCTGGGTTTGGTTCTGGGTGAGTACTAGTCATTCCAGAGCCCAAAAAGGGATAAAAATCAAAGATGTTAAGATTAGTCAACACACGCGCGCTGGTGTGAGGTTGACGCGCGCTGGTCTGCTTGCATGCACGTAGATCATTGCATGCAAGTTGATCATTGTTCGTGCCAATTCTTCTAAGTGTACTGTTTTGGCTATTTTAATAGTATTTGACCTTTATCTCATTTATTGCTTATTGTATCATACCATTCATTTTATTCTATCACATCCTGCAAACTGTTTCAGTTTTAATCCCCATTTTAACTGTTTCCTTGCCCTAATTGGCTAAAAATTGATTAACAAAAGAAGAATCTCGAAACTTTTCACAAAATACCTAAGTAGAAACCGATCTCCGGATTGGGCGAGAAAGGTGCCTTAAAACCTTCATCTCTCATAACCAGGCTCTCGAACCCAGATATGGTTATGACGGGTTGGTGCTTTCACTTTTTCAAATCAAATAGCGTATAAGACGTTTCAAGTTCAGTTCCTTGGGTGTCGCACCTTCAAACCCAAGTGGCGACTCTGAATTGAGCACTCGTCCCGCTAGCGCTCCCTCAATCCGGCCTTTTAAAGAACGAAATTTTTAAGGGCACGTTGCCCACACAGTCTATCTAGGTTTAGAAAAGAAGACCAAAAAAGAAAAATGCTCGAACACCTGATCAAACTTGAATGGGGATTGTTTTTTTCCCTAGTACATTTGGTTCATGAAATTCCTACTAAAGCTGACCAATTGCAATCGCTGAAATAAACTAAAAAAATCCACAGATTCCTTAAACAGAACCCTACAATCAATCTCTTTAGAAAACCCGATAGGACCCAATCCATATTACTTATTTTTACAACCGGATGTTCAGATCACTTTACGCGCATATCAATCGACTAATCTTTAAGAATCAATCCCACCTTTTCATAACGGGGCCCTTTAAAATCAAAGCAAAGGCGGCAAAGCTCTACATTTTGAACTGACCCAATCCATTACTTTAACCACATGTATTCGCGGGATTGTGAGGTGTTAAAAGTGACTTCATCATAAATATGATCTCACACACACAAGGATGATATAGTGATGAAAGTTATACTCCATCCGGTCTTCCTATCCTATCCTAGCCCTATGACATTTACGGCTCCCAATTAAATGCCCCAAGCAGCCAAACAAACAATAATGTGTGGAATATCCTGCAGGAAACAGTGGAATTTATCCTGTGGATCTTTGATACTCCATATCTTTTGCACGGGTAAGTTTGTGGAGTGCATACGTAATTAACTAGATTCTTCCAATTTTGATTCCAATTTTAAATTTAATTTAATTTATGAATATTCTTTGTTTAGTTGTTTTAAAATTCTACTCCTCATGCTTCATGCATATTGGTTGAAATAATTACAAAACACATGGACGGTAAGAGCATCTCTAATGATGAGTCATTCCTCTAACTGATCATAGTTATTACTCCTATTTGACAGGAGAATTAAAAACATAAACCTTACATTACTTGACTATTTTTCAGTGGCCAAACTGTTTCGCCCCTGATAGAAAGAGGGCACGGAATAATAAGGAGCTATGTCACATAAGCTAATTGGGTCTTTCTATCTTTTATGTGAAATCCTCTATAAAATGATTTGAGTGATCGAGGACGGAGCTAGAATTTGGGGGAGGGGGTAACTTAGAACCTTGAATTCACATATTCACGTAGTTTTAGAATTTTTTAATTTTCATTACATATACTTTGAAATTCAAGCATCTTGACCCATGCACTTTTATATATGATATTTATTTATATTTTTGAATTTTGGAGGGATTGATATAATACATTATGACTATTTATTGTGTAGTTTATACTACGCATAGAGTAATTCTAAAAAGGTCAATGTGGGGGGTGGCCCGAGCCCTCCACCTCCCTCCTTGCAAGTGATCCAACGGTCATGGTGAGTAATTTTATCTCATATGGCTCCCAATTTTGAGATAAGTTTTTGGAGATAAAAAAGTTGTATAGGTTTGCGCAGTCTGGTTCAAATCATAGATCCCTGATTTTGTTACGTACGGTCCGCACCTCATTGTTCCCGATCGAATTTCGATGATCCGAACTGTTCAATATGTTTAAAACGAGTTTTGAAGGGTACCCGCGAAAAATCGGCAAAAAATATGACCGGAAGTAGCTTGATGTGAGCAATTTTTCATAAAATGCGTTCTTTTAAAAAATTGCTCACATCAAGGTCTTTCCGGTTATATTTTTGCCGATTTCTCACGGATACCCTTAAAAGCAGGTTTTAAACACATTGAACGGTTCCGATCATCAAAATTCGATCGAGAAAGTGGACTTCTGCACGATGTCCTAACCGTAACAAGATCAGGGATCCCTCACTTGAACCGGACTTTAGGTTTGCGTATTTTTCATCTTTAGTCAATTTTTTAAACATTTTAACAGACTTTACATTTTGAATAGAAGTACGCTATACATCCACAAAGTAAAAAAAAAATTCAATAATGATTTGATGAAAAATCACTAAAAATGAAAAAAAAAAAAACATTAATGACGAAGCCGTCAAAAAATTTGGAATAAGTTTTTTTTAGAAGAGAAAAGGGCAAAGCGACTTTGAGGGGATGGTTTGGTGGACTTATCCTAGTACTTAGGAGTTTGCTCACATCTAAGGTTTCAAATTCGACCCTTCTTGCCAGCAACCTCATCCCTACGCGTAAGTGTGTGAAAACGTCGCAGGAGGAGCTGTAGGAATTAGTTCGAGGTGCGTGCAAATTGGCCAAAAACACCTGCATTACCAAAAAAGAAAAGAGTGAAGCAAATAATTTTGGCAATCATTCTAGAACCACTAACACTTACCCAGATACACTCACATTCACATTGGGGCCCACACACACTACACCTCTACTTTGTGTGGGCTCTACCAAAAGATGTGAGTGTGTAAATGTGTTTGTGGTTGAATAATAATTGATAATTTTGGTACCATTGGAGTAACTTTACATACGGGTGCATTCTTGTAAGATTTTTGTCTAAAAAAATTTTCAGTATTTTTTTTACTTTTTGCAACTTTCCATCTAGCATTTTGTCGTTATTTTTTGGATTAATCACTTGTTTCGATAAGAAGAATCAGAAAAGTATAAAAATGTGAGTCGATGTTGAAAAAAATTCATATAAGACGACACTTTAGACAAAAAATGACAGTTGTTTCGTATGCCGCTAACTACCCTAAGAGCCAACCACAATAAACGAAACAACCTGCACAAACCACTTGGAAGTGACAACAAACCAAAAGTCTCATCTAAAATAGCCCCAACCACCACTCAACCCAACCCCGCGGTGCCCAAAGCCAAAGCCGCCGCCCCGCCCCACCATCACCATATGACGCCACCCAACGAAAGACTTCACACCAACAAAACTTGCAAGAGAACCCTCCAGAAGGTTTATGTCAAATCACGAATTCAAACAACGGCAGCAAAAGATGTAACGACCCGCTCTCATGCACCATGCTCAATATTGTCCGCTTTGAATGCCAAACTCCATCAGACTTTCCAGTGAGGTCACCCATCCCACGATTACTCTAGGGTGAGCATGCTTAATTGTAAAGTTCCAATGAGTTTTGATACCCTTACGACTTTAAAAGGCCTTGTACAAAGTAGGATGGCGATTTATTATTTATAGTACACAACTTACACTTCACCAAGCGATGTGGGACCACTCACGGCTGACCTTTCTGGTCATCGGAGCATGCTCAATTGTGAAGTTCCAATGAGTTTTGATGCCCTCACGACTTTAAAGGGCCTTGTACAAGGTAGGATGGCGATTTATTATTTATAGTACACAACTTACACTTCACCAAGCGATGTGGGACCACCCACGGCTGACCTCTTTGGTCATCGGTCAGATAGCCCTCGCACAGGGCCCAATTGCCCTTAGGCCGATCGACCACTACCTAGAACTCCCAAGGGCGAGCTGGTGTCACAAAAGAACTAATCGAGACGTTGAAGGGATGACACGGATAGACCCAGAGACCTCTCATTAGACGTGCAACTCCACATTGCCGTTAAGTCAAAATTGGTTACAAGTTACACCCAACAATGTAAAACCGGTGGGAGTTGTGCCCAGATTGTCATTGTCGTTAGGCCCAAAACTAGAAGCACCCAGCAGTGCTACCGGCAACAACCCAGGAGCTGGAACCGGAGAGATCCCACCCGAAGCCAACCCACCACCACCGAGCCATCCAAAAAAACCCTACCTCCGTCGTACCCACCTGCCGCCTCCCAGCCCACCTTCATCACCCCACCACCTGCCGCCAAAACCCCCTGCCGCCAAAACCCCCTGTCGCCGCCCAGCCCACAGTCATCGCTCCACCACCTACTTTCGGCCAACCCCACCTTCAACGCCCCAAAAAAACCCCAATGTGACCCCTTCTTCCACGAGATCCGCCAAAGTCGCAACAACCGTCGTCGCTGCCTATATGATCGCCCAAGAGGGCAGATCTGAAACCCAATAAAAAGTATCACCTCCAAACCATGAGTATTAGATTAAATCGAAACATTGAGCGCTCGTTATTCCAAAAGAGAGAGAGGAGGGAAATGAGAGAGAGGGTAGGGGGGAGGATGGCAGGCGGTGCCGCCGCCGCCGCCGCCCTAGATGAAACCCTAGATCTTGTTTTCTTATGGACCAAACTTTTCGTTTTTTGTCACAATTTTTTTACTTTTTAAACTCCTCTCATCGAGGCAGATGATTAATCAAAAAAAAAAAACATAAGGCAAATCTCACAAAATTCAAAAAATACGCACAAAACACACAAAAAGGAGAAGAAAAATAGCTTGCCAAAAAAAATTTAAAACTTAAAAAGAACCACCGACTATCGAAGATGTTCTGATATGACTCTCAATTTTCTTTTCGGAGTTTTTGATATTGAAAATATTTCCCATGATGCCTCATAGAGATGAGAGTGGAATAGCTTTCGTAGATCCTATGTGAAGAAAAAAATATCTAATGAAATGGTCCTTAGCCGGTTAACCCCATGTACCCTTTGGCAGTGAGGCACTTTGTTCCCTTCATATATAGTTAAGATCCATCGGGTGTCCCCAGTTGGTATGAAGTACAGAATTGGACCACCACATACATGTAGGTTTCTTGTGGACTCAAAAACAACAAACCCAGTTAAAGTAGTACTTCGTTTGAACTACTTGGGATAGCTAATCTTTTTTCTTTTTCTTTTTTTTTTATTGGCTTATTGTGGCCTTGTGGGTTTAGAAGAGCCAAAGGATTAAAAGAAATTAAAAAAAAATTATAAATATGAATACTACAAAAAAGAAGAAGACATGATTCATGTGATTCTTTGGCTCTTTTTCCAGAGAAACCCATCTGTCTTATTTCCATAAACACAAGACAATCAAGTGTTCTTTAATTATCTTAGTAATACCTACTTTACACACAAAAGATTTAGATTAATAATTGACATACGAATACATAGTTTAGAAGGTACGAGGCCGATTATAATATTGACCCGCGATGACGCCCACAATGACGTTCGTCTAATTTTTAATGTTTAATTGTACGCAACTTTAGCATATCAAAATGGGTTGTGTAATCAATGTCAAAAAATCTAGTCAATAAATAAATGGATACGTATGGGATCTTATCTTCTACAAACATCTAGGAATTTTTGGTTAACCAATCAAACCTTGAGCATGTAGCCCTAACACTTTTTTTATTAATTTCTCTCTCTCTCTCTCTCTCTCTCTCTCTAAGATTTCTTTATGAAGCTTTAACGTTAATCGCACAGGATGATAAGTCACTCTCATAATAATAGCAATGGCTGACTGCTTTTGGTTTTGGGCATGAGAGAGTGAGAAGGAACTGATTCAAAGGACATGGAGGATAGTGACAATTCATCATCATCGAGTGATATTCTCGAGAAGCAGTAACACCCATTTTGTAGACAAATTTTGTGAACTGCCCTAAACTTTGACACAAATAACTCATAAGTATTCAAAATTAATGAAACTTCAATTATACCTCCAATGCTCAGAAAGATTTTTCAATTAGGTCTCGAATGTCAAAATCCATCAAAGTGGTTACAGAATCATCTGATATGGTGATGATATTGCAATTTTTTTTTTATTCCCGACCCAATCGCACGTGATCCCAGCCTCTTTCTTCTCCACCCCATCTCGTACCTTGTTAGTCCTCGTCCTTCACCCTTCGTTGTGATCACTACCCTCAAAACCACACATTCTTCCACTTCCTCTCCAGCAAGTTAGAGTTGTAAATTATTGATCCCAAAAAATAAATCCAGTTTTAAATTGGGTCTTTGGAAAGAGAAAATGTAATTTGGGACCTTGAGGAGAGTAAAAATTAAGACCCTAAAGTTTCAATAATCATCAAAGTACTATGAATTACAAAATTTAAGACAATTTTTTGAGAAGTATGAGAAGTGAAAATAGACATGCATTCTTTGGGTGCCGGAGGGAGTATTATTTCATCTCCTACCCATTTTTTTTTAAAGTGGGGAGGAGGAAGGAGAAGTAGATAGCCATTTGAGCTTTTGTGATTAATTTGATGACATGCATGCATATATGTGCACACAGGGAGACACATATAAGTGTCATAAAATATGCACACATCTCTCTATAGAGAGACTATGGATGTTGTCAAAATCCAGTCATAGTAAGTGTGGTGCCACATGGTGCCATGACTCAAACAAAAGAATCATCTCAGGCACTTGCGGTAGCAATTTTACGAGTTTCGACATCCGGGTAAAATTGAAGAAATAATGACTACTGTGGAATCTAGTCGAAAAGAGTAGTCATGGTACATTTGGGTGTTAGTTGAAGGGTATTTTTGAATTTTTAGTTGAGTTTTCACTACATATCACCTCTTTCTTTTAAATACAAGTTTTTCAATATAAGCAAGAGGTCTTGTGACTTTTACCCAGGGTCATTACACTTTTAGTAGGGAGAGCGTTACCTAATCAGGAAAGTATAAAATCAGCTACAACTGTGATAAGAACCCAAAAGAACTGACAAAATTAAACAAAGAACAATAGAGCACCACAAGTTATAGAGATCATTCTTGCATCCCTTGTCTACCCTCCACTAGTTCAGTCTATCAAAACCATAAAGGCCATCAAATTAAGTATTCTTTAATAACCACAAAAATCTACCATCGGATTGAGTAGAATCAATAGGACCAATAGCAATAAGTGAAAAACAAAAAATTGCAATACACCAAAATAGAGCCATACATCACCATTTTTGTGAGCAAAATATCACCACGAATAATAGGAAATAATTTATTTACTCCACCTGTGGCATAGAATAATCTCTACCAATTAGATCACTAGTATAGACAACCAAGAAAATTTAGTAAACATTTCTCAAGGAGTTACATTTTACATATAATATAAATTGATCATTCGCTTCCAAATCAGAAACTCCGGTTATGTCGTAGTTAAAAATTGCTTTTGTGATACATTTTTATGCGGAAAAAACCTCGAAGCATATTTATCTTTACATGCTTACAAAATGCATGTGAAGATAGAAAAAAATCATGTGGACAAAATGGCATGAGGAAAAGCTTAAAAAAATTAAAAGAAGAAAATAAAACAAAAAAGGAGGGGTCACGAGGGTCTCATCGGAGGGTGGAACCCATTATTAAATTTGAGGATCCAATTTTGGGGTTGTGTTGTTGATAAATTCTGCTGAGGGAATCCTGATGATGCTGCAGCAGTTGTGGCCAATGGGGGAGGATTGAATTGCTGCCAATGTTGATGATTGCTAGTAGAGAGAGAAAGGTCTGCTCCATTCCCTCCAAGTTGGCCTCCATTACTGCTGCTTGGGCACTGATTCTGTCAAAAAGAAAATGGTTAGACTAAAACCCACTTGTTAGTACCCAACCGAAGAATGCAATAGTTATGTGATGACCCATTTTGATATCACAATTGCGTATTATCTTATGTACTGTTTAGACCAAAAATAGGTTTGATATCACAATTGTGTATCAGCTGATGTAATGTGTAGACCAAAAATAAGTCCGGTCATTGTTTGACAATTCATTAGTACAAAAAGAGTGTCATACGAGATAATATCGAATATGGTCATCACCCAAGAAAAGTACACGACATTTACTTTGGAGATGCGTACATGTCATAATATCTTTGAAATTACACTATACAACCATACGTTGCTTAATAAAATGGCCAAAAAAGTCCAAGTACATGTACATAATCGTTGTTTGTAAAAATGATGTGTAGTACAACCAAGACGCATTTAAATCCAGTTCTTTCTTCTTGTTGACATAGATTCGGTTCAGATACATTTAAGTTACTAAAACTGTGACGTCATTCCAGTAGAAATTCGGCATTACATAGATCCGGTTATGATACATTAAATCACAAAAATATCACTGTGACATCATTCTAGTAGAAATTCGCCCTATAAGTTTTATACTGACCTGAAAGTTTGATGGGCTGAGCTGCGAGGTAACCATGTTGAGCATTGGGTGTTCACCACTATTATTCTCAAATTGCCCATAACTTTGCATTATTTCATTAGCCTTGAGTGAATTTGGAGATTGAATGTGGGTTTGGCTCAGAAGCTGCATTGTTTCATTCTCATTGTACCCATCTCTTCTAAATCCCCGATTGCCCCATGTAACTTCAAAAGGCACTGAATTATGTTGCTGATCTACTGCTAGATTTCGGATTTCCCCCACCAATTCACGACTGTTTTGTTTTGAGGATGAATTACCTAAGCTCAGATCTAAATCATGGTTCGATGAACTGCCCGAACCCTCTGGAGAAATAAAATGAATTTTTGATAAAAGCGTCAAAATCTTTTCCAGTATTACTCGATTGATAAGTAAGAGAAATAAGAAAAAGAAAACCGCCATGATTGATTACCGGTGGCATTTAGCTCATCTTCATAGATGCTGGGATCAAAATTGGTGACAGCCTCCTTGCCATTACACTTTATTGCAGCTTTATCATAAGCCCTACACACCAAAAAAAAGTACAACACTTCCTTTTCACTCCATACCAAGTAATGCAACTGGTCAAATCCAGCAGTCCAAAATGCGAACCCGTAACATTTTTCCTAATTATCAACCGGCAACAATAAATTCATTCAAAATAAATCTTCTAGTACTTTAATAAAATGAATGCAACACACTAAAATTGGGACATTTTTCTAGGTACATAGTCATTAGTCAGACAAGCAAACGTACCTCGCAGCTTCGATTTCGGTATCAAACAGACCCAAGTAGACATACCTGTTTAGATACAAATGAAATATACGATTTTTAATTAAATTTAAAAAAAAAAAAAGAAAAAGCAAAGAGTACAAGAAAAGATGGACATATTGAAGAAGAACAAAAATGGTGAGACAGTGGTATATATGGGGGATAGTGAGGGAAGTGGACTATGATGATGATGATGAGATTGGGGGATGGTACTAGCTAGTAATGTTGTGTTGAGTTGGTGTTTTACTTTTTGCCCAAGAATTGACCCATTCTGGCCTCCCATCTTCCACATTTGTGCAAGGTTACCCCTCTATATTTGGAGCTCCCTCTTGGATACCCAGTACTTTGTCTCCTCAGTACATGCACAAATTCCTCCTTTGTTAAGTTGGTCATCTGTTACACATGAATCTTCCATATCAGAATAATATCATACAAAAAACCAAGATGAAATATGAAAAAAAACACCCAATCTCTATCTGCCATTTGGGTTTTAATATAGGTCGTCACTAATGGTATTGGCCGCTGCCTAGTAGGATTTTGGACTACCAAAACTGTCATTCACTTAGGTACCGACATTATTATCCGCGATATCAAATCAACCGATATATAGGTGTATCACCGACAGTATTATCCGCGATATCAACCGATATATAGGTGTATCACCGATGTCGTTAAATGTTCCGAAACCGTTAATTTGATAAATAAATAAAAAAAGAAGAAAAAAAAGAGATGAGTCTCTCACCTGTTTCAAGTCTTCCTCGTAGTCTTCAAGACTGAAATTTATGTCGGCCTCCACTCCCCGGAATTTGATGGCTGCCCTATCATATGCACTGAGAATATATACACACTTGCACATATCAGTATCTCACATTTTCTAACCCAAATCAGGCTTCCTGAGAAAATTTAAAAATTAAAAATTAAAAAAGAAAGAAAGAAAGTTGGGTTGTGGAAATTGGAAAGCTTACCGTGCAGCAGCGTGCGCGGTGTCGAATCCACCTGTAAATACATCCAAAAACAAACCCATTTCACAAATCTCAGAACCCAGGGAAAAATAATGGGGTTTTTATTATTTATTTATTTACTTAGAAAAAATGGGGTTTTTATTATTTATGACAGCCACAGATACCTTTTCCCTTAATTATCATGAGAACAAAGAAAGGAGAAGAAGAAAACATACCCAGATAAACTTGTTTTCCGCAGTCCCTGAATCATAAAACATGAAAACTTTAGAAACACAAATTTGAATTAAGGAAAACTTTAGATTCATGCCATCATTTTTGGATTAATCATTCGTCCCGACAATATGAGTCAAAAAATTTAAAAACCATGTACTCTTTTCAATTTCAGTTCATATTTTTACACTTTTCGAATTAATCTCGTCAAGATCAATGATCCGGAGCAAAAATTTCGAGGAGAATCAGTTTTCAGACAAACCATATATGAGACTCCCAACGGCCGGTACGCCGGTAAAAGGTAACCCCACGATATTGGGAGCTTCTCGACCTCGGCCCGCGGCGGCTCTTCTTCGTCGGAGCTCCGCCACCTCCACCTCCGCCGCCGCCGCCAACAGGCTCCGACTGGCAAAACTTAACCCCAACCCAGTGGGCCCTGGGGAAATTCGCGGCCTCTCTCTCGTCCGACGTCGTCCCCACCTCGGACTCGTCCAGGGGGAAGAACTGCCGGGTCACGAGCGGGTCGGAGTCCGAAACCGAGAACCCGAATATCTTGTTGCTGTTGCGCTTTCGCCCGACTTCTACCTCTTCTTCCTCTGAGCCCTCCTCTTCTAGTACTATAGCTGAGGAGCTCGAGTTCGAGGCGGATCCGACCCGTTTACCCTTGTCTTCGTCGTCAATGTCCACCGGAGAAGAGCAGGCCTCGGATTCGTCGACGTCGTCGTTTCGGATTATCTGGTCGGGCGAGTCGTTTAGATTCCACATTTTCTCAGTCTATTCCGATCGACGAAACACACACACACACACTCTCTCTCTCTCTCTCTCTCTCTCTCTCTCTCTCTCTCTCTCTCTCTCTCTGTGTGACTATTTTCTCTCTCTATATGGAGCGGGGTGTTGTAGAATGAATTAATTTGGGCGTTGAGACGACAGATACTAGGATATAGGACCGAGAAAAGGAGGTGGTTTTGTTGGAAAAGGGAAGGAGAGAGAGAGGAGAGAGGGGTTTTTATAGAAGATCTTGTGAATGAATAACTGAGGAGAGACTGCCCAATAGAAGGATGGACGAGGGCATAGGAAGCTTAACCGAAAGCAGCCTTCCCCCAATATGCTCCCTCCCTCGACTTGTACCTCTCTTGCACTCCAATAACCAAATAATCACAAACTCAACTTCTCTCTCGCTCGAAATTCCAGGCTTTTTCTTTTTCACTCATTCACAGATTCGTCCATGAATCATACTCACTCACACTCACTCACTCTCTCTCTCTCTCTCTCTAGATCTCTCTAGAAGTGTATATAGTGGAGTATATTTCTATCTGTCTGATTGGGTTCTCTCAAGTCAAAAAAATAAATCACTCTTCCCTCTTTTTAGACTGTGCTACTTTACTTCCCCCCCCCCCCCCCCCCCCCCCCCGCCTCTCTCTCTCTCTCTCTCTCTCTCTCTCTCTCTAACAGTACTCCCTCAGTTCCAAATTAAGAAGAGTCTTTTCTTTTTTTTTTAAGTATTTAGGCTCCGTTTCAGAAATTTTTTTTAAAAATAAACAGTTTATTTCAAATTTTCAAACTCAAAAATAATGTAAATAAAAAATAATTTTTTAATTTTTTTTGCACCGTATAAAAGATTTTAATGAGATCTATCAAATAAGATCCATATTGGTAAAAAAATTATTTGCGTAGCTTGAAATTACCTTCTTAAAAAATAAGGACTTAAATCGAGTTGCAGAACGGAGCCTCAAGGGAATATGTAATGATTACACCTATAATGTCTATCATTTTCACTATTACCTTTATATTCTATCTACTTTATAACATTTATATTCATCAGTGAGGGACACTTTTGGAAAATCACCAAATTTTTCCTTCTATTTTTTAAAAATGGCCATTATTTTGGAACTCAAAATGAAATAATGAACTCTCAATTTGAAACGAAAGGAGTAGTAATTTAAGACCTAGTACTTGATTATTCGTTATTGTTATTCAAATCATGTAGGGTGTAAATGAACCAAGTTGAACCGCTCTTTGTGTTGTGCAACCTCAAGCCCTAACAAGTTGAGACCAGTTCATTTACTAAGTGAGCTTCTATAAATGAGTTAAGTCCCGCAAATGAGCCAAGTCTGATTCATTTTACAAGCAATTGGGATGGAACCAAAATTTTATGTATGAGGAGGCCATAATAACAACAATTTTTTTTTGAAATTTTAAGGTTGAACTATACAAAAAAGCCAATTCAAATAATACCAGGTAGCACATTATCTTCAGCATATCATAAACAACTAAAAAGCGAAAAAATAAAAGTTTCTCGATAGGTTTCCTCAAATCTATACCAAAATAGAATGAGGTCCTCTGTTAGATTCCATAAGTCATCTCTGATTGAGTCCGCACTAAATTTCATTCATGGAAAGAGATTTGATTTTAGTTTGTCTCGAGAGATAATTGAATTGTGGTCCTAAATGAAAAAAACAAAAAAACAAAAAAAAAACACGTGCGTAAAAAGTATCGTTGTAATTTCCCATTTTTTTTTAAATCAATGTTTTATATATGCATAATATGGGTGGTCGAACATGATAAGTCGGAGTATATGTAAAAATCAAAGTACTAGATAATTTTACGTTTTTCCAAATTTGGGGTGGCCTTGGCCCATCGAGAACCTCTACTTTCGTCATTGCCAAGCAAGTTTCTATAAACGAGCAAAGCTTTTCGAGCTGATCCAAGTCAAGTTTTGAAGTATTGAGCTTGACTCTTTTATTATATGAGCCCAAATCTCACACTCAAGCTCGGCTCAATTACTTCAAACCGAACCAAGCCACAACCTTAACAAGCCAATCCCTTCGAGCTGGCTCGATTTGTTTACCCATTGTAAAATCCAGCATAAATATAAATATAAATATATATATATATATATATATATATATATATATATACAGTGAGCTTCCTGTGAGGACCTTAAATAGGCTCCTTAAGTGCGGACCTCCTCATTTCTCTCATTTACCGATTGAATTTCGATGATCCGAGCCGCTCAATGTGATCAGAACGTGATTTTGAGGGTACCTACGAGAAATTGGCAAAAAAAGTTGTAACGACCCAGATTTTCAACTCAATTTTTTTCGAATAAAAAGATTTATTGTTATCCCAAACTTTATTAATTTCTTTTAATTAGTTAGTTCAATAATTATTATGTACCCCTTCTCGATGTACCCTTTCGAGCTATATAAAATGTTTCGTTTGCCAGAAAAAAAAATATTATTATGTAACAAAATTTAATTGATTACATGTTAGGTTTTTTTTTTTTCAATTAACTTTAACCATCTATATATTTGTAATGATATGTGTACAGACATTTAGATATATGTATATGAAAATATATATAGTAAATGTAGCAACAGTTTGTTTCCTGTGAACGAGGGATTATGCTCCCTCATCTCTCTCTCTCTCTCTCCCCTTATTTTCCGCCACCACCACTGCCATACTCATCCTTAGCCACTACCCTACTCTCCTATCCCCAAATCACAACTACCATTATCACCTCCTCTCCCCATAAATCCGGTAGCCACCCTTTCCTCCCTATTTTCGAATTAAAATTTCTCACCACACCACCTCTCCCTCTCTCTCCAATCTCCTCTATTTAAATACACCCTTCATCTTCCTCCGAAAATTTCACACAAAAGCACACCACCACACTCACTGGGAATTCAGAGAAGAAAGGGACAAAGCTTGAGTTTCTCCCATGGTGGTCTAGAGAGAGAATGCGAAGTGGGTTTCGATCCTACACTTATCCGAGCACCCATTTCGACTGCCCACCTTCTAGAACGACCCCGAGTGCTTCTGAACGAATCATCAACAACCCGAAGTCAGCGCCGGCGTGCCGTTGCTCCCTCGGCTTGTCCAATTTTCTCGAAACCGTCCGAAACCGTTACCCGCTTTTTCAGCCGGAACCAAGGTATTATAATCCTTCTCTACTCTATCCTAAGTATATAAGGTGATTACGTATTGATTTTTCGATCCGGAATGAAAGAAATCGATCTTGACGTCGCGTGGTCGAGATCGGCCATTTTTCCTCTGCTTTTCGCTGCAATGAACAGTAACCCACGAGTGGGTTTTCAATTATTGAGATCACTTAAGCACTCCTAATTATTTATCCCAAAGTGTTAATTTAAACAAAATGTAATAGAATGAATTGAAATCTCGGATCGGAGCCGAGGAAACAAGTCACTGCTCTGTTTTTGTTTTCTTTGTCGTTCACTGTTCATGGACGTTTTGTTTTTAAAAGAAGATGTTCTAAAATTACAGATACCCCCCTGTGTTTTCATTAGCTCCAAAGTTGACCCAGAACTATGTGATAGCTTATTTTACCAATTGTTGTTACATTTAATGTTAGGGTGATAAATGCGTGTTATGACCAACTTGCCTTAATTATTAACTGTGATTAATATTAAAATGTATTACTGTACAGTAACTTACCGTATTGTTAGTAAGAAAAGTTAGATCAGTTTAGAACCAAATGGCATATTGGTAAATGAAAAAAATGAAACAATAAATAGATAGATAGATAGAACAAATATAGACTTCAACCCAGTAACACTAGGATTCTTAAATTCACCAGATTATAAATATTCTACGGATTTCAAAGATACTAATTGAAATCCTCAAAGTTAATAAATTATATGCATGTTCAACAAACTTTAAATATTCGAAAGGCACCGGCCCAATCCAAACCTCTTATGTATTTACTTACTCGCACAATATCAATTGTCATGCTTGTTTCTCATTGAAATGTATCATATTGGATTCAGTTGTCATTGGCAATATATGATTGTACATGCTAGTCGAACTTAGGTTCACTGGGTGGTTACGAGTAGTGACTCACGTAGACGATGTTAAGTAAAGGAAAATTGGTAAAGTGTTGGAAGTGTGAGTGTGAATTGTGATTTGAGCCATGGTGATGGCAAAGGTAACCAATGGGGCCCTATGTCGAAATGGGTAACCAATGGGGCCCAGTGTTGAGAAATGTTGTGACGTTAATGTATGATACGTCATGGAAAGTTTCTCTTCGGAAAGAGAATGGGTCCCATGAGACGGTTATAGTTAGTGTGGGGTAGTGGATGTCCGACCCTAATGTACGATGCGTCATGGAATGACTCGATCCTCCTGTTATGGTCTTAAGTGAGAACATGCTAGGTACATAACTTAGGTGCGCTCACCTAGGACCCTGGTGCAGGACAAGCAAGAGGAAGGGTGGACCCATGAGACGGTTGTAGTTAGTGGATGTGGGAGGAAAGGATCTCGTGGAGATGATCCTTAGATTTCATATAAGATGATGGATAGTAAAGAAAAAGACGATGTGTTATAATTCTGTACCTCTCGTGTATTATCAATTGTGATATTATTGTTATTATTGAATGCTAATTGTAGAGTAAGGGGTTGGTAGGATTGGGATTATTCTACTGGGTGAATTATCACTCACGGATACATTTGTATCCTGGTAAATCGGTTGCTTCGGCGATCAATTTGCCAGAGGGTGCAGGGTTCAATGGTGAAGCTGTTTGACACAGGAGGAATATCAAATGCGGAGACCGAGGATGCTTGAGATCTGTATCAACACTAGAGTCGCTCTGAAGATGTTTAAATATAATGTTAGATTTTTTTTTGCATTTTTCTTTAAATGTAAATTTTGTATAATAACAAATAGGGGCCTAGTAGTTTATAAAATTCAGTGTATTTTAGGGTTAATGCCTCCGAAATTCTTTGGAAAATTGGGGCGTTACAAAAATGACCGGAAAGGGCTTGATTTGAGCAGTTTTTGTTTGAACCATTCAATAAAAAACTGTTCGGATGAAGCCCTTCCCGACCATTTTTTTTGATGATTTCTCGCTAAAACCCTTAAAATCACGTTCTGATCACATTGAGCGGTTCGGATCATCGAAATTCGATTGGAATCTATGAGGTCCGCACTTAAGCTAAGTAGGGGATCCCTCATAAGAAGGGGACTCAATATATATATATATATATATATATATATATATATATATATATATATATATATATATGTAGAGTTCTTTTCAGGTCCGGACGCCTTACGTTCCGGACCGTCCGGACCTCGCATTTCCCGATCGAATTTCGATGAACCGAGCCGCTCAAAGTGATCAGAACGTGATTTTATGGGTACCCGCGAGAAATCAGCAAAAAAAACGATCGAGAAAGGCTTGATCCGAACAGTTTTTTATTGAACGGTTCAGTAAAAAACTGCTCGGATCAAGCCCTTCCCGATCATTTTTTTTGCTGATTTTTCGCGGGTACCCTTAAAATCACGTTCTGAACACATTGAGCGGCTCGGATCATCGCAAATCGATCGGGAAAGGAAAAATCCGGACCATAAGAAAATCCGGGCGAGTGGACCTGAAAATTAGTGTGTGTATATATATATATATATATATATATATATATAATAAGTGAGCTTCCATTAAGGGATTTCTTAACTTGTTATGAGTTTGACATTGTTCCCAATCAAATTTTAATGATATAAACCATTCAATGTGTTTAAAAGGTAATTTTAAGGGTACACGCGAGAAATCGGCAAAAAATATGACCGGAAAAGGCTTGAACCAAGTAGCTGTTTGTAAAAACGCTATAAATGCATTTTTATGAAAAACTGTTCGGATTAAACACTTTTCGGTCATATTTTTTGCTGGTTTCCATGAAAGGGCCTTTAAAATCATGTTCTGATCGCATTGAACAATTCGGATGATCAAAATTTGATCGAAAAAGGAGAGGTTCTTAACTTAAGTCAATAAAGAATCCCTTATTGGAAGGGGAATGTATATACTTTAAGATAAAATTTAAAAAAAATTCAGTACCTTATTGCCGTTGGAGTTGACTGGTATTGAACAGTACCGACGTACTGATCGGGATTCTGCCGGTACGAGAATTCAGAAATGCTGCTGGTACAACAGGTTGGGGCACAGACAACGTGTACAACGCGTATTTGGGGCCATTTTGGGCTCAACAAAGATAATCGGATCCGCTTATTTTGTTTAATATATTTTGCTCTTAAGGTTTTATAAAAAATCAGCTCCATCCGACATCGATAAGGTTGTTTATGAAGCGTCCAAAATTGCTTAGAAAAATTTCTAAAACGATTTTGGACGCTTTGTAAATGCCCTTATCGATGTCGGATTGAGCTAATTTTTTACAAAAATCGTAAGAAAAAAATATAACAAAATAAGCGACTCCGATTATTTTTATTGGACTTGAGACAGGCCCAAATACGCGTCGTCTGTGCCCCAACTACTATACGAATACCAGGGCTACCGATTTTTCTCGAAAATGAAATATACTTACCAATACCGACAGGAGTAAGGAGTACCGGATTCAAATCCTTGTTAAAAAAAATTTATACTGTAATTTTATTCACGTGAATTTGAAATTTTACGTACTCTCTTAGCTGTAGGAAAAACAAAAACAACTCCAAGTACGAAATTAAGTAATGTTGTAAATATACATTGACAGACGAAATAATAGAGTCCAAATTTGAAAAAAAAGAAGAAGAGAGAGTATAAAATTAGTACCCTTGTAACATTGAGTGATTAATGCCTTGGTGGAATATATCACAATGAGATTTATTCTAGTACAGTAATATATTTGAAATTATTGATACGTCACATGGTACTCAAAATACTATCTCTAAAGAGATGTTTGGACTAACTAGAGTTTTCTTTAAGGCAATGACATTCTCTAAGTTATTGAACTTTTTTTAGATTTTCGTCAAGATATTTATGATCATTCATCTAGACAAAACATTATCACAAAAGTATAAAGAAATAGATATTCAAAAAAATAAAAAGTAACACAAATAACTCAACTATTTTTTTTTAAATTGGTTAATTTTATTGAATTTTTTTGTAGCTTTCAATCATAATTTCAAAGACTAATGCTTAATTTAAATATTAAAGTAAATTTTTAAAAAAATCAAAATAAGAAGAAAATATGATGGTGCACTGATTAATTTTAGGGCCGAATGACTGATCATCAGAGTACTATTGATATTTGATACGAAAATCGCAAGATCACTCCCCTCTCTTTGATCACTCTCATCCTAAGTAACCAGACCAACAACAAAAAAAACCAAGAGCTTGCTTAGTATTCAAAGCTTGAGACTTAGAAGTTAACTTTATATAGAACTTTGCTTTATCGCAAGTGGACAATGGAAAATCTCCCATGACTAATCGAGGGGGGCGTACGCCATGAGTCAGATGGCTGAGTTATTAAAAAAATAATAATAATAACCACACAAAAAAATAGGGATAGACACAGGGGTGACTCTAGGATTTTGGTTCAACGGTGACAGAAATGTGAAGAAATCTTTTTGTATATAAAAATCTTTATAAAATAAGCATATTTATTTTCATTAACAATTTATTGAGCCTAATTTGTTTTTTTTTTTGGTTGAGCTATTCTATTATCTATTTGCTCACAAAATTAAGTAACTTTTCATTTACTTTGGCTACGGATAAATTATCCAGTATCGACAATACTAAACACAAATTTAATAGTAATATGTAACAAAGTAAAAAAATTTAGTGCATTTTTTGAACTCATGAAATTTGCTTGAACCCGCTTAACAACATGTGGAGCTAGTGGCAGAGCTAAAATTTTGAACTCGGGAGCAGATTTAATAGGCATTTATTTTTTTCGGAATTAGATCATAAATATTTTATTTTCCAATACATTACATTTGTACATTGAAATGATTAGAGCCTAATGCAGTTAAAGTATGCTAATTATTTTTTTCTTTAGGCTACTCTAATTGTCACGTAATTTTTTTATTTATCAAAAAATTAAGAAATAAGTATGTAAAGTAATTGGTTTTTCATCAAATCAAACTAAAATTATTTAAATTATAAGTAGCTATATACGAATAATTATTAATAATATTTAAAATCAAATATATACAAAATAAAAATATTTTAAAACTCTTTAACTCGGAGAGCCGGGGTCGGGGACTTCCAGACCCTAACATAACTCCGCTGTTGTGCATGTGGAGCCACCCCTAGATAGTCAGGTAATCACATCACATATATATACATATATAGTATTGAAAAGGGGACCGATACTTAATACCCCCTTTCGTTTGGGATCAGAATCTTCTCCAATTTATTTACAGTTTTTGGATTGGACTTGTTAGTTAGCTCTCGTGGCCCTTTTAAGGCCATATTTTCAGAATATAGTATTATTATAGAGCACTCTGAGTAGGTAGATCGTTTTATGCAAAAGATATTAGTATATAAATTCAATAAAAGTAGATATCTGATATAGTACATTGGCTTGGAAAAAATAATGGGCTAAATGTAAACATCCTTCTTATAAAATTAATATTTTTTTTTCCACAAATATGATCCAATCATATGGCTACCTGGTGTAATTGAAAAAATGCCTTGTGAATGCTCTACTAATATAGAGACGGAGATGTATAGAAGGGGGTGGCACGGGCCACCACCAGTTTCACGCGAATGAATGTCTATTAGGCAATTTTCGGTATTCAAACAACTTGTTTTTTTGCACAGATGATGAAAAAAATAGCGATCTAACAAATAAACGCTTTGGATCATAAAAATAATATCTGTAATGACTTTTATTTAAAGACTACAAGAGAGTTGAATCAAGTTTTTATTATTTTTTGAACTAAAAATAAAGTTCAGGCAAAGTATAATTTTGACTGTTAATATTTTTACTAAAAAAAATACGTAACCATATAAGTTGGCAACAATCTAAAAGCATTCCCTCCTAATGCAAATTCTGGCTTCGCCATTATACGGATAAACTATTATAAAATAAATGACTCAGATTATTCACAAAACGTGGTTGGGTCACAAATCAAAGTGTTCAAGTTATATATGAGTAGTTCTTAAAGTTGCTTGCCTGTATAAAAAAAAAAAAAAAAGTTGCTTATGTTTTTGCAAAGTTTTCAAGAATTTCACTCGGGAGAAAGAGTTAGAATATATGATGAAGTGGACCATACATAAAATAATATACATTAGAAGAAAACAATTTTTGCATTTCCTTTCATCCTCTTGTATTCCATTTTCGCATTTATTCATGTGAAATGACCAAATTATATTCAATCACTTATATATAAATTTAGGAGAATGATTTTCACACTCCTCTTTTAGCCACCCACACTCTTTTTTTTTTGGTCTTTATTCACTTGAATTTACTATATTGTTCTTTATTTAATATACTTTTTCACACATCCAATGACAATATTGTAAATTCATATGGAAAAAGACAAAAAAAGAAGTGTGGGTGGCTAAAAGAGGAGTGTGAAAATCAATTCTCTAAATTTAGGGGCATTTCCGCTAAGTTAAAATTTGTGGACTATTTCTTATAGTACTTCGTAGACAAGTTGTTTCCTCTAAACTATAACTTAAAGATTGTGTGCAGGAGAAAATGAAGAGGTCAAAGGCAGAATGGAGGTATAGGCCATAAATAACTTTATTTTGGTCAACAAATTACAGATGAAAAAGATAGTGGAAACGGGGCCTTACTGTTCACATGGGGAGGACATTTTTGTCGTTTCATATGAATAAAGACAAGAAAAAGAAATGCCAAAAGATAAAAATGGAGTGAAAAAAATCATTTTCCTACACTAAAAAAAAACAAAAGGAGAATGAAAAGATTTAATAATTTTACTCTTTTTTTTTGTTCCTAGTAGACTATTTCAAAAATAGCTAAAAACAAATCACTAATAAAAAAAAGAAAGTCTAACTGCACAATAATTGTGTAGATTACGGTGTGGGCCCCTTCTAGGTTCCACACAAACGATTCAAGTTGTTCAGTAAATGTAAAATATTTTTTAAAGGCCAGGTGAAAAAATAGATCAATCCAATTATCTAACTTTTTCATTATCTTGAAATCTGAATGAAAAGTCAGATGATTGAATCAAGCATCAACAAGTATCGAATTGAGCTGATTTTAAGCGAGGGCCCTTGAAAAGTATTTTATAATCAATAAACGAATTTGGATCGTTTGTGTGGGATCTATACTGGTCCAAAACTGTGATCTGTGCACAAAATCTGTATAGGTAGCAACATCGTTCAATAAAATTACAGTTTTTAGGCAAAATAAAAAATCTAGATTTTTTTTTTAACTTTTTAAATATCCTTGGCGCAATGACCATATCATTATGTCAGACATAAGTCACATAATTTTTCAGTATGACCATACGCTCTTGTTCTCCATTCTCACCGGATGCTTTCACTCTTGATTTTCAATCTCACAAATTTTAGTAATTTAGAATATTTTTAAAAGTCGCTTTCACAATCCTGCTTGCACTCACATTCCTACTTGTGCTCATGGGACGCGGGGAGCTGCTACCCCTTTAAGGGGCAGCAGCCTGCTGTCCTGGGCGAGCGGGGCTCTCTTTGGTCTTGCTTTGATGATTGGAAATGTTCACTTCATAGATCTCGTTGAGTAGAACAAATGTACCAAAAATTACCTCAATCGAATATCATTAAGTGTTTTATCAGAACATTTTTATCTTGAATAGAATGGATCCGAAACACTGGATCAAATCCTCTGGAACCCATTATTGGCAAGTTATATATATGTGTTCCAATTAGGCACTTAATAATATCCGATCGAGGTAATTTTTGGTACACTTGATTTACTTGACGAGCTCTATGAAGTGAACGTTACCGATCATCGAAGGAAGACCGAAACGAGCCCCAATCGGTTAGGACAACAGCTCCCCCGCCTCCCTGCTCAAGCAAACAGATTACGCAACTAATCACAACCAAATAGTGCATAGATTGCGTAACTAATCACAAGGCATCACCTGCAATTTGTCTACGCAAACAAATAGTGCATAGATTGCGCACAAATTTTATTGTGGGGCCCACCACGGGTCCCACACAAACGATCCAAACCGTTCATTAAATGTAAAATATTTTTTCAATTGTCTCTGCAAAAAATTAGCTCAATCCGATACTTATAGGTGATTGATCCAATTATCTAACTTTTCATGATTTGAAAATCTGAATGAAAAGTTAGATAATTGGATGGAGCACCTATATGTATCGGATTGAGCTGATTTTTCATGACCCTTGAAAAAATATTTTACATTTAATGAATGACCTGAATCATTTGTGTGGGACCTGTGGTGGAATCCACTACAAAATTTGTCCACAATCTGTGCACTATTATCTGTGTGGTTGCAGCGTTCATATAACCGTTCCGGCTTTTACCATTTGGAAGTAAGGGTTATCATCAGGCCTGCCCAGCCCGTCAAGTCACTACCTAAGTCCGCCAGCGGGTTGGGCTTAGTGGGCTTTTATTTTTTCGCAGACCGGGCTATCTCTGAAAACTTAAATCCCAAGCCCAACCACTGGCTTAGCCCAATCAACAAGCCGGCGGGCCAGCATTTGGACGAACTGTAACGCCCCTCAATTTTGGTCAATAAAAATTTCGTTAAAAAATTTAAATTTTATTTTAATTACTTATTTTCTCTTGAATGGCTATATGACTTCTTGTTTATTTTCGTCGTAATTAGATTTTGGTCGACTAGAAACCCTAATTGCACTTTGGACCCTCAAGGATCGTTTCTTGACTTATATGCCCTACTTAGCAAGCCTAGTTAGCTTCTAACCGGCTCGATGGAGTAACCAAACTAGGAAGTCACCTAGCTACGTTTCCCTAACCGAAGATGGACCATTTTGCCCATCTTGAACCTTTTGAACCCTAGACTAGAAATGGTTTAATTGTTTTCTTTTATTGTTTTAGTTTTATTCTTTATCCATTGGACAATAAATATTAGGGGAATTATTACCCATTGGATAAAAGAAACCCATTTCTTTATATTAAAAGGATTTTTGAAAGATTTAAACAAAGTACTATGATTGACATTTATAATTATTTTTGAAAAGTACTTTTCGATTAAATTACTAATAAAAGTACCCAAGTAACTATGGACCATTGGATAATAACCATTAGGGTAGTCTTTACCCATTGGACAAAAGCCTTTTCTTTATTTTATTTGGTAAGTACATATATATATATATATATATATATATATATATATATATATATATATATCACATGTGTAATAAAAAGGACATGTAGTCATTTTCAAAAAAAATTAGTTTAGTATTTAAAGTACCCGTACCTTATTATCCTTTGGATAATAACCATTAGGGATTCTATTAACCATTGGGTAATAGGCTCATCTTTCAAACAAAGTACTTATCCCATTAAAATAATATTTTGTTAAGATTCTCGGGAGTACAAAAGTACATTATTATATTAATTAAAGTACGGTACCTTTTGTATTAGTTTAAAGGGTGAATCTTGACCCTTTTAGCCCTAGTATATATTTGTACATATGTATATATGTATATAAGTACTTGGATGATGTATTTTGCCTTAGTACACTTGTACCCATTTATTTGTTTATTGAGAAAATCTTAGTCTTTTAAAACTTCTTTGATCTTTAGTACAAAAAGTATCTATTATTTTATTTGTTGTCTTGCATTAGTAGTACATATATATATGTATATAGATAGTACATGAGAGAGGGAGAGAGAGAGCCGTGAGAGAGAGGAGAGAGGAGGGGCCGAGAGAGAGAGAGAGGGAGAGGGAGAGAGAGAGAGGGAAAGAGGAAGGAAGAAGAAGAAAGATTTGATGTGTACCTTGTCATTAGTCTTCCAAAATACTTCAAAATCTTTGGTGATCTCTTTTCCTAGCCAAATCTTAACCTACTTGTCCTCCTTTGTACCAATTTCATTTGTTTAAACCAAGAATCTTGTACCCATGTTTCCTCCATTGCAACAAATCTTCCAAGAGTCCAATCCAAGGACTAAACTAGCCTTGTAAGCTACCACATTAGACCCAAGTCTATTTTGCCTAATGACAACCTATGATGGGCCATAATCCTAGCCTTTATTAGCCTAAGATTTGACTACAAGCTAGACCTAGGTTTTCATTACCTAGATTCACCTAAAAAGCCTAATGATCTTATTTGATTTCTTAGCCTTACACCTAAGATTTTGCCTAAGATATGTTTGGACAAAGCATGGCATGACATGTGATGTGGTTTGACAACTTAATGGAACAAATCCATGGAGGATTTGGAGAGAGAGAGAGGGCCGGCCTTAGAGAGAGAGGGAGAGCCCAAGTTTTGCCTATAAATAGCACCCCATACTTCTCATTCAACTCACACCTTCACCTAGCAACTTCTCTCTCTAGAAAAATTGTGTTCTTTCTTGTTCTTTCTTTTTGTTCTTCATGTTCTTGAGTGTTCTTGAGAGAAACCACCAAACCACCTCCCAAAACCACCGTTAGATCTTTTAAAGTAGCTTAGTTAGTTAGAAAGTTGTTTCTAGGAAAAGAAAGTACAACTCTTTTCCTTTCGAAGCAAAACCGACGCCGTTACGCCGCCGAAATCCAAAACCGATGACCAAATCTTCTTAGCCGACTACTACCGCCAAGAAGGAAGGTAGGATTCCTTGTCCCCTAACTCTACGTATGTGTAGGATATCCTTATCTTCCATCCCAAGTAGTTATCTTTACCTATTTTCCCAAATATAGTCTTGTACCCAATTATAAGTTCGTTAGGAAGAAACTTTAATAATGTCATTTAAAGTAGATAATGTTATCTTTTGTTGAAAGTATATGAAATGCATGATGTTTGTTATTAAGTGATTCAAGCATGTAAAGTAGTTTTAAAATGGATGATCTTGTTAGTTGGAATAGTATAATGAATGATATCGTATGTGAAAAGTCTCACCGCGGAGTCTATGCATGAGAAACGAGACACGAAAATCAATAAAGTAGAAACATGACACCTAGGGTGTGGATAATGATGAGATGTGTTTTGAAACCGCAATGTGGCCGGACTTGGTAGCCCATTGTGTGTATGGAAACCCACGATGCGGCCGGACGTGGTAGCCCATCGTGTGGATTGTGAAAACCGCAACGTGGCCGGACTTGGTAGCCCGTTGTGTGTATGAAAACTCGTAATGTGGCCGGACTTGGTAGCCCATTGCGTGGATTGTGAAAACCACAATGTGGCCGGACTTGGTAGCCCATTGTGAAGATTGCCAATGCGGCCGGACGTGGTAGCCTCATTGGTAATATAGCTTGGTTATCCGCGGAGAGGAGCCAATGCAAGTTTTGTGTGCCAATGGGAACCCGGCGCGGCGGAACCATTGTGAGGATACTCGGGAGACCGGCGCGGCGGAACCGAGGTTGGGTGTGTAGCTTGGTTATCCGCGGTACGGAGCCAATGCAAATTGTGTGAGTTAAACAAATGGTTTTTGAAAAGATGAATTGGTATGTGAAAATGTTGACACGGTTTACGATGAGTTACGTGGGAGAAACTCAGAGAATCTTGGACACCAACGATAGTGATATAGCAATTGCGGATGTGTTATTAATGTTATCTTTTGTAGCTGTGTATACACATATCATGTGGAAATCGATGTGACGTTATAACCTGTTGTTTGTTAGTTATGGGTTAGCGGGTATAGGATTTTTCTATTGAGCTTTCGTAGCTCACGGTGTTGCCTTTTCGGTGACCCTGACATATTATATCGGTGGCGACGCTGGTATAATGTGTCAGACTTTGTAGATGAACAGGGTGAACGTTACACCTTGGAGGCATTTGGAGCTGAAGAGCTGGCTCAGATGGAGGAGCAGGCGGAGCTGTAGTTAGGAACCTTAGTTCCCTTCCGTTTGTAATAAAAGTACTCCTTTTAAGTTTCTGTTGTAATAAAGAGCTTGACTCAGTTTATTTTCAATAAAATTTCTTATTTAACGCCAGACTCCATTTGATTTTATGAATAAAATGTCTTTTTAACGTACCCAAAATTCGGGGCGTTACACGAACCAACTCACAATCGTTAGAATTCAAAAATTGCCTCAAAAGTGAGGTTTTTTTTTTTACATGCACACAGACAGTTTTTAAAACTCCCCAAAGTTGGTTTCTTGGTCCCCAAATAGATAGACAACTTGAAAACAATAAATTATTTTTTTTCAAAAAACAAAGAGATTTTCGAACTTGCAGCGGGCAGGTCTCGCGGACCGGTTCACGGGCCGGACCGACGAGCGAGCTGAGTAAAAATTCATAGGCCCAAGCTCGGCCCATAAAAACTTCGAGCTAGGCTAGCCCGCTCGGTTGACGGGCTCGGACTGGGCAATAGCCCGCCGGGCTGGGCGGGCTTCGAGCAGATCACAGGTCTTCAGGCTAAATGATGATCCTTATTTGGAAGCACAGTAATTTGGCTGAAAATGTAGGGGTATTTGGGGAATCGAAATATGTAGTAGGGTGGAATAATTATGAGATAGAGTCGGGGCCACGATGGAATGCGGAGGAGGAGGAATTGGTAAGGGTTTGTGCTACAGAAAAAGGAAAAGGGAATAATTGCGAGGAAAGGAAAAACTTTCCAAAAATGTGTAATCCAAGAGTACAAGAAAAAGGGCCAACCCCATTTACTCCTTTTGTTCTTCCCGCAACCAATGAAGTACCTCTTATTCCTTTCCTTTATTCTCCCTCTCCCTCCCGTGGAGCGTTAACTAGTTTTGGAACACCGCCACGTTCATGCTGCTCAACACCTTATCTAATTTCACCACACGTTTCTGGGTTATTTCGAGTTCAATAAGTAAATTGGCACGATTAAGTACAAAAGGCTTGTGAATTATAAAAAGGCAAGTGCAAAATTTAATCTCATATTAGTAGGGAAGGTGAGTGGAAATAAACAAAAATTTCAAATATTTTTGAGGTGTAAGGATAATAAATTAAGGCACCATTCTCCTTTTTTTTCGTTTGGTATGTTTTGTTCGTTTTTTTTTTAAATTTTCGTTAGATTTGTGTCATTTGTTGGATTAATTATTCATCTCGACGAGCGGTGTCTAAAAAGTAAAAAATTGTGAGCAAAAAAAGTTTGCTTTTGACAAAAAAAATCTAAACAACTGTCTATTTTTTTTTAAAATCTAAAGTGTCATCTTATATGAAGTTTGTTCAACATTGGTCCAGATTTTTATACTTTTCCGATTCCTCTCGTCGAGACTGATGATTAAGCTCAAAAATTATGACGAAAAAAAGCTTACAATTTTTTTGCAAGAATGCAGCCTAAGTATGTAAGTCTTCTATGGCCTTAAATTAGGCCACATGATTCACATGTGACCAAAAAGTTGCTCTTTCTAGCGGTTGGGACATTGAATCTCAACTTGAAATGTGATTGAGGTTTAAAACGTGCCAATTAAAAATATAAGGTGCAAAGTGACAACTTTCGAATTTAACATGAAAGAGGACCCTTTAGTCTTTTTCGTCGTCTTACATGATCTTTTTTCAAATTTTCTTCAAATTATTGCTTTTCTGATATTTGTGTAAGAATTTAACTCAAATTTACTAAATTATAAAAGAAAATAACAAAAATATACCATGCCATAACGTCACAAAGAAGTTTAGCACCAAGAAAAAGGGGCCTTAATTGTGTTTTCTTTTTCTGATTTTCGACAAACAAATGATGTTCCTTTAGCCCTTCTTTTGCCTTCAAAAAGTGCCCAATTTCTATAGTTAAAGCATCTCCAACAAACTCCTCTCTACCCCCATTTCGCCTCTTCCCTGAGTCAAACCCTTCAAAACCGTCTCCCACTAGCCTCGTCTCCTACCTCGTCGAAACCCCCTTCGCTACAGTACCACGCTAGTCTTGGCATGTCACCGTAGCCTCTCCTTCTCTCTCTCTCTCTCTCTCTCTCTCTCTCTCTCTCTCTATCTCATGGTGGTGCTGGGTAGTTGTTGAAGGACAAATCCAAATACCGGCCTAGAAGTCGACGATGGTGACAAGGTAATTTCTTCTGGGTTTTCTTTTTGTATAATCGATTGCTATGTAGAACCCTAATTTCTGTGTAGAATCGATTTCTGTATATACCTGTGTAAAACCCTAATTTTGATTTGGGTTTCCTACCAAATTGTGGGTTTGTGAGAGAGAGAGAGAGAGAGAGAGAGAGAGAGAGAGAGAGAGAGAGAGAGAGAGAGAGAGAGAGAGAGAGGTGTGTGTGTGTGTGGCTGGTGGTGGTGGTTGCTATGGAGATGATGGTGCCAGTCCTGCTGGATATGGTTGAATGGTGGTGCTAGTGAAGAGAACAGAAGTAGAGAGTTGGGAATTTGCTTGGGCTATTGGGAAGTTGCTTGCTTGACCAAAGTGTGTCATAGTAAAGAGCACCCCAAGCATATGGCTAGGTTGGTTGTAGCATAATAAACTCGAAAGTCCAAGGTCGAATCCACAGGGAACCAATGGAGCTAGGCCAGAGGTTTGATTTGCGAAGGGTTTTTAGCGTTAGGACTACTAACCTTTGGATTTAGCTTTAAGACGACCAACTTTTGAGTGGTGGAATTTCTCTCTACCTCCTAATTTTGACTGAAAATGAAGTTTGACTAGAAATTAAAGGTGACAAGGTCTAAGGGATTAATCCACCCATAACTTAGGCCATTTAATGCTTCTCTTTGATAACTCAAGTGAGAGCCATAGCCTTGCTCTCACTTGGGAGATTTAGCCATGAAAATCAAGTTTAACTCATAAAATAGTGTTTGTAAATGGAAAGGAACTCATTTAGGTATTTTATCAAACACATAGAGTGTCATTATTCTAAGCATTGTGTGTGCCAAATAGACTTGTCTACAAACAATCAAAGAAATTAACAACCCTAAGTTTAGATCAAAGATTAGAGCTCAACAAGTTCTTTGAGGCTTTTTTGCAAACATTTAGTGTGACATAGCTCCAAGCATTATATGTGGCAAGAGATCGGTTCCTTACCTACATATAATCAAAGAGGTTAACAACCATAGGTTTTGTTATATAAAAATGAACTTAATCCATTCACAAACCACATTAAGTACAAGAATTGAAAGAAGCCATTAAACTACCTAAATCATTGGGTAAAATCACCCCATGACCAAGCCTTCATCACTACTCACCCATAATGGATGTAAACACAAGGAAAAATATAGAGAGAAACGAAAACATGGATGAAACTTGAAATAAAAGCTAGATTAATGAAACACAAGTATACTTACAACATTAATGAAAGAAAAAGCCTCAAAACCTTAGCAATCCTTCTCCTTTGAAGAGAGAAGGAGAGCTAGAGAAGAGATGAGGAGAGGGAGGTAGAGAGGTCTTAAAAATGGAGGATGCCCTAAAAACGGGCTAATGGTGGTATATATACCCTGACAAGCACCCAATAATGGCATTATGGCTGCACTAAGTCCTTAATTTTATCACATTTTGTTTAGTCAATTTAGCTTTTTGTTTGATATTGCACGTAGGGTATGTTATTTCCGTTTTGTAGGAAAATCGCTCAATAAAGGAGTTTTTAAAGCTTAAAGCGCGCCGAAGGCATTCAAGACTCAAAGATGGTCAAGAATGGAGTCATCAGGGCCCGAGAACGAAGAGTCAAAGACCCGAAGGCATGGAGAGCCAGCCAGAGGACCAAAGCACAAAAACTAGCGCTAAAAGCCTTGGTACCGATACCATAGCAGAAGAGGTATTGGTACCGAGAGGATTAGAAGGAAGCAGCTAAAGGCTTCGGTACTGATACCAACTCATAAGAGATATCGGTACCGAGAGGGTTTGCAGAGGCAGCTTAGTGAGCTCGGTACTGATACCAAGTCAGCAGAGGTATTGGTACCGAGAGCCTTCGGAGGAGAATTTTTAGAGCATCTTTGGGAATATTTTGTGTGAGAAATGAGGCCCGTATAAAAACCTCATTATGTCACAAGTATAGAATAGAATAGAAAAAGGAGATTTTATTGCATTTTTAGATCTAGAATAGGATTGGAATTACTTTTTAAATTGTTCTTGGTGTTCTTCATTTTTTCAGCACTTAAACTTTTAATTTCTACCTTAAGTAATTTAGTTTTGCAATTTTCACCTTCATTAAAGTTGTAGCTACGCTTCCGATCTATCATAATCTCTAGGAGTGGCGGACCCAGGAATATGACATAGCGGGGGCACCAATTTTCTTTGTGACGCTTTAATATGTGAGTTATAGTTAAACATATTCACGCCAAAATAATTTTAGCATTCATGATAATGTAATAATTTAAAAGTATATATGCATTTTAATAACAAGCTATTTGGGCAAATTTGCACTCCTCGATTATATGTGTTAAAACAAAATAATCACATGTTCATCATCTATTTTTATATTATTAACTCTACAAGTACAAGTTTCGGAGACCAAAAATGTACAAATATAATGTGCGAGTTCATATTGAGTACTACACAAATTATTGGAGACGTTGGGGAGTAGGGGAAATCTTGGTTGTGAAAGAGTTTAGTGGATGGGGAAACCATAGTTGTGAACAGTTTTAGTGGATTTTGAAAAGAGAATAAAAAATAGCCACGAAGTGGGGATTTTGAAAAAAGAATGAAAAAAGGCCAAGCAGTGCGGCGGATCAGGGAATCGAACTCTTGCCGAGTAACCCTTATTGAAGGGTGCTTGCACCGCACCAAACTGCTACTTATTACAGATGTTAGCATATATAATGTATATATAAACACAAAATCGGGGAATTTTTTTTTAAAAAAAAGGCATGGGGCACGTGACCCCACGTGCCCTATGGTGAGTCCGCCCCTGATCTCTAGTTTATTTCAAGTTTTGTTTATTCAATATGTTAGCTAGATTTTTGCTTACTTTTATGTCTCTAGATATGAGTCAGTAGTTTTTCAAGGTTAGGTCATGGGGTGACTAGCACCTCATGGCTTAAGTTAACTTTGCTTTTCTCATCATAAAGTTTGAATATTTGGTTCAAAAATCGATGTGTAGTTCGGATTTGTTTGTCAAATTGCTAAGGTGTTCACCTCCTTAATCATGTGTTGCCTAGAGCAAGCCTATTTGTCACACATGATGCTTGGAGCTCTGTCGCTCGAGGTATTTGCCAAATGAATTCTAGAGCTAGCTTGGTAATCGAACCATGTATCTTCCGGGTTGAGGACCTTCGTTGTGTATCTCAAACCAAGTAATAGGATGAAAATAGTGATTTGATTTGAGTTGTGAGTGTTATGATCTCCTAGACCTAACCTACCTTTTATTCTAGTTAATTCGCCGTTTAATTTAGCCTTTTAATTTCCACCGCATAAAGTAAAACAAAGTTGGCTGTCTAAATACTGAAAATCTTGCTTACATCTACAAATCCATCCAAGCCGTATTAATTATTCCCTTGGGTACGATCCCGGTCTTGCAGATTATTATGCTTCAAATGACGTATTTACCCTACGCTTGGGGTGATCATATTTCGATATAATGACGGACGAAGCATTTTTGGCGCTGTTGCTGGGGATTATCTTATTATGGCTTTCTTGGAGGTTCGACAAACCATTGTAAGTATCCCGCTTTCGTCTAGTAGTTTAGTAGTATGTTTGGTAGCTCGTATTTAGTTTAGGGGATACCTATAACCGATCTTCATATCATAACCTGAGGTGTAACGAAGATAAGCTAAATACTGAGTCTTTTTTTTTAGTTAATGTAGTTTAGTTTAGTTAGTTTTTGTTGATTGCATTGCTTAGCCGATGTGGTGGCATAACCCCTCGCATATTTTGTTGCTGAGAATGAGGTGGCGGCATAGCCCCTCTAGTCTTGTAGTTAATTAGTTAGTAGTTTGTGTGTGCTTGTTTACTTTGAGTAGCAAGGGGTACTATGGCCTATTTTGCAAGGTGTTGTGGAGGGTATGCAAAACAATTTGATTGTTTAGTGTTAGTTCCTATATTTTATGCTTGGCCTCAGAAAATCCTTTTTCGCATGTTGATTACCTTGAGAAAGTTTTTGCTATCGATGATAGGGCTATTGCTTCGCCGCAACCTAATCTCTTAGAAAGGTTCACACCCCAAGCGTAGGGCTAGGTCGTTGAAAGCATAATAACCGGTAAGACCGGAATCGTTCCCACGGAGAAATTTTCTTAAGCGAATTCGGATTAGATGTTGCGTAAAGACTTGTGGCATTCAAGCGGCCAACTTTGGTATTCGAATTGAATGATAAAATTTAAACTTGGAATAAAACTAGATTAGAGATGGTTGAGTCAAAAGGATTGATTTACCCATGACTTAGCCGTCAAACGGTTCCTACATCTAACTCAAGAATAGATCGAAACCGTTTGGATTCCACTAAAAGAATTAAAAGCTGAAGACTACTTATAACTTTACTCAAAGCTCTGATTCAAATTGAACTCATTCAACGCAGGTGAGAGACGAAAAAGAATTGTTTGCACGCATAGGATTATCATGTACGTAGCATAAGGCAATAAACTTCATGATCAATGAAGCCACCAACCCCATGATCAATAGTAGACATCATGTGTTTAATTCATTCAAAAACCTTGAAATTAAGCTAAAGTTAAAAGAAACCATTTAAACCACTAAGTCATAGAGTGAACCTCGCCCCATGACCAAACCTATAAACTACTCACTCATAGCAAAAAAACTAGAAAAAGAGTTAGGCATAGAAAACATGACTCACCGATGAAAACGAAAATAAACTAGATTTTATAGAAGATCCAAACCACACAAACAACTTTAATACATGATAAATTAACGTAACTTAATTGCTTGCTAGTGTTCTTGAAGGAAACAAGTGAAATAGAGTTTGAAACTTACCAAAGAAGTTCTAGGAATTCAAAAGACTTAAAGTTGGAAAGATTACATAATGGCCAAATATGGTGGCATAAAAGGCTATTTATAAGCCTTACAAATCAGCCCTACAAAGGACCAAAAGGTCCCTAAAATATTCCAAAAATATTCTAGAAGTAGAAACTTTCCATATATGAAAAGTTGAAAAAATTAACAAAAATCTGCACTAAGGGCTATGGTACCAATACCTCAAAACTGAGGTATCAATACCAAGGGGACTGTTCAGCTTCGGGGGCAAAAGGTACCGATACCTCATTTTTGAGGTATTGGTACCTCTGCTGCAAAAATGCAGATTAGCACAGCCAGCATCACAAGTCCTTTAGCGGCCCCCACGATCTTTCGATGCTTCTTTACTTGATCCTCGGGACTTGACGGAGGAGTGTCATGTGGCCTTGGTCTCTTGGATGCCCTCAAGAGCTATCCTCGATGCTTTGACTTCACTTCCTTAGTTTGGATTGTCCATTTGACACTTGACTCTCCAGGCATCCATCGAGACTTCTTGTCCTGCCTTAAGTCTGGGTGATGATGAGGCACATGCCATCGGGCACTTGGACATAAGGTTGCACCCGATGTATTCCTTGGCGCTCAAACACGCCTTATTAGCACGTTTTACGTAAAACATCCTCAAACAAACCTTACGTGCAATACTGCGTAAAAACGACAACATATATGTACAAACACAACATACTAGAAGACTTAAGCACTAAGAATATGCATTATTGGGTGCTTATCACACCCCCAACTTAAACTTTGCTAGTCCCAAGCAAACTAAAACAAAATGTATTTAACTAAACTATGCAACCTTCCTGATATTCAAGATACAAAGATTATGCTCAACTACTACAACTAGGCAAGAGTCCAAAACACCCCTTCAAATTCGATCATATGCATTCCACGCACAAACATTTCATGAACTAGGACAAACAAACTATGCCATATTTGAGTAGTCAAACATGCATGCACCACAACGAGTTTCGACTCCAAAACTCACAAGGATACGCTCTTATTTGACTTTTCACACAGTGAGATACAAAAGACATCCCATGACAAGCGCTAGCAAGTAAATGCAATAGCCAGAGACAAAAAGCTACACATGCTATCAAAAGAGAGCTAAGAAAGAAAAGAAAGCTAATTATTGACAATTGTTAAAAGACTAAAAACAAATCGTACTCAAAAAGTAATAAATATCGATTATGCATCAAACGGAGTTAATTAGCGTACCAAAGATCAACGGAGGACTTATTAGCTTATAACGAACTTGGATACAAAGAGAAAGAGACTACAAAAATGTAGTGGCCATATACTTGCATGGTTTATCTACCCTTGGCCACTACCGACCCTAAACTATCCAAGGCATGGCCACATATCGGCCAAACACCAAACAAAATTACAAAGAAGAAATAAAGAACAACTACTAGATAAATCCTACAATAACTACTACCACCGACTCAACCACACATAGTCGTCATCCTCATCCGGCTCCTCATGGTATTGAGCCTCGAGCTCTCCGTTTCCATCGGACTCTTCCTCATCTGGAATGTAAGCTAGCCCGGAGGTCACACCAATCCTCTCATCATAGCATTCAATCCTCTTTCGAATATGATTTTACTCTTTCATAGCATTTCTTTGATTTTCTTTTAGGGTCATCTGAGGTGAGATTTGTAGTGAGAGAGATTGAGGGGCCAATTTTGAGGGTTTTGGAGAGGGAGATGAAAATTTAGGGCTTTACCTTTCGTAGTGGGAGAAGAGAGATAGGGAATCATGTACCAATTCTTCGTCTTTTGCATCCCAACCACTTCTATCATATTCACACCACTCTAAACCTTCTTGAATCATTGAAAACTATAAACACACAATTCTCGAAACATTCGGTTACCTAGGTTTGAACAATAGAAGAGACTCGGACTCTTATGTGGTTTAATCAAGCAAAAATGCCTTGAATCATTTCCAAAGTACTCTAGCAACTCCAACAAGATGCATGAAAGATATATACACTACTCAAGCATGAACAAAAGGTGTTATTTACACAAGTGCGAGAAATGAAAGCAAAAAGCATGGGATGCTTAAGAAACGAATCTCTACTCTAGCGATGCACAACGCTTGACTTGACTTTTAGGCTCAACTTGTTCATTAATGTTCATGTATATGCATGTGACATGGATTCAAACACAAAATCAAATTTGACGGGATACATGACTCTTGCCATATTGACACAATTGAGCATAATTAGGCTCCATTCCGCAACGCAAAAAAAGCCCTTATTTTTTAAGAAGGCAATTTCAAGCTCAAAAATTATGGACTTATTAAAATATAAAAATATGCAATCTGGATCTTGTTTGAAAGATCTTATCGAGATCTTTTATACGATGCAAAAAAAATTGAAAATTTATTTTTCATTTACATTATTTTTTAGTTTGAAAATGTGAAATAAGTTGCTTATTTTTTAAGAAGGTTTCTAGAATGGGGCCTTAAAGTATCTAGCAAGCGAAATCACTACTAACAAGGGAGGATTGCAAGTAAGAGCAAAAATTTTAAAATTTTAACGAAAACAAAAAGAGATAAGTCTCAACAACATATATATATATATATATATATATATATATATATATATATATATATATATATATCCCTCCCCCCAACTTAAATGATACTATATCCTCATAGCATGAAGAACAATAGTATTGAGAGGAAAGAACAAAAGATTGTACCTTTGGGGGGAATGTTAACCCCCTTATATCTCAACCAAGTTGGAGGGTTTTGCGTCACTCTCTTTTCGTCATTCAAACAGCTTTCAAGGTCGACTCCTTCAGCTCTTCCAATGGAACCACAACTAATCACATAGAGTCATGGTCAAAGCTTTATTGGACTAACAACCGCGACACTTAATCGCACCCATGCTTAGGGCTCCTGAATGCCTCATTCACTTCGACTTTAGACCCAATCCTCTGAGGTTGGTGTGGTAGCACGTTCACCCTACAAAAGGCTTAAGCTCGAATTACCTACTAAGAAACAAATGACATTAGAACTGCCCGGCTCGTGTTATCCGGGCTCAAAAACTAACAAGTAAAATTAAATCCATCAAATCGTCACGTGATTTCATGGGTACTACTTTTCTCCCCATTGCTCACTCAAAGCATTGTAGAGCAAGTCATACAACAACTTTGAGCTAAAGACAAGTGGCTATACCGGACCATCAAAAGAGAAAAACAAAAAAGGAAAACAAAAATTTGGAATGCCTAATTGAAACGTCTTCAGCCAAATGTGGATTTCAAACATTGATTGTGCCAACAAGAGCTAATAAAATGAACATAGCACTGCACTCCACACTCTGCTTCAAAAATTGAATCCGACCATGCCACAAAAATGGATACTTTGAGTACCTCAATTGCTAAATTCATTTTACGAACTTAAGTTCCACCACGTGCACAGCCCAAACAAAATCAATTTTCAAATTGTTGAGAAATTCTACTATAAGAGGATTGTAAACCAAGTCAACGTCCTCAACACTAAGAAAATCAATTAGTTCTATGATTGGTAAATTCTCAAGATTAGGCCCACATGCATCTTGTTTTTCTAACAAAGAGTGTAAGGAATCTACATCGCCATCCATTTCCTTAGCGGTGAGAAGATCAAGGCACAGAGAATTCGAAGGAACAATTGTAGCTTCCATGGGCTTCAACTCGTAAAAGATTTGTTCATAAACATCCTATTTAGCCAACAACGAATACAAGTAATCCACTTCGGCATCCATTTCCTTAGTGGTGAGAGGTTTTGCCAACGGATCTTCATAGTAGACACCCGATGTGTCAATCATGTTCATCTCGTGAGCAAGGAGTAATTCCTTCGGGGAAGGATGAAGACACAGGAGATTGGAAGAGACAACCTTAACGGCGAGACATCTCTCCCCTGGATCATCACAAAGAGTGGGATCCATAAGAGGAGAACTCTGGACCTCAGTTTCATCATTAGGCTCATCAGTCCATGCAGACTCTGAGGAGATGTGACAATCTAAACTGACAGTTGCAACAAAGATATGCGGCTCAATATCCTCTTCCATGGCATTTGAGTTGGAACCTTGAAAATGTTTAACATATACCCGAGAGTGTAAAATTTGAGCCAACTGATCAAAGAAATCTAAGGCTTCAGTGGGTTCTTTATCAAACAGTTTCCCATCGCACAACATGTCAATGAAAGCATGACTCTTTTGAGAAAGTCTGTTATAAAAATAGTTAGCAATTTGAAAATTTTCAAAGCCATGATTCGGGACCGTAATGAGCAAATTCTTATATCTTCCCCAACATGCATAAAATGACTCATTCACTCTTTGAACAAAGGTTTGAATTTGTTTCTTGCGAACCCACATATAAAAAATGGGAAGAAACTTTCAGTAGAATTTATTTAGCAAATCAACCCAACTCAGCATAGATTGAGGGTTCAAGGAGTTGAGCCAAGTTTTGGCACTATCCCTTAAAAAGAGAGAAAAGAATTTCACCCATGCGGACTCTGATTTCACAATGGCACCAAGGGTACCAAGTTTGTCCTTGAAAGCCGCAACATGTTTGTAAGGGTGTTCGTGATCCATGCCATGGAAGCAGGGCAACAAATTGGAAAATTGCATTTGTATCCTAAATACATTGACTGCAGGAGCCATGGGGGCAACCATGTGAGAAGATGGATAAACATGATCGGGATAAAAGCATTCCTACATAGTCATGGGGACTATTTCCCTATTTGCCGCCACCATTCTATTAGATAGATATGAGATAAAGTAAACAGGCGAGAGGGGCTATGCCGCCACCTCTCTCAAAACTGTTCCGTGGGGTTAAGCCACCGCCACGTTATATGGACAACAAAAAGAAAAAGGCAATCAATACTTAATCTAGCTTCATTACACCTCAAGTTTTGATAAGATGATCGGTTAGAGGTCTCTGCTAGATTAAGTAGGAATTGTGCAAAGTAAAATAAAGTGGAATACTTACAGTGATTTGTCGAACCTCCAAATAAACTATAATAAGACATCCTCGGCAACGACGCAAAAAATGTTTCGCCGCAACCTAACCTCTTAGAAAGGTTCACACCCCAAGCGTAGGGCTAGATCATTGAAAGCATAATAACTGGTAAGACCGGAATCGTTCCCACAGAGAAATCTTCTTAAGCGAATTTGGATTAGATGTTGCGTAAAGAGTTGTGGCGTTCAAGCAGCCAACTTTGGTATTCGAATTGAATGACGAAATTTAAACTTGGAATAAAACTAGATTAGAAATGGTTGAGTCAAAAGGATTGATTTACCCACGACTTAGCTGTCAAACGGTTCTTCATATAACTCAAGAGTGGACCGAAACCATCCGGATTCCATTAGAAGAATTAAAAGATGAAGACTACTCATAACTTAACTCAAAGCTCTAATTCAAATTGAACTCATTCAACGCAGGTGAGAGATGAAAAAGAATCGTTCGCATGCATAGGATTATCAAGTACGTAGCATAAGGCGATAAACTTCATGATTAATGAAGCCACCAACCCATGATCAATACTAGACATGGGTTTAATTCATTCAAAAACCTTGAAATTAAGCTAAAGTTAAGAGAAACCATTTAAATCACTAAGTCATAGAGTGAACCTCACCCATGATCAAACCTATAAACTACTCACTCATAGCAAAAAGACTAGAAAAAGAGTTAGGCATAAAAAACATGATTCACCGATGAAAACGAAAATAAACTAGATTTTATAGAAGATCCAAACCACACAAACAACTTTAATACATGAGAAATTAACGTAACTTAATTGCTTGCAACTGTTCTTGAGGGAAACAAGTGAAATAGATTTTGAAACTTACCAAAAGAGCTCTAGGAATTCAAAAGACTTAAAGTTGGAAAGATTACATAATGGCCAAATATGGTGGCATAAAAGGCTATTTATAAGCCTTACAAATCAGTCTTACAAAGGACCAAAAGGTCCCTAAAATATCCCAAAAACATTCGAGAAGTAGAAACTTTTTATATATGAAAAGTTGAAAAAGTTAACAAAAATCTACACTAAGGGCTATGGTACCAATACCTCAAAACTGAGGTATCAATACCAAGGGGATTGTTCAGCTCCGGGGGCAAATGGTACCGATACCTCATTTTTGAGGTATTGGTACCTCTGTTGCAAAACTGCAGATTAGCATAGCCAGCTTCACAATGTAGACACCCCGATCTGGACTTCCAGATTAGTTTACTTACGGTATTTGATTCCTTGATGATGAAACGGATCAAGAACATATCGGGAATGTCGAGTGTTGGAGCTTTGAGTGTTTGACACCCTTTTGAACCTAACCAAGCCTAAGCCACTTCAAAAGCCAAAAACCCTACTAACATGCGTTGATTTGAAGCCTGCACGCGCAGATCAACTTAACAGGTGTTGGTCAATGGTACATGCATGCGCTGCACCCAAACCCGCGCGCACAGGTCAAATGGACAAGTGGTGGTCAACAGTCAAAGCTTGACCGTTGAGCCACGCGCGTGTTGGTATGACACGCGCGCGCCAGGGCGCAATGCGCTCCCACCGGGGTGCCATACGCGCGCGCCGGTCAAAAACCTGTCCCCATCACCTTTATGTGTTGGTAAGCTTAACCACCAAGTAACCCTCAGCCAGCCTCGTCGACTGGCTGAGGTTCTCTCTTTGCACCTATCTACCTTCCTTTCCTCTTATATATACCCCCCATGGTTCTTTCATTAAAAGGGTTCAAAACGAAAGAGATACAAACTTCAAAAGGGTTACACCAATCTTGTTTCTTCTTTCCAAAAAAAGAAATACATTCTCAAGGACATAGCTTGTTCAAACACCTCAATCAAGCCTCAAACCTTAAAGCTTAATTTCTTTCAAACTCAATCTAGGTATAACATACCTATTGTTTTCTGTTCTGATCCCTGAGGGGGGCTGGCAGGGTCAAGGCTGGTAATCAATACTAGTCCTGGCCCTAAAGCTAGCAGGGTTTCAAAAACTATAGTGGTGAGGACCAACATGCGTCGGTCTCATGTAAGTGTGCGCCACTCTGTGGCTGCGCGTGTGGATATGCCTGGGGATTGGTGTCTTACTGATTTATGTTCTCCTTTGAATATAGACCACTACAAGCATGCTAATAACTAGTTTACTACTTTCCTTCGTTAGAAATGCTAGCTGTATTTCAATATACATATCTACTGCTGTGGAGTACCCTTGGGATCATTCTGGATATGTTCCAGAATCCAGAAATATGTAAACCAAACACTGATTAAATGGTTTAGACACATGCGCTCGCCAATCTATCTCTGACCAGTGAGTGGCCTTCCATGGGTAACTTGGCCTTAGGCCACTGTTTTGTCCCCTCACTGTTTATGGGGTATTTTGTTAATTTGTAGGACTTTTCAGCCTTTAAATTGCTTGGAATTGCTTATCAATTGCTTGGTTTGTCCTGGGTGTGCACTGGTCCTTCCAGAGCCCAGAGGAGGATAAAAACAGAGCCTGTAAGAAAGGAACATCCGCGCGCGCGTGTTGCATATTGGTGCACGCAAGTTGGAACCGCGTGTGGTGACTTTGATCAGTGCAGGTAAGTTCCTTCTTGCGCATGTCAAATTTGGAACAGTGCACTGGGTTTGCTCTTCTGAACAGAACTTGGTTTTATCCTAATTACTGCTTTCGCATCCATGCTATGCAATCACACCCTGCAAATCGTGTTACAGCTTTAATCCCCATTAAACTATTCCCCGCCCCTAAATAGCTAAAAAGAATTGATTAATCAAACAGAATCGCAAACATCTTTCTTAAATGCCTAAGTAGAGACTGATCTCCGGATTGGGCGAGAAGGGTGCCTTAAAACCCTTTTCCTCTCATAACCTAGTTCCCAAACCCAGATATGGTTATGACGGACTGGTGCTTTCACTTTTTCAAATCAAAAACAATGCATAAAGCGTTTCGAATACAGTTCCTTGGGTGTCGGACCTTTAAACCCAAGTGGTGACTCTTTATTTTGAGCGCTCGTCCAGCCAGCGCTCCCTCAATCCGGGCCCTTGCTTTGGAAACTAGAATTTCCAAAGGCATGTTGCCCACAGTGGCGACTCTGCTTGGGATATGGTCAAATCAATATTGATTTATACTTAGATTTTACTACGTTTGAGAACAATCCCACAAAAATCTATCAAAATAGTGAGCTCCGCGCTGCTAAAGAAAGGATTGGTGATTTAACAGGACTACGCGTTCGGCCATCCTGATTGGGGCTTTTCCGATTGTTCTCTCGTGTAGTTTCCTCTAAGTATTGATTAATAAAGAGAGCCAAATTTGAAATGACATTTGCAAATTTGCGATTCTATTCCATTAATCAATTTCTTTAGCATCTCACTTGCATCGAATGCCCAACAACCTTCGACGATGATAAGTCATTCTACCATTTGATTGTTGCTCTGTGGTTACGCGGGTAGCGGGAGGTATATCTTGGCTTTAGTCCGAGGAATCCCCTCAAACCAAAACCGGCCTTTGCATATACAAAGCATTAGAACTTTTCAAACTAGGACAGGTACCTGTAGGGTAAAATCTACTTGCATGTAACCTCTATATACTGTCTATGTGTTATTACTTTCCCTATCGCATGCACTGTACATACATACCATTTTGCGTAAGAGCATGTTTAGGGCGGCTTCTAGGTTGTCTCTCTTTCGAGCCTGTCTTATGCTTATTAGGACGCTGCCATGGCCCGATGAAGAGTCATGCATCTTGATGGTGCATGTTATCAATTTTCAAAGTCCTTAGAACAACAAGACTTTGGGAAATCAAAACTTTCTAAATCCTTGTCTAAATACCCAAACGAGGTTTCAAACAAAAAACAAGGAACAACGGAGAGAATGTTGTGATGCTTATACCACCTTGGTTATCGTGCGCAGCATGTACACCATTTAGGCTATGGTGCTGTGTCGCCTACGTCGCCCCGATTCCGGTATCACGTCATCTACACCGAGTTGTTCTGACTCCAAAGTTGAAACTTCAAGAACGGAATAGTCAAAGGCTTAGACTATTTTGACATCTCTTAGTGTTAGTTAATCTATTCAAAGGTTACACCCTCGAAAAGAATTCTGAGGATTTTGGCAGCGTTCGAACGTCATGAGACAGACTCGTTTTTAGTTATAGAGTCTAGGAGGACAACGATGACGTGTACATTGCATTTCTTTTTGCAATTAACTGCTGCTGCAGGAATGTCATTGAGCTTTCAATTGCTTTACTGTCTAGTTTGGAGCCATTGCATCGAACAAGAGAGTACTGAAAGGAAGAGCCAAAAAAACTTGGGAACATCTTCAGAATCCGGTTCAAAGACTTGTCAGTCGCAATAGAGGCTTCTCCAGGTTCACTATTGGCTGCCCTACAGTCGGGTTCGCCATTGATTTTGCAAAAAGCCACGCTGCCGGCTTCCCCTTCTTCATCAAGCTCCAATGAAAAACCTGTAATGACGGACCAGCCGCTCAGTCTTGAAACCATGCTCACGAACCTCCAGAACAGTATAACTACTATGCAATGAGGGCCACTCAGACAGATGCTAGCATCACACGCCTGAATGATCTCATCAACACTCGTCTTCCACCAGCACCAGAAGAGGAGGACGAGGATGATAACGATGTTCATGCAGACTCTGTCTTTGTTGAGGATCCAAATCATGTGGGCCGTATCATTATTCAGCCCATTCCTAGAGAGGCTCGTACGCCTGCTCCAAACCCGAACCTTGCTGCTGTTAGGCCTGTTCAAAACCCTGACATGGCTGCTCTTATGGCCAAGATGGCTAGGCTGGAAGAAACTGTCTCAAAATTTGAGAAGATCAGCGCAGGAGGAATTGACCTGGATTGTCTCTACCTGTACCCTAATGCTAGGCTTCCTGACAAATTCAAGATGCCTGACTTGGTTAAGTTCGACGGGAGTGGTGATCCTAAGACTCATCTCTTTGGCTATCATGCTGCAATGAAGCTGCTGGGTGTGGAAAGTGAGGCTATGTCTCAGTTGTTCCCACAGACTCTCTTTGGGCCTGCCTTTCAATGGTTTCTGTCGTTCGACATCTCTAAAAGAAGGACTTGGGAAGACATTGGGGTTGCCTTTGTTTCACAATACAATTACAACTCTTATATCAAGATGACCACTCGTGAGTTGGAGTCCACCAAAATGGAAGCAAAGGAGACCTTTGCGGATTTCGTTAAGAGGTGGAGAGCCAAAGCCGCTCTAATGACTGAACGCCCGAGTGAGAGGGATTAACTCCTCATCATCTCGCGCAATCTTCAGCCCGACTATGCCAAGAACCTTGTGTTGGTTCAAGCATCTGCAAAACTTTGAGACTTTCTTTGAGTCTAGTTTGGCCATTGGGGATGCACTACAGAGTGGAATTTTGCCTAGGGGAGAGTTCTCCTCATAAAAAGCTAAATCGAAGGCTTACTCCGGAAATAGTAGCGCATTGTTTGGCGGTGGCAATTACGCCAGTACAGCTTCAAGTGGGGACAACGCAGTTGCCACCAACATCAATCAGGTTCAAAATGCCCAAAGCTACCTGGCCCGAACCCAACCTCGGAGCTTCTCTGTCTTCGAGGCACCTCTGTCTGCAGTGATGGAAAAACTTGTCAAATTTGGGCATCTCAAACCTTTGATCCCAACTTCCCCGCCAAAAGTTCTACCTTCTGGTTACAAGTCTCACCTCTTTTGTGCTTTCCACCAAATGCCTGGCCATCTCACTGATGTGTGCTATCGACTTCGACATGAGATTCAAGATCTCATTGACAATGGCATGGTTGAAGTTCCATCAAAGCCCAACGTCATTTCCAACTCCTTGCCTCAATACCACTCTGACCCTCTGGTTGGTCAGATATCTACCACCTCTACTCAAATCACCCTTAGTTCCACCATATTCAACCCTAGCCACTATATCGTCCCAGAAAGCCAACCCAAACCAATCGTATCCATCCTGTTCGAACCGGAGATTAACATGATGGCTGTAGGTTGGGCAATTGAGGTCTTCACTGCCGACACCTGGATTGACAGTAATGAGGAGCTTACAAAGGAGTGAACTGACGGGCTGAGATCCATAGTTCATGGGAGCACCGAGTAGGTTTGGTCGAAGAAGCTGAGGAAGCCAAAGTGCTATTGCTTGGGTCTGACGTCCTCTAAATCCCACTTCTCTGTGAGGAAGCCAAAGGTAATTATAAAAGTTGCATTTTCAAATCGCGTCTATTTTGCAATGACACTTTTGAGTCTGAGTTTGACACAGTGTCTGTCAAGTCATCTAAAGTCTGGCTCTGAGTCGGAGTTTGTGCCTCTCGGCCATCCATGTCGTAGCTTATATTTTCAATTCGAGTTTTTTGTTGCATTTGGCAACCCTGAGGGTTCTCTTATGATATGCATTATCTTGCTTCTAAGTAATTCGCTGGCTTTTGAATAAACTGTATCGACTCTGAAGACGAAGGGATAGATTTCGATGGGATCATCCCTTAGGAAATCTGTTCCCTCGCTGAATGGGAAGACGAAAGGCATGCTCAGCCTATTAATTGAAATAATAGTTTTCAAATAAAGTTGAAAGATAAGGTGGACCCTCAAATGGTTCAAATTGGTTCAACACTGCCCCAGAGGAGCATTGCGCCTGGTCAAACAGGCTCGAAGAGTTCATCGACATCTTGGCATGGTCTCTCAAAAGACACACTTGGCATTGATCCTGAGATGAAAGAAGCATCGAATCCCTTTGTTACTGGGTGCCAAACCATGTAAAGCAAAGCTTAGAAGGTCCAGCACCACATACCATGTTCAAGTTTGCAGGAAAAGAGTTCCACCAAGCACAAGTTAGAACATTCAAAATTGGCCTGGAGCAAAGAGTTTTAACCAAAGCACTCTAGATCCTGTGTTATCAAAGCTGTTTTATCAGGGGCTGCGGCCAAAGATCATTGACCTCGACAACAACAATTCAATACATTGGTCAGCATGGATCAATTCAAAAGCCTTTTTCCCTGAGAGAAGCTCGTTGGACTGAAAACCCCAAGGGTGGGCAGTTCCAAGCAAAAGTTAGAGCAGCCTGCCAGACTGAGAACCTATGAAGGAGGTTTAGGCAAAAGTAAATAGGCATATTTGAAAGCTCGCTAGACCGAAAACCCGAATGGGCGGTTCTAGGCAAAAGTTAGAGCGTAAAAGGTGAGGTAAAATACATGAGTGAACCTTAGCCTGAACTACATTTTGACTTGATTCCCAAAATGGGATACGTAGACAGTCTCTCTTTGAGACTCGGTCACAATCTATCAAGTTGATCCAAGGCTTTAGTGTATCACTGTGGTCAAGAAGAAGACAAGCTTCATCTGTGCAGAAGGAAGGGGGGGGGGGGGGGGGGGGGGGGGGGGGGGGGGGGGGGGTGGGAACCTTTCATCTTTCAATTTTGTTTCAAACTACTACTTCAATTTCAAAGCTGAACAAAAGCCTTAAAAGATTTCAAGCATAAATAACAGAACGAAATGCTGGTGAGGCCTAACGGCTCACAGTTTATTCTAAGTTCAGCGAAGTTTGGTGTAAGCAGCCGCAGTGGACTTGTGTTCACGCGCGCTAGTTTGAGGTTCACGTGCACTTGTTCATAGTTATGCGAGTTGGTCTCAACCCTGCGCGTGCTGCTTCAATTTTAGCAGCAAACAATAGCAGTTAGTCCTGTTCAAGGGGCTTTTGCCAAATTTTGTCATGCTGTGCCGGTCATATGGTTTCAATGCGACTGCACGGGGCTGTCAGTTTCAGTCCAGGACTATATGTGTCATCATTTGCGTCTTTTGTATGTCTTTGTGACATTTTTCCAGTTTTTCAATTCGTTGTTGTTTCGGGATATGCTTTTTCCAGTTTTGTCAGTTCATACAGGTCATTATACACCTATTTGACCTTACGCAAGTATCAGTTTCACCTGTCAAGAGGATATTTGAGTTTTGGCTTGTTAATGCCCAAAATTTTATTATTTTCCATGTGTCTAAGGGTCCGCGTTGTATCCTGAGGCTCTTTCTCCCTTTTCGTTTTAGTTAGGCGAGTTTGTGATTGGGCGCATATCTGTGTATCGACTCGGTTCACTTGTCAATGCAAATTAGATATTAACGGATGGTTTACATGCCAATAAATTGGAAAATGAAATTTTTACATTGCTACCCTAATATCTGTAACCTGCAAGCTGTGGAAACTCGTGAACGGTAAGGGCATGTCAGCGTAAGGCCAAGCAAAGCATATCTCTGGGGCACGTCTGCCCAAGCATCAAAGAAAGGGTGCGCAGGCCCAATGCCGTTACTATATCAATTGGGCATGCCGGCCTACTCGATGTCTCTTTGTCTGGGTGCGCATCTCAGAAGCAAAGGCAGTAAAGTACTAGGGCTCTGTGATAGTCCTTAAGTATCGTTGTCCTCCTAGGAGCCGCCCTTAGCTAGGGTTTGCATTTTCAATTTGTGTATTCATATAGCATACATCTTTGCATATTGTGTATATCAACTGTTGAAAACAGGAAGGTGGCCAGTTTATGAGAGTTTATGCCCGAATGGTTTCCATCAAGTCTTTATTTGTAGACTGATGCGATTGAAAAATCTCCTATGGTATCGTTATCATTTGTTTAGCGGAGGCAATGGAAATCTCCCTAGATGGTATCCCTATTGAAGTGTGGAAAAGTCTAGGTGACCTGGGGGTGACTTGGTTGACGAAGTTGTTTAACAAGATTATTATGACGAGGAAGATGCCCGACGAATGGAGAAGGAGCACTCTAGTACCTATCTATAAGAATAAAGGAAATATCCAAAGCTGCAACAACTATAGAGGTATTAAATTGATGAGTCATACGATGAAGTTGTGGGAAAGAGTTATTGAGCATCGCTTGAGGATGGTGACTACGGTGTCAAAGAAACAGTTTGGGTTCATGCCTGGAAGATCAACCATGGAAGCTATCTACTTATTAAGGAGAATGGTAGAAAAACATAGAGCAAAGAAGAAAGATCTCCATATGGTTTTCATAGACTTAGAAAAGGCTTATGATAGGGTGCCTAGAGACATCATATGGTGGGTTCTGGAGAGAAAGGGAGTGACCAAAGGGTATATCGAGGTGATTAGAGACATGTATGAAGGTGCTGTCACTACCATTCGATCACCAGTAGGGGAAACAAGTGAATTCCCAATCACTGTAGGATTGCATCAAGGGTCAGCCTTGAGCCCGTACCTTTTTTCCTTAGTTATGGATGAATTGACTAGACAATTTCAGGAGGATATCCCATGGTGTATGATGTTTGCAAATGACATTGTCCTCGTAGATAAAACCGCTAGAGGTGTTAATACGAAACTAGAAATTTGGAGGGAAGCATTAGAGTCAAAGGGTTTTCGAATAAGTAGGAGTACAACTGAGTATATGGTGTGCAAGTTTAGTGGTACCAGCAGTGCGCACGAAGAAAGAGTGATGATCCAAGACCAGGAGACACCTAAAAGTGATCATTTTAGATACTTAGGATCAATCATTAGTAGAGATAGCGAGATTGCCGATGATGTGACCCACAGGATTCAAGTGGGGTGGCTCAAGTGGAGGAGCGTTACTGGTGTACTGTGTGACAAGAGGGTACCCATAAAATTGAAGGAAAAATTCTATGGAACTGCTATTAGACCAGCGATGCTTTACGGGACAGAATGTTGGCCTATTAAGAAACAACAGGTGAACAAGATGAGTGTAGTAGAAATGAGAATGTTGAGGTGGATGTGTGGTAAGACTAGAAGAGACAGGATTAGAAATGAAACGGTTCGTGAGATGGTAGGTGTAGCACCCATAGAAGAGAAGTTGAGGGAAAATAGGCTAAGATGGTTTGGACATGTCTACCGTAGACCAGGGGATGCAGTAGTTAAGAGAGTATATATGATAGCTTTGGGTAGCAATGCTACCGGAGGGGTAGACCTAAATTGACATTAGATGTTGTGGTACGCAACGATATGAGTATAGTAGGTTTGTGTGATCAAATGGCTCTTGACAGAGCTCAATGGAGGAAAAGGTTTCATGTAGCCGACCCCAAGTGATTGGGACTTAAGGCTCGGTTCGGTTTGATGATTTTCTTGTGGTTTATCATCCTTATATTGTAGATTTTGTCAACAAATTGAAAATTGATTTTATTTGGGTTATACACTTGGTGGAACTTAAGTTTTTAAAATAAATTCGGCAATTGCTTTACTCAAAGTATCTTATCTTGTGGCATGGTCGAGTTCAATTCTTGGCAAAGAGTGTAGCATGGGGTGTTGTGTTCATTATATTAGTTCTTAAAAGCATGATAACTATTCGAAACCATCGTGTGGCTGAACTTATTTTCTCTCTTTCACTCATTATCACACTCTTTTTCTCTCTCTCATTTCTTTTTCTCTTTCAACGGTCTAGTATAGCCACCCATTTCTTACCCCAACGGTAGGGAATGGGAAGAAAAGTATGACTCGCTTGATCGCGTGATGATCTGGTGGTGTCTTTTAATTGTTTTGCATGACTTTGTGTTTCTTTAAATTATGTCTTTTATGTTTCGTTTGGTTTGAAGCTGGATAACACGGGCCGATGGTTCTAATGTCATTTGTCTTGTGGAAGGTCGTTCTCTTAAGTCTTCTACAGGGTTAACATGCTACCACATCAACCTTGGTAGTTTGGGCCTAAAGCCAGGGTGAGTGAGGCATTCAGGAGCCCTAAGTATTGGGGCGACTAAGCGTCGCAGTTACTGGTCGGATAAAGCCTTGGCCATGACCTTGTGTGACTAGCTATGGTTCCGAATTGGAAGAACCGAATGAGTGAACCTTGGAAGCATCAAATTAGGCCGGAGCAAGACATTAACATCAAATCCTCCAACTTGGTCGAGGTATTTAGGGGTTGACATTCCCCTTGGAAGGTACATTCACTCACTTTCCTTTCTTCGCTCTTGTTCTTCTTGCTATGAGAGCATAGCATTGCTTTAAATTGGGGGAAGGGGTTAGTTATGTACTATTTTCATTTTTGTAAAAATTTGAAAAATCCAAAAGCAATGGAAATTGAAAATCCAAAAAAAAATAAGAAAATTCAAAAAATTTTAAAAAATAAATAAAGTTTTTACTTGCAATCCTTCTTTTTGTCATAGATTTTTACCTCTTTTCATAACTTATTGCATGCTCAATAATTGTTAGTTGGCAAGAGTTCGTGGCAATCCTATGAATTTTTGTGCTTCTTAACTTGCATGCATGGTAAAGATTGAACGGTCTAGGTGTTGAGTATAGTTTTTGAGCAAGTTTTGCCCATATCCCCATCATTCAATAAACATGCTCCTAGTGTAGGTAAATAATTGCATATCTATGTCTAATTGTGTGTGATGTCGACTTTGAATCATTTTGGAATCAATGGCGCACTTAGAAAATGATACAAGGCATTCTTTGCATGATCATACCACATGTGTGTCACCTAGTCCTACTTTGCATCCTAGTTTGTTTCCCATTCTTTGCTTTAACCTAGGCAACCAGATGTTTGAAAAGTTGCGTGAAAATGGTTTTCAATGATTCAAGGAGATTTGGGGGTGATGTGAATGTGATAGAAGTGGTTGGAATGCGAAAAGGCAAAGAAAATTGATACGGGATTCTCTCTCTCTCTCTCTCTCTCTCTCTCTCTCTCTCTCTCTCTCTCTCTCTCTCTCTCTCTCTCTCCCACTACAAAAGCAAAAGCCCCCAAATTTCATCTTCCTCTCCAAAATAGCCCCAAAATTGGCTCCTCAATCTCTATTGCTACTAATCTCGCCTCAAATGACCCTATTCCTTAAAGAAAGGAGATCAAAGAAATGCTATGAAAGAGCAAAAGCGAATTCGAAAGAGGGTTGAATACTATGATGAGAGGATTGTTTGACATATGGGCTAGCATACATTTCGGATGAAAAAGAGTCCGATGGAAAAGGGGAGCTCAAGGCTAAATATCGTAAAAAGCCGGATGAGGATGATGACTAGGTGTGATGGAGTTGGTGGTAGTAGTTTTAGTAGGCCTGTTCTAGTAGTTTTCTTTATTTCTTCTTCGTAACTTTGTTTGGTGCTTGGCCGGCGTGTGGTCATGTCTTGGGTAGTTTAGGGTCAGTAGTGGCCAAGGGTATATGAACCATGATAGCATATGGCCACTACATTATTTTGTAGTCCCTTCCCTTTGTAACCAAGGTCATTAGAAGCTGAAAAAGTCTTTAGTTGATCTTATGCGCGCCTGGATTCCTTTACGATTAAATGCCTGATATTTGCATAATTAGTATTATGGCATGTTTTCCCTTCGTTATTCAAATATCATTTGCTAGTTTTCAATTCTGTTAATAAAGTGCTCTCCTTGTTTGAGGCATGGTAGTTGTTGTTCGCTTTTGCCTTTTGTTGAGCCCTTTTTCGTGGGATATGGTTATTAGTTTGAATTCGCAGGTTTTGTGTCCCGTATCCTCCCTTTGTTCGAGGAGACTAATCCTTTTTAGCTTGCTCTTAACTTGCTTGATACTTAGCTGTTTAGTTGGATACTCAAGCTGTGAGTTGTAGAAATGAAATAAAAAGCTGAATTGTGAAACTCTTGCTAGTTGGTAGTTTTGAGCATGTTTTGAGTTGTGATAGCAGAAGGATTATATAGTTGTTAAATTTTAAAATTTTATGCATTTTGTTTGCTAGGGACTAGCAAAATTCAAGTTGGGGGGTGTGATAAGCACCCAATAATGGCATTATGGGTACGCTAAGTCCTAAGTTTTATCACATTTTGTTTAGTCAATTTAGCTTTTTGTTTGATATTGCACATAGGGTATGTTATTTCTGTTTTGTAGGAAAACTGCTTAATAAAGTAGTTTTTAAAGCTTAAAGCGCACCGAAGGCATTCAAGACTCAAAGATGATCAAGAATGGAGTAAACGGGGCCCAAGAACGAAGAGTCAAAGACCCGGAGGTGACCCAAAGGCATGGAGAGCCAGACAGAGGACCAAAGCACAAAAACTTGTGCTAAAAGCCTTGGTACCGATACCATAGCAGAAGAGGTATTGGTGCCGAGAGGATTAGAAGGAAGTAGCTAAAGGCTTCGGTATCGATACCAACTCAGAAGAGATATCAGTACCGAAAGGGTTTGCAGAGGCAGCTTAGTGAGCTCGGTATCGATACCAAGTCAGCAAAGGTATCGATACCGAGAGCCTTTGGAGGAGAATTTTTAGAGCATCTTTGAGAATATTCTTTGCGCCAAATGAGGCCCATATAAAAACCTCATTATGTCACAAGTATAGAATAGAACAGAAAAAGGAGATTTTATTGCATTTCTAGATCTAAAATAGGATTGGAATTACTTTTTGAATTGTTCTTGGTGTTCTTCATTTTTTAAGCACTTAAACTTTAATTTTCTGCCTTAAGTAATTTAGTTTTGCTATTTTCACCTTCATTCAAGTTGTAGTTACACTTTCGATCTATCATAATCTCTAGTTTATTTCAAATTTTGTTGATTCAATATGTTAGCTAGATTTTTGCTTACTTTTATCTCTCTAGATATGAGTGAGTAGTTTTTCAAGGTTAGGTCATGGGGTGACTAACACCTCCAGGCTTGAGTTAAATTTGCTTTTCTCATCATAAAGTTTGAATATTTGGTTCGAAAATCGATGTGTAGTTAGGATTTGTTTGTCAAATTACTAATGTGTTAACCTCATTGATCATGGTGTAGGCAAGAGCAAGCCTACTTGCCACACATGATGTTTGGAGCTCTGTCGCTCGAGGTGTTTGCCAAATAAATTCTAGATCTAGCTTGGTAATCGAACCATGTATCTTCTGAGTTGAGAACCTTAGTTGTGTATCTCAAACCGAGTAATAGGATGAGAAGAGTGATTTGATTTGAGTTGTGAGTGTTAGGATCTCTTAGACCTAGCCTGCCTTTTATTCTAGTTAATTCACCATTTAATTTAGCCTTTTAATTTCCATCGCATAAAGTAAAACAAAGTTGGCTGTCTAAAGGCCGAAAACCTTGCTTACATCTACAAATTCATCCAAGCCGTATTAATTATTCCCTTGGGTACGATCCTGGTCTTCCGGATTATTATGCTTCAAATGACATATTTACCCTACGCTTGGGGTGATCATATTTCGATATATTGACGGACGAAGCATTTTTGAAGGACTTTATTACAAAGATGCCATTACAAAGGTTCGCGTAGGCAACTGGTAGCGATACCCCACAAAGAGGTATCAATACCTCATAGCTCTCTGGATTTTGCACAACTTCGCAGGCTCATTTCAGACACTCCCAAACTCAGATTTGTGCATTCTTTGGACCATTAGAAAGTTTGTTGAGTCTACTTTCAAACCCAAGTAGTTTGGACAAAAAATAATTTGTACATCAAAAGATATGACGATTATACCCTCAGTTGATTGGAAGATGAATTGCTTTGGTAAAATCTCGCATCTCTCTCACTTTCCTTGACCTTTGGCCATCCCGAGTATGCTTCAAAACTTCTTTTCCTGATTTTTCAGGCTTGGCAATGGATCTTCGCACGCCTTGGGTACTTGGGCACTTTCCGGGCATATCCATGGCGTCCAAATTCGCCTTATTATCACGGTTTACCTGTAACTATCAAAACATACACCTTGCGCAAAATCAATAGATTCGAGCCATAATATGCACATAATTATGACAAAAATAAGTGAGATAAGCCTCTTTATTTACACTATTGAGGGCTTATCAGAAGTGTAAGAATTTGGTGGTAAGGGAAAGTAGAAAAACAACACTTTTCCTAGTAAATTTGGTGATTTATTGCTTGAGGCTATTGGAGATGCTTTTACATTAAGATGGCATTGCACCTGTTGAACATACATGCTATTTTTTATAATTTTTGAACATAGTAATTAACTTAACTTTAGCAAAATGGCCAAACTCAATAATGATGCTCTAAGACCTAGCTAGTTATGGCTTATATAAAGCCAACACTTTCAATTTTGCTCAATTGTTAATGAATTTTTACTTTTTCTCTCTCTCTGCCCTCTCACCTCCTGCAATCGATTAGGATTTTTGCTACCCCTCGCCCCCTCCCTCCCCTCTCACTCTCTCTCTCTGTGTTTGTCTGTCTGTCTATTTGTCTCTCTCTCTCTCTCTCTCTGCCTCCCCTTATTCTCTTTTCTCTTGTCATCGGCGGCTTGTGGTGACATTATGAAATCTTGGTGGTCGCTTTCTCAGGCTGTTTGTAAGGACCAAAATGACGGTTTTTCGATGGTCACTATGGGGGTTTGGCCATTTGAGAGGTTCGCCTCATCGTGGGTCACAGGAAGATTCTCTTTTCTCCTTTACTCTCCCTCTCCCCCTCTTCTCTTCTCTTTCTCCCATTTCCCTAGCCTTTTGTTGCAATATTTTTCATCGCCACTTTCTTATGTCACTATCCCTCTTCCTTTGTTTTTGGCTCCTTTCGGGTTCGCCGATCAACCGACGATTATCACTCTTGGATATAATCGGCTGGCTTAACAACAAGGTGCAATCCTGATGGCTTGTGGTGGCAAGGTTCACGTGGTCTCCTATTGTTTTCTTATCTTGGAGGTAAGCAAACATGGCTTAACGACAAGGTGGAGACTATGTGGTAGGTTTGGCATGGCTATGCTGACAAGCGAGCAGATCTGGTGGTGATGGCCAATTGTGGCTATGGAAGTGTATGGTGATGCTCGGTGATAAACCTTTAATAGTGCAAATAAAGGGGCTTATCTCTCTCACTTTTGTCACACACATACATGCACAAATGGTTTGATTTGAATGATATTGTACGTAAGGTGTGCTTTTAGTGTTTTAAGGTAAATCATGTGAGTAAGTAACCCCGAGTGTGTCCATGTACCCGAGAGCCCAAAGAACTAAGAAAGACCCTATCAGCCTTTTAAAATTCTACTAAGTATGGAAAAATGACTTTCTCAAAAAATATCAATTTACGAAATCAAGAATGACAGTAATAATTGATCCATGGATTTTTCTAAGAGCAACTGCAACTTTGCTCAATTTTATGTGAAGAGCAAGGTCTTGTTTCAAGCCATTACTTCTAAAGAAAAACATGCAATTACACTAAAAGTGGGGGTCGACATTTTGATATGATTGGAATCTCGATTTTCTGGAAATGCCATTGGATCCAAATGAGGGGTACTTTCATATTGTCATTAAATAAATTAAAGTAAAGAAAACTGAAATAATATATAGTCTTTATTTAAGTTTAGGAAATGAAAATAAGGTCCTGAAGGCTGTTGAGAGCTGTGACCTGGAATTGAAGAGAAAAACTAGCCAGAAGTCTACCGGTAAGGATGTGAAGCCTACTGAAACAAGCCTGCTCTAGTCAGTCCACTCAGGAACCAAGACAAAAGACCTACCGATAGGGATATCAAACCTACCGGAACAAACTCGTTCTCGAAATCATCATTTTGTAAACGTAGACGACCTACCGATAAGAGGTCAGTCCCTAATGATAGAGATTCCCAAATTCTGCAATTTTTTTTCTTTTGTAACTTAAAAAAGGGGAATATAAATATCTCCCTTATGCACATTTTAGGGTATCTTTTATCATCTACCATTTTTCCCTTTCTCTCTCTACCTCCCTCCCATTTCTAGCTCTCAATTTCTCTTCAAAAGAGGTTGATTGCAAGGGTGTCGGGGTAGATTGTCTTCACTAATGTTGTAAGTACTCTTCTAATTAATAGAGATCTAGCTTTTATTTGTAATTAACCTTGTCCATGTTTCTCTCTCTCTTTTCTTGTTTAATGCTTATTTCTTTTATCATGTTTGAGTAATCTAAATGACTTAGGTGGATTTTGCTCTTCTCTCATGAAATGATCAATGTTTGGTTAAAGATGGGTAGAGTTCTTTTTTATGTAACAAAGCTTAAGGTTGTTAATCTTCTTGATTATGTACAGGCTTTTAATTCTCCTCTACAAGACCTATGCTAATTCGCTAGTTACCTCCATGTGCAGGAAAAATCAAGCTTAACACTGATGGGTGTTGGTATCTATTCAATAGGAAGGTTGCTTTGGAGGTATCTTCAGAGACGACAAAGGAGAATGGATTTTGGGCTACTATGGAAAGCCTGTATGCAAGACAAGCTTGGTAGTAGAAATTTGGGGGATATGCAGAGGACTGACTATAATCCTGGAGAAAAGCATGTCAGGAATCACCATTGAATTTGATGCTTCTGCTGCTGTGAAGCTAATCAATGAAGGTTTTCCGAGTAATCACCCCAGGGGGTTATGCTCAATAATGCACAAGCCATTTTGAGCTGGATACAGTCGACTCTAACTCACATATATCGGGAGGCCAATCAATGCGCAGATCATTTGGCAAGAATAAGAGCTGAACAGGAGGAAGACTTTAGTGGTTTCGGTGGACAAACCACTCTCGCTTAGGGAATTCTAGATTCAGGATCGCCTTAGTTTAAGGAAGTTTCTTGATTAAGTTGGGTTTCTTATTTCGTTTTTTCTCGAGTTTGTAAACTTGCTCGCATATCTGATGCATAACTCTTCGCTTGTTTAGTTTTATAATATTTTGAAGTACCAAAAAAATGACTTGATCTCTTGCCACGTATATATAATGTTTGGAGCTATGCCACTCTAAGTGTTTGCCAAAATGTTTCAAAGAACTTCTTCCTATTTAAAGCACATCTTTAGAAGTAAAATAATCTTACAGTCAAATTTTCTGGTTGAGAACCCTAGCCGTGTCTTTCAACTGAGTTATTGATGAGAAGAGTATACTAACTTAAGTCTGGGATGTTGGTTAATCCCTAGACCTTGCCCACCTTAATTTCTAGTCAAACTTCATTTTCAAGTCTAATTAGGAGGTAAAGAGAGAATTCCACCCTTAAATCAAACTCAAGGGTTGGCGGTCCTAACGTTAAAACCCTACGTAAAACAAACCTCCAGGCCTAGCTACATTGGCTTTCTATGGATTTGACTTCGGTCTTACCGGGTATCATGCTAAAACTAGGGCCGTAAAGGAGCCCAAAATTCAAGCTCGAGCTCGGCTAAAGCCTTAATGACCCGAGCCCTTATCGAGCCAAGTTGAGTCATTTACTAAACGACCCTCTTTAATCGAGCCGAGCCACCCTTAATGAGTGGAGCTTTTGTTTAACGAGCCAAAAACTCGAGCTCGAGCTTAGCTCATTTACTAAACGAGCCGAGACAAATCGAGCTTTAACGAGCTGAGCCGAGCCGAGCCAAGCTCGCGAGCTGATCGGTTCATTTATAGCCCTAGCTAGAACCGACCTAGTCCTATGCTTTGGGTGCCCACTTCTACGACACACACTTAGGGTCTAGCAAGCACGTGGCTGAAACGTTTCTGGTGTTTGATGTTGGTGGGTCGCCTGCAGGTTTGAGGCTATCGACGTCTCGGTGACGGCAGTTAGGGTTTCTCGGGTTGGGCTTGGCCCATTTTATGTATGGACTTTGCTCATTTAGGTGTTTTAGGCTTGGCCCATTAGATGTTTGAGTTTATATCCAACGGTTGATTGGATTCTCCTCCCTCTCCTCCAACTTCATGTATCATTTGTCAAGTTTTCTTAATAATAAATTTTATGGCCGATAAAAAAAAAGAATGGCTTATGTATCCTCTCATGTCTACGAAACAGTACAAAACAAACATGGCCTTAGGTTTCTATTATGAAACTGTTGGGATTTAAATAAACGAATAAATTTCTTTTCTAAAAGCATGAACAATTAAAACATGATCCAGAAATTTAAAACGAAAATAAAAATAAAAATAAAAATTGAACCATCAAGTTGATCACACGCTAGTGGATCCCGTTTGTTTTGGGATTTTGGAGTTAAATTTGTAGATAATTAGTGTAGAGAGAAATAAAGTAATGATTGAAAACATGTGTAATGATTGAAGAGAAATATAGAGAAAAATAAAAGTAATGATTAGAGAAAAATAGAATAATGATAAGAATCCAAAATTTAAAATCCTTAAACGAATGGAATCAATTCTCGTACTTATTGCGACGAGTTCTCATGATCCACGGTGATCACCGAATTGGCTATGAAAGATCAAGTACATATCATCAAGTGGGTTGATGGATTGATGGTACTTTCCATCCACTAAAGTGTTCTTATAGGACAGGATTGGAAAAAAAAAAGGTATGGGACAAACTTAGAAGAATAGACCAACTTGTTGTCTTCCTTGCTAGCTAATTCGAACTAGTATTGAAAGCTGTGCTTTTCAAACAAGCGGTTCTTTAACTTCATTCACAAAAACCTCCATCTTTAGGGTAAGTTTACCTTGAAAGGAGTCAAATTTGAATACATGCATCTAGCTTTTCAATGTAACCCCTTACATGGGTTGTACGTACATTTAATCTGATCTACGAAAATCATACTGTGAGTCAGTACTGAATTGATTTTCAGGACTAACTCACATAACCGAACAGAAAACACACAAAAACTCTTTGACGAGAAAGGATATGGTGGCCGCAAGAAGATCTAGTGGTCTACACTGACTATCTCCCGGTTGTGACAAAATTAGTGGCCGCTACATCTGACAATACGACAATCTCAAGGCCGCCACGACTTCTGGCAGCCGCTAGGTGTTCCTCTTTACACCAGCAAAAAGATAAACAAAAAAATAGAGAGGTTGGAAAAATTGACATATTTCAGCTAACCTGCTAAGTGCTAACTATTCGCTTAATCATGTGACTCAAAAGGTTAACCTCAAGTTATTAGTAACTAGAAGGTCTTGCCATATATACCATTTGAACCTATTATAATTTCCCGATGTGGAACTTTTCATCATTCATAACTGGGTCAGCAATGGCTCAGCAACCTTTTCTTGGTGGCCATAGGGTGACACTTAATTCTGTACAGCACATTAGTGTACTCGTATCATATTCTAGAGGTGACCCCTACCATGTTAACCAGGGTTGTGCTCTGATACCAACTGTAACGACCCTTCCCAACTAACTTGTTAATCATTCGCCTAACCACGTGGCTCAAAAGGTTACCCTCAAGTTATTAGTAGCTGAAGAGTCTTGCCATATAGTCCCTCCGTCTCAATTTAAGTGTCCATTACGGTTCTCCGTGTTATTTTTCAATGGCTTATTATCTCTTAACATATATTATGTTTTATATTTTTAAAATCATTGTCTTATAAATTTTTTTTTTGAACAGAGTCTTATAGAAATAATTAAGATCTATCAAACAAAATCCATATTGTATAGTTTTAGCGATATACATTGAGAGATATAAGTAACTAAAAATGATACGCAAAACCGTAGTGAACACTTAAATTGGGGACGGGGGAGTATACCATTCGAACCTATTATAATTTCCCGATGTGGTACTCTTCATCATTCATAAGTGGGTTCTCACATTTAATTTGTCACTGGTTATGGATCAATGCCAAGTGATACTACAAGAGCACCAAAATGAATTTTTGAAAAGAAATGATGAGGACATTTATGTCACACCCCACCAAGAAAAGATTTCCGAACAGAGGCCTCCAACTTGATCAAATTTGTGTCCATCCGTCTAATCCCATCCCCTCTCTTTGTTTGAGCGGAAACACTGCCGACACGGACTATTGTGCACAGATATGTGCACAGTTTTTTGTGAGGCCTACTTTTGGGTTCCGCACAAATAATTCGATCCGTTCATTAATTTTAAAATATTTTTTTGAGGGACTCTGTTGAAAATCAGCTCGATAGGATACATGTAAGTGCTTGATTCAATCTTACAACTTTAAATTCATCCGAAATTCTGAATGAAAAGTTGTAAGATTGGATCAAGCACTTACATGTATCCTATCGAGCTAATTTTTTTCGGGGTCCATCAAAAAAATATTTTAAATTTAATGAACATATTAGATCATTTGTGTGAGACCCAAAAGTGGGCCCCACAAAAAATCTGTGCACATTAGGTTGTGTCATTAGCACGGTTCTTCTTTGAGTGGGTACATAGACAAACCTTTCCAATAGTGGAAGTGGGACGAGGCTATGGTTGAAAGAGGTACTTTTCCTCTACTGGCATCAGTACCTCAAGGTAGCAAGGCAGGCCCCGTCTCTCGATCTCTTGGAAAGTATAGAAGTATTTTGTGTTGGTGTGACACCATACAAACGTGCTTTTATATGTGGTGTCATGGTCTTACTTATGCTCAGTCGTGTCGATAGAAGACGGGGCCGAAACTGAGCTGGCTGACCACTCAACGTTGCCAATTCGGCCTCGGCCTCGGCCCAATCTCATGCATACACGGCTAAGCATGAGTGTAACTGTAAAACCACGGATGACGGCACATCACACAAAAATACTTTCTCCACTCTCCCCCACTTTACAAAAGTACTGTATTATATTATGTGGATAATGGACTGAAAAATTGAAGTCCGTGGGCCCACTCATTTATTATTCTTACCCCTTTGCCATTCTTTCTGATGCATTTTGGTGTGAATTATGAAAGGGCAGCATTAGTACAAGTGAACAAAATAAGGAATTAAACTTTGTTTTCCCCAGTCAAATTTCAACAGCTGCATTTTGCCTGTCAAATAACCAAAAGCTAAAGGACAATGCTAATTTGAGCTTTTACCCACCATGCAAGTTGGTATTTTGCAACCTTTTTGTTTTGGGTTTCTGTTTTTCATTTGAGGGAATTTAAATCATGCACAACTCTGCAAGTAAACTGCTTTTTAAGGTTATATAGAAAAAATAAATGTCAAAGTCATCAAAAGTAGTGTAAATTGAGAATTAAAGGCCTCGAGTAAGACAATAATTCAACAACTAAGAATTTTTTGAAACACTAATAAAGGAAAGTGATATACATATATAGTTTGTGACAAAGATGACATGGGAAGAACGCAACCGGTAAAATTGAGAATAATTGAGGGTAAGTGAAATGTCACCGGCCAGAAAAATGTGTTTCGATCTTCAGTTCATAGAGACGAAGGGAAAAAGAAAAAGAAAAAGAAAACTGGAAAAATCAGGAAACCAAAATGAAAGAAAATAGAATGAATTTTCTTCTATTTCTATTTGGGTTGGGAAATGGAGAATAAAAAGCACTTGTATTTGTTAAAGTGAATAATAGATTGGTTACTTAATTATATAAATTGAAATATATATACATACGTAATTTTATTTCTCTCATATTTTTCTATTTCATTGATTAATCACCAAGACCTAAAATAGCACTAAAGTTGTCATGAGTTGTCTTACTGGTTGTAGTTTAAACCAACTTAATTCATTTCTTAAAAACTAAGGGCCATTTTTTTTTATCGGGGAAAAAAATTCATTAATTACAAAGTTACGAAAGCCAAGAAAGGCATACATTCCAAGCAAATAGAAAACACAGCGAAGCCGCGCGAGGCAAAAATCCTATGAGGGATTTGCCGAGGGTTATAGAGGTACTAGCATGCAAATACCGGCAGTGCATACATATCACGGCTGGTAAGCATTTTGTGACAATTCAATGGATTTACAATAGTTGAAGCATGGAGAATAAATAGACACAGTTAGTGTAACGTCCCTAATTTTGGGAACGTTAAATATATAGACATTTTTATTGAAAACTTAAATAGAGTCTGACTCATTATTACATTATAACTCTCACAAGAGTACTTTTATTAAACACGGAAGGAGAAAACTAAGGTTCATATCTACTGCTCCGCCTGCTCCTCCATCCTAGCCAGCTCTTCGGCTCCGAAAGCCTCCAAAGTGTAGAGTTCACCATGTTCGTCTACAAGGTCTGACACATTATACCGGCGTCACCACCAATATAATATGTCAAGGTCACCAAAGGTAACACCATGCGTTACAAAAGCTCAATAGAATAATCACACACTTGCTAACCCATAACTTACAAACAGCAGATCATAAAATTAACGATTTCCACATGCATGTTTAACAAATCAATTGACACATCCACATTCACTATTCAACTAACGTTGGTGTCATGATTTCTGAGTTTCTCCTACGCGTCTTGTCGTAGACTGTGTCACCATTTTTCATATGCCAAATCAATATTTCCAAAATTGTTTTTACACACCCAACCTCGGTTCCGCCGTTCCGGTCTCCCGAGTATCCTCATAATGGTTCCGCCGTCCCGGGTTCCCATTAGCACACAAAACTTTGCATTGACTCCTCTCCGCGGATAACCAAGCTACACACCCAACCTCGGTTCCGTCATTCCGGTCTCCCGAGTATCCTCACAATGGTTCCGCCGTCCCGGATTCCCATTGGCACACAAAAACACACACCACACAATGGGCTACCACGTCCGGCCACATTGCGGTTTTGAAAACATTTTCCCTTTCAAAACACACATTTCGTTAACAACACCCTAAGTGTCATGTTTCTACTTTCTCGATTTATGTGTCTCGTTTTCATGCAAGGACTCCGCGGCAGGACTTTCCACGTAGTTAAACATAAATCATTCATTGTAATCTTGAAACTAAACTAGCAAAAAATCATCCCACCCTAAATTACCTATCATGTTCAAATTACTACTTAAAGCATAACGCCACATGTACGGACACCTTTGGGGTGGGAACCACTTATGCGTTAGCACAAAACAACACAAGGAATTCTATCATTTATGTATTCATGTTCATAATCATCCTTAAAATCAAAATACGAATACTTCCTAATCAAACGATAATTTCTTATCTCTCAAAATCCGTTCTTTCTTCTTTTTGGGAAGTTCAAAACAACATATGCTTATTCGGAGTAAAATTCGATTATTTCAACGTATTCATACTTCCTTTCATGATTTTAGCAAAATAAGTTTATTAGCTATCTTTCTTCATGCTTTTCAAATAATACAAGCAATATACTTACTTCTATTTATATTTGGAGTAGAGAGTATAAGTATTCTACTTATACTTAGTGTTAGAGAGTAAGGACATTCTACCGTTCTTCTTGGTAGTAGGGCGGCTACGAGAAGTAAGTTGGCTATCGGACGGAGTGACTTTCTACGGTAAGCTTCCGGTAGTTTTGAAAGACAAAGATTTCTCTCAAAACTAGTTCTTCACTATACTACTAAACTTTTTGGATCGAGAGAGTGGTCGAGTGGTGGTTTAGTGGCGGCCTATGATAAGTTTCTTGAAGAACTTCAAGAAGAAACTCAAGAACACCAAGAACAAGAAAGAACAAAGAACAAACACAAGGATTTCTAGAGAGAGATGTTGAGGGATGAAGGTGTGAGTTGAATGGCAAGTGAGGGGTCCTATTTATAGCAAAATTTGGCTCTCTCTCTCTCTCCCTCTCATAGCCGGCCTCCCTCTCCCTCTCTTTCTCTCATTTTTTTGCTCCATGGTCTTGTCCAATCAAGCCTTTCAAGCATGCCATGACTTGTCAATCCAATTTAGGTTCAAAATCTAGGTTATCATGAAGGGTTTTGGCCTTGTCTTGTCCTAAGAGGGTTTACTTACAAGGAAAAAGAAAATGACTGGCTAGGTTTATGTTTAAAGAAGCCTAGAAATGGATTGTCAAATTGTACTTAGATTGAGTGTGAGGTTGGCTAAAAGAGATAGCTTGTTAGAGTGTATAAACACATGCACACACTCATTCTCTCTCCCTCCCTCTCTCCTCTTTCCCTCTCGGCTTTCTCTCTCGCTCTCTCTCTCTAGTACTATGTATATGTTATATATATAGTCTCTTTCTCCTAAGGACTACCTCATTTAACAAAATAAGGACCTCCCTTTCCCGATCAAATTTTGATGATCCGAGCCGCTCAATGTGTTCAGAATGTGATTTTAAAGGTACCCGCGAGAAATCAGCAAAAAAAAAAAAATCGGGAAGAGTTTCATCCGAGCAGTTTTTGTTATGTTTTTATCAAACGGTTCAAATAAAAACTACTCAAATCAAGTCCTTCCCGGTCATTTTTTTTGCCGATTTCTCGTGGGTACCCTTAAAATCACATTCTGAACATATTGAACAGCTCGGATAATTGAAATTCGATCGGAAAATGGGAGAAATGGGGAGGTCGTTATTTTAGTTAAAATAAGGACCTCCTCATTTGAAAATAACTGTATATACACACACACACACACACACACACACACACACACACACCTAGAGAAAATCTAGGGAAGTAAGCCTTGGAGGGTGACTTATTAGGTTCAAGGCTATTAGTCATAGGTTTGCATGCATGACAATGCTAAATTTGCTTCTTTTGGAAGCAAAATGATTACTTCTAGTGGTCTAATGGTTCCATTAAGGTTGGAGGGGTTCACAAGGCTCAAAGATGGTCAAAAAGGTTCATCTAAGATTAGGAAAATGTAACTAGGTGAGGTGGTAGTTGGGTTTCTCTAACTAATTGGTTGAAAGCTAATTTTACTTGCCAAATAGGATTTCTAGCTAAGAAATATAATTTTCAAGAATTAATTTACTCACTAGGAAAATATACAAGTGTTTTTTCAAGCATATTTGTCCTTGGAAAAGGACTAGATTGTCCGAGGGTAGGAGTTTTAATTTTAAACATCTCAAATCTAATTATGACGGATTATTAGAAATTAAAAGGAATTTTAAAAGCAATCCAAGTAAATAAAAATGAAATTCGAATATTTAACAAAATTTTTATTTACTAAAAATCAGAGTCGTTATAGTTAGAAATCAAATAAGACGAAAGTGGGTGGAGTCAGTATAAGAAAATGGTGAAAAAATTTAATTTTGTCACTAAATGAGTATATTTGTGACAAAAAAAATAAATTCGTCACTAATTTGATCAATTGGTGATGAAATTTTTTGTTGTCGTTCAATGAGTATATTGGTGACGAAAAAATAATTTCGTCGCCAAATTTTCATCTCTAAATGTACCTTTTGGGGATTAAAAATGCATTTTGTCCCCAAATGTATTTCGGACATAACTCTTTATCAGAATTCTAATTGAGATAATTCAATTTGGGTTTAAACAATAACACAAAAGGCTACAATTTTGATAAACTTTAATGATTAAAGATTCAAAATGGCATTCAAAATAAATTTTAATGTTAAACATTTATGTTATATATTAAATATTTCAAATATATTCCAAAAAATTTGTATGGTGTAGTTGGTTGAAGGATAGCGCGCAAAGGGTTGGATTGCTGAAAGACCTAGGTTTGGACCCCAGGAGATGCAACAAAGTGGGATTATTTTTCCCATATGAAAACATCTTTGGCGACAAAAGTTTTCGTCGCCAAATACTTATATTGGTGACGAACACTTTCGTCTCCAATGGGTGACCTTTGACGGGGAATTTTTTCGTCGCTAAAAGTATCTATTTCGTCTCCAATGGGTCACCTTTGGAGAGGAAAATTTTCGTCATCAAAAGTTACTATAGGTGACCAAACAAGAATATTTTCATCAACAGGTGACTTTTGGAGACAACCTATAGGTGACAAACTAATTTTCATAACCTATACTATTTTTTTTTTGCTCAGCAAAACAAAGATTTTATAAACTCGAAAAGGGTATATCAAAGAAACCCACTAAGCGGTAACGCTTAGATGATACAGAAAAATAGAAAAGCAAACAAGAAGACAAAAGGCCATCCAACAGAGAGTTGGACAGCACCACACCTCACAAACCCAGCGATACTATTGGTAACCAAAAAATATGCATTTTGTAACGATTTAATTCATCTTTGAATACAAAATTTCCTGTAGTGAGTGTTACGAATACTAAATATATATATCGTTATGTTACGAAAAACGACATATATATATATATATATATATATATATATATATATATATATATATATATATATATATATAAAAGTGTCACAAAGCTTATATTATGAAAAACCGAACAATATCTCGGTTTTTAAAATTATCACAAAGCATAGTACGTACCAACCAAATGTGAGAGGGAATAAGATGTGAATTGGTCAAAATCAGAAAATTTCACAAATAATTTCATGGATTTCTTTTGAAAACTACAATTATATTTCAAATATCAAGATCCAATTTCGAGGTTGAATGATGTGCAAAGTTGGGTTGGGTTCAAGGGGACGCGGGGGGCTGCTGTCCCAATTTTGGGGCCCACCCCGGTCTCGCTCCGATGATCTGAATCGTTCATTTTGTAGAGCTCGTCGAGTAGAACAACTATGCAAAAAATAAGCTTAATTGGATATCATTAAATATCTGATCAGAGCCCATATAACTCTCAGTCCATGGGTTACAGTGGATTTGATCCAGTGTTTCGGATCCATTCTTTTTAAGATAAAAAGGTTCCGATCAGGTACTTAATGATATCCAATTAAGCTGATTTTTTGCATAGTTGTTCTACTCAACGAGCTTTACAAAGTGAACGATTCAGATCATCGGAGCGAAACCGAGGTGGGCCCCAAAATAGAGAGCAGCAGCATGCTGCTGTCCCCTTGGGGGCAGCAGCCCCCCTCCCTCCGGTTCAAGGTGTCCAATTGCTCATATATATATATATATATATATATATATATATATATATATATATATATATATATATATATATATATATAGGAATTTTCAAGTGAGGGATCCCTCATTTTAATTGACTTTCATTTCCCGATGAAATTTTAAAAATCCGAACCGTTCAATGTGTGCAGAACGTAATTTTAAGTGTCCCCGCGAGAAATCAGCAAAAAAAAATGACCGGAAAGGGCGTCATCCGAGCAATTTTTTTGAACCATTCAATGAAAACTGCTCGGATGAAGCTCTTTCCGGTCATTTTTTTTTTGCTGATTTCTCACGAGGACCCTTAAAATCACGTTCTGATCACTTTGAGGGGCTCGGATCATCGAAATTCAATCGGGAAGGGGAGTCCCGCATTTTAATAAAATGAGGGATCCCTCACCGGAACTATATATATATATATATAGTGGCGCAAATATATTTAAGCTAGTTAGGGTGTTCATTTGACAAATAGCAACTCCACTATAATTGGCCAACCCCGGTTCAAAAAGAGGATCAAAAGAACGGATGTGAATTGCTTGCGAATAAAATATATGGATTCACCCAATTATGTGCCTTTATTATTGCAAGCGAATAATGAATAATATTAGCATAATAATAGAAACAATTGAAATAATACAACTTATAAAATGGTAAAAAGGAGATTTTTTTTTTTAAACTTAGTATTATAAAATACATGAGAGTAAGAAAATTTCTATGACTTGGATGGATATTAATAAATGGCATGATAAGAAAATAAGAAATTTGTAAACAAAGTCGGGAAGATGACAATTACCTATGGAGTGGTTGCTGCTATTTTGACGGGCCATCTTACACCGCGAGCCTCTTTCGCACCATTTCTTTGATTTGGTTTGCATTTGTTCGTTCATTGTCATCGGTTCGACCAAAACATATCAAGATGTGTAATAAAAAAATAGCAAAAAGATGAGAGAGAAAATGATAGTACATAATCATTAAGCTGTTAATTACCTAGCTATGGGGTGGTTGGTGTCGGACGGATTCAGTGTAGGAACATGGTGGTCACATGACCCATTTGAAAATTGAGCCCCAAAGAAGGGACCCGAAGTTCATGGAAGTAATATATATAAAATAGCCCGAAAAATGCCTAAACTGCTTGAGGTTAACACAAAGGGCTAACAACTTTTATGCTTATCAAAATTCAAATTGGGTGACACAATATAAGTATTTTGGACCGAAAAAAAGACTAGGTCTACTCGAATCGACGTCGTTTTATGTTATTGTATTTTAATAATTTTCTTTTTGCGATTGTTCATTTCTTCTACTCCCTCCGTCCCAATTTAAATGCCTACTATGGATTTCATGCATTTTTAAGCCCAAAAAAAAAAAAAATACATATTATTTTTTTGTTTTCTTACACCAAATTAAAGTGAGAATGCACAAAAATTCGTAGGGGACATTTAAATTGGGACGGAGGGAGTAGATATTATCTTATTTATTAATTTCATGGGTTTACTAGATTTTTTTAATCTCTTATCATTACATACTTGATCAAACGTAAAATACCATTCTAATAAAGAATCTACGTCCCGATGAAGGGACTTTCAAAATTGGATAGATCCAAAAATTTACAAGAATGATTAAAATACCAAGCACAACAAAATAAACGATACCGATCGTTGTAATTGTGTTGTAGTCGTTTGGCTATTGTACATTAAACTATAGCACAAGACCTTGGTTCAGAAAAAAATAAATTCAATGCATACATTTTATAGGTAGTGGTCAGCTATTTTTTTGAATGATCAATCTAAACCTTTAGCATTTAATGTCTTATCAATTATATCATTTTTGCCAAAATTGATGATAATCAGATGTCAACAACTATACGATCGTAACACATTCGGTGGTTCCTAAGGCATTAAAGTCCTACAGTGCACAACTTGAGGGCCGCTTGAACTATATATATATATTTTAAATTGGAACCGTCTATCTTATACTCCCTTCGTCCCTTTTTTAAAGTCTAGTATTCTATTTTGGGCTGTCCCTTAATAAGTGTTCATTTTGTAAAATTAGTGAGTAAAAGTTGGTATATTTTCCATTTTGCCCCTAAAAGTAGATTCCATTTTGAAAAGTTAGTGAGTAAAAGTATAATAATGATGCCTCCATAGAGAGTAAGTAGGGAAAGCGGAGATAAAAGTTGATGTGAAATATGTAATGATGATATTTTCTTAATAGTAAGTTGGAGTTACGAAGCGGAACACTTAAAAAAGAACGGAGGGAGTAAGTAAGAAGGATTAAACAATTTCTGCCAAGAATAAAGTAAATCTCTTATCATTACATACTTGATCGAACGTAAAATATCATTCTAATAATGAATCTGCGTCCCGATGAAGGGGCTTTCAAAACCCGATAAACCTAAAAATTTATGAGAATGATTAAAACACCAACCGCAACAAAATGAACGGTATTGATCGTCGTGATTGTACTGCGGTCATCTGGCTACTGTACATTAGACTATAAATAACATAAGACATTGGTTTAGAAACAAGTAAATTGAATGTATAGATTTTAATGGTAGTTGCTGGCTCATTTTTTCGAATGGTCAATCTAAACCGTTGGGATTTGACGTCTTATTAATTATATCATTCTCGCCAAAATTGATGATAATCTGATCTCAGCAACTATATGATCGTAAAATATTCAATAGTTCCAAAGGCATTAAAATTTTATAGTGCACTACTCAAGGGCCACTTGAGCTATTTTTTAAAATCGGAACCTTTTATCTTTTACATAAGAGGGATCAAATCATTCCTCCCAAAAATAAAGTAAATCTATTGTCATTACATACTTGATCAAATGTAATATAACATTCTAATAATGAATTTTCGTACCGATGAAAAACTCCATACCCAACAGAGATGCACTTCGGGTCACCAATTGTGAAATTGTTGGCGCCAAATATTCCGCCAATGTAAAGACTGTTGGCGACATCAAATTGTGTCGCCAATACATACCCAACGGCGACGCATCTCGCGCCACTGAATGTGAAGACTTTTGGCGACATCAAAATGTGTCGCTAATATATATCCAACGGTGACACATTTTTGTTGTGTTGCAAATCCTTGTCGCTGAATGTGAAAATTATTGGCGACATCAAAGTGTGTCGCCAATACATACCCAACAGCGACATATTTTTGGTTGTGTCGCCAATTCTTGTCGCCAAAGGTCAGATTTGTTGTAGTGTTTTGAGGCGGAGAGAGTTTATATATGTTCACCTGCCTAACATGCATTTGAATTGTCCAACACCTACCCCACCAAAATTTTTGAAAGAAAATAATGATAGATTTAGAAATACTTTGATAGAATATTTTACACCCTCGTTGTATTTTCACTAGCAAATTTTAAGTGTCGATTATATGTTAGTACAATTTATTTTACTGTTTGTCCACCCAATCCTAAAATCATGCGTACGTCCTTGACGACATCAAAACTCAACTTGTCAGAAGCTTGTTCGCTAATTAAAGAAGCCAAACTCGTATTAGCCCGTTCAGACAAATAAACCACAGTGGCTTATTTTTTGTCCTTATTCAAATTTTTTTCATATCACTTGGCTTATTGTCATTTTTTGGGGATTATTGCATCCTCACGACAAGAGGAATCTAAAAAGTAAAAAATTTTGACCGAAATCCAATTTTTTTTGAATAAAGACAAAAAATTGGCTTATTGATTTACTTTTGTCATTATTCAAAAAAAATTGGATTTCGGTCAAAAAATTTTCCTTTTTAGATTCCTCTTGTCGTGAGGATGCAATAATCCCCAAAAAAATGACAATAAGCCAAGTGATACAAAAAAAATTTGAATAAGGACAAAAAATAAGCCATTTTGGCTTATTTGTCCGAACACCCCAAGCTTTACTACTTCATATTCCTTTGAAAGAAATTAATGTCTGCAAGTCAAACCCAATATAGTTACCGGAAAATTATTGGTACAGACTACATTTGCACAAATCTAACCACACTCTCTCACATACAGAAATGTGGCCAAATTCGTGCAAATGTAGTGTGTATATATATATGTAGCTTTATTGTATAGTTACCGGTCAAGAAGACTCATAGTTTCTTGCATTCAAGAAAGTAGAAAAAGGTCATATTCAGTGCACTATATAACTCATTGATTCTTGCATTCAGTGAAGAGTCAAAGAACAAGTAGTAGGTTAATTGAAGCCTCGACGTCACACGTAAAGAACAATGATCAAACATCCTATTTCAGAGTAAAGACGTCTGAATACATAATCTCGTAATTAAGGTCGTGTGTATTGTTGGGATTTAGATGTATTTGTAAAAACTTTGTGAATGTGGCTAGACCAAGTATTACTAGTATATATTCACTAGTTGTTAGTGTGCATTCATTAGTTCTAGTATAATACCCAAGAAGAGGTATTAGTGAATATTCACTAGTTCTAGTATAATATCCAGGAGAGGTATTAGTGAATATTCATTGGTTTCCTTTTGAGAGATATAAGTGAATATTCACTGATTTCCTTTTTGCTACTAAAACGTGTTCTTAAAATATCTAATGATTGATTACAAAACCTATCCTTATTTAGTACGGTAATTGAACTGATTTGATTTTCTTTCCAAAAACCAAATCCTTAGACGCACCTTCTTCCCCCATATATTCAGACTTTCAGAATCATTGAAAGCATAGAAAAACATCTCCCTTTCTATTTGAGTTCAACCAATAGGGTCGATATTGTGTTTTGTTGTGTCAGTTTTCTTCTGTGCAGGCCGAACAGAGGTTGTATTATGGGATGTTTTATCCTAAGGACGGCGTGGTATTTAACGAACTGTTTGCACAATCTGGGCAGAGTCGCGAAACCTCTTAAAGAGAGCGATCTAGTCCGCGACTCAACCCAGACGTTATTCTTCGATTGGTAATATTCTGTTTTCGATTACAAATTCTTGAGGTATCCCGTTCCTTATTTACAGCGCTTATCCAACATGTAATTCTATGAGCTTAAGATTGAGGCCAAATTATCGTGTATCCGGATTTTTATTTTTATTTTTTGGTAAAATTTGTTATTCAACAAATGCAGAATTGACCAATTGTTGCATTTAATTGTTAAAAATGTGATCTAGTATTTGCTTCGATTCCTCCCTCCTAAACTTTTTAACTTTCATTCACTTTTCGACACTTAATTTTTTAGCTTTCAACTTCAATTTCAATTTTATCAAACAACACCTTATAGTGTCACGTGATTCATACGCACGAGTAATTTTCCAGAACAGGACTCAAATAATGACTGATGATCAGTTGATGGTCTGGGTACGGGATCAATTGTCCTTCAACCAATTGGCTTCTGATTGCCAAATTGGTGGGGTCGATTCGTTATTTAATGACAAATCTTGGCTTTTGCAAGTTTCTGTACTCAAGCCCATTTGCAATTGACATTTATCAAATTTTTGGATTTGTCTCCGTAGTGGACCAAATAAGATGAACTCCCTTCCATACATGGATCCTCCATGTTATTTTCTTTCCCCAACTAATGTGGATATCTCAACTAATTTCTTAAAGGCAAATCCCATCATCAACTAGGGGGAAAGCCTTTAAAGGCGGTACAAATTAATTAAGTCTTGTATGAACTAATCCCATCCTCGACAGGGGGACCTTCAGTGCACTAATGAATTATGGGAGATGATGTGCACCTACATACGCTCCATCAAGATCTTTTCATTGTGATCGATCTAAACTGTTCAGTTTGTAAAATTCACCAAACCCTATAATTGCATTGAAAATCAAGTTTGTCAGACATTGGTTACTAGTTCATCGAGGTAGATTTCTCCAATCAATTTAATTTTTTTTCATGGATAGCCTTCTCATCAAAATCTACAACTTGGGTTTGGATCACAATGATCAAGTTTCGGTGGAGCATATCAAGTCGCACTAGACTCTGTAGTGCTTTGGAACTACAAAGACCCCTTGTCCGTCACAAGAGTTAATAGCACTTAAAAGTTTTTTTCAAACTTGAGACCTGGAGAGGAGCTAGCAAATACCTGAGTTTCATGCCATGACCACCAAGCCAACCCTCTTCGTGCTCCTTAAACAAGGCCGGCTCTAACATCATGTGAGGCTTAAAGCGAACTTTTTCCAACAGGTCCTCAATCTACTTTGCATAGTTAAAAATACCTAGAAAAATATCTTCATATAGAAGTCATTACAATCATTTGAGAGCATAGGTACCCAAAATCGATGACCATTACAATTTATCAAAAAATTGTCATTTAAAAATTACTCTTCTCACATTTTTAATTAATTTATGGATCCATAAAATTGGGGACCCTCAAAAATTGGGGGTCTAAAGTGGTGATTTTACAAGCTTAGCCCAAAGCCAGCTCTGTTCTTACAAAAAATATTGGTGTGTGCGGCCCACAACTGTACCCGAGTTGGTTTCCTCATGTGTTACGAAAGGTGAACTTCAGAGATGGAGCCATATACGAGGCTTATGGGGGCCACGGCTCCCGTGTAGTTTTGGAGTTTTTAAAAAACACAATAATAATATTAAGATTTTTTGTTTTTTGTTTGGTAAGAGCAACTATATATCTATATTTTTTGTATTGGGTGTTATTTAGACATTTAAATACTTTAGACTATTTTTGTTTTGGGTCCCAAAATCCAACATCTCTCTCTGCACACTGTCTCCAAACAGTTTTTTCTTCAATTATTACTCTCGTTACTCTTTCTATCTCTCTCCACTCATTATCCAAAAAAATCTCCCTCAAAACTCAAACCAAATAAACTATCAGATTCCCGAACCTTGAAATTTCAAAATTTGTTGTTCATAGTTCGGCCCCCACTTTTAAAAAAATCCTGGTTCCGTCCCTGGTGAACATCTCCTTAAAATTGATCAAATGCCAAAATCATGTTTTTCTTTAATGGTAAAATATGCCAAAATCATGTTTTCTTCACTAATTAAAATGGATGCACCTGTAATATCACACTCGTGGTTCAAAATGAAGAGCAAGAGATACGTGAAAAAATCACAACCAATGTTATTGTTCAATTAACCTGAAATGGAAAGAATCCGAACGTTTTGTTTTGCCTTTCAACATATACATTATTGACAACATGCATTTATTTCGTGGTATTTTGAGGGGGTACTCTAAATTAAGGCATGTGAAAGCGATAATTCAGGCCTTACCGGAGAGACAGTGCAGGATCTGAAAGGTACAAGACCATGCAATGGGCCGTGATGGTTGTGGCCTCTTTAAATTCCTTTAGATGAAGATGCGGGTGTCCTAATGAATGCATTGCCTTTGGAGACATTTTCCTTGACTAGCAGAGGCTTTTACTGGATGGAGGGTTTTCCGGGGAGAAGAAAAAAAATGGAGGGGAAGGACTTTCTTTGACCTTTTTTTTGGACGGTTAAAGAGGTAAGAGAGGGTGTGAATCAAGAACTCCTTACAAAGCCATTTTTATTTCTCACAAAAAAGTGGTGAGATTTGGTAAGAAGAGAAAGTGAAAAGGTGTATCCAAATGAAATCGATGGTAATAAAATATACTCATTTCTTTTCCTTTCTCATCATTAAGAAGAACAAAACATCTTTCTTTTCATTTCTTACGCAAGTAACCAAAGGGGCTGTTAATTATGATCAATGGATGACGATAATGCTAGGACAACATTTGTCGCTGCCACGATCATTCTACTGAAATCACGTATTCGCCCTTTGAATTTCCCGTCTCGAGCAACTACACGTGACTGTCACCTCAATTGTCCCTCAATTTTCTTCTCCCCCCTTGAACCACTGCTCGCACGATCATCTCCGCGTCCACTCTCTGTCTCTACCAAACTTCTGATGTAGAGAAGATCAGCCATCCACATTTCAATCAGGAGATCACTAAAAATTCACCATCGCCACACCGGTTTCATCAATGTATGTCCCTTCCCCAACTATAATTGTGATGTTTGGCAAATCGAGCCCCGTCCGGCTGCGTTCACTGTCGTCTGGACAGTTGAACACAAATTGGAATTTGGATGGTGGTCAAGCCCATGTAGACGGGAGCAATGCGGGTGAAGCGAACAACTTTGTTTTTAGGGTTTTGTTATAGTTTTTTTTTTTGATCGGCACAAGATGAAATTTTATTAAAAACAAGGAAAGGAGAAGGGGATCCAACAAAGAGTTTGGAAGCTTTTGTTATAGTTAAAAGCCCAATATGGTTAGTTTTGGTTTGGCAAAAGCTCACTTGTTATGAATACTTGTATTGAGGCTCCTTATTTGGTGTGAGAGTAAATATTTGGGGGGGGGGGGGGGGAGCGCTTCTTGTTCTTCGGCAATGGACGACTCATATTTCATTTCGGCAATGAACAGATGGACGGCTGAGATCTATTCTCATTGCCAAAATGGACAAGCGGATGGTGACAACATGTTGTTGTCCCCTAACCTAAGGGACAACAGGGTCCTGGAGTTGTCAAGAGTATAATTAAGAAAAGTTACCCCTCTCTCTAACAGCTTAAGCTTTTAGATGAGTTGATGGTCAACAATCTAATATAAGGCTTGGTGAGATTTGAGAGGGGTTGCTGTAGAACTTTTCTTTATAACTTCTTTGAGCATTCGTTTGCCTTTATTTTAATTCTAGATGTAACGTTGGTAAAATTAAATACTTGAAATTCAACAGATTCCTTGTTTTCTTCCTTTTTTTTTTGTTTGTTGAAATAATGGAAATAAATAAATTTTTTTCCTTAACCCCCCTTTTTTATAAATATGTTAGTGGAAGTCATCAATCGACTGTCGATGGAGTATTTATTACTTGATACATGATGTCAACTTATTCAAAGCGCAAATACATGCATGATTTCAGTAGCATGGTCGAGGCAGCAAGAAATGTTATTGTGGCATTATCATCACCCTTATTAAATTGGAGTATCTTCTAGTTTGGTCTAGTTTTGGAATCGGCAACAGGTCGGCATGAAATGATTCATCATGCCATATGGGCTCAGTGCAGTTTTCCAGTGACTGAAATCGTTCATATTTTAATTCTCTTCGAAAATTATGGTGCTGCAAGACATTAGCTAAATCAGACATTAATAGATATATCAGCTGTCCACGTATCTGAAAGAAAAACAAATAGATGGAGGAAGTTTGGACGCCAGAGTTGCCGTTTATCTTGTCATTTAAGAATGTGACTTTGACATAGCTATCCAATCTTTAATCGAGCTATTTTCATTTTTTTTTTTTTTGTCAAAAGTTTAGAAATTTCATTGATAACCAAAAGAGAACAGCCAATCAAGCAATAGGCTCCAACGAATAAAGACCTACGGCCCAAACTCCTTCCAAAAGCCACCGAGGTACAATCCCTCACACAAAACTCACTCCATCAACAACAAAGAAAGAAAAACACACTACACCCAAAAGGGTTAGGAAGACCCCCGAAGGGAAGAAACACCTGCAAGCTGGACATCACAGCAGAAAACTAGAAAGAAAAAGAAAACCATCAGTTGTGCCAGATCAGACAACCCAACCTTCCCTTCTCTAAATCAACTCTAGATCGGACCCTGTTCTCCAACCTCTTGACTCTAGACTCTGCAACCCGACCCCCTGGTCGCCGAAACATTTATAGCAAGGCATCACGGTTGGATCTAGATGGGGTCCCGGCTGCGGACGACTTCGAACTAGTTGAGGCGATCTCAGAACTTCAAAATGTCGGGAAAGAGGTTGCACTCGAGGATTTGTTCAATGGCGGCGATGAAGGCAACCAGAGGGAGGTGAGACAGAGAGGAGGCAGTGAAAAAGAGGACGACGGAGGAGATCAACGGAGATGTAAAACGAGAGGCGGAGGAAACGTTAATGGAGAACGCCCCCCTCCCGCCGCCCATAATAGGGTGGAAATCCTAGGGGTAGGGGTGTAAACGAGCCGAGCCGAACCGAATATTGGCATGTTCGAGCTCGGCTCGATCAGAATTCGTCTGGCTCGAGCTTGGCTCGAGTTCGAATCGAGCCGAAAAATCTTGGCTCGACAAAAAATGTACAAAGCTCGAGCTCAGCTTGTTAGTATTCGGTCTGGAATAATATTCGAGCCAGCTCGGCTCGAATTCGAGCTCAAATTCGTCAACTTTTCAGCCTTAATATTGAAAAATTGGCTAAACGAACCGAGTCGAACTGAATATTGGCATGTTTGAGCCGAACCTATATATTTCGAACCGAGATCAACCTGTTCGCGAACCTATATATTGGCATGTTCGAGCCGAGCCGAGCCGAGCTGAACCTATATATTTCGAGCCGAGACGAACCTGTTCGAGCCGAGCCCTACTAGGTTTGAGTTCGGCTCTTTTATCAAACGAGCCGCAAAATCGAGCTCAAACTCGCTCATTTATCCTTCGAACCGAGCAGTACTCGCAAGTTGCTCAGCTTATTTATAGTTCTACCTAGGAGGGGGAGCGGGGGAGGAGAGGCGGCTAAGGCTAGGAAGAGAGAGAGAGAGAGAGCTAGTGAACCCCCTTCAGTACTCCTCGCTATTTTTATTTACAGTTTTGCTTCTTTGTGAAATCTAAAATGTAAATGATTTCTGTCAACGTTGTGGATCTTGGGCGAAATCATAAACAGGATCAAATTGGACTGAATTGAAGAATGGAGGAGTGGACGGGAGCCTGGTCTTAATGAATGAGTGCACCTAGACTAAAAACGCTAAACTTTCACCCTTTTTCACTCATTTTTTTGTACTAAGAAAAAAATAGGGATGTACCCCCCCTATCAAAACAAAAGTGGCGGGGTCAAAAAGCCTCCCAGAATTGGTATAGGATGACTCCAAAATTCTAAACAACACACCCCCTCTCTCTCTCTCTCTCTCTCTCTCTCTCTCTCTCTCTCTCTCACACACACACACACACACACATACACACATTCATGTGCACTTGAGTTTGGTAACAGCACATATCATGCATCATTTTGTTGACAAAATTCATGCATTTTTCCACAATCCGTACTCTTTAGAAATTCGTTTTCATCCGAAAATAGATGGACGAGGCTAAAGAAACAAAGCTATAATGTCGGCCTTTAGGAAAGGTCTGTTGGTGGCAAGTTGTATCATGAATTTATTTTGGTTGAAAATTCAACGGGTCTAGTATCTTTATTTTTTTGGGCTTTATGAATTATCTACTTGCTCTGTAAATTTTCATTTGCTTTGACTTTATACGAGTGATCCCGTGTAGATAATATTCAAAAACAACTAAATTATATCGAAAAAATATAAAATTCTGTCGAGATTACCAAATGGGTCCCCAAGGAATGTTTGGTTTTATCGATATGGGCTTTGGCCTATTTACCACACGTAGGGCTCGTTTGGATGCGGGATTAGATTTGGAGGTGTTATATAAGAAGGGAGGATTGGATAGTAGGGGGTATTAGTTAATAAGGGATGACCCACATTGATGTGATGTTTATGGAGGGGCATTACATAATAGGTTGTTTGGATGAGGTATTAGAGAAGGAGATTAAATAATACTTGGTTTGGATGGAGGATAAAATAGAAGGATAAAGAAAAGTGGATGATGTAAAAACTTGTTGAATGACGAATTTGCCCTTATTTAGTCCCAAACTTAATTATGTATTTCATTTTATATATATATATATATATATATAAATGCAAATATAATTAATTTTTCACATTTAATCCATAGTAATTAGTTTTACTAATAAATTAAATTTTTAAATAATATTAAAAAATTAAAAATTCGTTTTTTATTATGGTTTTTTTATCCATGCTTATTTTTTTTTAAATGACTTGTCAAAAGTATTAAAATTAATGTTCAGTTTCGGTTGTATATAATTTTTATACCTTTAATTACTAATATTTTTTAATAAAAATATAGTAATTTTTATGTTCAGTTCAGTTTCGGATTATTTTTTCCGATTTTATATATATATAATTACTAAATAAATTACTTTACTATGCATTTTTCATTCCTAGCCGTTCATTCCAAAGCACATCACGTGCTCCCCGTGCATCTCCCCACATCAGATAATTGTTCCCCCAAATAACAACAGTACATCGTTCTTGTCGTCTTCACTTTCGTATCTCTCTCTGCAATACTCATCGGAGAACCCCTCTCTCTCATCATCTCCGACCACTTATTTCTCTCTTTCTCGCGTGCGGGTTCTCTCCTCACTCTGTTCTCCACCAATTCTCTCCCCTCTTTTCTGCGATTTGTAGGGTTCCTACTCCTTCAGGTTTTTGGACAGCGGCGGAGGCGAGTCACGGCGGCGATGAGCAGTAGCAGTGGAGGAAATGGGTACCTCAGTGTGGGAAAGAGGGATTAGGAGGGGTAGATTCGTCCAAAAAAGAGAGGAATTTGGGGGGATTCCCCAACAACTGGTCAAGAGTAGCCCATGGCTAACACCCCCTCAGCCGGTGTTAGCTGGTGCAGTGGAAGACCTTGATTAGAGAATACCCCCTCCCTTTTGGGATTTCAAACGGGGTATAAGGATGGGTCCCAAGTGTTAGAAGGAGGGATAACACAACACCCCTTCACAATACCCCATCCAAACAGGCCCGTAGTGGCGGAGGGAGTGTAGGACAAGTGGGGGCAGAGAGCCCCACTGATTTCTTTTTAAATTTAAATATGTATACGTTTCTTGTTAATTGTATTCATAAATTTACCTTTAATTACTCTAAGACATTTTGAATGTTATTTCGTTGTCAACTTTTTATTTCACGTATTACAATAGTGTCATTTTGATGCCACTACATACTATTTGAAACTCTCTAATGCATACATAATGTCCAAAACTCAAAAGTGCATAAAACTATGAGCTATGTGTTTTGTACTTTAACAATTATTAACAATGGGAGCAAGATTGCGAGTCAATTTTGTCATCATAAACTTTGGCAAATTCCAATGTTGTCCTTTCCATCATTTTGATAATGGGAAATGATGACATGTCTAACTTGTGCGCGCTTATGTGCCGATGCAGGACACACAATCACACAAACAATTCATTTATTTTTATATTCTATGTAAGTTACTTTCTTAATAAATATGTTAGGTTTTTTGCTCTATTCTAACGATGCTCAGTATTGGCTTTGTTTAGAAAATACAGAGAGGAAGAGAGTTTAAAAAAATTTCACTTTCCTTGTTTGGTTGGAGAGGAAAGGGAAGAGAAAATGGCAAAATAAAGTTCTAGGAGTAGTAAAATTTTGCCCATAATTTTATCCCATTTTCTTTTTTAATTATTTTCCCTTCCCTTCCCTCGCTTTTCATGAGTTCCAAATAGAACAAAAAAAAGTTGGTTCAAATGTGTTGAAAAAGTGCTCCACTTGTTTAGATTCCTAGTGTCGCATCTTGGCTTGGGCCTTTGGCCCATTAACCTTAATCTTTTGAGCCTGGGCTTCGGGCCTGCTGGCTTGGGCTTGGGCCAGGGCTATACAAGTCATAATGTTTTGCTCCAAAACATACAGTTGTCACTGGGCTGTAAACGAGCCGAGCTTTGTCGAGCTCGAGCTCGGCTTGTTTATTAAACGAGCCCAAAATTCGAGCTCGACCTCAGCTCGAGCCTTAACAAGCCGAGCTGAGTCATTTACTAAACGAGTCTCTTTAATCGAGCCGAGTCACCCTCAACGAGTCGAGCTGAACTAAACAAGCTAAAAACTTGAGCTCGAGCTCGACTCGTTTACTAAATGAGCCGAGCCTAACCGAGCCGAGCTCGTGAGCTGCTCGGTTCGTTTACAGCCCCAGTGGTGTGCAAGATTGAAGTGTATGATACTTCCAGTTTAACTCTTTGGAACCTTCGGTTTTTTTTTTCCGAGTTAATGTTCATCAGGCTAAAAACTTGAGCTCGATAAGGGCTTGAGCTCGACTCGTTTACTATACAAGCTAAGTTTAGTAAATGACTCAGCTCGGCTCGATAAGGGCTTGAGCTCAACTAGTTTACTATACAAGCTAAAAACTTGAGCTCGAGCTCGGCTTGTTTACTAAATGAGCCGAGTCTAACCGAGCCGAGCCGAGCTCGCGAGCTGCTCGGTTCGTTTAGAGCCCCAGTGGTGTGCAAGATCGAAGTGTATGATACTTCCAGTTTAACTCTTTGGAACCTTCAGTTTTTTTTCCCAAGTTAATGTTCATCAAGCTGAAATTAAGGTCTCATGTGAATGGCTAAAAGTTTGTACTTAATTTTGTTTGCGCATCCAACACGCTGAAATCAGAGAATTGCAATATCCAGAGGCTTTTGTTCTTATTCAGAGTAGTTCTTCTGGTTCATCCGGATCTCTAATGAGAGCAAGTGCTTCACGGTGCCATTCGCATTAATAGCCCTGCAATCTTGAATCACCACAGCTAAATCTATGGCAGGTGATTCAAAATAGAGAACATTCTTAACAATAGCTTCAGCTTCAGATTCCATCACAATCCTATCCAGCTTCAGTTTCAAACGCCAAGTTCAGCCCTTTCCGAATGGCAAATGCTTCCCCGATTCTTGGGCAGGAAATACCTTCTAGTATGCCAAGAGTTAAGGCCAAAATTCCACCATTATAATCTCTAGCAATAACACCTGCCCTCCTGCACGCCTTTCGAAATAGTTGCATCCACGTTTATTTTCACCACTCCCTCCTTCGTCTCTTCCACATAACGGCATCTTTGATACACCATTTGACTTCTGCCTTTCGATTCGCCCACCGATACTCCTCAAAATCTGCATGAGCCTTCGTACTAACGGCCTCCGTAGACCAAAACCGGTATAAAAACACCATCATTCTGCGGTTTCCATATCCACAACAATAGTTCAGACAATAAGCCTAGCCCCCCCTGTTTGGAACAAACCATACGATGTTGGATCCTCCATATATAATTTGTTTTAGTTTATAAAATGTCAAAAAAATATTACTAATATTCTTTTTTCTGGAAACTGAAGGAAACTGTGATGAGTATGACTAATATGTTTTGTGTTTTTCAAATTTTGTTAGTTTTGTATAGGGCTGTAAATGAACTGAGCCGTTTGTGAACTGTTCAAGGCTTGACTCGGTAAAAGTTCGTTCGAGTTCAATTTGTCTACTAAATGAACCGAACCTGAACCTCAATTTTAGGCTCGTTTCATAAATGAGCTGAACATGAACGCAACAGTATTTGATTTGATTAGGCTCGCGAACCTGAAGTGTTTGTGTATCATGGGGATTTTATATAGTTATATAGTGAAAATTTTAAAACTTGTACAAGTCTAAACGTTTACAATTATTAAAAAATTACTTATGTATATGTTTTTATCATTTTATATGTATATGAACATATTTATGTACATAATAAAAAATTTATTTGCAGTTTTAGACCTGTATAAGAGCATAAAAATATGACATTATTGAATCGTTAAGGCTTGTGAACAAGCTCGAGTTCGACTCAAACATGGGCAAGCTCGGTTCGAGTTTGGCTCGTCATAATTTTCATTGAGTTTGGCTCGAACTCGAGTTCACTAAAAAACTTAATGAACGAATCTGAACATTAATCTAATATTCGGCTTGTTTACAGCCCTAGTTTTGTACCAATCATTTTTGGATTAAACAGTCATCTTGACAAGGCAAATCTCCGAAAAATTAAATTTTGACAAAAACTTGAAAACTTCACTAAATGCAAAAAAATTCAAAACAGTTCGATTTATTGAACTTATTTTTTTTCTTCTCTGAACGTTTAGCGAACTCCACTCATATTGTTTTACTTTTTTATACCTTTTGTCAAGACGAATTTTAACATTAAAATATTTTGATCAAATGAAAGTAAAGAAATACTGATTAAAATAGTAAATTAACTTGCCGATGAAAAAAAGTAAATTAACTTAATCCCAAACCGCACGTACGTTCGTAGGACGTGGTTCCATTGGCATTTGGCGGTAAATAGATACTGTCATAACATTTAGGCTCCCTTTGGCCTATCAATCAATTATCAATCAATATACTATAAAAATGTGTTTGAGCATCACAAGTCTTCATACTTCAAACTCTAATTTTCTAGATTTTTCCTTTTATTTTAATTTTTAAAATTAGAAGAGAGATGGAGAGATAGAACGTGTGTGTGAAAGAAAGAGAGAGAACGTGGGGGATTATGTGGTCTGAGAGAGAGAGAGAACATCGGAGGGGAGGAAGGGGGATTGGGAGAGAAAGAGTTGTTTTGTTGTGTATTGTTTTCTTCTTTTATCTATTACTTGCATTACAACTGACAATTACTCCAAGTAAAAGTAAAACGTGGGGTGGAGAAATATTTCAGTGCCAAGCGGACACGACGTGGTGCCCGAGCAACGCATCCGGGTCGTCTATTTTGATTTTGGAGAGTTCGGATTTGGAGAAAAAAAAATGAGAGAGAATGACGAGAGAAAGTGGTGGGGTGAGAGAATAGAGAGTGTTTCAACCTGAACCATCCAACACACTTTTTGATGGTCCAGATGAGCTACTTGGGCCCCACATGGACATGGCCACGTGGTACCCACTCGGCATCGAACCGGTACAATGCTAACGTTATGCCCCAAATTTAGTGAACAGAACAAAAAAATCACAATGATATTTTTTCTTAAATTATATTTTTATCAGCTAGCGTTGTGCCCGTTCGATATACAAGAACGGAAAAAACTCCCATACAATTTTTTTGGTCTCGTGCATCGAATAGGTACTGTTGGGATTTGTCCCACATTGGTTAATTATCTCCTCCAAAACTAGTATATAAGCCTGGGCGGCCTCTCCACTCATTGCCAATTGGTTTTGAGATGGACATAAAGTTTCTAACATTGTATCAGAGCTAGGCTTTCGGAGGCTTTTCCCCTTTGTTTGTGCCATAGTTGCACTTTATTTCATTGTGATCCGTGTGTTCCGGATCCTTTGTTTACCTCTCCACGTGCGAGTCAGGGGTTGCACGTGCGGAGGAGTGTTGGGATTTGTCCCACATTGGTTAATTATCTCCTCCAAAACTAAGCCTGGGCGGCCTCTCCACTCATTGCCAATTGGTTTTGAGATGGACATAAAGTTTCTAACATGGTATCAGAGCTAGAGTTTCGGAGGCTTTTCCCCTTTGTCTGTGCCATAGTTGCACTTTCTTTCATTGTGATCCGTGTGTTCCGGATCCTTTGTTTACCTCTCAACGTGCTAGTCAGGGGTTGCACGTGCGGGGGAGTGTTGGGATTTGTCCCACATTGGTTAATTATCTCCTCCAATACTAGTATATGAGCCTGGGCGGCCTCTCCACTATTTGCCAATTGGTTTGGAGTTGGATGCTTTAATAGGTAGAACGCTAGTAGTTCATCCATGAAAGATACTTTGGTAACCAAAATTTTGACTTTTGCAACTAATATGTTTGGTCCCTGAAACTATTACATGTTGCAGTGTGGAATCAAATTTTAAAGAGTGCTGGTATAGAGCACAGCTAAAACATTACATATGTAAGACGATGCTAAAGATACTTTGGCATAGTCTTCTTGGCTGTTTTCTCTTAAATTTTAGTAGATTCGGTTCAAATTCTTACATCATATCATCCATCGTTTGGTTTTTTTGTTAGGATTAATACGGATCGACCTATGCACTCAATCTCACCAACACACACCAAAACAAGTTTTTGCTATGAATCACGGAATAAATATGTACATAAGAGATATCAAGAGCAAAAAAGGAAAGCAAGACACAAGATATACAAGATTCGACAACTTGCCTACTCCTTGGGAGGCACACCATGTTCACTATGATTGATGGAAAAACACTTACAAGTTCTCTCATGAGGTACAACAATTTTTTCTCATTTTCTAAAGTTCTGTCGAGTTCTCTGTTCCCTAAAAACAATTTAGGAACATATTTAGACAGATGAACCGACCTCAGGTTGAAAGCCGGCTTGGCCGTACGCGTAATCCGGCCCGGCCATGGGTCAAACACCGGCCCGACACTTGGGGTCCAGCTCCAAGCCCAAACGTGCTTCACCCATAATAGTTTTTCGTTGTCTTATATGAACTTTTTTCAACTTTAATCTACATTTTTATACTTTTCCACTTCTTGTCCAGACCAAGATATGTTGCAAATATAGGATCCAAATTAATTTGATTAAAAAAAATTAAGAAAAACAATCAAAAAGACCCTGTCAAAAATCCTTCAAAGTGAGTAGGATAAAGGGGCCACGAGGAGGTGACAAAATTTAGATTTAGGTCTTTGTGCAATGAAAATTCTGTCTTTAAATTTAATTCTGATTACCCAGCTATTTCAAATTAGAAAATTGAGCATTTAATTTTTCAGATTTACCCAAAAAGAATTCTAAGCTCCCTAGTGAACGGGTGAGTGGAGCTCACTCTCTTGCTAAGGCTGTGTCATACTTTGTTTATGTTGATGAAGTTTATGATTTTTCTGGAAAAAAAGAATGAAGTTTATGATTTCCTAAAAAATATGACAACGGATCACAAAACTGGGTTCTCCCCAGAGCATTTTCGGATTATTATCCAGAAAACAAAATGACACGAAGACACCCTTCGGCTTGGATTTGCAGTTTGCGGAGGAACCTCTCGTCCGGTCCAGTTTTGCGTTTTTGTGGGCTCTTTTGCAACAATGATTGGGAGGGTTCATTTTACAGAGCTTGTCGAATTTGTTATTCACGTATAAAAAATTAGCCTAATCAAACATCAATAATATATACATGAACAAAACATATTTGTACAATGAAAAGATGACAAAAATATAATAAAAACTTAAATTGCCCATTTTTGCAATGTAGAAAGATGTTTTGTTCATGTATAATATCCATGTTTGATCAAGCTGATTTTTTACTTAAACAAGTCCCCCTCCACCACCACCCCCCACACACCCCCCCCACCCCCTCTCTCTCTCAACCCTAGCCGCCTTCTCTCTTTTTTCCCTCCCTCTCCCCTAGGGTTTCCATCACCCAAATGCGGCAGCGGAGAGTGAGGGCTTTACCCTTGATGGGTCTTTTCCTTCCTCTTGATGATGATTTTTTTTCGTTTTCAATAATCCCTCCTTTTCCGCGAGAATTTTTCTCGCTCGATTTCAGATCGAACAATTTCTCTGTGTTCCTTTCTTTCCTTTCTCTTGGCTTCTCGTTTATCATTGAGATGTCATTTCAGGTTACAATTAAGGTGGTAGTGATGGTCGTTTGATGAAGTAAGGCAGAGGCAGTGGTTGCTTAACACCACAACCTTGCCTTCAAATATAAGGTTGGAAACCCCAAGCGTAGGGCTAGGTTGTCGATAACATAATAACCGGAAAGTCCGGGATCGTACCCACAGAGAATCGAAAATAGCTTAATCGGATTGTAGGTTTTATATGGTGGATTGCGGCGTTTAAGGCGGCCAACTTGGTTTTGCTTTAAACGGTGGAAATACTAAAGAAAAGACTAGAAATGTACTTTATGAACTAAAAGAGGCAAGTCTAGGATCGTCTTTCCCTTGACAAAGGCCGTAACCGGTTCTCAATTATAACTCAAGCGAGAGTCACGACCGCGTGCTCACGCTCGGAAGATTTAGCTTTAAAGACTATGTTTATCGAAAGATGTGATTTATCGAAACTAAACCAACCTATTTTTGCTAATGTATCTAATATGTAGGAGGCCACGAGCCTTCAATATGCCGCTTGACTAAACGACATAGCAAGAAGTTAACACCCCTCGCTTAGACCAAAATGGTTAGATTAATTTGATCCCGAAAACCATGATTTTAGGCCCGAAGGTTTGAGAACCAAATAACCACATAAGTCTTTGGGAAAGATTAACCCAAGACTTAGCCAAGAAACTATTCACACATAGCTAAAAGACTAGACATGGTAAGAAAATTGACCGAAAGATTTAACCGAAGAAAACGTAAATAAACTTGATTTATGCAAAGATCCCAAGCGTAGCTACAACATTAATAAATGAGAAATTAACATAAGACAAATACTTACTTGAGTTCTTAAGAAAATTACTAGAAAATCTTGAAGAACATTAATAGAGTTTTTAGAAAGCAAGAAAGAAAACTTAGGCCTAAAAAGACTAGAAATGGCCATCCTTTCGATAAAAGGCATACAGGCCTATTTATAGGGATCCAAAGTTAAGTTACAAAGGACCAAAAAGTTTCCAAAATATCCCAAAAATATTCCATAAGTGGAAACTTTCCATAAATAGAAGGTTGAAAAATGTTACAAAAATCTGCAGATTTTCCCAGGCTGTACCGGTATTGGAAATGCCTCAGTACCGATACAAGGCCTTCAAACGGCTAGAAAAATTGAACTCTGGACACCTTGTACCAGTACTGGGAGTTGGTCAGTACCAGTACAAGCTTGACAGATTTTTTGGACAACTTCGCGGGCTCGCTCCGGACACTCCCGAACTCGGATTTGGGTGTTCTTTGGACCGTTGGGAAGCTCGTCGAGTCTACTTTCTAACCTAAATGGTTTGGATCAAAAGTAGTTTGTACATCAAAAGTTATGACAATTTTACCCTCAACTAATCGGAAGATGAATTGCTTTAGTAAAATCCTCACATGTCCTTCAATTCCCTTGACCTTTGGGCAACCCGAGCAACCTCCAAACCACCTTTTCAGACTTTTCATGCACCACCACAGGGTGGCACATGGCCTTGAGTACTTGGTTGCACCCGGAGCATTCCTTGGCGTTCAAACGCACCTTATTTATACGAATTACCTGAAATACACAAAAACCTACCTTACGTGCAATATTGCATAAAAACGACAACATATATGTATAAACACAACATACTAGAGGACTTAAGCACCAAAATATGCATTATTGGGTGCTTATCATACACCCCAACTTGAACTTTGCTAGTCTCTAGCAAACTAAAGCAAAATGCATTTAACTAAGTTATGCAATCTTCCCGAAATTCAAGACACAAAAATCATGCTCAACTACTACAACTAGACAAGAGTCCAAAACACCCCTTCAAATCTGAGCATACGCAATCCACGCACAAACATGCCATGAACTAGGACGAACAAACTATGCCATATTAGAGTAGTCAAGCATGCATGCACCACAATGAGTTTCAACTCCAAAACTCACAAGGATACACTCTTATTCAACTTTTCACACAGTGAGATATAAGATACATCCCATGACAAGCGCTAGCGAGTAAATGCAAAAGCTAAAGATAAAAAGCTATGCAAGCTATCAAAAGGGTGCTTAAAACGAAAGAAAAGATAATTATTGACAAGTATGGAATGACTAGTACAATCACAACTTAAGTAATAATAAATAGTGACCATGCATCAAATGGAGTTAATCAGCGTACAAAAGATCAACGGAGGTCTTTATTAGTTTATAACGACCTTGGATACAAAGAGAAAGGGACTACAAAAATGTAGTGGTCATATACTTGCGTGGTTCATCTACCCTTGGCCACTACCGACCCTAAACTACCCGAGGCATGGCCTCATATCGGTCAAACACCAAACAAAGTTACAAAAAAGAAATAAAGAAAAACTACTACCACCGACTCCACAACACCTAGTCTTCATCCTCATCCGGCTCCTCTTGGTATTGAGCCTTGAGCTCCCCCTCCTCATCGGACTCTTCCTCATCTGGAATGTAAGCTAGCCCGGAGGTCACACCAATCCTCTCATCAAAGTATTCAACCCTCTTTCGAATCCACTTTTGCTCTTTCATATCATTTCTTTGATATTGTTTTCTTTGAGAAATAGGGTCATTTGAGGTGAGATTTGTAGTAAGAGAGATTTGAGCCAATGTTGAGGACTTTAGCAAGGGAGATGAAAATTTGGGGTTTTAGCTTTTGTAGTGGGAGAGGAAAGATAAGGAATCATATATCAATCTTTGTCTTTTTACATCCTAACCACTTCTATCATATTCACACCACCCCCAAACCTCCTTGAAACATTGAAAACTATAGAGAACAATGGAAGAGACTCGGACTATGGTTCAAATAAGGACGAGGTGACTCTTATGCGGTTTAATCAAGCAAAAATGCCTTGAATCATTTCCTAGGTATGCTAACAACTCCAACAAGATGCAAGAAAGATATATAAAGAGACTCGGACTATGGTTCAAAATAAGGACAAGGTGACTCTTATGCGGTTTAATCAAGCAAAAATGCCTTGAATCATTTCCTAAGTACGCTAACAACTCCAACAAGATGCAAGAAAGATATATACACTACTCAAGCATGAACAAAAGATATTATTTATGCAAATGCGGAAATGAAAGCAAAAAGCATGGGATACTTCAAAAATGAATATCTACTCTGGCGATGCATAAAGCTTGACTTGACTTTAAGGCTCAACTGGTTCATCAATGTTCATGTATATGCATAAGACATGGATTCAAACACACAACTGAATTCGACGGGATATATGACTCCTGCCATATTGACACAATTAAGTATGTTTAAAGTATCTAACAAGTGGAATCACTACTAACAAGGAAGGATTGCAAGTAAGAGTAAAAATTTTAAAATTTTAACGAAAACAAAAAGAGATAAGTCTAAAAAAACATATATATAACCCTTCCCCCAACTTAAACGATGTTATGTCCTCATAGCATGAAGAACAACAGTATTGAGAGGAAAGAACAACAGATTGTACCTCCGGGAAAATGTCAACTCCCGTATACCTCGACCAAGTTGGAGGCTTTGGCGTCACTGTCTCTTTTTGTCATTCGAATGGCTTTCAAGGTCAACTCCTTCGGCTCTTCCAACGGAACCACAGCTAGTCACACAGGGTCATGGTCAAAACTTTATTGGACTAACACCCATGACACATAATTGCCCCCATGCTTAGGGCTCCTAAATGCCTCATTCATTCTGACTTTAGACCCAATCCACCAAGGCTGGTGTGGTAGCACGTTCACCCTGCAAAAGACTTAAGCTTAAACTACCTACTAAGAGACAAATGACATTAGAACCGCCCGGCTCGTGTTATCCAAGCGCCAAACAAACATTTATACAAACGGAAAATCAAAGACACCACCCGATTTTCACACAATCTCACGAGTCATACTTTTCTTCCCATTTCCTAAGTGGAAAATGGGTGGCTATACCAGACCATCAAAAGAGAAAAAGAAAAGAGAAAGAAAGAAAGAGTTTACATACGGTTAGCCAAACACGGGCTCCGAACATTTAGTATGCCATCAAAAATCATTACCATGAACATACCACTCAAATTTATACTCTTTATCAAGAATTGAATTCGACCATGCCACAAGAATAAATACTTGGAGTAAAGCAAGTGCCGAATTTGTTTCATAAACTTGAGTTCCACCAAGTACATATTCCAAACTAAATCAATTTTCAGATTGTTCACAAAATCTACTATAAGAGGATGGTACACCAAATCAAATCCATTAACACCAAGAAAATCAATCAATTCAACTTTGATAAACTCTTGCAATAGGGGAGACTCAGTATGAAGGGTGACAGCATCAAGAGTCGAGACTTTTGGATGGTTCAAAATTTCTAAGGATGGTATCTCCTCAAAGGAAGGAGACAAACTTTCAGGTCTAGTCACATTCTTCCCATCCTGCTCATTCAGCAGAGCATAAAAAAAGTCTGCCTCCACATTTGTGTCCTCAACAATGAGAAATTTCTCCCCCGGATCGTCACACAGAGGGGGATCCATAAGGGGAGAACACTGGATATCAGGCTCAACATTTGGCTCACCACCCCAATCAGACTCTGAGGAGTTGTCAAAATCTAAACTAACATCTTCAACAAAGATATGCGGCTCAATATCCTCTTCCATGGCATTTGAGTTGGAATCTTGAAAATGTTTAACAAAATCCTAGAATGCAAAGTTTGAGCCAATAGATCAAAGAAATCTAATGCTTCAACGGGTTCTTTATCAAACAATTTACCATTGCACAACACATCTATGAAAGCATGACTCTTGTGAGAAAGTCCATCATAAAAATAGTTAGCAATTTGAAAATTTTCAAGGCCATGATTCGGGACCGCAATGAGCAAGTCCTTGTAGTTTCCCCAGCATGCATAAAATGACTCATTCTCGCTTTCAACAAAAGTTTTAATTTGTTTCTTGAGAGCAAACTAATTGGTAATGGTCATACGACTTTTAAAAACATTGGTGTCATGAGTGGCTATGCAATGGGGTGTGAAAAGTTTGATTGGGACAAAGGTAATCCCGCAAGGTCTTGTGGGGTGTGATAATTTGATTTGGACAAAGGTACTCCCGCAAAGTCTTGGGGGTGTTTCCCAATTTACTGCCGCCATTCTATTAGATAGAGAAGACATAAAGTAAACAGGCTAGAGGAGCTATGTCGCCACCTCTTTTCTCAAAACAGTTCCGTGGGGTTAAGCCACCACCACAGCTATATAGATAAATTGCAGTAAAAAGGCAATTGATGTTCAATCTACATTCGTTACATCTCAAGTCGAATTGGTGGTTCCGTTAGAGGTGCCCACTAAATCGAGTTCAAATTACGCAAAGGAAAAATAAACGGAGTACTTACAGTGGTTTGTCGAACCTCCAAATAAGCTATATAAAGATTTCCCGGCAACGGCGCCAAAAATGCTTAACACCACAACCTCGCCTTCAAATATAAGGTTGGAAACCCCAAGCGTAGGGCTAGGTCGTCAATAACATAATAACCGGAAAGTTTGGGATCGTACCCACAGAGAATTGAAAATAGCTTAATTGGATTGTAGGTTTTATATGGTGGATTGCGGCGTTTAAGATGGCCAACTTTGTTTTGCTTTAAACGGTGGAAATACTAAAGAAAAGACTAGAAATGTACTTTATGAACTAAAAGAGGCAAGTCTAGGAATCGTCTTTCCCTTGACAAAGGCCGTTACAGGTTCTAAATTATAACTCAAGTGAGAGTCACGACCGCGTGCTCACGCTCAAAAAATTTAGCTTTAAAGACTACGTTTATCAAAAGATGTGATTTATCGGAACTAAACCAACCTATTTTTGCTAATGTATCTAACACGTAGGAGGCTGCGAGCCCTCAATATGCCGCTTGCCAAGACCGCTTGACTAAACGACATAGTAAGGAGTTAACACCCCTCGCTTAGACCAAAATGGCTAGATTAATTTGATCCCGAAAACCATGATTTTAGGTCCGAAGGTTTGAGAACCAAATAACCACATAAGTCTTTGGGAAAGATTAACCCAAGACTTAGCCAAGAAACTATTCACACATAGTTAAAAGACTAGACATGGTAAGAAAATGTAGCGAAAGATTTAACCAAAGAAAACATAAATAAACTTGATTTATGCAAAGATCCCAAGCGTAGTTACAATATTAATAAACGAGAAATTAAGATAAGACAAATACTTACTTGAGTTCTTATGGAAATTACTAGAAAAGCTTGGAGAACATTAATGGAGTTCCTAGAAAGCAAGAAAGAAAACTTAAGCCTAAAAAGACTAGAAATGGCCATTATTTCTATAAAAGGCATACAAGCCTATTTATAGGGATCTAAAGTTAAGTTACAAATGACCAAAAAGTCCCCAAAATATCCCAAAAATATTCCATAAGTGGAAACTTTCAATAAATGGAAAGTTGAAAAATGTTACAAAAATCTGCAGATTTTCCCAAGCTGTACTGATTATGGAAATGCCTCAGTATCGGTACAAGGCCTTCAAACGGCTGAAAAAATTGAACTCTGGACACCTTGTACCAGTACTGGGAGTTGGCCAGTACCGGTACAAGCTTGACAGATTTTTTGGTCAACTTCGCAGGCTTGCTCCGGACACTCCTGAACTCGGATTTGGGTGTTCTTTGGACCGTTGGAAAGCTCGTCGACTTTTCAGGCACCACCACGGGGTGGCACGTGGCCTTGAGTACTTGGTTGCACCCGGAGCATTCCTTGGCGTTCAAACGCGCCTTATTTATACGAATTACCTGAAATACACAAAAATCTACCTTACGTGCAATATCGCATAAAAACGACAATATATATGTACAAACACAACATACTAAAGGACTTAAGCACCAAGAATATGCATTATTGGGTGCTTATCAGTGGTGGTTCGATAAGATCAGTTGGATTGACTTACCATTAGTGTGTGGTCTTGCCCCACGGAAGTGGAAGTTGCCATCAAAGATATTTGCTACGAAGTTGATCGGTTTGCATTTATGATTTTCTTTTATTCGTAGATCGCTGAATGTACAATTTAGCAACTTTAGGTTTGCGAGGTTCTTGTATTTGTACTTAGGAAGCTAGACTTCCTTATTGGTTATTGAATCCTCTGTGGAACAATAATTGTCTTCTTTGATGTACTGCTATTTTTTTTATAAATGAAAGTTTCTTACCATGTTGATAAAAAAAAAAGAGATTCAATTCTTTTCGCCGGTGGTGGAAATTATGGGTTTTTCACTACCATCATTTTGAGCCCCATGTTGTGTTAATTGTTAATTTGAACCGTTCATCTTGTAGATCCTTTAGAGTAATATACTCATTCAAAAAATTAGCTTCACCGGATAACTATAAGTGTATCAAAATTTAAATTTTTGTTATTAAAACGGATGGTCATGGACAGTTTAACTTGATAGTATCAGACCGTCCATTTTATAAACTAAATTCAACTTTTGATTGATCTACGAATATCCAATCAAGCTGATATTTTGCGAGAATATATTACACTATGAGCCCTACAAAATGGACGGTTCAGATTATAACAATAAATGCATAATGGGGTCCACAATAGGCGGTAATTGAAAACCCACAATTTCCACCGCCGGAGAAAAGAATTTAATCTTTAAAAGGAAGGCAAATATTTTAGGCTTCTGATTTTGACACTTCATTTTTTGTAAAAACCACTCCCTTGCAAGTATATTTTTGATACACTTGCAGAGGAGTGATATTAGCAAAAAAATACACTTATAAAAAAGTGACGTAACAAAAAAGAGAGTGACGTAAGGGCCAGCTTTCATTTTTTACTTGACATCATTTCCCATTTTTTACTTGAATGACATAGTCAGAATTCTACCAAAGGAAAGCCCAAAACTGAACAGGACAAAGAAAAAGTTGGATAGCAAGTGGGACCCTGTTGGGCGTAAGAGCCAGCTTTCGTTCTGGACTTCTGGGCCGTTTTGGAGGAAGCACGAGCACCCCGTTCGGACTCTTAAAAAAATGTCTGGTTTTGATCAAGCACAGCATTGATATTTTTTTGGGGCCAACTACTAATCCTATAAAATTAATTCAAATTGTAAGTTATTTTAAATATATATTTTATGATTTTAAAAAAAAATGAACTTAATTCGATATCAATAAGTACTGTTTTAGAATTAGTAGAGAATTCGTAAAACCCTACTAATTCTGAAACAATCATTACCGATATCGAATTGAGCTAAGTTTTTTTAGGAACTTATAAAAAATATTTTAGGAATAATTTGAGGTTTGAATAATCTACCCGTAGTGAGCCCTACAAAAATCAAAACGACACCCTTTTATTTGATATAAATTCTTTGCTCCATGATTAGAATATTATTGTTGCACTGCGTTAATGGTGCAACAATGTTTTCATTTTTCAATACGTAAAGTTTGAGTTAGAATTACAATTAATACCACCCAACTTGTCCTATTCAGGTGCAATGTACTTCATAGCGAGTGCAATGAAGTTATATACCCTGCAACAATAATCTATTTAAGAAGCAAAGAAATCGTACCAAGTAAAAGTGTGTCGTTTTGATTTTGTGGGATTTATTACGGGTCATGATTATTCAAACATAATATTATTTTTAAAATATTTTTTATGAGTTTCTAAAAAAAATTGGCTCAATACAATATCGGTAAGGGCTGTTTCAAAATTCATAGGGTGCCTATTAATTCTAAAACACCCTATAAATTCTGAAACATACTACAAATTTTGAAACAACACTTATCGATATCGGATTAAGATAATTTTGTCAGAAACTCATATAAAACATTTTAAGAATAACTTGTAGTTTAAATCATCTTTGTAGGACCCGTAATGGGCTCCACACCAAAAAAATACTCTGTAAATAAAAAATCAATGTTTGTCCTTGATCGAGAGTAGTGCTATGTGTACATATGCTATGTACATACCATGCATATTTGGGTTTTGTGGGACCAACCTCGGGTTCCACAAAAATGATTCGAATTGGCCGTTATTTTGACATTTTTTTATGGAGCCTGTAAAAACACTAACTCAACTCTATATCGGTAAGAATTTTTTCTGAAAAATTTGTAGGGGTGAAATTGAGCAATTAAGTAATTTTGCCTCAACAAATTCAAAAAAAATTCTTAATATCAAATTGAGCTAATTTTCTTTTATAAAACTTTATAAAAAAATATTTTAAAAATAATAGTCGATTCAAATCATTTTACCACAGAATTCATATTGACATAGTATATACATTCCAATACTTACCCGTAGCCCGTAGCTTTTTTGCTTGATCAAAACCAGGTGTTTTTTGGAGGCCGAACGGGGCCTCGCTCTCAATTTGTACCCTCTGCTTGGGAACGAGAGAGAGAGAGAGAGAGAGATTGAGGCGGTAAATATTCACAGAAACATGATCTCAATTCCTCCGCTGGAATCCCAACCCCTCTCTCTCCTCTCCACCACCGCCGCCGTCCACCACCATCTTCCTCCTTCCCTCCTCTCATCTTCTCAGCTGTGCCCCAGACTTCCCCCCATTTCCACCGCCGCCTCTCGGTGCTTCTTCCTTCCCGTCTCGGGACCTCTCCGATCCTTCTCCGTCGCCGCTACGGCTACTTTCATGGCCAATTCCGTCCCGGTATCCCCCCTTGTGCACATCCATTTTTTTAATATGCTTACATTATTGTAATTTACAGCTTGTGTGTCCCTTTTTGTCCTAATCGAGTTAAATCTTGAAACTTCAAAAAGTTCACTGCCACAGTTTTCTCATCAGGGAATTTTCTTTGTTCTTCTAGTCTAAACCGTGCTGTATAGTCAGCACGGTGGCTCCAGGATTTTGATTCAGCAGTGACAAAAATGTTTAAAAAAAAATTGTATATCACGCAGCGCTCTACATAAAATAAACGTAGTTATTTTTTTGAGCTATATTATCTACTGACTCACAAATTCAAGGGAATTTTCATTTACTTTAGCTACAGATGAATAATTTAGTGCCGATAATATTAAAGAAAAATGATATTACATGTAAAAAATTAATATTTTAGTACATTTTTTTGAACTTAGGGGTTCGCTTGAACCATTATTCATGTACAAAAACATGAACTTCATGTCTCTGCATTAATGTACTTTTGAAGCAATAAAGGGTTGTATATAGTGTTCTACTGTTCTCGTTTCAGTAAAGATGGAATTAGCTTTGATTGGGACACTTTGTGATCAGTGAGAACTGCAAAATTACAATGAAAACATTCCTCATGGATGATGTTAGGAAAATCAGTCTCGAAGAATACATGTCTAAGTTTTATTCATCTATAAAACTTCAAAACCAGGAACAACATAACAAATTGCATCATTGATCAAAAATTGACAATAACAATAGTAAAAGTTGGAGAAACTTCACTAGTTTGAGACGAATGGCATCAATGTTGAATATCCGAGTGACTTTACGGCTTGATCCTGAAATCACATGACCTTTGGAAATAGAAAAGATAAACGATAATCTATTCAAGTATAAAAAATAATTTCACCAAACCGAGTCCCGTGTTTCACATGATGTCCTTAAAACATATTCGCCGCCTCCCTAATGATGTCCAATCACCTATATTCCAAAGAACTCTAGTCATTCTAAGAGGCTTACAACTAGGAGGCGTACTTAGTGAACGAATCCCCTGCACATGCGGGATCTGGGGAAGGATTGATATATGCAGCCTTATCCCTGCTCGGAGAACTTGTTTCCGAGAATCGAACACGTGTCCTTCGAATATTCCAAGCATATGAATCAAGCGTTAAATGTTGGGGTTCATATGAGTTAAGGATTCCTGACTTCAACCTATATAAGACAAACGAGTTAGTACATAAATGAAGAAAGAGTACGGGGTTCCTATGAGTTGAGAACAATGAACTTACAGAACAAAATAAAAGGCGAGTATGATCTGTTGTAGTCTTGTAACCTACGGGCTTTCTTGAAGGGCGAGGTAAGAGGTATGAGCTACGAAACATTGACATATCGCCACAGGTCATTTAAGGTGTCAGAAACTTGTCGGGCACTGTCACTCTTCAGACACTTTCTAGATATATATGTTTGACTCATAAATTGGAAGTGTCCTAATTTTTTATTTTTTTTTCATTTCTTGAACATACTTAGTATACACTAGGACACGCTTGGGATTCCCGCGAGGCATGTCCACTGTATCAAATGAAGAAGTAATATTGAATTAAAGACTAAAAGTGTCTTTTTTGAGGGGAGGTGGGATCGATAAGGGTTTAAATTTTGATGGATTAAACACCTTTTGTTAAAATATGAGGTGAGTAATGCAATGCTTAGGGTGCTTTTATTAAGAATGGAGCCTTATTTTGTTTTGTCATATGTATTAGTTTCCAGAATGTACTACAAATAAATAAATTTAAGATCAAAAACACATTCTAAGTTGTAATAGAGCATCTTATTTTCTTTTTTTGCTTGATCAACAAAGAAAGAAATTCATTGACAGGAAGAGATAGGTACAGAATGCAAAATGGCCTGGACGCAAAGAAAAGAAGAGCACATCCCAACTATGTTGGCATCCGGTCCCTTATCTTGCTACATAACCAAAACCAATAGGAACCAAGTTGTCAATGAGCCAACCAATCACTAAAAAAACATAAAGTAGAGAACCACACCAATGTTACTGAAAAAGATCAAAACCAAAACTAAAACATAAACACTAGCACATCCAAGAAGCAGGAGAACCAGAAAACTAGCTGCACGAATTTGCTGACAGAATAAAAAACCTGCATTCGTAGACCGCAACATTGTCCTCCAGCAAATTACCCCGTATTTGCCATAGAAACAGGTATTAGCTATTGAACCAGAAACAGGAGCAGCATACAGCACGATAGAAATTCTTTAGACAAAACCAACCTCAACAATCAGAGATCAAATGCCTTGTTATTCTTTAGACAAAACCACCCACCAAAGTACAACAGTCAAGATAAATAAACACTAACAGAATTCTATACAACATGCAGCAACAAGAACCAGCAGTGAACATTAGCAAACAACATCCACATATTGAAACTTAGCAGACAGAAGCATCATAAACCCATTGGTCGTCGTAGGACCTGCAGTAGACAGTATAGTTGCTAGTGAACCGAAAACATGGGCAACATACGACACAACAAAAATGAGCATCACTAACTCCAGAAATAGCCAGAACCACAACCAAAGTGGGAGTGGACCAAAAACACAAAAACGTGAAAAACAACCCTAAGACCAAAACACCAAAGACAAACCAAAACAAAATCCCACAAAAAAAGACCACAGATTACCAGAATCATGTAAAGGATATGTAAAGAAACAAGATACACAAGATATCGTCCACACCAGACAACAAAAACAGATGACGAAGGACGACAATGTTTTGCAACCAATCAAAAGACCTCGTAACTCCATTTTTTTAACTCAGAAAAAGAATTGACTTGCTCCGTCGGCCAGGTCCCACCCTCATAGCAGAGCCAAGGGCTCAGATTTCAAGAATTTAATTAAATTCTCACTGTAACAGACGATACAAATAGAAAATAATATTAATTCAACATATCAATATTTGAAAAATAAAAAAATGCTCTTTTTGGGCTTTTAAAGATGAATGCAATCATAGATACTCACCAAAAAATCTTCTCTGATATTTGATGTAGGGTAAATGCTATCTTTTCATAGAAGACAGTCATAGCCTCCGGGTAGACTTGCAATAACTCATCCAACATGTCACTGTCATCTAAAGGCAGCTTAAACTGAAGCTTGCTTTGTTCAACAATCCTTTCACACTGAGTCAAATTGCAACAGTAGCGTTAGAATGTGTAAGACAAATTAAGGATAAAAGAAACAAATACAAACTAATGAAAGAACTAGAAACAGGGTCTTATAGAATCTCTACAATGTTTCCTACGTACAATTTTTGTGCAACCAATATATGTCTCCGCTGTCCTTATATATTTTGCTACTCTTGCCATTTTTGTAAGTTTCAGCCAGTGCAGAGTTTGGATGTAGATTCCCCAATCTTTCTGTCCACGCACTCAAGTTGGGCATAGCAAAAACCAACACTCTGGGCGGTGTTGGGCCCAGCACCTCTGTCAAGGGTACCAGTCTTGGCTGTACTGAAAGTGGGCCCCACACACTATTGGTACCTACAGTCAAGATTGGTACCCTTGACAGAGGGGCTGGGCCCGATGAGTATTTTTGGCATGTCCCTGTTGTGTTTGTGTCCCACGCGTGCTAAACACATATATGGCGATTGATTAGCATGTCATTTCTTTAGAGTAGGCCCATATCGGCCAATAGAGGAAGATGATTGGTCCATACTTTGTTTGCATTCAACTGGACCTACAACAGTTAGCTTGTGTGTTGGTTCATAATTCTAGGCGACCGTCAAGAGTCAGAGTCTAGGTTACACCTCATGTCTCATGTTTTATAAGGTGGCTATATGTTTTTGTATAATTTCTTAAGGTATGATAACTGTTCCTCTTGATGAATTGCGCGTTTGTTTGAGTTGTTTGATTACTTTTGAAACATTGGGTAGTGTCACTCATTTTGTTTTAGTTATTTTGTTGGCTTATCAGTTTTTCTTGTTATCTTTGTTGCAGCCAAGAAATGGAGTATATACTGTGGGGGATTTCATGACCAGAAAAGAGGATTTGCATGTGGTAAATCCTACTACAACAGTAGATGAAGGTATTTCTGGTGCTTCAGGTCCATTTACTATGTCACTTAACATGTTTCTGTCCTTGTCTAATTTCTATACCTTTATGCATACAGCTTTGGAACTTCTAGTAGAAAACAGAATTACTGGTTTCCCTGTGATTGATGACACCTGGAAATTGGTAGGTTTTCTTTTGACTTTCCTATGGCTGCTGCTTGTATGATTTAGCATATTACGGTCTTAATGTTGAATCTGAAACACTGACATGAATATAAACTTCTTATTTTTTTAAATTGCCTCATATGCTAATGTCAATATCTATCTATTTCTAATTAGCTTTTCTTTTCTTTGCTTGGTTTCTAAAAGGTGATTATTAGGTCTTCCTAATGCTTAAGTTTAGTCTATGAGAATTCTGTTTTCCCCTCGAAATTTTTAAACTTTATGCAGCTTGGTTTTACTAGACTTTGGTTTTTTTGGTGAATATGTTTTTCTTTTTTTTGGTGGGTGACCTTTTACTAGACTTGTTAGACACGAATAGCATTATTAATTTCTTTGAGTAAATGATCTTAAGCCATGCTTGTCAATTGTTATTACAGATGAGAACAGTTCTTACTTTTCAGACATTGGAAGCAATTTGATTGTTTTATTTCCAACTGGCTTTCTGTTGTAAATATGATGACATGACCACATTTTCCAAGTTCACTTGGTTACTGCCTCAGCTTCAGAATATGTTTGAGAGGGAAGTTTCATGGTGGTAGGATGATGTGTTTGGGGGATGAAAGGTCATATGGCTCAATCAGGTAGAATTTTGATTTTGGAGGCCAAGATTTGGCTTCTAGGGTTCTTAGTGTGAACAGTAGCGTTGACTGTATTTCACTAGATGCTAAAAATGAGAAATTCCATCTCCCACAGTTCATGAAACTTAAGGAATTGAATCTACACCAGAGGTGCTCACTTGTAAACACTTAACTTTGAAACTAGACACAACAGTGCATTATCTGCCTTGTGTCTATTCTTCCACGAGCACCTTGTGTATAATGACAGATCCTACTTTTATGTTCACAGATACATTCTGACAATGGAGTTTAAGACAGTTAGGCATATGTGTATATCTATTCTGGAACAATTTTGTCTGTATCCAACAACTTGTGCATTTTAATTGATGCTATCATTTCAGAAATACCATTTTGCAGGAGAAACAGTTGTGTTCTAAATGTAAATTTTTGGTGCAGGTTGGCCTTGTTTCAGATTATGATTTGTTAGCTCTGGATTCCATATCAGGTAACTATCAGGCCGAATTCTGAACTTCTTGCCTGATGTTTTGTAAGGAATAGTCCACTTTTCCTTCTTGGTGGTTATTTACTTTTTCTTGTTGGTTGAGATACCATTTCTTTTATACTGGCCATGGGTGATATTGGTGATTTAATGTAATTACTGTATTTTCAGTTTGTTTTAGGATTAATTATCATGTTCTTTATTGTGGTTTTCATGATGATATATCTGTTCTTATGTGAAAATAATGGACAAGCTCTGTATAGTGGCAATGTATATTTTCCTGATACAAAGATATTAATGGTACCAGGACAACGTCAACCTATTATTTTCATTAGAGGATACATGTAGAAAAGCTCAAAGGATCGGCTGTGGACGTAATGAAGAGCCTGTGCTGCACATGCCCTTGATGGTTTGGAACAATTACCATTACCTGGGTGATTACTCAAATTCAGGAGAAATCCCATATCTCTAGTATAGTCCAGGAGAAATCCAACATTTCTTGTGGAGACGTCACATGTTGTACTCTCTCTCTCTAGTGGAGATGTCACATGTTGTACTCTCTCTTCCCTCCCCCCCCAGTGCGGGTGGCGCACGTGCAATTAGACTCCCAATTTACTGTTATAGTATTCAATGGAACTTGGTTTTCTCAAGTTGGGGGTTATTATTTTTTTATTTTAAAATTATCTTGAGGTCTATCCAGTTTGTTTCTCAAATTCCTCCAAGTGATAGCATTAGCTGACTCTATTTGTGTGGCCTCAAATGGATGCCGAGATTAGTTTTGATCTGCCATTTATATTTTATTTCGTATTTTCCTTGTGTATTGGTGCTTGGCTTGCATTTAGGCCCCTTTCGATTCGAGGTATAGATTGCATGTGTTGTCACAAGGTTACTTCTGTCCATAAACTGATTAACATATCTGGTCTCAAACAATTTCTGAAATCTTGCTATCGTGAAAATAATAGAGTGTGCAGAAGATGTTATGTAGCCTCTTTTAGAGTGTGTGCCGTTGAGGAATCTTTGAAATGTCTATACTGCAGATCACAGTTGGATCTGTTAAACTATGTTAAAACTCTTTTTTGATAACTCAAGTGTCCGGGCCAGTTTTAAACTATGTTAAAACTTGACAAATAATGTTCTGATTTGTTAGTTCATGGTCAATAGCATAAGATGCGTGTTGCGTAGACTACAAGTTGTTCATTAGTTATATTTTTCAGCTATGAAAATGGTCATTTAATATGAATTTGGGCAGGTTTTGTTGATAGGTTTTGTTGCATAATTCAAATGCTTTATAGCCTGATTTTGATTATGAAAAAACTGCTCAAGTGTCCAACACCATTGAATGCAGGCTTTGAGTTGGCCATGTCTTCTCTTTCACAGTTGTGCTTATGCTTTCATAGGTTGACTAAAGAAAAAGGCTCTTTTATGACGAACACACTAAATATGGCAGAAACATTGTAGATAACCTACTAGCAAGGTTTTGTGAACGTTAGATGGTTGTTTCTACCTGGTGTGGCTTGTCGCGTGGACAGTTTCGGTGTGGGGTGTGACAAGGATGTACTGACACGTACTCTTGAAAAAAAGGATGATATCTTTTTCTTTCATTATTTGTTGTAATCCAGTTGTTGCTCGTCTTCAATTGTGGGTATTGTTCCTTGTTTGTTCTTTGAAGGTTGCATCTATTATATTTGTTATTGGACTATTGTGTTGAAGTTGTAATTGTTTCTGTACTTCAAGACAGAGTAGATTCTGACATGTTCATTCCACATTTCTTTTTTATAGGTGGTGGACGCACTGACACAAACATGTTTCCAGAAGTCGACAGCACATGGAAAGTATGTGAGAGCCATCTCTGTTTAGAACCGATCTTTAGTTGTTACCACTAATCAGTAACACATTTCAATGCATCAAGAATGTATATGCATATGTTTATGTATCTGTGTGTCTACGCATACATTGTTTCTTTAGCGATGTTTACTAGTCACTCTTCTTTCGGGAATCTGCAATTGTTGTGCTCACACCAGGAACTCAAACCAAACACACACAACACACAAATCAAACACGAGAGAAACACAAGTATTCCGAGAGAAATTTCCACTATATTCACAATAATTTACAAGTCCGTACACTGGAGCTCACACTCAACTCACAATCTGGTTCTCTCCCTCACCACAAGGGTGATAAGCCTAAGTCTAACGTATGCAAGGGTGATAAGGCACACAACCCAACCAAACTACCAAAGGCTCCTCTTTAATGCCTCTGATTTCCTCTTCTGATCCCAGCTGTTGGTATAGCAACTTCCAGAAGATAAGGCCTTAATTTGTGAGCCAATATCCTCACAAATTTCCACCTTGGCTAACAAAACCATGAACCGGTGATATCCAGAGAACCATCAACCGCACTCCACCTGAACCGGAGTGCCCTCGATGTCCCACGCCCTTTGCCATTGGGTGCCCGCACCCCCACCCGGGGTGCCGCTCAAGAATCATCGCTTTGTGGACTGTGACCCCACCTCCCCAAAACCTGCATGCATCCTTCTGGACATGTATCGATCACTGATCAAACCTGGAGCAAATGGGACTCATCTCTTGGTCGGTTCCGTGGTCGCTGGCATTGTACAACTTCAACCTCGTCTCAGTGCTCTGAGCTTTCCTGTAAACTTCTAGGAGCCCCAGCACACCCTCTGTAGCTTCTGTTCGCGCTGGAGAATCGCCTTGGGCCCTCTGATTCCTCCTACGCCTATTCCATGTGCGTTGTTGCGACCTCCTTGCTCCCCGTTTACCCTGTTTCTTTCCTGTACCAGTGGTCCCGTGCCTGACAGTAGCTCCACCTGTCCAAACACTCCCCTCTAACCTGTACAGCTGACCAACTTTCTTACCCTGCAGCACTCCACCATCTCCCCTGCAAACTCTTAGAACTCCCAAACTAGCTGTGAAACTGCATCCCTTCAAATCCAGCACTCCGAGAGAAATAACATTCTTCTTCAACCCCGAAACATGTCAAAACATCTTTAAGCTTCACCCTCCTTCCGTCTGGCATACGAAACCGGACTGTCCCTTGCCAACTATCTTGCTAGCTATTCCGTTGGCCATCCTAACAACCCCTTTATTGCATGCCTCGTACTCCGCAAAGCTCTTCCTGTCCGCACACATGTGGGCCGAGCACCCTGAGTCTCACATCCAGTCTGACCTCCCGATCTCCGTGCCTGCAGTAACCAGTAATGCCTGTTCCAAATCCTTAGCATTTAAGATGCTTGTTGTCTCTGAAACTTGGTCACTTCCATCCTGTGCTTTGTTCATAGGGCAATTTTGCCGAATGTGCCCCTCCTGGCTGGAACGATAGCAGGTAAACGTGTGACCTCTGGACCAGATCTTCCACAGTTGGAACTCCCGCCGGCTCTTTCGTGAGACCTGCCCGTCCGTCACCTATGAGGGCTTGCATGCCACTATAGCTCATTGTGCTCATCTCCTTCCTCCTTGCCTCCTCGTTGAACAGCGCGTCCTTGACCATGCTCATGGTCAACTTCTCGTCTGGCGCTGAATTGCTGAGAGAAACTACCAATGTCTCCCAGTCGTCTGGCAGGGAACTGAGCAATAAAAGGGCTTGGGTCGCATCGTTGGACTTCATATTGGCACTAGCCAGCTGATTCACCAAACTCTGAAACTCACTCGTGTGCACTGCAACCTATTTCCCACTCCTGAGCTTCAAATTCACTAGCCTCCTCATCAGCAACGCCTTGTTCCGCGATGTCTTTGACTGGTACATTGCCTCCATCTTTGTTCCAAAGAATATAGGCGTCGGTCTCCCAGGCTGTGTGGTGAAACACCTCCTGTCCAACGCATTCTCTGATTAGCACAATCGTTTTCCGATTGAGCTTCTTCCAATCCCCCGTCTTCGTTTTTGTCGGTTTGACTCCCACAAACTCAATGGGATCAAACAAATCCTTGGGAGTAGAGCATATCTTCCATCCTCGGCTTCCAAATCACGTAATTTGTCGCCACCAACAGGATCATCGAGCTCAAACTCACATCTGCCATCTTTCTTAGCACCCCTCACAGCAAGATACCACAGAAACAAAGAACCTCAGGCCTTCCGCTCGACTTAAAACTCCAAAAATGGCCTCTACCGGCTATAAATCTTCCACACCAGAACTGCCGGAGTTGAATCTAGGGAAACGGACCACGGGGTTGGATCTGGACTGCTGAACCCTTTCTAGATCCAGTCTGAACCGGCCCAAAAAACTCCCTTGTACCGTTGAACCGGCCGTTACAGAATAGTACCACCCAGACACTCTGAGTCAGCTCCACCTGTTGATGTTTCACACCACATCGTAGGGATGTCGACGTGGTACTGCTGACCTGGTAACCTGGGACCCCACCTGCTGATGTGTCGATGACATGGCACCACCTGGATCCTTGTTGGCTCCTACGTGGCTCTGACCTGGCTCCCACGTAGCATCACCTGGCATTGATGTGTTGACACGTCAGTGTCTTCCACCACAGACTGGAGCGTGAGCGTAGATCGAACGCGCTTGCACGCGCCTCCTTCAAATGAGTGCAGCGCAAGGTTTGCGCTTCGGAACTGTGGGCTATAGCGCAAAACACAAAAGCGCAAGAAAGGCGCGCGCTATAGCGCGAGGCACCAAAGCGCTGAGGCGCGCGCCTTTTGCTCTAAGGTAAAAATTGATCTCACGTTCGCGATGCACTGAATAATTTCTTTAAATCAATGGGAGCCTTATTCAATCGACAAACCAGATCGAGCAGCAGCCTCTTCGACGATTCAGAGTCTCGGACGACGAGCAGCAGCAGCTTCTTCTCTGGTCTCCTTCTCCCTCTCTGATCGTCTTCTCCGGTCTCCAGGTAACAGCTTCTACTTCTTCTTCTTCCTCTTCTTCTTCTTCTTCTTCCTCCTCCTCCTCCTCTCACTGTCCCACGTCTGCTGCTTCTTCTCTTCGTTTTCTTCCTCCTCCTCCTCCTCTCACCTTCTTCTTCCTCCTTTTCTTTCTATTTTCACCGACTGTCCAGGACGGCAAGACCCCCCTTTTTTTTTTCTTTTTCCAGTCACAACCCCCTTTTCTTTTTCTTTTCCCAGTAACAGGACCCCCTTTTCTTTTTTTCTTTTTCTAGTCACGCTCACCTGTTTTTTTTTTGTTTTGTTTTGTTTTGTTTTCAGCTCTGTTTAAAGTATTTGTGCAGTTTGTTGTATTTATTTGTACTTGTTATTTCTAGATGACATCTGAAAATTCTAATAAAAAGGACCCTGGTTGGAATTATTACGAAAAGGTTGATCCACAAATTAATAAAGCCTATGCATGCCTCTAGATTTAATTGCCTTTAATCCTTTTGTTATGTCTCTAAGGCTAAACATTATTATGTTAGCTTTTCATGGATGATATGTTATGTTTAGTGTTTGGTACTTTCGTTTAACCATTGACATGTTATATTTTATGACATTTGAAAGTTTTACAAGTGTTTGTTTGTGTTGAAAACTAGTTCTAATAAAATTTGCCTCATTGCGAAGAATTTTTTTTTCTTGCCCTTCGCGTCAATAAAGCGCGCGCCGTGCCTTGCGCTAAAGCCCCAGGGGACCGTTGCGCCTTTCACCATTTAAAACACTGCCCGAACTTGTTTATACCACTGAAATCATCTCCTCCAGACAATCACAATCCTGTGCTCAAAAGTCGATTTTGAGCAATCCGATCTAGGCTGTCACAGACCAGACCTTCCTCTGTCACGCAGCACCAGTCAACAGTGCGTACGGACGATTCCGGTGATGAAACAAGATCGTGAACCCACCGCTGCGATCGTTTGAGTGAGGCGCACAATACCTACTGGTCAAAACAGATTTTTGAGCACCTTCGATTCTGACCAGATTTCGAACCAGTGCGTCAATGGCGATTCCATGTGCTTTCCGGTGTTCCGAGGTCACCTACGCTTTGATACCAATTGTTGTGCACACACCCGGACCTCAAACCAAACACCCATACACATGAATCAAACGCGAGAGAAACACCAGGATTTCGGAGAGAAAATTTTCCACTATAGTCACAATAGTTTACAAAAACTTACCTGAGGAGTAGCGTCCACACACTCGAGCTCACACTCAACTCACAAATCTGGTTCTCTCCCTCACCAGAGCTCTCTTTCCACTGTGATTTGCCACACTATTACAGAAGAATCACACATGTATATATAAGCCTAAGCCTAAGTCTAAGGTATACAAGGGTGATAAGGCACACAACCCGACCAAAGGTTTCCCTTTAATGCCTCTGATTTCCTCTTCTGATCCCAGCTGCTGGTACTGCAACTTCCAGAAGATAAGGCCTTAATTTGTGAGCCAATATCCTCACACCAATTATGTGTAGTTGATACTTTCCATCTGTGGGGTAAAAGTTTTACGATTGTTGCTTAACTGGCTCAAGTTTTCCATCTGTTCTTGATTGAGGCAACTTAGCTTTTGCATGTGTTTGAGTATACGAGCAGTATTAGAATCTTTAGGGGTCACAATCTTAAACAAGTTTGAACAGAAACTTTTGATAAGTATTCCTTCCACTTAAAGACCGGTCCGACTCTTGCTTCTTGTCAATTACTTTACATACTTATTCTTTGGTCTAGTTACATTGTTCAGTTAACTGTTGTTTTTCTTTGTATATCCTCCTTTCATATTTGTTGCTTAGCGGTTGTACATGAAACCCAGAATTGCTTGTCAAGAATTTGGAAATGACGAGACTTTGGCTGTGTGACGTGGGATTGGCAAACATCTTTTCAATCTGAGAATGACATAAACCAGTGTTGGTTATACAATGTAGCCTCGAAACAGAGTTGAAACAAACACTTTAGGGGGACTGAGAGACAAAACAGCCCAACCAGTGAGAGGGGCAGTGGACTCCTCATATATTCTGAAGCTTGAGTAACAAAAACTCTTGAGAATTTTAGATACTGTTAGGGATGACGTTACGCTGTTATAAACTCTGTGTGCGTTGCCATTCAATGGAAACCCTACTTTGTTGTACGACATGTGGCAGGCAGTCATATGCCTACAATCAGAACCACAACTAAAATTTCAAGTTCATCACTTGACTGCATGAGTGAGACTCTATCCAAAGAAAGGTTCTAAATGCCCATTAGCGTAGCCATCTCCACCCTGTGGCAGATTGCATAAAGTTCACCGCCTTCCAAATTTCTCCCTCACCCTCAATGTCTCGTGGGACATGAGAGTAGCAATAGCCTCCTGTAATCCAAGGGAATTTCTTCCATACATCAGTGTGGTCCTTTGATGTTCGTTTCATTATCGTCATCTTTGGATGCTTTTATGTTGAGGATAAAGAGACCAAAAGTATGATGATGAGGATATAGATTCTGATTCCGTCAGTATCCTGTTGAACTTGTCCAAATGCTTTGTGAATTCCATTCCTGGTGTTATCTGAAGTGCATACAACATTTTTTCAAAAACCGATTTGTCTGCATCTTGGACTCATATCTGTGTGCTATATTGAAGGGCTAAGGAGTCCTGAAGGTGATCTGGGATACCAACGAGATGCTGAAGGCTCGGAGTGTCGAAGCTGGCAGAGTAGAGAACCCAAGGCAGACCTGAGAGAGAGAGAGAGAGAGAGAGAGAGAGAGAGAGAGAGAGAGAGAGAGAGAGAGAGAGAGAGAGAGATGCTTAACGGAAAAAGTATGTGGGTTGTGAACAACCTGCCTCGCGGTGGTATAAATGATCTTATGCAGGTGGGGTGGAAGACACGTTACACCCCCAATGGCTGCCAGGTTGAAGGTCAACGCCTATGGCATGAGGTACCTATGATGGTTAAGTGTCATAGGTCAAAGGTTGTTGGGGCTGAGATCAGGTGACAAGGGCCAGATGGAGGTCCCTTAGTGGTTAGGCAGAAGGTACAGAACAATCATGCGAGGCCTAAGTGCCTACTGATGAGAAATCAGTGATATGTGGGACTTTGTATTAAGCGAGCTCAGGGGCTGCATGCGTGTCAGGTGGTAGGTGAGGGCTGACTATTCAGTCTAAGGTAGGTTTCAGTTTGGGTAGGTATGATACAAATCTTGATGAAGGTTGACCTGTGGTCAGTAATTTCGTCTCTCTGTGAGTAAATCTGTCTCTCTAAGACTGGTCTGAGATCCAACTACTGAGGGGAGCAGAAGATCCTTGGAGTTCAAGCCTCCATTGGATGATCCTCCTTTGGTTCAGAGCGACTTGGGTTCTCCTTCAGCTAGGCCTCTCAGCTGTGACAACCTTCACTCCTGAGGTCGTGCTCTTTCCTTGGGTCCTTAAAACTCGGTACCATGTACCCACAATATCTACTCTCCAACTTAGTCGATAATCAATAACTTTGTTGGATCTATCTTGTTGATGACTTCCCAAAGAGTGCTATTCTAGAGATACAGGTAGATCATACTATTCTCCAAGTCCCGCATTTCCTCCCACTTCTCATTTTTCATTTTCTCCGGCTTTGCAGACTTCTTTTTGAGAGCCTTGATCAGTCCCTCCCGCGTCATTGCATTCTTCACTATTTACTGCCGTAAGGTAAAATGTACTCGTTGAAGGGGTCAACTCTGAAACTTGAATTCTTTGATGCCATTAACTTTCTGTGTGACAACGCTGCACTATCTGCACCGTCGCACTATGATACATGTAATCACCTTGTCACTTGCAGCAACAATCGCCTCTGATTGAACCTGATTGCTCTTGATCACACCCGATCAACACCAAGCTCTGTCGATATGTAGGATACCGTCAATCTGCTCAGATTTTGTATATGTTGACTATACCTGTAGGAACTGTATCTCCTGAAAACCTTGGAAAACACTCTCGTCTACCATTTTTCCACTGTATGTACGATCCAAGATAACAAAACAAATTTGAGGACTTCGACTGCAATCCTGCCACACTTGACCCTTGGCAAGCTTAATTGTTTTCAACTACCAGTCTTGAATGAGCGAAGAAAAATTTCAGCTTTTTGAATGTCTGTGTTGTCTTGATAAGTTCAAGGCACACTGCTCCGCACTGACTACACAGGTATTCGTCTATATCTGTTTATTTATTCTTTTCTCTGATCTCTCTTTCTCTGCCTTCAAAACTAGAAAACCTCAGCTATTTAAGATGCTGAAGGCTTTGCCAAATCTTGTTCCTTTTTCAGTTCAAATGAAATTTTTTTGGCTGCTCCTATGTCAGAGTACGCCTTTTTTTGCATTCTCACATCCACACTCCATGTCTTGCCAAAACAAAGAGCCACATTAAAGGGTTGGCCCCAATTGGGCGGCACCCAAACAATTGGAAGCTAAATAATTGTGGAAGAATACTTCTTGCTTACATTGGGAAGGTGTCTATTTGTAGCCAGTTAGAAGACAATAAGAAGTTCAGGCTGTAGGCTGAACTGTTTTATGGTGCAGAAACAGCACCTCAGTATTGGAAAGATGGTTCAACTATGTGTACAGGTGCTGTGTGTCGAATTTCTTATCTCTGCACCTTCATCCAAGGGGCGGACACACCTTGGGGCACGTGGCCCCACTCAATTCCTCTTTTTGTGTGTGTGTGTTTGGGGGGTGGGGGGGGGGGGGGGGGGGTTACGTTTGGCATTAGACAAAATAGGAGTGGCCAAATTAGTAAATAATATCCCACACATTACGTTTGAGGCAGAGGCTTAGAACACATAACTCCGAAGTCCTTATTCTAACAAATTTCGACCTTTGCTTCGCACCACCGATCTCTGTTTAACGTTTCTTTCCCAAAAAATGGTGGAGACCGGATGAGAGAAACTATATCCTTTAGTGGAATTGCTGTGGTACTGGTTGCAACTCATACGGTCGAGAGGGTATTTTCACCCATATTTCACAAGTGTTGTGAAGTGTCGGGTAATTCTAAACAGAATGGTGATCAATCGTTGAATGACAGTTTGATGACACACACACACACACACACAGAAATTAAAGAGAGTCAAGAGACCATAATCCAACAGTGCAGTTGTTAATAAGACCATCATCCAACGCTTTCAATTATGAAAACCCGGAGGGTTCAACTGTGACAGGACACTAACAAAATAATAGGTTTTGTGCTTATTTTTATGAACTCAGTATAGCATTGGAATTTTTGGAAGCTTATATATAATAGGTTGTGCATAGTGATGAATGTTAAGTCTAGTTTGATGTTAACCGCAAGGGGTTGGTCTAGTGATCAAGGCCTGAGACTTAGGGATTCGCTCCCTCCTAAAGTCTAAGTTCGAAACCTCCCAGGTGTTATCAGCCCCTTTGGGGCCATTGGAGGGTTTGTCCGTTAACTTTAGAGCCCGGGATTAGTTGAGGTGCACGGTGGCTGGCCCACACCCCTGGTTATAAAAAAAAGGTCTAGTTTGATATGATTGTGCTTGACTCTAAATATTATTTAAGTGTCTAAATAATAGGTGCCCCCACTAGTGAGAATTTCTGGGTCCCGCCACTGCCTTCATCTGGTACATCTACCTGGTTGAAGTATAGGATAATTCTGAGCACTACATTCTCTACTAAGGTACATTGATGGAATCATTCATCAACTACTGGAAAAGCAAAGCTTCGTGTTTCCTTTTGCTGCTTCTTTTTTCTGTTTTATCATAGAAAGCATATTTGGTATACGACAATTCAAGTTTTGTTGTCTTTATGACTACCTGCGTGCAGACATTCAACGAGGTACAGAAATTGCTGTCTAAAACCAATGGAAAACTGGTTGGAGATTTGATGACACCTGCACCAGTAGTTGTTTGTGAATCCACCAATCTCGAGGATGCTGCCAGGTTCTCTCGTGATTACTATGATAGTGTTATCGTACTTTCTTTTTATATCTTCCGTTGTGTTGGAACCTGTCGAAGAAACGGAAAGGAAGGGAAAGCTCCTCCAGTTTGGAACCCAAAGAACAAAACAAATACTTGTGTTCAATGCAGGATCATGTTTCTCTGTTACTTCTCTCTTATTTTTCTCTTTCTGTCTTCGGGTTCCAACGACAGTGTTCTTGTTTCTTTTCTTGGAGTGGCTACAGCTGCCTTCATGTCCATATTCAAAATAAAACCCGCTAGCATGAATCTAGGTACTCCATTTAAGAAAAAAAAACAAAACAAAACAAAAACTAAATCTGACTTATTTATTTGGTGTCTCAGAATATTGCTTGAAACAAAGTATCGCCGCCTTCCAGTCGTAGATAGTGAGGGAAAGCTGGTAAGTGAAATCGATGTTTACTCTCCCTCCCCACTACAACTCATTTACTATTACGTTTTCTGACCGCCTGAATTTGTCATTTGAAGGTTGGAATTATCACAAGGGGAAATGTAGTGAGAGCTGCCCTACAAATAAAACGCGACAATGAAACCAAAGCATGAAATTCCCTGGAAAATGCTCACTCCCTGTGAGATTTTCTGGATTCTCTATTCAGCAACCAGAGATTATACTTCAAATTTTATCAATCAAGAGTCCGAAGAAAAGGCAAAATTTTGGGTTCTTCACAGATGATTCATCGGTCAATTTGATATAGAATTCTTGTTGGGAATGAAGCTATTGAGGACATAAGGGGGGAATACTTTTTTAAGACACTAATAAACTCCTAATCCCATGTATAATAGAAGCTTTTTGTGAGAAAATGGAGGGGGATTGTATGCTCAGTTGATCTAGCAAATTTTTTTTTTTGATCGGCATTGATCTAGCAATCTTTAATACAAATTTTATTTGTTTCATTGTCATGTCAATACGACCGGTAGGAAGTATGGTGGTCACTATTCTATTCTGTTCATTTGATGCCTGTTGTTGCTTTTTGGGGATTCGTAGCACGAGGGATTGAGATTGGAATTTGATAGTGAAGAGGTTGATAACCCCTCTTGTTTGATTTGCTCCGGACTAGGATAAAGGCTTGGTAATAACTTGTTTGAGTTGTTATAGTGTTAGGGTTATATTGCTTTGAATGTTCTAATTGCCCTTGGCTCTACCAACTTACAAAATTCATCCCACCATCAAATGGGACTGTTTTTAGCCCACCATCCCCTTTTTTCCCCAACACGAGAATAAAACATAGTAGCATCCAATCAAATATACTCCCTCCATTCCATAAAATTGGTTTCCTACAAAACTAATTGCAATTTTTAAACTTAAAATAATGTATTTACTAAAATAAATTTTTGATTTAATATTTTTGCACCATTCAGAAGATCTTATCGAGATCTATCAAATAATATCTATATTGCACAAAAATTTATTTTGATAAGTACATTTTTTTAAGCTTGAATATTTGCACGTAATTTTAAGGGGATTAAATTCACTGGACGGAAGGAGCAACATGAAGGCAAACCTTTTGTAATGTTCCTTTTTCTTATTGCAATATCTGAAATGCTTTGGGAAAAAAAAATATTGCCACCATATTTGACTATTTTAAGATCATATTGGCTTTTTATGTAACTTTTCGTTTAGTAAGACAAAAGAAAAATGCATTTTATTAAAAAAAAAAGTGAATCAACAAGAGAGGCAAATGAGGGCACGACAATCAAAAAATCTATCTTGGAGGCCTCGCATAACTCCACATTGGTATTAGACCCCAATCCCCAACATGAAAACTATGGTAATTTGTGTCAATCCAAGATATTCTCACAAAAAGATTTAATAACCTCCCTATCAAACTCGTCCAAATCATCTTGCATTTCTTCCCGCGGTCGTCTTATTAAATATTTCACCTACCATAACTTTGGCGGCGACCATGGCTTAACCTCCCTATCAGACATGTCCAAAATTAAAGCTCCTTCCTTAGGGTCCAATTTAGAAATTGTGTCCATTGACAATGAAGACCTCAGAATACCCTTTGGAACCTTCATATCTCGAGATCTAGCAATACTCTTACCCTTGGCCTCCTTGAAGAGGCAACAGGAACTTTGATTAGAACCTGTTGAAAATCCCTTTCTTCAACCTAATCCCCTTTGTCAATATAATGAAAAATGGAGGACAAACAAATATACACAGTACAATGGGAATTACTAAAGAAACTGGCTTCTAGATTATATATTGTACAAATAGCTTAATGGAACTAGTCTAATATAAAAGACCACCAAGGCAGCAACAAAACATTAACATCCCCATCGCCAAACATATCACACTAGTCGGCAAAACCAAACAGTGTTATCTCAAATATAACCAGTCAGCTGGCCCATTTCAGTAGAGCAAAGGTACCCCAGAATCATATTCTCCACAGTAAAATTCAGATTCAAAAGTTCTATCCGAAAGTCCTCGAAAAGACAATCGGAGTAGTTGTTGTTAAACCAAGTTGTTGAGACTGCCCGAGTACTTTTGACTTTAATCTGTACTTCTGGATGATGGTCATGTGGAGTGAAAGAAATGGTATGGGGTTTGGGGACCATAAAAAATGTACTACAATATACTTCTTTTTGGGAACACCACTAGAAATAAAAGAAACAGCTAGAAACGCTCAAAAGTCACGCCTCGCATATCCGCCTCAAGCAACGGAATAATGTCATCCAATGAAGTAAAAGGTGTGTTTTGCATTGAAGTGAATGATATCCATCGATCCAATGAAGTTTTTTACTAATATTTCAGTAAAATTTTGAGTAATGATCAAATTAGATGGCCTTATTTCGCTGCACATATGCTCTGTTTGTTTTAATCAAATCATTTTCCCAGAAAATATTTTCTAGTTTGCTTGATGTTTGGTGTCATGGAAAACAAACATGTATGAAAATGCCTATTTATTCCCCACCAAAATGTGGCTTTTCTGAAATAAGCTTGCTTGACCTCATATTTCATCAGAAACACGAAATTTGGGGATCCAATCAACTATGTCTTGAGAATAAAGGGTAGCCCAAATAATAAAGTGACTTGCTCCTTTATCATGATAAGGTCCTGGGTTCGAGTCTCACTCTGAGGTCTTATTCCTTATCTCCTTAGATTAGGATAGAGTAGATTTCTTGCTTGTACACAGGAAAAAAACATACAAAATAAAAACCATGCCACAACAAGAATTGCCAAGTTAATTTGAGGTGGGCCACATTTAAATTGGATTCCCTATGGGAATGAATGTGAGAAACCATCACCAGCTCTTTGACTGCAGCCAAGAGCACGGGCGGCTCCAAAGTATTCCCAGCGGGTTCAAGCGAATCTGTTGGCTTCGAAAAATGCACTTAAATTTTAACTTTTTCAAGCATATACTCCCTCCGTCCCTTTTTAAGTGTCCTGCTTCGTAATTCCAACTTATTAAAAAGACATCATCATTATACCTTTCACATCAATTTTTTCCTCCACTTTCCCTACTTACCCATCATCATTACACTTTTACTCACTTACTTTTCAAAAAGAAATCTACTTTTAGGGATAAAATAGACAATGCACCAACTTTTACCCACTAACTTTACAAAATGGACACTTATTAAGGGACAGCCCAAAATAGAATACTGGACTCTAAAAAAGGGACGGAGAGAGTAGTTGTTTTTCATCACTATTGTTGACACTAAATCATTCATACACACATTTATGAGTAATTAAACAATATAACTCAAGAAGATAAAATAAACTACGCTCGGTGAATTTTCAACCAAAAAAATATGTTTATTTTGCATAGAGATTTGTATAGGAAAAAAATTCTTGGCCAAAGCATGGTGCACGTACTCTGTCTGTGTGTATATTCTTGTGTTGGTGTGTGATGAGACTTTTTTTTTTTTTATGTAATGCAGGGTGTTCCGCGCCATTTGTGCATATCTCGGACTAATTCATGCAACTCCTTTTACAGCCATTTCAGACACTTACACATAAAAGTGAATTGATCTCAAGAGTTGATGGTAAGGAAAATCAAACGAGAGACCTAAGAAAGGAGCAAAACTCCTAAATTTCAAGCCAAAATCACTTGGCCATCCTTAGGGTCGTGTGTGATGAGACTTGAGAGGGGGAGGGAGAGAGAGAGAGAGGGGGAGAGAGAGTGTTCCTTTGGTGAGGGGAAACCGTGCAAAAGTGAAACCAACTGAAACGATCCATCTCCGTGATAGTACAACATCCCTCATTTGTTCCACTAGCTAGCAGTACTCTCGATCTCTTCAGAGTTGCAAGATGTAGCAGAAGTACAACTTTGTCGAGTCATAACAGGAATAAATACTCAATGCCAGTTTATTACTGATCCCATCGTACTAGCTAGCTAGTAGTAGCAAATACTCCTAAGTATTAATAGTAACATGAACCATCCTGTCACCGTGACACTACATGTCACGGAAGTACTGCTGTTCTGTCTTCAATTTTTCCCCAGATGAGGTTCTCCGGCCAAAAGGAAAAAATGGATTTCTTTTTCAAATCGTAAATTAAGGAATTTACCCTGTTTTGAAGATCTCAAATATAGGCTAGGTTGCATCTCTAACCACATCCTTTCTCTCTCTCTCTCTCCCTCTAACCCTAAAGAAGTCGCCGCCACCATCTCCCTCATTTCCCTCCCCCCCAGGGTTTTACGCCCTAATGGGTGACATTAGAGGAGGGATTTTGTGGGGGTGTTGTTCTTTGTGATCCTTCCTCTGTAGCTATCTCCGTATGTTGGATCGTAAGAGATGACGCCGGTCTTGATGTCCCTGCAGAACCGAAGGGGGATGTTCCTCCAGGAAGATGCTCCGACGAACTTGTTAGTAAGTGGAGAAGAGAAGAAGAAGTTTAGTAAGAAATATGCAAGTAGAGAAGAGAGAGTGCTGTTATCTAAGAGTCCAGAGCCCGTTTCTTAGTGGTAATGCTCTTCTATTTATAGGCGAAGGGGTAGAGTGCTGAGCAAGTTGGCCCTACTTTCCACGTGTCGCGTAATGCTCGGATGGCGTCTTGCAGCAGGGCCATTTAATGAACATCACTTCCCAAATTTTATAGAGCCACATGGGTCAATTGCAGAAAGGTCACATTGTTCAGAGATGTCACTTCGAATATCGAAAAGGACAGCTTACTTATCACAAGATATTTCTGGAAGGTTCCATAATCGTCTGTTCTCGGTAGAGCCCACTTCTGACACACGATATATCTCCGAACATCTGATGTTCTTTCCGAAAAATAGCGTAATCGAACAAAAGGACATCCCGAGCTTTTGGAAAGATCACCGAGCGAACTCAGATACACTTACGTTCGGTTAAGGAACGCAACGTTCGGTGACGTACACGGACATCCGTCTATCCTTCGGATATTTCGGCCCCCTGCAATAGCCTCTCAACTCCTGCTTTTCTTGCTCGGACGAGAAGGAGGAGTTGAATAGAAGTTGGCTGAACAACAAAGTAGCTCCGAAGAACGAATGACCAGACGAATCGTTGAAGTTGTTGTACAGAAAAATGCCTGGAATTTTTGACACGTGCTTGCAGCTTTCATTTAATGCTTCTGCAACCGCCGATTTGAAACGTTGCCAGGTGTCACGATTATATTGGGTGGTGGTACGGCACGTTTCATACTTGCCACGTGTCCCTCATCAAGCGTCACATCAATCTCCCGCTCAAATCCAACGGCTAGAGTTCAAGACCGCTTCGAATTCTGAACTCAGTATAAAAGGGGCGGGGTAAGGAGAGAGAAAATCACTTTCTCTCCCATTCTCGATCGTCTTCCCTGTTCAAGCGCCGTTTCAAACCCAAAAAATCGCCAGAAATCTGCAGATTCGAAGGATTTGATCACAGATTGCTCTTGATTTTTCAGGTATTTCTCGAGTTCTTCCATTTCTCGATGCATTTTGATTATTTTCGAATGCTTTTGCCCCCTCTAAGTTGGCTTTTTCCTTTTCGTTTGGACTGAAACAATCGCCTGATTCCTCGGGTGTTCATGTGTTCTTCCGAACACATGATCATCTTCAAATCGTGTTCTTCCGAACACGATGGTACCTTTAAATATGAGTTTTTTCAAAGGGACAATCATTAAGAAGCTTGACAAGCCGTATTAAGCTTCTTAATCTCTGTTTCCCCATTGGAAACACGTAGGGCTCCCCATCGTTTCCCTGAGCGGTAGGGATCCCTCCTTCGAAATTTCTTCCGAAGGGTGCTCGTTTGGGAAGTAACCGAGTAAACTTGAGGTCTCTCAAAACAACATAGAACACCGAACATAGGCACTTAGACTCCTGGCCATGCAAATCGTTAACGGTCTCATCCCATGCACTGATTTGTTTCTAGGTATGGAGTCTTCGAAGTCAACTTCTTCGGGCAAATCTTATCGGTCGGTGGATAGCGGAGCTTCGGATTTCGGTAGAGTTGATCCAGAGTTAGCCGAAGCTATAAGAGACTTCGCCCGGAACTACCGAACGGGGTCAAGTGGCAAGGTTCCCGAGGGAGTAGAAGGAATCGACTACTCCGCCCGAGTGATTCCTCTCCGAACAATTGGGCCAGACCCCAACATAATAGACATAGATGAAGATTCGTCCGATAGGGAGCCTCCTCACGACGAAGTTGAAGAGGAAGAAGAGGCCAATGGAGCTGACGAAGCTGAGTCGGAACAAGAAACTCCAATCGTTTCGTCAAGCCGAACGAGCGAGGGAGCAGGCGTCGTAGGAGAATCTTCGTCGCAACCTCCGAAGGCGAAGAGAAAAATAGTTCAATTGGACCCCGACGTAGTTCCCGACCGAACGGGGAGGGACCCCTGCCCTTACTTGGAATGCTTCCAAGACAAGAGGAGCTTGAACCTCTTCCGAGCCGTTTACGATGTCCCCGACGATGTTATTATCACGCCGGTCCAAGGCCCCCGAATAAGATATAGTGACGAACACATCACCGTTCCTTTGATGGCGATAACGGAAGGGGGCCTTCGGTTTTCGATGCATAGGGTCTTGAGAGAGATCCTACACCGCTTCAACCTTACTCCGTGTCAGTTGAGCGTGAACTCTTACCGCATTATTCACTCGGTAATCATACTCGCCGAGGTAAAGATGTTCCGACTCGAGGCCTACCATTTTTTTGAAAATTACATGATGTCGAGAAACGTTCGGTATTCTCGGTACTACCTTTGCTCTCGAAGGAAGATGCAAAAAATCATCCCCGAGGGCATGTACGACTCGGAAAAATGGGCCTCCGACTACGTCGAGGTTCAGGAAAATTTCCAATTCCCCAAACAAGAGTACGGCCAATTCGAAATCGCCACACGAAGGGGAACTCCGAGTAAGAATAGTTGTCTATTTTAATGCTATTCCTTCTGTTCTTATTATACTTATCGAATTTTCTTTTTGCATGATTTTCTTCGGTCAGATACTACCAAGCTTAACAAGGTACTTTTAAGGGCGGCGAGAGGTTGCGGGCTTGCTGACTCCCTTCTCACCATCCCAGCGGAGGAGAGGGACGCCCCAACAATCCTAGGGTACAAAGCTACATACGGGGGTTGGATCCGACGAAAGGTGACCGACGAGCCTGAGCAGTCTTTCGACGTTGGATCCGAGGACATCCCAGAAGAGCTTCTGCCAAGCATCGACAAACCTCTCCGAGGGACAATCCGATTACCTACCGAAGAAGAACCTTTCCGCGAAAAAGAAGATATGCCTCCAAGGAATATCAAGGAAGTTCTCCAGAAAAAACTGGAGGAAAAAGAGAAGGAGAAGGCCCAGCTTCGGAAAGCTGGAGCCCCGGGCGCTTCGGGCTCTGCTCCAAGCAAGAAAACCCCACACCCCCCCCCCCCCCACCCTCTAAAAAACGACTACTGAGCGCCCCTCCTTCCCGGAAGGAACCGTTCGTCAGCAAAAAGACAAAGGCGGCTCCGAAGGGGAAGAGCCAGGAAGTTGAGCTTCCAAAGGGAGCGCAGGGAGGGGGAGAGAAGGAGAGAGTAGAGCTTTCTTCGGAACTTGACACCCCATGGGTGCCTAACTTTGTCACCCCCAGCAAAAAACAAGTTCTAAAATCAGACAGTCTCAAGGAGGATCCCTCCTTGGCCTTTACCCGTCACTCGGGGCTGGCTTTACCGAGGGATATACAGAGTCCTCCGTCTCTGAAAGCAGCCCTGAGTGAGTACTACTATCATGCTGGAAGAGTAAGTAAACTTATCGTACTTGTAATGATTATTTGTTCACTCGCTATAGTTTTTCGGAATAACTTTCATTTTGCTTTGACTGCAGGCCACCCAGTCCATCATGAGTGCCCAGTGTTATCTCACCTAACACGACAAGAAGTCGAAGCTGCTGAAGTAGTCGGTTGAGCATAACAAGAGCGTCGCTGAAGATTATAAGAAGAGCCTGGAGCAGTCCAAGCTCGTGTGACAGGGCCAAGAAGTTCAGATTGCAAATCTGAATGACCTAATAAAGGGACTCGAGGACGCGGCCGAGCGCACAAGAGCCGAAGGAAAAGATGAGGGCCTGGCTGAGGGGAGAGCCTTCGGGCGAGAGGAAATGAAGAAGGAGATGGAGATGGAGATGGAGAAGGAGATTGAGAAGGAACTGCAGGAACAACACAATAAGGGGTACGACAAGGGGTATGCCCAGGCCGAAGAGGACGTGGCCGATCAAATTCTTGAAGTGCAGGCCGAGATTAAAGAAGGCCAACACAAATAAAGCTTCATGCTCGGCTATAACAGGGGCTTCGACGACGCAGGTTGAGCCCGACGATGAAAGGAGGAGCCTGGTGGAAGTACCTCCCCTCCTTCCTGCCGAAGCTGAAGCAGAAGACAAAACGGCTGATGCTGCCGACTCTACCACCGTACCAGCCCCTGCAGATGCTCAAGCAAATTGAACTAGCTTTCCCTTTTTGTTTCTGTTTTCGTATTTCTGTTTTTTTTTATTATTTTGAATATGGTTGGCTCCGAACAATTGGAACCTTGCCAAACCATTGGATGTAACTAAAACAGGTCGTAGGATCCCTTGGTGAATGATAACAATCTCCGTTCTTTGTTTTAACGAACTTGCAAAATTTTTTGTTTGTTTTACAAGTCTTTTCGTTCGGATCAGAGTCATTGTGTATTCAAGTATAAGAATTTGCCAAGTCTTTTTGTTCGGATTAAGTTAATTGTGTAGCCAAGTATAAGCCCCCTGTCTTAGTGGATGGTCAGTGAAAAAATGAGAATCCAGTAAGGCAAACAATTGGGTACACACAAATAAGGAGGCAACGGCACTGAAGGCGAGAGTGGTCATCCGAAGGAGAAGACTTGAACGGTGAGAAGTTTATTTAAGCATATTCCGAACCAAGGGCTTGAAAAATTGCTCCGAACGAACAAAACATAGTAAACTACAAGAGTGTTCACTGAACAAAACATCAATGGCTACGAGATTTTCGCCCGAACAAACAAATCATCATGGGCTACGAGATTTTCACCCGAACAAACAAATTATCATGGGCTACGAGATTTTCACCTGAACAAATAAAGTGCATATCGAACGTACCGATCATGGGGAGGAAATTCCAGCGCCCCAAAGGCATGAACTCGGGGCTAGATGAGATACCCCAGTTACAAGAATAAATAGAAAAATAACTGAATAGTTAAAACAAACTTGTATTAAGTACATGACGCTCAAAAGCGTATTTGCCGAACAAAAATGTAAATACAAGAGAAGAAAAAATAAAAAGGTGGAGGATGCCAATACTAGCCATGGAATTTCCTAAGTTTTTGAGCATTCCATGGATTGGCAATTGACGTTCCATCCATTTCAGCAAGCTTGTAGACACCATGTCCTATCTTCTCCACCACTCGGTAAGGTCCTTCATAGGGATCCTTCAGCTTAGTTAGTTTTGATGCTTCGGTAACCATCCGAAGGACTAAGTCCCACACGTTAAACGGACGAGCGCTAACATTCCGGTTGTAGCCCCTTGCAACTTCTTGCTGATACGCAGCGTGCCGAAGGTTTGCATTGTCACGTAGTTCTTCGGCGAAGTCTAACTCGGCCCCCACAAGTACATTGTTATCCACATGGTTAAAATTTTCTATTCGGGCTGTAGGGATCATAGTAGACAAGGGGAGGACAGCTTCCATACCGTAGGCCATAGCAAATGGAGTACGGCCGATAGACCGCCGAGGGGTGGCATGATAGGCCCATAAGACGTGTGGAAGCTCTTCCACCCACTTACCGAGCTTCCGATCCAGATGGCGCTTCAGCCCTCGAGTGATGGTCTTGTTAGATGCTTCGGCCTGTCCATTACCTTGAGGATAGGCCACTGAGGAATTATGGATCGTGATGTGGCGCTTTGCATAAAAAGCGACAAACTGGGAGCCATTGTCAGAAAGGATGGCGTACGGTACGCCGAACCTCGAGATGATGTGCTTCCAAATAAAACATTCCACGTCACCTGCAGTGGTCTTGACCAAGGGGGAAGCTTCAACCCACTTAGTGAACAAATCCGTGGCTGTGAGCATATACTCAAATCCGCCGGGTGCCTTCGGCATCTTGCCAACTATGTCAAAAGCCCAAATCGCAAATGGCCATGGACTAGTGATCATTTTAAGGGGGAAGGCAGGCTGGTGGATGAGAGATGCTTGCTTTTGGCACCGAACACATTGCTTCACATATTCTTCGGATTGCTTCACCATCTTCGGCCACCAATAGCCTTGCGTCAGAGCACGCTGTGCAAGGGACTGTCCTCCTGAATGCGCCCCACAGCTTCCCGAATGGAGTTCCTCCAGGACGGCCTGCACAAGGTCGTCGTGGACGACACGCAGATCGGGGCCAGTGAAAGTTTGTCAGTAAGGTTGTCGTTTGGATCCAGGAAAAAATTGGCTGCTCGGCAACGGAGTTTGTATGCTTCGCGTTTGTTTGGTGGTAACACCTGGTTCTTCAAGTAATCAACCACTGGATCCAGCTGACTTTGACCGAGGGAGATCGCCATCACTTGTTCACACGGCTGTTCGAAGCAAGACCTGCCAGGGCGTCAGCATGCACATTGTGCTCCCGAGCGATCCATTCTACTTCTACTCGGCCAAATCTTCCGAACAGGGCCAAGACGTGGCTTACGTAAGCATTCATATGCTGATCTTTGGCTTGATAATCGTCGTTTAAATGACCCACAATGAGCTGAGAGTCACAAAAAACATGAACCGAATTTGCATCTAGCCGAAGAGCAAGTTGGAGGCCTGCAATCAGAGCTTCATATTCTGCTTCGTTGTTCGTCGCCGGGTATCCAATCGAGACAACGCTTTCATGCACCGTCCCGCTCGGAGATACAAGGACGATGCCCGCTCCAACCCCGTGAACATTAGAAGCTCCATCCACGGTCAGTCGCCAAGCGTCGCCAGAAAAGAGCCTCCATTGCTGTTTTGGTTTCTTTCGTCCGAGGGAGTACCGAGCGCGGAGGGGCTCCACGAGACGGTTACATGGTCCTTCCAAAACCTCTTCTTCTTGTATCCGAGCTTCTTCAGCGGCGGTGGCCAAGCCATTGGCTTCGTCTTGCAAGCCAGGAGTGAGTTCGGCAAATAAGTCAGCCAAGACCTATCCCTTGATAGCCGTCCGGGGTTCAAACTGGATGTCAAAATTGGCCAAGTCTTGAGAGAATTTCAGGATCCGGCTTGACGTGTCTGTCTTCCGAAGGACAGCTTTGAGAGGAAACTCAATGAGGACCACAATCCTATGGGATTGGAAGTAAGGCAAGAGGCTCGTTTTAGCTGAAACGAGAGCCAATGCCAATTTCTCCATAGGCAGATACCTCATCTGAGAGTCCGTCATCGTTTTGCTGGAATAGAAGATTGGTTGATGCTCCATCCCCTCTTTCCGAACAAGAACCGCGCTCGTTGCATGATCAGAAACAGCAAGGTAAAGATACAGATCTTCATCGGGTAGGGGCTTGACGAGCAAAGGGGCGTGGGACAGGTATTGCTTTAAAGATTGCAAAGCCTGCTCGCACTCTTCGGTCCATACGAATCTGCATCGACTAGTGGTGATTGCTCTGAAAAACGGATGGCAGAGATCACTCGAACGTCGGATGAAACGGTTCAGGGCAGCAACCATTCCCGTAAGCCGCTGTACCTCTTTAATAGTAGTCGGAGCTCGGAGATTTTGCACGGCCAAGATTTGTGTAGGATCAGCTTCTATCCCTCGGCGACTTACCATGTAACCAAGGAACTTTCCCGAGCTTACGCCAAACGCACACTTCTTGGCATCGAGACGCAGCTTCCGTTGTTTCAAAACAGCAAAGACCTCTCCCAAGTCCCGAAGGTGGTCCCGAGCGAACATGCTTTTGCAAACCAGATCATCGATATAAGCTTCTATTATTCGGCCGAGCATGCCAGGAAACATCTTCGTGATGTAGCGTTAGAAGGTTGCACCAGCATTCTTCAGGCCGAACGGAACGACCTTGTAGCAGTAAGTGCCCCGAGGAGAAATAAAGGTCGTTTTCTCCTGATCTTCCGGATTCAAAGCTATTTGGTGATAGCCTCGATATGCATCCATAAAGCTCAAGCGTTCGCATCCTGCCGTTGCGTCCACCATTTGCTCAATCCGAGGAAGGGGAAATCTATCCATAGGACAGGCGTCGTTGAGGTTTGTGTAGTCAACACAAACCCTTAGTTTCCCATTTTTCTTCAGTACGACCACTGGATTAGATTGGCAAACTAGGAGGGATATAAGACTTCCCGAATGACGCCAGCCTCCAACAATTGATCCACTTCTGTCATTACAGCTTCGATATGTGCGGCTGACGAGCGTCGGACTTTCTGCACCACCGACCACCTACTTGGATCGACATTCAATGAGTGCATGGCGAACGAAAGATCAACACCCGGCATGTCTTGTGGAGTCCAAGCAAAAACTTCTATGTTTCGCATCAGGAAGTCAAACATCTCCTCGCGTTCGGCCACGCTCAGAGAACTCCCAATTAAAAAATATCTTCCTTCGCCCCCAGGGATTGAGAAGCGTATTAACTCCTCGGTAGATCTTCGTTCGGCCGGCACTCCAACATCTTCAATTACAAGAACAGGAGTGGCTTCCACGCATTGTACCTTCATACAGCTCTGTTTTTTTATTATAGTGCTGATGTAGCATTTCTTTGACTAGATTTGATCCCCTCGGAAGCTCTCCTGACGTCCATTCCGTCCGACAAATTTTACCACCTGGTGAAAGGTTGAAGCGACTGCTTTCATCTCATGCAGCCAAGTTCGACCGAGTATTACGTTGTATGGACTGGGAGAAGCGACCACCACAAACTCGATTTCAAGAACCTGTGATCCAGCTCGCACGGGGAGAGTGATCAAGCCGAGCGGCCAAACCGGGGCTCCAGTAAAACTGACGAGGGGAGTTGACGCTGTCCGAAGTTGAGCGGGAGATAATCCGAGGCTCTGGAATGTTGAATAAAACATCACGTCCGCCGAGCTTCCTTGGTCTATCATTACCCGTTGAACGATTGACTTTTCAATAGCAACAGTGACAACGAGGGCGTCCGTATGAGGGAGTTGCACATCTTTCAAGTTGTCGGATAAAAAAGTAATAGTGCTGCCGAAACTCGGATCCTCCCATTTTCGCTTTCCCGAAGCGCCCACGTTGCAAACGGATAAAGAGGTGACAGCCCTATCAATTTCTGAACGAAGCTCGGCTGCCCTTCCTTCGAAAACCAACCCTTGTATAACGCTTACGAGATTGCCGATAATAGGGGGAGGTGGAGGAAGTGGAATTCGCCGAACGTCAATCCACTGATTTAAATGCCTAGCTGCTGCTATCTCTTCTAGATACCGTTTGAAAGGTGGGCATTGCATGGTGTAGTGGTCGCGCTCCTTGTGATACGTGCACATCCCTGGTCTGCTTCCGACGGTGCCTAAGAGTACTGTTGGCCAAACAAAGAACGGCAATTTGCCGATGATATTGAGGAGTCTGTAGATAGATTCGGTGAATGCCGTATGCTCGGCCACATACTCGTTTGGCCGTGGTTCTCTTTTCGTTTGTGGCCATGATTGTGGCTGAGGGTGCTGCGGAGGTCGGCCCTTGTTGATCGGCCTGTTGGTTGCCTGGCCTGGCCTCCTTGCCTTTGGCGAACGTTTGATACTTGCTTCTTCGGCCCAATTGTTTTGGAGGGTTCAGGAACCTTTGGTGTATGTCGCTCGGCCATGGCTTCTTCGTGAATGCAATCCTTCTCGATTATGGTCATGAGCTCTCCCATTGTCTTAGGTGGATTACGTGAGAGGTCACGGAACATTGCTGAGGTTGGATCCAACCCGTTCATAAAAGACTCAGCCGCGACTCCTTGATCACAGTCGGGGATAAGATTATAGACCTCCCAATAACGCTCGGTATAAAGCCGAAGAGTTTCTCCAGCCGCTCTCCGCATGTTCACCAACATAGATAATGTCTTTGGTTGAATGTTGCTGGTTACAAAGCGTTTACTAAACTCCAATTCTAGCTCGTTGAAGCAAGAAATAGATTTGGGCTTCAACTGGTTGTACCACAGCATAATTGGCTCGCTGAGAGTGAGTGGAAAGATCTTGCACATAAGGGCGTCAGAAAAGTTATGGAGGCTCATAGTTTGTCTAAAGCGACAAACGAACGCGACTGCATCCTCCTTCGCCTCGTAACGTTTCAGCTTCGGCATGACGAACCTGTCTGGCGGCCGCTCCTGTTGAATAGCATCCACGAAGGGGGAAGCCTTTGCCTTCCCGAGCTTCGAATTATCTTCTTGAACTGGGGTTTGGGGAACAATAGGGAGAGGAACTTCAGCACGCAACTCTAGAGTCTTTCTTCGCTCTTGTCGATTGTGCCGGTGATGCTCCTCTTTCTCCTTCGGTCGTCGAGGGGCTAAAACCGAAGGCGCACGCGCCTCTCCTCTCGAGCCTGCCAAAGGAGCGTGCCGAGGCTGAAGACTTGGGTCGATGGGTTGATACATGGTTGGCAAGCCCGTAAACTGATCGTACAGGATAATCGTATTATCGTGTTCCGAACGGTTTCCTCGGCTCTCTGTTCGGTGGCGACTGCCAGAGTTAGCCGAATGCCGCCCGTCATGGCGTTCGGAGTCGTGTCGGGATCGTACCGAATATTCCCGGTTGCTGCTGGTGCGTGTGTGCCGAGGTGGATCGTTTAAATCCACGGGCCTCTTCCCACTTCTTGGACTCATTTGTCGTTCGGAATGAAATTGCGCTCGGGCTGACGCGCCTCCCTTATTGGTTCCGGCTGTGGAGCCTGTAGCCGAGGATCGTGAACTCTCGGCACGAATAATGCTCGTTAGTCGAGGTCGTGGAGCTCCTTGGTCAAGACGCTCAAAGACAGTTCGTCGCTCGGAAACAGCGAGTTCGGCAGTTTGGGCTTGACGAGACGGTTTGCTTCGTTTGCGGGGTCTCTTCGGTCGGCTGGGCTCGGCGGGATTCCCGTGTGCAGGAGTCATGGTCATCCCTCCGTCCCGCTCCTCCAGCCGTTGTTGTAGCATGGCAATAACCGCTGCCTGACGTTTCTGTTCGGCCAAGGCGATATCCAACTCGGTGGGTGGAAAAGAAAGTTGGCTGGCCACGTGGGGAACCGTCCTAGCCGCTTGACGGGCTCTAGGTTGATAGACCCATAGCCCTCCAGCCCAAGGGTGAAGTTTTCTAGATCCGGAGGTGAGAGGCGTTGAGCCATTTGTTCCGTTCAAACGCGAGGAACAGATAGAATTTGAGCTGAAGATCGTTTCAGATCCTCAACTGGTGTTAAGAACACAAAGAACACCCCAGAACTTTAAGTTGTGATCCCCAGCAAAGTCGCCAATTGTGGGGGTGTTGTTTTTTGTGATCCTTCCTGTGTAGCTGTCTCCGTATGTTGGATCGTGAGAGATGACGCCAGTCTTGATGTACCTGTAGAACCGGAGGGGGATGTTCCTCCGGGAAGATGCTCCGACGAACTTGTTAGTAAGTGGAGAAGAGAAGAAGAAGTTTAGTAAGAAATATGCAAGTAGAGAAGAGAGAGTGTTGTTATCTAAGAGTCCAGAGCCCGTTTCTTAGTGGTAATGCTCTTCTATTTATAGGCGAAGGGGTAGAGTGCTGAGCAAGTTGGCCCTACTTTCCACGTGTCGTGTAATGCTCGGATGGCGTCTTGAAGCAGGGCCATTTAATGAACACCACTTCCCAAGTTTTACAGAGCCACATGGGTCAATGTCAGAAAGGTCACATCGTTCAGAGATGTCACTTCGAATATCGGAAAGGACAACTTACTTATCAAAAGATATTTCTGGAAGGTTCCATAATCGCCTATACTCGGTAGAGCCCACTTCTGACACACGATATATCTCCGAACATCTGGTGTTCTTTCCGAAGAACAACGTAGCCGAACAAGAGGACATCCCGAGCGTTTGGAAAGATCACCGAGCGAACTCAAATACACTTACGTTCGGTTAAGGAACGCAATGTTCGGTGACGTACATGGGCATCCGTCTATCCTTCGGATATTTTGGCCCCCTACAGATTTCTCTCTCTTGTAGGGTTTTTCCATCTCCCAATCCTAGATCTTGGAGGTTTTGCTCTCATTCTCCCTTCACCTCCATTCTCCTCCTCCCCAAACCACCATTCGTCGCCCCTCCTCCGCCTCTTTTGCCGTGTAGTCTGACGGCTTTTGGAGGTAGTGCCTTGCAGATCATGGTTGTCGGAGGCGTCCTCCCCCACCGGAGTGGGAGATCTAGGTTGGTGGATGAAGTCTGCTCCAGTATGGCAGACTTCGTCCGGTTCCATTACCCATTTTTCTTTTTTCTTTTTTCTCTTTTTTGGTGTCCCTTGTGTGGGATTTCTCCCCGTTTATGGGGCTTCTATCACCCATGTGTGGATGTTTTCGGTTATTTTCTGTAGTGCTCCGTCTGTTTGGAGCGATGAATTTAGTTGGAATTGTGTGTACGTAGTCTTTACATTGAGTCCCCTCCTATTTGGTTTCTTGATCCCTTGTCTAGGGATGGAGTTGATGTACTATTTCATGGATCTATAATATCACATGTTATCGTTTTGGTCAAAAAAAAAAAAAAAAGATTTCAAATATAGTACAAGAGATGGAGTTTCCTCATGTACTGTTTCTTGGATCTATAATATTATTTGTTATCGTTTTGAAAGAAAGAAAATCTCAAATATAGTATAAGAAGTGGTATAATCTTAAGAAATCTTTATTGCAACTCAACTCAGAGGTGAACATTGTTTTGCGGTAGGTCGTATCATTATAAATTTACTTATATCTCGACTTTTACTTCTTTTTATTTTTTTTGACCGGATATCTCGACTTTAACTTGATCAGTGCATTTTTTTTTTCTTCGCGTTATCATGTGGTGTGATTTTGGGCTCGCATCATCATATCATACGATAACAAAACTTTCCAACCGTTGTTTAGTAAAACCAAATGAATCGAGAGATCGAGTGAAATTTTGTCCAGATAAAAGTACCAAAAGAAATTCTACTTCCGAAATTATGCAATGTTTACACCTCACACGGTACCTAAAATATGGTAGTCGGACATGGTCACCGTAAAATTGTTCATTCCAAAATATGAACCATGTTTCATAAGTTTTTGTGTATTCGGTAGGTTGAATTGGCCTCAAACGTGACACAAATTAGTATACTAATACTAGAAGTCTATTAGGAATATTCGTCATTCATTTGGATGGTGTCACATGTTGGAGTAAACCTTATTGAATATTACAACATTATAGATATGTAACTCATTGACATTTCTATTTTGGGTCACACTCGTTCGATCCGTACATAATAAATTTATTTTGTCTACATTTTATTGTATTGTGTCATATTCCAGCTCGTGTAAACAAATAGACTGCCTAACCAACTAGCTAATTTTGTGTCGTGCCCTATCCGCAAGTGGTAGTGTTTTGGAGGAGAAAAAAACGAAAATGAACTTGTGGCAAAGGCTAATTGCTTGGTCAAAAAATTTAAAGTTACTTTTGGTTCAAAGCATAAAACAAAAATTGGGTCAAAAAAATTCACATAACCTTTGAATTTAATTAAAATGTTAAATTTGCGCAGAAACCCTCCTGTTTTTAGCTCTTTCTATACGTAGAGATCGATTGATTTTGTGGTCTTCGATCAGACCATGGTCACATGACGTCCTAGCGTTATAATAACCGCACAATTCAATCATGTAGAACCCGTGACAAAAAATACACATTCTACACGATCGAAATTCTGACGGTGGTTGAGCACCACCGAAATAAATCTTGCTCTCTTGGGTAGTGGTTGGTGGTGTCCACAATCTATTCATCATCAGAAACCACCAGTGAACAACCAGAAAAATACCTAACACCAAATCTTGTCCTCACCTTTTATAGTAAGTTAGTGGTACTAGTCAGTAGTATATGGCCACATGCACCAACTCAAAACAAACGTAGGCCCGTCTGTTTCCTCTCCCTCAGCCAATTAATCCCGGGTAGGTATTATGTGACATTATCAAGTGGTATTCTCTGCAAATAAAATATCACCACTTCATCTGTGTCATTTATTGTCTTCCAACCACCCGGCAAAAGTAAATGATATTAATTTCTCTATCACATAATTTATTGCTTCGTAATAGTTGAGAGTACTGCATAGACAACGCCACGTAATAATCATATGGGAACGCTAAATAATTATTCTCCCTCTTCCTTCCCCACACCCTTTTACTTTATTTATTTTTTTAAGCTTTGTTTCCACCACTAACAGCACCAGACTTGTACTGATCGTCAGTCTCCACTCTCCTCAATCATAACACAAACAAAAACCCTGCAGGAGAAAAAGTTCATCACATGCACAATTTATAGCTGGAAAACAAACACAAAAAACAAGTTTACAACCACAAACACTTACTCTCACACACACACACTCACAATAGATGTGGAATCCACGAACATTAGAGGTGTGCAGTATGTGTGGAGCTCATCGTTATTGTAAATGTGTGTAAGTATTTGTGTGTGGTTATAACATTGTTGAACAAAAAAATCTGTGTCCATAAAATTTAACATGAACATGCAGTTACTATTTACCCTATAGGTCCCTAATGTTTTTCTTGTTGGGATGACTCGATCCCATTCACAACATAAGCGTAACAGAAGTAACCCACACAATGATTACGTGGTTTGGCCTCAGTTCCTATTGAGAGAGAGAGAGAGAGAGAGAGAGAGAGAGAGATTCTACTATATAAAAAAATAGGAGATTACAATGTGAGATGAAAAATCACCTTCGAGTTCCTAACACCATGACTCTACAAGATGGTTTTCACTCACCCCACATCTCTATTTTGCCTCACACCTATTCTCCTCAACTTATGACCGAGGTACCCGGCAACTCCTAAAGGGGCTGCCCTCTCACCACTCTAAGCAAGGCCGGCCGGGGTAAGCCCCGCAAGGCTGTGGGCAACCCAAAAAAAAAAAATCCATGTTAATGTATATATTTATAGGCAAATGCTACAAGGGATTTCGGGTTGGTGCTGTGCAGTGAGGTCTTGCTGAGCACCTTCAAGCTGTCGGATCGTGCATCTGACGGCTCGGATCTCATCTCGGCAACCAACAATCGAGAGCTATTCATTGCCGAGATGAGATCCGAGCCGTTGGATGGACGATCCGACGGCTCGGAGGTGCACAGCACAGTGCTGCGCGCACCACTACATAGCACCATCCCCCAATTTGCTACAAGGTGTCCATATGGCATAAATTTGGGGCACTAGTTTGAGGCACTTTAAATGCTTTAATTACATTTTTTTTATACTCATTCCAACATCTATTAATAATGACATTGAAAATATAACCTACTCAGTTAAAAGAAGTCAAACAATATTTTGAATGACAAAAATGACCATATGACTCTTCCCATTCTTCATTCTTTAAGGTGAGAAACAATTATTGTTTTGGAGGAAAATTTTAGTTCAAATATGACTCTTCATATGGAACTTGGAAGGACTTAATTGGCGCCAGTTACTGTCCATAAGAGCAGGTGGAGGAAGCTTTAGTTCCATTGAGTAAAATTCCTTCTCATTATTTGCCATCACGTTGGTGCCGTCAAGCATATATTGAGGATCGTTTCCAAGTTTTGAGAGAGGATTTCCAAGTTTCGGGAGAGGAATTATTGCCGGATGAAAATGTTGATATGCTCAACGAAGTTGGTTGTCCTCCAATTTCAAAAACGAAAGGTCATTTGAAAAGAAAATGAGTGAAAGGAAGAAAATGAGTGAAAGGTGGCAGGGAAGGAGGAAAACAAACAAAGACTTGTAGATTGTGCAAGGTATCAGACACAATTTTACTATGTGTTCGGAGAAAGAAACATCATCAGTGGTTCATAGAAGAAGAAGAAGAAGAAAGCAACTTCAGACGACATAGGATTGAATCCCATATTTTGTGTGAAGTATTAGAAATTGGAGTTTCGGTCAATTTTTGTTTTTGTTATCTCACCCAAATTTTGTATGGTTGTTATACCACTATAATTTTTTCCTCTCTTTTAGACATTAAAAATTGGAACTCCTGAATTTTTATTTAATTGTTTGTGGTAGTATTATCCAATTGTTAATTTCTCATATTATAAAGATATTCTAATGTTAGATTTTTTTTTTTTCCCTATCATTGTTTTGATGCGGTTGACCCAACTAAGTATCTTTCTCATATCACCAAATTGAAAAGCATTTCTATCTTCTTGCAGCCGACCAAAAATAAATAAATTCTTTTGTACGTAATCTTTTTATATGCACCGAAAACTTTTTACCTATCTAATTTTTAAAAGGAAATGAGGGTAGTATTGTCATTAAAAAATGGTATTACAAACATTTATGGGTAGTTTAGAAAATAGTAGTGAAAAGTAATATTTTGTGAGTACCCATAAACACAACTCATGGATTAAGTATATTTATATTGCACCTAAAGCATTTAAAGACCAATAAACTAGTGCCCCAAACTTATGCCCCGGGGCACCTATTAACGAGACTGATATTTATATTTTGACAAAGATATAGCATAAAGAGTGTAGCTAGTTTGTTAGTCAACAACATGCATTTAAATCTCATATGGAAGGTCATGGGTTCAATACTTGTTTCCACCATTCAAAGTCTCTTTGTTTTGTATTTTTTTATGTTGTCACTAAAGCTAACAAGAGAGTAAGAGACACACATTCGTAAAAATTGTCACTTTTTTAAATGACATCTTTGTGGAATATATTTTTGTTGTTGTTGTCACTAATGTGTAATAGTGCCAATTTTTGCATGTAATGGGAATGTGTTTTCTTTGAATTGGATCATACTAATCATAAAGCACTATAACCGAGGTTATATTTTAATTTGATTTTTTTTATGTAATTCAAATTAAAAGCACAATGTAATTATGTAACATTAATTGGTTTTGTATTTTTGACTTGTATGTATTTTTATTTATTAATTATAATAAGCGGGCAACAAAGCTTGGAGTCAACCTTGGACAACCCAAACGTCGGAACCGACCCTAAATGCATAGCCGGCCATACCCAATTCCAGATGCTCAATAAACCATCACTTTTTCCTCCTCTTTTTTTTTTTTTTCAAACAGCATCAAAACATCCAACATCTCTGTAATATTGCAAAACATCAAAAACTTCTACATGAGTAAGAGTGTTATTGGGCGGTAAAATTAAACCCGAACTAATTGACCTCAGAATCGCTCGTTAAAAGCACATCCAAATGTGTCTTCATATTCAACAAAATCAGAACTTCTGTACGCATTTTTTTTTTTTTTGAACAGCTTCTGTATGCATATTAATACTATTAATTGAGCTAATTAAGATCAACTCGTAAAAAGCTCATTCAAGTTTGATTTGAACATAATTTTAAAACTCGTTAATATTCTAAACTCAGAGGGAACCAATTCTGTGAGATTATACCACAACTAAAAATAGCTTGGATTTACAAAATATAGCTCGACTCGGTTCGGCTCATAACTTACAAGTCTAAAAAAGGAGCCAAAAAGAATTCACATAGAGAGTAATTGCTCCAAACTAATCTGCTTCTTGTTAACAAATAGAAGTAGTGATGCATCCTTCCATCTATATAAATATATAGATACCATTGTAAATATAAGCCGTTACATATCGTATCGGTGGTCGCGTGACAGGTTTTTGAACTTTCAACATCAAAATTCCTCTTATACCGATAGTAACCAATGAATCGGCCAATCGTGCATGTTCAATATCACCCAATATATAGTATCATTGATATTTGATACTATCTCATATTGCCTGTTAGGTCTCTTGATGCCTAACGGGCGATTTAAAACCCTGCAACTAGGTATGCGGACTCACCAGTCATCAGCTGCATCCGGGTCTTCGGGTTCGGGCTTCTTATTCAAGTCGGGCTTCTCCTCAAACCAACAGGCTTTGAATCCAGAAGAGGGTACTAGTACAGTTGCATGATCTTGATCATTAATAACAGTTCTAGTCTCCAGTGCATCAACCATGGCCCCAACCTCTATCGCCTTCTTCCTTATCGAAGCCGCCGACATGTCATCATCGACCCCACCACCACCACAGCCGCCACCATCACCGACAAGGTCCGGAAAATTAAGCCTCGCCGTGGGCCCCCTAAGGTGGTAGACGGCGGTGTCGTAAGCCCTCGCCGCCGCCACGGGGGTGGAGTAGGATCCCAGCCATATCCTTGAACGCTTGTTGGGTTCTCTTATTTCTGCCACCCACTTCCCCCACTTCCTCATCCTTATTCCCTTGTACGGCCTCTCACTCCTCGACCTCTTCCCCCCTCCCCCCTCCATCTCTCTCTCTCTCTCTCTCTCTCTCTCTCTCTCTCTCTCTATATATATATATATATATAAATTCTATATTACAAGGACGGACGCAGAATTTTAATCTGACATAATGAATATCGATCGTGCATACAGTTGATAAAACTAGAAGGATAGACTTATTTGGGGCATCTCCAATAATTTTTCCTGAATTTTAATTTGACAAAAAAAGAAAAAGAAAGAAACGAACTTAAAAATCGTTTTGACAAAATAAAAAAAATAAAATTAAGTAACAGATTTTTCACCACATAAAGGATGGACAAAATTGTCACCTTCCAAATAGAGCGAAAGAAGCTTTTTGATCAAATTTATGATATTTGATGAAAACTAGATCATATGGGTAAGGATTGGCATTAGATGATCAAAAAGAAGGAGTTCCAAAAAAAAATCTTGAAATTTGAAACGTTGTTAGTTTTGGAAAACTGAGAAATCTGATCCGGTTTATCGGAATAGAGACGCTTGAAGAAATTAATAGTAAATATATATAAAGATAAAGAAAGAGAAGTACTATTCCTATGTGCCCATGAAATTAAATAGCATGATGAGGTTGAGCTGTGGATGTGGATGTGGATGTGGATGTGGAGCTAACTCTACGTGGGAAAGATTCTTGTCATATGGTTAAACCTCACAAAGAAGGGGAAATATTAATCCAAATGCACCGACACAGTACTCTCTCTCTCTCTCTCAAACAGCTACTCTCACTATTTATTATACTTCATCTATCCCATTTTGTTTGCTCATTTTCGTTATTCGTGTTATTTTTTAAACATTTATATATTTTAATTTATAATGTTTCTCATAATTTTGAAATTGTATTGTAAATCTAATCGAGAATTATTAAACAATATTCATATTAATTGCATATTTTTAAAAATTTCTATTGAAGATAAGAGGGATTAAAACTGACATAAACATCAAAACAGGACAAAATGGACAGATGGAGTAGTTAATGGCCTCCATCAAGCTAGATTGCAGACTTTTATAGTAGAAGATGCTTTTTCCCTTCTTTGAAGATGGGAAAATTTAACCCCAAAAAAAAGATGGGAAAGAAATATAGAAAATGGATTTTGTGGGGGAGTGATTTTTTTTTTTTTGGTTGCCCATGTGTTGGAGAGGGTTAGTAGGAAATTATAGTGGGTTAACAACCAAAGGGGTTCGACATATTTCCATAGACTCGAACCCAGACCTTCTCTTTGAAAGGCAAGAAAAACAATGAGACGGGCTAAGAGTCTCATCTTTGTGGGGCTTTTTAAGTGAGAAAATTTGAAAAATTCAAAATGAGCTCAGTTTGAAGAATCTTGCATTCATTAAGAAATCAGAAGTTCAAATCTCACCATCTACATGTGCGTGTCCTTCCCTTAGAATGAATTTTTCTTTCTTTCTTTATTTCTACTCTATATGGACTTATTTCTTGTATTGGCTAAGTTTGTTGGGCTTGGTTATTTTGTAGAATCTCATAATTGATGTAATGTCTCGAATTTATACTTTGTACTTCATATATGATGTAAATGATTTCTTCTATAAATTGACAAAAAAAATAAAAAAAAATTACTCCATCTGTCTCATAAAGTTAGTCCCCTACGAAATTAGATGTAATTTTCAAGCTTAAAATTAATCTACTTACCGAATTTTTTTGTGTGCAATATGGATTTTATTTGATAATTTTCAATCAGATCATTTTAATGGTGCAACAAAAATTGAAAAATCATTTTAGTAGATACATTATTTTTAAGTTAAAAATTACACGTAGTCTCGTAATTAATTAAGGGACCTACTTTATAGAACATCGGGTGGAGTATGTGCACTCGACTTGTTCATAGATTTGTACTTCAGGATTCGATGCATGTAAATTCCTACGTGCGCATGGACTCGGAAACCTTGTAGTGGGTGCACTGCATGACTGCATTGCAAATCACAATCGTTCAAGAGTGTTTTCAACCATTTGAATTTAAAATAAACTCTTCGCGCGAATAGTTTATTTTTAAATTTAAACCGTTAAAAACACGTTTCGACGGCTATGATGTACACTACAGAGTGCCCTGCAAGATTCCTAAATCCCGTAATTTCCACACAATGCACTAATAACTTACATGTATGAGACGATTATAAGTTTATAACCACATGTGGTGTCAGGATATATTTGTCAAAGAGTGCTGCTATATACATACACTCATGTACATACATTGTGTACATAAACACTTTAGATCCGTCTCGAGTTTTCCAAAAAAGATTCAGACCATTTATTTTGTTCAAAATAGTTTGTTTACAATCTTTATAAAAAATTAACTCAATCTGATAACAGTAAAAGCGTGTACGATAATCCAATTTTGCTACAGAATCCACACTTGAATTCTAAAGCAAACTTGGATATTTTATAAACTTCTTTACCGATATCGGGTTAAGTTGAATTTTTACAGGAACCATAAACAAACTATTTTGAACAAAATAAACGACTCGAATTATTTTTGTAAGACTCGAAATGGATCTAAAATGCGTATGTATGTGGTGTATGTACATGAATATATGTAACCATATACTTTCGTTTGTCAAAAGCATTTTTTTTTTCGAAATAGGTAAGGCATCATTTGCCGGGATTTTTTTGTTGTATGTGTACATACTTTCTTTTATTTTTTCTCTGAATTTTGGGTTTTTTATTTCTTGAGGAGGTGGAGGGTAGTCGGTGGTCGGTGGATGGATAGATACCGTTGACTTTGCGTCCTCGACAATACAATTACTATGAGTTGACAGTTTTGTCCTTATCCAATCGGGTTTATAAGACTGTCAATTTTAGCCCAAACCCAATTGACGTGTTCTACTGACATAAATAAGTACTTATTTTTTTAAAATTAAAAGTAATGTATTACGAAAGAATAATTTATCTCATAAAATAAATAATAAGTACGGAATACTTAAAAATAAGAAATTTAGCAGAACAGGGTCTCAATAGAAATCCACCAAATCCAACTATGGGATAGGGAAAAATGGTTCAGGACCTATACTAAACGAGTCCCAATTCGTGGGTTTCTACGAATGGGAGACTTAGCCAAAACTCCCTTATATTTATATTTTTTGAGCTCAAGAATAAACACTTTTTGCAATTAAATATAAAAACAAATGTGCATATAAAAGTGTCTAAAATTCTAGGGTACCCTATGAAATTGCCGAAAGTGCCTAAAACCCTAGGGTACCCTATAAAAGTGTACCTAAATCACTAAAACCCTATGAAAATGTCTAAAAATGTTTTAGCCTTATGACTAAAAAACTCAACAAATTGAAGGACTTCCACTGAAAACTATTTTGTTGGCGTCATTCTCCTAAATGAAAACTATTTTACCGTCCTTATGGCTAATTTTCCTAATCGATAACCTCACTCCCCTTTTGAGAGGGGCATTATAAATTCCCTATATAATGTAGTCCGATGTTCATGCTTACTCCACTCATCATTCACTACGGGCACACTCTTGCGTTATCACCACGCCATAAATCACTGTTGTCGTAGTAAAATTTCTTTTGAGGCCTTACCTAAAGGACATTGCTACATTATGTTTGGTATCATATGTATTCGTAAGTAATTGTAAATTTACCTATACAGTAAGTTAATGAACGGGTTGGATTTCATTTTTAAAAAATAAGTGAGGCTAGCTATGAGTTAAAATAATTTTGTGATTAATCCACTTTGTAAAATCGAACATTGACTCATTAAAGACATAATCCATTTACTATATATCCATCCAAACCTACCATTTGACGAGAGCTATTTTATTCACTCACCCCTTGAGCCATAAGGATATGAAAATTTATCCACGTTTGGTGAGCTATATTGTGGGTTTCGATTCTATAACCAGAACCACTCATTTTGAATGAATTGAGTTATTCGGAAACCACACAAAAATTTAACTCAATTGAATATTGGAAAGTACGTAATCGAAAATTCAATTCATGGGTTTAGAACTTGATAAAGCGAAATTGGAATCTTTTTATCGAGTACTTACCGTTATTCGATTAAGTGGTATTTTTGGACGGTCTCCTAACAAATCAATTCATACAAAATAAGCAGTTCTGACCGCAACATACCTCACCTGAGCAAAGCTACCCTCATCCAAAGCAACACTGAACAAAATTGCTCCCGTTTGACACTCTAGGTTTGTAATAAGACCTGGATTAATATCGGCATTATGATTTAGTGATGCCCATGAACCATACATACTACATAGCATAAGCCACTATTAAAAAGGGTAAGACTACAATACACACCATTTTTTTAGGTGTGTATTATATATATCCCAAAAATGTTATGAATTATAGAGAAAATGTTATGAACCATATAGCTAAAATTTTACGAATCGTATAAAGTTTACGAAATACACAAAAATGTTATGCATTATAATGAAAATGTTACGAATCGTACTGCTGAAAGGTTATGAATTCTAAAACAAAAGTTACGGGACATACTAAAATGTTAGGGAAATGATTTTGCCACTCCCTTTTTTTTTAACGCCACTCTCCGGCAAGTGTATTTTTGGTGCAAAAATACACTTGCAGGGAGTGGCGTTGACAAAAAAGAGAGTGGCAAAATCAGCAGCCAAATGTTATAAATGAACCATAAAATAGGTGAATATGGTACATCTTTATAAAAGTGTGTTTTGTAGACTTTCCCTTAAGGATAATTAATACGAATTGTTAGTCAAACAAAATAGAATTTATTATTTCTTAATCATGAGATTCATCTGCTTGATTGTTGGGTTTATAAGTGAATGACGTTAATAACAAATTGACAAGTCAATGAGCAGACCCTAATTGTTTGTCCTCAACCAACCAATTAACACAGCTACTTTGTTTTAAAGGAGAAAATAGGAGAACATGTACGGTGGTACTATTTAATTTATACATCTCCTCCCAACACTTCTATGTATAGAGGAAGTAGGGTAAGATTGCAACAAATCATCATAAAGGCTGGTTGGTAATTCAAATCTCTTATTTTTCCTATTTTTACCAAATATGGAGTACAACATGCATGTAAAGATAGTACCGTATGGTATGGTATTGAGTACTAATTTATATCAACTCTAACTTTTAAATTGACCCGAACATCTGATTATTCCAAAAATAAGAAAAGAAAAAAGAATGGAATTCCACCTCAAGAATCGAACCTAAGATCAGATCCTCGTTATTGTAAAAGCTAGCCTTACAAACTTGCCCATCATTTATTCTCAGTTTTTGGAGTTCTTGGTTAACATATACGCTTACAAAAGTGTAGGTGGGAATACTATAGTGTGTATGTGAGAGACTTAGTCGATTCGACGATGCATGTCTTCTGATATTGAACCCAGCGCTAGATCAATTGTGAGCCACACACTAAGATTCATGATCACGAGTTCAATTTCATCATCTTTTTGTCGATCGACACATTTATTTATTACGTATAACAATTTGGTTTTTGTGGCCATTATGTTTTTTATACTGTAGTTGTTTTCTTGTTAAGAGAGAGAGAAATGTTACACCTATTAAAGAAACATCACAAAAAAAACAAAAAAAAGGCAAAAAAGAAATACTCCATCATTCAGAGCCACGCCAGAAAACGAGGCCTAAAGTCAAAAAGCATACCGAACACACCACCACACCCCCAAAACAACGCCAACAGTAAACACAAACTTATTAAGCTAGCCTACCCAAAGTTGATAGCAACATTACCAATGATGGAGCAGCAACATGCATGGTGTTGAAAACGAACTCTATATATAGACTCAACAGTAGAGAACTAGATACCATAACATTAAATAGCAGAGCCAGAATTTTGAACCACGCGCGGGAGTGACACTGTTAAATGAGAATCTAATCTACTCCGTATTTATGTTGGGCGGCAAAAAGGTGAATAAGAAAGTTAAATGTAAAGTAGTAATACAGTATAACTAAATAGACTTTGCATGTGGTTAGCTTTTATTTCTGTGACAAGAACAAATGGTCGGTCCAATCCTCTTGTGGTATGATTTTTCTGATCTGAACCCATCATTTTTAAAATTGCTGTTAAGTTTTTGGCATACATGCAAATAACTAATCTTATCACGTTAGTGTCGGGAAAAAAATGACACACTACAAATTAACCTGTTATACAAACCCAACTATTTAAAAAAATTGCATTAATTTATTAGGAGGGTTTGGTCTGAAACAATTCCAATACCTGTAGACGAAACCAAAAAATAAAAAAGAAGAAGCAAAACATAGGTCAATTCTTTAGAAGGCAGTTGCACGTCGATTCTTGATGCATGTGAATTACTAAAATCTAGGGTTTAATCCGTAAAAGTCATTAAAATGGTAGGAGGTGAAAATATTGACCACAACAGTAGGGGGCTGACATAGGGGTGCAGGCATGGGCCAAACAATCGTTGGTATGCTTTTTATCGGCAAAATTTATTGGTGTGGTGATTAAAATCATAAAAGGTGCATGAAAATACTAGTAATACCCCAGCCAAATTCCCGGTGGAACATCTTGTGTATAAAGTACTCCCTCCGTCCCAATTTTGGAAGTCTCAAAAGATTGGCTATATCTTCTAATTTATACTGTAATATTTTTTTATATCAAATAAGGATCTTGTTTAATAAATCTCGATAAGCTCTTTTATATAATTTTTTTAAAATTATTTAAAAGATTATTAATTGTAAGATGTAATCCATTGAAAAATGATACGCAATTTCAAAAAGAGATAATGTAGATTTTGGGACGGAGGGAGTAAATGAAAACAAGTGACAATTAAGCCGAGAAAACAGAGGTGACAATTTAATGGCCTAGGTTGAGTTTTTAAAGATCCTTGTTTAGTACTGTATAGTACTAGTACAGGTACTCTTCCCTTCCCAAAGGTTTTCGGAGGGTCAAGCTAGCTACTGCTGGTAATGAAAACAGAGAAGTGCGTGTGATATATATATATATATATATATATATATATATATATATATATATATATATATATATATATATATTATTATTATAAAGCGCACATGGGCGATTGAATTTTTATAGGTTAATTGTACTTGGCCTCATTGTGACTGTCACTGAGAAAGGAAAGACAAGGATGTATCACTGTTGAAAATAAACAAAGATATTGCATTAGTTAAAGTGTCGACCGTCTTGCATGCATGTACATGCATTCTGGAATAGAGATATATAGTGGTAGAAGATGACATTTTTGTCATTTTCTCATTTTGCAACTTTTACAAATTAGGGAGAGAGTTTAGTTGATTGATGAAATTAGTAGAGGTGAGCGTACAGTGACACAGAAATTCCTGATCATCAAACACAAAAAGAGAGAGAGAGAGAGAGAGAGAGAGAGAGGTGGGGGGAGTACCTATAGCTATAGCCACCCTCATTATTGATGTATATTTTAATTTTTTTGTTGGTCACATTATTACCATCAACGGTGGTTGATGGTCAAAATTAGGTGAAGAAAACTTCGGGAAAGGACAAAATTGGTGTTGACTCCACAACCCCCATCAAGGTTGGTTAATTTTCTAGCTAACAGTTCATCAATTTTTGTTTTATCTGAAATTCGGTTTTCGGTTTTTGCCGTTCCTGTTCCAGAAAATGAACAAAACTGATGTTCACATCTGAAGAAAAATACTGGAACAAATCATGGGAGTGCCATCAATCTGCACCACTGGCCTGTTGACCTATAAGGTGTCCTTTGCCTTGGGAGAAGGCAATCGATGAAAAGTGCACGAGCTTAAGCGAAAGCCAAGTGCAAAGACATCTTCAGAAGAATATCAAATTACTGAAATTTGCAAGAGCGATCAATGAAATTGGGAGCGTGGAGCTTGATTTAATAAAGTGAGAGCGAAAGATACAATTAAGAAACTATGCAACTTAGGTCAAAAGTTCGTAACTAAAGAATTTGGGCACAAGATTCTGTCCTGATAGACTAATGGCTCAATTTGATGTTCCAAGCCTCTTTTAGCTCATTATGCATTTCTCACCGCATAGTGCGGCTAAGAGCATCTCCTACCCATACTCTGTATCTCTATTTGAGAGTATCAAAGCATTCTAATCCATCCTCTCAACCCTCCTCCATTTGAGAGTATTGGATTTTGATCATCTATATTTAGAAGGTAAAAGAAAGCATAGAAAATCATCTCCATAACACTATTCACCTTTTTAAAAGACATTTTTGTCCTTGTAAGCTTTTCTTACTAAATTTTTATACCAACCATATCTTTATGAGAGTATAAAAAAAGGTTTTTTTTTTTTGTAAAGTGATTTTAGAGGGAAAAATAGAAGGTTTGTGGTTAGAATAAATAAGAATAGTGATTTCCTCTAAAATCACTTTATGAATAAAATAGAGTATTTTGATACTCTCAAATAAAATATTGGATTGGAGATGCTCTAAGAGAGGCTTGAAATTGCAAAACTAACACTTCTGCATTTTCCGTCGTCTCAAGCCTCGCTCAAGCGTGTAATGTGCATTTTTCACAACTTTCAGGCACTTGTGGTAAAGTTTCGAAAATCTCAAGTTCACTGGATAGAACAAGAATAGAGTTCATTTGCAGGTTCTACAAGTCCTGTTCAAAGTTCAATTTCAGTGCTAGGAGCCTAGCGGTGGCTTCAAAACTTTTTCCCAATCCTCAAATTGTATGTTTCAGCCTCTTAAGTCCACTCCACGGGCAATTCTACATAGTCTGCCAAGAACACCACATAGCCGTGTGTCGGACTAGTGGTAGAAGCCACATGCCTACCTTGTCCCGCTAGGGAAGGCACATGATCTCTGCTGTTGATAGTGCAAAAAGTCATGAAAAGAAATTAAACAAGTTTTGGAACTTATCCCTCCATTGAGAACTATGTTCGACATGTTCACTGTCATCAAGAGCTGTGTGATTCAGGGATAGGATCATAATCATATAACAGTTATTATTCCGAAGGACCAAAAAAAAGTATAACAGTTAATCAAACAAGCATTCGGTAATCAAATCTGAGGTCCAAAACTACATATAATGCGCATCCACTTGAGTGATAATGGAAGAGGAAGATCGACCACATTTCCTTTGATAAACTTGCATTCACCTTGACTTCTTACTGCGCATTCCCATCCGTGATTTCGCATACCTGAATTTCTCATTAAGCAAAAATTTGGATGACAAAAGAGAGCCATGGAGAAAAAAATTGTATGACAAATTTGTGTGCTTTCTGCTTTTTCTTTTGCATCATTTTCCAAAAAGCAAAGAAAACTTGCCTAGCAGAACTGCTAAAAGGATTTTTTATTTTTATTTTTTCAAAGCAACCCAATCCTAAAGAAGTCTTTTGATTTTTCAAATAAATGTTTTCTCTAGGACAAAAGGAGGGGGGAATGATGATTATTCTCAAACTCCCAAAAACACGAAAAAAATGACTACGGAAAACAAAACAAAAACAAAACCAAACAGACTACAATAGCTTTTGAAGGATACTCCAACCGCATGCCCTCACCAGGTGGTGATGAGTACAACTTGGTGCCTTGCAGATGATTCAGTGCTTCAGTTGAAGAGGCAGTATCCTGCACATAAAATGGCATGTAACACTGAAAAAGCAATGAAAAGAGAGTAGATGTAAGATAATGGACCATCTCCATGATCATGCAAAACACTATAAAAGGGGTACGTAAAACTTCTATTCCTTGAGCAGTTTCGCCACTGCTACATACAAGAAGCTATGAATGCCCCAAGTTTTAGGACGATTACTTCTTGTGATGATGCAATATCAATTTTGGATACCTATTTTTCCACCTTTTCCAGAAAGTAGGATCGATTAGAAGGCCAGTTTCCCTCATATTGCACAGGCCTCCATAGTTGGCCAATCGAAGGCCAGTTTCCCTCATATTGCACAGGCCTCCATAGTAAGCCTTGTCATGAAGCCATTAGGCCATCTTCAACGGTAGTGTTAAATTTGTTTACTCAAATGTGTCATGAAAACCAGAAAAAGTTGATAACTGTGGGACTCAGATTCATCTGTTAAGAACCCATTCAGTTTTAGTGAATGAAGGGTGCTCCAATGGTGGTGTTAAAACGTGTTTAAGCATGTTGAAAGTGCATTAAATAAACAATTGCACACATAAAGCAAACGGATACCCCATCTATGAAGGGGACTTCATAACAAAATAGCTAAAATAACTACACCCCATCTAAACTCACCAGTGAGACCGTTGTGTTAAAAGAGACGAAAAAGTATCTAAAAGCACTTTATCAGCAGCTTTCCCTCCAAATGCATTCTATAAGTACCAGATTGCCCTTATACACTACATACACTAAAATGATGCTTCTTTTCCTTTCTCACTCTAAGCCTTCAAGGCATCTTCTCACTACTCACAAACTGGTTCAACCAACACACACATAATAACCCAAGATAACTCCTTCACGTAGTAGCTCCATGGTGTTGTGAAGTCTTGTTACAGTTGAGCACAGTCTACTGTACCACCCTCACAGTTAAGCACAGTCCAAGCAAAAGATGAAGTTGTGCTAGTTTAACAAGTTAGTTAGCAACACCATTCGAGAGTATTTTGATATTTTCTCTCTTATGCTAGCTAACTGGAATTGGTAAGCAATTTATGACACTAAAATGCATCTAATAACATGAAAGGAGATGTCCTTGGCAAAATGCGGTTTTACTTTTTTATCTCCGATTAAAGATATTTTTGTGGATGGTGGGGGGTAATCTATCATATTTTTGTTTTAATCTTCTACTTCTAGAAACTCATCTGAAAAACTAAGGTCCACACACCTACCCTCACCACATGATCATCCCCTACCTCTTCATAGACCAAACCTCTCTGCATATTTTTTAAATGTCTATTCCTTCTCTCAGTCACACTATTGCCACCACTAGCCTCCACAAAAGCTACTAAAATCACCAACCACCTATGCCCAGACCACTACAAACATCTCCCTCGTGCCACAAGCCTATAGAAACATCCCTTCTCCACTGCTACAACACCACACTGCCACCCAAACCAACAGCCATCGATCACTTACAAAGTAACATTAGTCCACAAACAGATTATAAGCTCATAACATATTACTAACATGCAAGACCTTCCGATATGCCTCAAAAAGTAAATGGATTGTTTTGGTCACAAAGCAGACCTTTTAAGTAAACAATAATAGAACCAAGCTACATGGTTAAGTTTTTCAAAAATTGAACCAAACTTATTTTCTTGATGTCCCATAATAGAATTTTTTTTTGCTAAGCCCCAAAATATAAATTAAGTACCTGAAAGTCAACAAATGCAACCGGAGCTCCATAGGTGCTCTGCATCTTCAATTTCAGAAATCCAGGGAAACTGAGAAAGAACAAAAACAAACAAATAACTTAGTTCTACAAGCTTCGCAAGGGAATATAGAGCAAAACTAACAGCCTCAACTAACAGCCTCAAACCTTGAAAATACTTGAACTAGCTCCTCCTCTGTACAAGTTGGTCCCAAATTAGCCACAAATATTGTAGGGCATGCGGTAGCTGAAGAGTTCTGCTAAAGTGGAATAGAACCCCGAAGTTTAAAAAAAAATGGTGAGTATTGACAAGTGTACATGATATATGTTCAACTGAGGAAATGGTTATGCAAAAGAAAGGCGGCAATAACAAGATCAAGCCACTCTGCTATATAGGAAATTACATCTCCAAAAAATGTTGACTACAATACTTGGGAGCTATGTAGCATGGACACTTCGTCGGAGGTCACATACAGGTGTCGAACACTTATCGAACACCGACACTCTCCCGAACGCATGTCCGACGCTCAAATTCAAAGTGTCCTATTTTTTCTCTGCGTTTTCCATTTGGACACTCGGGGACACCTTAAAAAATGCTCCAGACACCCAGAAAACAAGTCAGGGTGATTAATGAAATAGTAGGATCTAATTCAAACTTAGAGAAGTAGATTTTTTAACGGATGATGGTTTATTCAATAGAAAGGCATACAAAAGATGAAATGCTTTTCATTGAAATACTTTTGTGAATGCTATTAACGACAAATATAATTTAAGGTACGTCTGGTGTTGCATATATACAATCAGCGCCCTACTTTTTTTGGTTTATTCACGTAATAGAATACATACATGATTTCTAAAACCCATAAACCAACATGTCCTGTCCTCTAATTTTTCCTTGTCGGTGCTACATAGCTCTGGAGGATAGTTTCAATAGTTCAATTGACATTTGATTTTAAGTTTGATCTGATCCATGAGAAAACTTCCTCACCAAAGTGGTAACTGAAGCTGTATTTTTCTTTGCAAGAGCTGCAAAGAGGTCATTTCCTTCTTAAACAAAAATTAACAAAGCCGACGTGCTAAAAATTTGCCCTTGCTTGGTAAAAAAATCTATACAGAAGCATCAATATGTTACCAAAACATGGACAATGCAGCAAAATAACAACGATATGACATTGCATGCCAAAGAAAATGCCTTCAGTAAACCAAAACAATGTATCAAAATGATTGATCACTGAAATCATACACAATGCTGCAGACAGAGACAGAACAGTGGACATCAAGAAAATACTCCGCCCAAGGAAAAACCTACCTAAGCTCGTAATAACCCTATTGTGGGGAAACATGAAGTCATTTAAATGCCTCAAGATTAACACACATTGCATCGTCCTGATATTAATATTCTTTTTCAAGAAAAAGCTTCAGAGCTTTGTTCTAGCATTTTTTTTCTCTAAACATATGCACACGATCAATAAAAATTTTAAAAATTGTTCACAACTACAAAAACTGCAACTAAGTGATAATGTAAAGAAGTAAAACCTGCTCTAAACTCTAAAAGCCCCACATCCGATTCTCCATCATACAAAGCCTTATCTTAAAACATCAATTATGGTTACTTACCAACCCGGGCCTTGTGTGCCAATCAATTGGGGTCGGCTATATGAATCCAGTTTTTCCATTGAACTTTGTCTAGGACTACATCTTCGAGTAGATTTAGTAAGCCCAAGTCCTTTCGTATCACAGCATCCAAAGTCAATTTAGGTCTTCCTCTTCCCCTAGCCCGACTATCCACTACTATCATGTCACTCTTCCTGACTACTCCGCTTGCAGGTCGATGATAAATATGTCAAAACCACCTGAATCTATTTTCTCTCAACTTATCCTGTATGGGTACAACTACTACCGTCTCACGAATAGTTTCATTTCCAATTCTCTCACTCCTAGTCTTACCACACATCCACCTCAACATCTTCATTTCAGCTACACTCTCTTACTCACTTGTTGCTTCTTGATAGGCCAACACTCCGTCCCGTAAAGCATCGCTGGTCAGATAGCAGTTCTGTTGTCAGTTCTGTTGAATTTGCCTTCCGATTTGTTAGGCATCCTTCGATCACACAATATACCCAAAGCGGCTCTCCACTTGAGCCACCCAACTTGGATCCTATGGGTTACATCATCCATAATCTCTTCACCCTTGCTAAAAATTGAACCCAAATACCTATCACGCTCACTTTTTGGTATCTCCTGATTCTAAATCCTCACTTCTACTATATTGACACTTCTATTGCCACTAAACTTACAGTGCATATACTCAGTTTTACTCCTACTTATCCTAAATCCTTTGGACTCCAATGCTTCTCTCCAAATTTCTAATTAGCATGAACCCCTACAGTTTCATCCACTAGGACAATATCAATTATGGTTACAGTTGAGAAATAGAGCCTCCCGCCAATGTGAGTTCTTAATAAGGTACGGTTCACGCTGCTTTACCCCTACAACTGGAGAGGTTTTTCCACACTTGAACTCATGACGTCCAGGTCAAAAGGACTAACCTTAGGGCTATACTAAGGCCCAACCTCAAGGTTATGACTGAAAGCCCATCAGTAGAAATAAGACCATTATGGCCCTATTTGGTATAGCTGTCATAAATTAGATGTTTGAACTTTGAATCAGTTTTTTTATTAGCGACATCTTTGACAATGAGTCATTTTTCAATATTTTAGTGAGTTTATTTTTTTAATCAGAGAAATCCATTTTATTTTTTTACTAAGGTTTTAAGAACAGAAGTTATCACCAATTCATTTTTTACGCAAGGAAGGGTTTTCCTATTCAATCTACTACAATTAGTACAAAAACTGCCAAAACAGGCAGAAGTGTTACAATGCTAAGCAAAAGAAAGAAAAACCAGATTATGCAAGAAGAGAAGAGGTAATGGTGGAATATGGTTCTATTCTCAGTATTCATACTTAATAAAGTGACTCATCCAATCTCCATCTGGGAGCGAAATAAAATGGCATAAGAACATAATGGAAGCCGAATCAGAATAAGCTAAACATGAGTCCAATGGTAAAACATTACTACCTTTGTCATGGTTGTCTCATACGAAGCTCTACCGTCATAGTTTGTGTAACTGAAACATAAAAAGAAATAATGAAAAACTAGACTAGGTTCCACGTAATTGTTCTCATAAGGCTAATATTGTCCTCCATCTCCAGGGAACACGGCTTGTAATAAGCTGCTTTTGGTAGGCCCTGGACTTTTCAGCTAGAAGAAATCATTTCAAGTAAGAAAATGTGCTTATTCAGCTACAAATATTCATTTCCAAGAAATAAAATGTGCTTTAAGTAGTGCAGATGACCTTTGTGTGGATGGATAACCAATTGTGTTGTAAGCAGAATTACCAATTCCAGGCATGTGACCGCTGCCAACACCTGCTAGTGCCCAAGCGTGCAAAACATGTGCAATGTGAGCTTTTAGAATAACGTGTCACATGTGACTAACTAACTAGAATTCCAAGCAGCAGATTAGACGAGCATCCAAGCAGAGAAAGGATACTGCAGAGGTCAACCTCAATCATATAATATACTCCAGTAAAAAGAACAAACAGAATTAAAAGAAAGATTGCTTGCAACAAAAGCTCCCAAGGAGAACACTCCATGCTCTGAACAGTTTACGGCAGCCATCTTACCAGTATCAGGAATGCCCCCTGAAAATGAAGCAGATCCTTTAGTTCTCTTCTCTGATCCAGTTTTTCCATCATCTGATCAAGAAGTTTACAAATTCAGGTCTAAAACAGTGGGAAAAAATTGTAGAACAGCAGGCCTCTGGAATAATGAAATAGATCATACCAATTCTTGAGCGCTTGGATCGTGAGTTAGATTTTGCTAGATCAACATACAAGGTGGACCCCTTCTCAAGGTCAAAAACCATTCCCTGCAGAAAAACCACTATAATGAATGAGATATTAATGGGAAGATGCATTCAGAATTACCTTGCACGTTTGGCACGTGCATTGCCTTCACTGTTAAGTTAGTTTCACAGATTTCTAAGTACCCATGTTTTATAACAACGACCTAGTAGATAAGAAACAAAACCTGATAAACAAATAAATGTGGGAATCTCAAATACTGGTTGCTCTAGTCAATAAAACCAATAAAAAAAAATGTAAATAACTATTTGCACTCTAGCAAGTCTATTGTTCACTGAAAAGGGTCATTCTAGGGTCGTTTGAGGAGAATGTTAATAGCATCATATGAGGGAACTACCCAAAAGAACAAAAAAAATAAAAAAGGTCCTACTAGGTCAATCGCTCAAACTAGGAAGTCTATAAAAAATGCAATTTAATTTCTTTTTCGTATCCAAATTATTCACATCAAAATAGAAAATGTGACTTGTTCTGCAGGCAGGTGATCATGACCAAAATGAGGAAAATTACAATGCCAGACATAAGCAAGTTATTGTGAACATTGTAAGTTTTAACTCACACAATACACTGGCTTAATGGAGCCCACACTTGAGACCAGCCTCATGCCTAGTCTATGTCAGAAATTTAGAGGAGTTCTCTTATAATCACCATTAGTACTTGATAAGGTTATTGTTAACTAAGTTGGAACAATTCGTCCCGAATAGAGTTTACTGTCCACCTTGAATCTTTGATCTGCCTTTACATAACTTAAGCTACCCCAAGCAATCATATCACTGATCAACCTTGTAAGTCCAACCAAAAAAAGGGTACAACTATGTTAATCGAAGGATTCATGGGGAAGAGAACACTTCTTCACAAAATACCTAAATCGAAGACAAAAAGATCCCGTATAGTTCCTCTTCAAACGACTCAGTTGCCCATTTGATAACACACAATTATTTCTTACTGTTCAGAACAGGACATTAAATAACCTTTGATCTGAACTTTTTTTTTTTTTTTTTTGCATAACTTAACCTAAACTTTGCAATCATATCGACCTTTTGTGTCCCAATAAAAATCACCTACAACTGTGTTGTTCAAAGGATTAGTGCAGAAGAGAACTCTTCTTTATACTTTCGACTAATAAAAAATGCGTAGTTCTCCTTCAAATGACGGAATTTTACATCAACAGTGACACATTATTTCTCACTGTTCATAAGAGAACATCAAAAACCTAAGCTTTCGCAAAGCAACAAGCCACTGTGTAAGAAAATACAACCATTGCATAAACAACTGATAAACAACTGAGCAAGATGTTTTTACATTTAGTGCCTGAATTGCCGCGACAGCTGACTGTTGATCCATAAATACAGCAAAAGCAAATGGCTGTGAACAAGAGCTTGTTAGAGATCATCATTTGTGAGATAAGTACGACATCAAAATGCATAATAATCAATATTCAAGATAATTGCACCCACACAAACATGTCAAAATATGTAATTATAGATAAACTGCTAAATCAAGGTCAAGACCACTTTACGAAAAGCTAACACATACTTTAACAGGGAAGGAAAATATATCCAATGCAAAAGTTCCTATGATTTTGTGAGTTCATGATATATTTTTTGTCTTGGGTATTTTTTGACAAATTACTTTTCGTAATTTTTGTTTAGCATTTTGTCGGAATTTTTAGGATTAATTGTTCGTCTCAACAATAGCAATCGGAAAAGTATAGGAAGATGTGGACCGAAGTTGAAGTTGAAAAAAGTTCATATAAGATAGATGACACTTTAGACAAAATAAAGTGTAGGTATTTTTTCATCTTTACTGAACCTCTTTTTTTTTGCTTTTGGTCATAATTTTGTACCTTTAAGACTAATAAAATGTGAATTTAGAATAAATTCAGAAAAGACGAACAAAAATAGCAAAACAAAAAATACCTAAAATATAGCGGGAACTCAGCCTAGCAAAAAGTAGCATTTCCATGCAGCTACAAACCAACCTTGGATATAAACAGCCTTCCATGAAGTTTTGATGACGATGCCCACATAACTTACCCAACTCCCCAGTAGGAACCAAAGGAATTAAGGACAAGTTCAAACTACATATCATGGCCCATCCACAACGTGCGAATAGCATCACAAAGGTGATAACACAAATTGGATAATTCCTTCAGGAGATGGCTAAGCAAATAATGCTGCCACCTCACAGTGAAGTTAAGAATCCAAGGATCAAATGGAAACCCAGGGCATGTGGGTCTTGCTTACTATATAGTTTATAGATAATTCACTGCTGTTTGACTACTTCAGGAAATCCAAAATAATTCATCATGTGCTAAAACTGAACTCCTTCGATATTTGTAACATTTGAATAAGCCAACTGAAATATCACACAAATGGTACCCACTGGGGAGAAGAATAAACAAGTCTCCGAAGTCCCAGTGAAAGGTCTTTCATAACATAAATTACTTCTAACATCCTAATATGTTATGTGGGTATAGCATACTGCAGTAATATCTCCATGCTAGAAGGTGGATGTCCTCCATCTAAGAAGCACGGATACAGGACAGAGATATGACACGACAAGAAAAGGATTGCTGATATGTAATTTTGCTAAAATGTAGGGCATGAACAGATTGGGGAATGTAAATTCAACAACATACATAAAAACATATTTTCATGCATATATATCACCATAAGTTTACGTCCCAATACAAATAATCAAAAATGTACAACAAGTTATGAAGAATCTTGAATGATATGGGGCTCAAGAAATCCTTAATATATAGGGCAATGGCTAGGAATTCACACAATATTTTAGCCAACCCCCTTGGGTTGTTTGTTCCACTTATTTGAAGTATATGCAACTCCATTTTCGTTGCCAAAGTTTTGCCTTTCTGATTCCTCAACTCCTCTAAAGTCTCAACTACTTCCAAAATATGAACGTCGATATTAGGTTTCATTTACGATATTTCATAGCCATCCATATGTCTACACATCTCCTTTTTAGCAACAATCACAGTTAGAGGACCAATATCAGCCCTTCATGGGAAAAATTCAAGTAAACAAACGAATAAAAGTATGTTTTTTAAAGTAAAATGATGGCTTTAACCACTTCAAGCATCCTTTTTCCCAATTATTTCAAATCTAACAAATGGAAAGTCTCAACTACTTCTAAAATATGATCGTCAACATTCCGGGTTCATTTATGACATTTCATGGTCATCCATAAGGTCTACACATCTCCCTTTTAGCAACAATCACAATTAAAGGACCAAAATTCAAGAAAACCAACGAATAAAAGTATATACTTGTGTTTAAGTAAAAATGATGGCTTTAACCACTTCAAGCATTCTTTTTTCCCAATCATTTCAAAGCCAACAAATGAAAAAGCGATAGAACAAACTTTAATCACTGGAAAAAAGTAGTACCTGGGAAGAAGAGGTAGGGCTTCGGAGGTGAGAAGACTCGTACCCGGGGAACTCGTGAAAGAGGTTGTATATCTCGCGGGGCTTGACGTCTTCGGGTAGGCCGGCGACGAAGAGGGTCCGGACCTGGTCGTGCGAGGACTGCGGGTAGTGAGGGGGCGCGTAGGAGGCGAACGGGGGTTGGTGGTGGTGGTGGTGGTGAGGGTGGAATTGGTGAGGCAGTGGTGCGAGAGGGGGTGGTTGGGCGCCGTGGGGTGGGGGAGGAGGGTAGTATGGGTGGTGAGGGGTGGGGTGGAGGGCGGATGGTGGAGGAGTAGGGTAGTACGCTGCCATGTCGTCCATGGATCGATTGGAATGATTCACCCTATTCAATCGCTGCTATATCGTGCCCTAAACAAATTTCAATTGCCCTAATGAAACTGGACCTTAAGGCTCTGTTTGGAACTTTAGGAAAAAAAAGAGGAAAGGAAAGGAAAGGAAAATTTTTCCCTAAAATTTTAAGTTTTTTGAATAGTAAATTTTTCTTCCTATTTTCCTCTCATTTTCCTTCCACTTTATTTTCTTTTCTTTTCCTTTTTTTCTTAAGGCTCCTGTTTGAACCCACGGAAAAGAAAGGGAAAAGAAAGGAAGAGAACGAAAAATTTAAAAAATTTCCGTTCTATTGTTTAGTTGGAAGAGAAAGAGGGAAGAAAATAGAATTTTAAGTGTAATAAATAGTAAATTTTTCCTCTCATTTTTCTTCTCTTTTATTTTCCTTTCTTTTCTTTTCCTTTTTATGGGTTCCAAACAGAGCCTAAATTTTTCCTATTTTGTATTTATAATGTCAAAACTATTTTCTTTGTTCTAAAAATTAGTTCATAAATATCTTGTACCTTAAACTAATTTCTAGCATAAACAAAAGTAATTCCGAATTATCATTTTTCTTTCGCCATAATGAAATTAATTGAAAGCACAAATTGGAGTGACAACCAAGTTAGAAGGCACCATATACTTACACTAGGGTTTGTTCAACGCATTTTGAACACAACTAAAATAAATTACGAAACTATCGACCACCCCTGCCCAGGTCCGGCTCATAAGTTTTGGAGGCTGGAAGCGAACCTCATGAATGAGGCCTTCTTATATTTTCCATACAAAAGTGGTTTACAAAGAGTCTCATAAAAAAAAACCATTACAAAAGATTTACCATTACAAAATAGAAGTATATAGTTATCCAAAAAAAATGCAACTATTACAATACTTCAAAATCTATTATTTGAAAATTAGTCTTCTCACACTTTTTGCTGCAAACGTACTAATTAAGTCTCCATAGTTAAGCTGTTTCACCAGTGACTCAGTCAAGCATGAAGCAGCGTTTCTTTCTTTCTTGAATTGGCTCATGTATTCTTTTGTCCCTTGAAGTGGCGTTTCTTTTTCTTTTCTTTTTTTCGATCGCCGCAGTGATTCTAATGAGTAATTCCACTGTTTGGGCCTATTTTATGGCTCCTAAATTTCAATTGAGCTTATTTTATGTAAAGAATGTTTAGTGCAAAAAAATTTTGGACCATATATATATAGGGATCCTAGAATTTTGGGGGCCCTCATTTTTAACATTTTTTTGGGCCCTGAAGCCCGTGCTTCTCCTGCCTATGCCATTAGCCAGCCCTGCCCCCGCCAACGAAACTAATCTATACGGGAATATATTTATTTAAAATTAGTGCATGCTCGTGCCCGAAGACGCGGATCAAACAATCAGCACACATCCAAATCAACATTGTAACCGTGAACAAAGTATCAACATATTCATGTAACACCGAGGGGTCGTTCAAAATTTCAAAATAGCATACACACTCATAAAGAGAATATGGAACATTTGGTTGTTATTATTATTACTATTATTATTTTTTTTTAATTTCTTTTTCTTTTCTCTTCTTTTCTTTTTTTTCTTTTTTTTGGGGGGGGGGGGAAGAAATCATTGCAAAAGTAAACCTCGATCTAAAGATAGACAATCTTGTTACAGATTGGACAATGGTGGGAGCTTTGCAATCGAAATAGCCATTTAAACTAAGAAAAAAATGGAGTCGATCTGTTTTCGAATCGGCTGCCATTGGGAGTGTGTGTATTCAAGAGAGAGAGAGAGGGAGAGAGCCTGAAATAGACTTGCTTCGTGATTGAAATGACACACACACACACACAGAGAGAGAGAGAGAGAGAGAGAGAGAGAGAGAGGAGTCATTGATTGGATTCATGACCAAAACTGATCTAGAGGAGTGTTCGTTCTCAAAGAAAATCACAGGGGGCAGCTTTGGGAGCGAAGAGCTAGAAGAAGGTGTGAGAGAGAGAGAGACACACACACACACACACACACAGAGAGAGAGAGAGAGAGAGAGAGGAGAGTGAGATATGAATTTTGAATGTAAGATCTAATTAGTGGTAATTGTGCAATTATTATTGTTTGAGAGAGAGACGGAGAGCCGTAGGATTTATAGAAAAAGTCAATAGTTAGGATTTATAGAGAGATAAGATTCAAAAACCGTTCTCCCTTAATAAACAACTAACACTTTTGACATATCTTAATTAAATGAACTTATGTGACCGATCTTAATTGATCAAAAGAGTTCAAGGTTGATTATTTAATTTGGCTGGAAGATTTTAAATAGTTTTATTATTTAATTCTCACGTGATTAATATAAAATAAGGTTTTTTATAAAAAGATTTTAGTAACTTACAAGTTATTAGTTTACTAGGGTTTGCCCATTTTGAACACAACTAAAATGAATTATTGAAACTATTGACCACTCTCGCCAATGAAGCTGATTTATACAGGATTATAATGCTACTTTCGCAAATCCGTGCTTTGTTTAAATATTCATTCTTGTTCTCGTCGTGCACGTTGCGCCAATGCTACTTTTGATATCACATTACCAGCTTGAAGACACTAGCTAGGTCGCTAGCCTTGCTTTAAAATTCTTTCTTGTTTTCGTTGTGCATGTTGTGCCAATGCCACTTTTGATATCACATTATCAGCTTCTGCCTAAAGTAGTACAACAATGCTTTTAAAAAAATAGGAGTATTTGTATGAACATAAAATTAAAAAAACAGAGAAGACAAAAGGCGTAGATTAGAGATCTCCACAATTTGCTACAAAGCTACCAAAAGAAAGCTAGAAGGTGCATACCCGTGAATTTTCCTTTCCATTGTATACATGTGTTGCCTTCTCTTTTCTAGCCATTGCTTCTTTTCTTGGGATATCCTATTAATAAATACGTAAAACATATAAGGGTACTAAATATGATTTGCAAGAAACTTTGGTCCCGCTCATCACGGATTACGATTACGATTCCAATACCCAGGAGCCGTACCTCATGGGTATGGATGACATTTTGGTCCTGCTCATCACGGATTACGATTTCAATATTTCTATCTTAGAGATGTGGAACTTGCATGTACAAATTCAGTTGAGAAATGTCAAAAAAAAAACCTTGGTCGAATATTAAAAAAAGGAGGTTAATTAAAACAATTTAAGGGTCATACATGTGCATTCTCATTTCTCATGGGATAGATACTTTTTCTTTCCCTTGCGTGACATTTATTTTGCCTTAACTATCAATTCCTATAAACGTAAGGTACTGCGGAGTATTGGTAAAGTTTACCGAAAATAATAGTGAAAAAATTGCAACTTAAAGAACACGTTGGGAACACGTGTTACCAACTATTGATCACAACCGGCAAAACCCAATTCAAAATTGTGAAACAGGAAAAAAAATCACTTAAAGGATAAATTGGGAACACACGTGTCTAAAGAGTAAACACACGTGCCTAAAGAGTAAACTTAATGTCAAAATAATTGTGGAGCCACATGGTTTGGAATATTCCTTAATGTTAAAAACTATTTTTGTTAATGCCAACTATTATCGTGCAAAAAGACTTGCAACCAACTCAACTAATTGCACGGCCTCAAAAGTGGCTATAGGGTTTGGAAACTACTTGGTCAAACCCCTTGGCAGAAAACGTTAATGATTCTATCTTTTTGTCTCCAGTAACATTTTTTACTTGCCTTGAAGTATAGCCCTTGAAGTATAATAAAAGGGCCAGCCTTTCTCATGCAAAACACCAATTAGATGTGATGTATAGTTCTTTATTTCATTAAGGCATTCTAACAAACACCTTGAATGTAATATAAAATTACTAAAGAAAACAAAGATGATGTATAGTTCCTTATTTTATTTAGGCATTCTTACAAACACCTTGAATGCAAAGAAAATAAAAGGCAAAAAAATTACGAGTACATAGGAAGAAGAAAAACTACATAGAATAAAAAAGGAGAAGATAAAAAGGTAGGATTCTTGCCTTTCTTCCACTTTCTTTTTTGTTGGATACAGGGAGGAGAGAGGGACAGAGGGAGGGGGAAACCGAATGGGGAGGGTCAGAGAGTGAGAGCGTTACTTGGCTTTGGATATGGGGCAGACGTAATAATGAAGAGGAGACCGTTAGTCGTTGGATTTATGAAAGATAAGTTTTGGCCATTAGATTTATGTACATAGGATTCAAATGATGAGCTTCCTTATTATGTTAAAATAAATAGTGTATGATGGCTTTCTAAACACAATCTAAATGAAGTATCAAACACCAGTTGTTTTTTTTGGATAAAAAAAAACCACTTTTTCCAATTTTTTTTGGATATAACGATTGTTTTTAACTCCATCTCATATGGGGTGAATTCCATGTATATGTATGTCTCACTCCATATGAGAGGATGTTACAAATAACAATTAAATGAAAACTTTTGATTTGATTTCTCCCTTTGTAACATTTAAAATTTAAAAATAGCACAGAGAATGTGGAATGTTGGTTTTCTTTTTCTTTTTCTTTTTTTTTTCTTTTTTTTTTTTTTTTTGGGGGGGGGGAGGGGGAGAGGGGGGTTTAGAGGAAATCACAGAGGGTTACAATCTAAATAAATCTTAAATTCAAACAAATTGCAAATTCAAACCTTGACCCAAAGTTAAACAATCCTGTGATAGATTGGACAATGGTGGGAGCTTTGTAATCGAAATAGCCATTTAAATTGAGAAAAAAAATGGAGTAAACCTGGTTTCAAATCGGTTGCGATTGGAGTGTGCGTAAAGAGAGAGGAGGAGGAGGAGTCATTGATCTACCCTTGAATTTGTGACCAAAACTGATCTAGAGAGAGTATTCATTCTCAAAAAAATCATAGAGCTGAGGAGGGGTGTCAGCTTTGGGAGCTGAGAGCCAGAAAGAGAACGTAGAATGAGAGAGAGAGAGAGAGAGAGAGAGAGAGAGAGAGAGAGAGAGAGAGAGAGAGAGAGAGAGAGAGAGAGAGAGAGAGAGAGAGAGAGAGAGAGATCTCAATTTTGAATGTTAGATCTAATTAGTGGCAATTGTGCAATTACCATTGTTTGAGAGAGAGAGAGAAGGAGAGCTGTAGAAGTTTTGTGGCAAATTAATGGTTAGAATTTACGTAGGACATAAGATTCAAAAATCGTTCTCCTTTATTATGTAGATGTGATAGTTTATTTGTGCAGGAAGCTAGTTTTGAGAAAAATTAAAATTTTGTATTTTTTACTAGACGTGTTTTGAGAAAAAATAATTTTAACAAGAATTGTTAATCTGAATTTCACTATTTGTCTACTAATTAAATGCATAAAATAATTATTTAATTCTCACGTGATTGATATAAAATAATTTTTTTATAAAAAGATTTTAGTAACTTACAAGTTAATAGTTTATTTGTGTAGGAAGCTAGTTTTGAGGAAAATCTAAATTTTGTATTTTTTACTGGACATGTTTTGAGAAAAAATAATTTTAACAAGAAATGTTAATCTGAATTTCACTATTTGTTTGCTAATTAAACGCATAAAACATGCAAAAAAAAAATCTAAAAAAGTCTTGCGATTCACTTCTCTCTTACTACTAGAAAGAACATTGAGACACACGTTTTAGGCCTTTTTGCCATTTGTCCCACATCATCAAACCCAACCACCAATTCAAAACACCACTGCACTATTGCACCATTTGTCACGCCCTCGATTTTTAACATAAATAAATAATCCATTTCAATAAAAGATCCTTGCTTAACATAAATATTACCCAAAAGAGTTTCCAAGTTTAAGTAATTACAACTTTGGCACTACGGCCCAAATCAACTTAAATACAAGTACGAACCTATTTAAGATAGTACATACTTTATAATCAAGAGGAATTTAACTATAATTAGTTACAAATCCATCTTTGTCAAAAGAAAGCTAATACAAGATGTTTAGTAACTGAAATGGAATTAGCTCCCAAAAGTCTTCATACCCAAGCACACGAATGCATACAGTCTATTGTCGAGCATTTTGTCCTGAAAGAAAGATTAGGTTGAGCTACACTAGCCCAATAGGAAAATCTTTACCGATTCTATATGTAAATATGATGAAATGTGCAGGTGAAAAGAAGACATGAAGTACGGGTCAAACGTTAGATAACAATTGACTTAAGGGCATTCCAACATTCGATATATTCATCCTAACGCATGCCTATAGCTCAATTTACCACCAAGTTCACACGATGTTAAATAACTCGAGTAACCGCGACACAACTCACTATCGCCAATCACCTCCATTGGTATTTCCACCCCTTGCGTTACCGTATAACACCACGAGGATTTCCGTGTTACCACCCCTTGCGTCGCGGTGATCCCTAAAAACTCGGGTCACCGCATTGCCACCCATTGCGTTACGAGACCGTCTAAGTCGTCGTATTACCACCCTTTGCGTTATGAGACTTTCTAAATCAACTCCTGACACAAACAACCATTTCGTTACTCGATATACGAGCGCTATAACTTTCTCAAGACCACAATCACACATGAAATATGCTACGACATGCCAACCATATCACAAATATATCACAAACGTTCATAAACATTCGACCAATCAATAATATGCGAAATAACAAAGTTTTAATCAATTAGACCCTTATCATCTCCTACTAACGGAAGGCCTAAGGATCACGAATAACATCAATTAATCATAGGACATCAATTAGATAAGTAAAAGATGGACTAGAAGGTATCCGAAAGAGTTTAGAAGCGATTGAGAGTTGAAACGATTGAAGGAACACAAAACAACATCGAAACTGTCCAGAACAACACGGGGTATTGATACCCCGGAATCAGGTATCAATACCTGGCAAGCTGGAAATCCAGAGAAGGATGGGGTATCGATACCCCATATTTGGGTATCAATACCCTGCTGTTTCGAGGCGATTTTCTGCAGTTTGACAGACATTCAAAGCACCAGAGGGGGACGATCAAAGCACGATTTCTACACCATATCAACATATATACACATAAAAGAGGTAAAGAAGTCCCTACCTCGAGTGAAGAAGAGAAACCCAAGAGATTCGAACGAGCCCTAGCTCCAAACTCCTTGAAATCAACCGAAATCTTCTCCCCGAGCTTCACCCAATATGATACGAGCCCGGGGTTGTGTTCTAGAGGTGAAAGCAAGATGGATCCTTGAGGTTTTGTGTGAGGGAGCTAGAGAGAGAGACACACATGGTAGAGAGAGAGAGAGAGAGAGGTCGGCGTGAGAGAGAGGGTGAGATAGAGATCAAAAATGATCTCCTACATCACACACACCCCTTTTTAAACTCCTATATCTATATATTACATTCACACTCTTTCAATCACCTATTCTTTCACTTTAATCCTTGATTTAAATAACCACCAAACAAGCCACATTTTCCCAACTTGACATTTAATAAATATTTCAATAATTATAATTATCTGGGTCTCTACAGTCTATCCTCCTTAAAGAAATTTCGTCCCGAAATTTAAGCAAAGCAACAAAGACACCAAATCAAGAATCATAATCTTAAAGGCCGCCCCCACTACACAACGCTTCGTATCCACCCACTTCCATGTCCACATCGTCAGAAAACTCTGTAATACTGCAATTAACTAACATACCTTCTTATCCAAACCATCACCAAGTCCTAACATTAACACATATCAAACCACAAAGTCATAGAACTCGCACGAATTATAATCATGTTATTAACCAATCCCTGTCCCACAGCTCATATCCATTCCTTTCACTTTCTACTGATCAATTTTGATTTCCTAGACCATGTCCAAACACATGGTAGAATTTCATACGTTGTAACTCAACCACCACACCAAGTAAGACATAATCAACAAGTTCTAATGATTTTCAATACTAACTCGAGACAAGCTCCCTCGAAATGGTGAATGCTAACTCAATGTTAACGTGTCTGACACGATGATGTCTAAACTGAATGATGTTCAAAAGTCTCCAACTTACAATTTCTAAAACATGAGCGTAATGTCAAAGTCAATAAGTAGTTTTAATGAATATCTAGCCTTGTTATAGATTCAAGCCTGAGTAGTTTAAGAGTCCTCGTAGCATGCCCATCTGTGATGAAATTTTGCAAAAGAATTGATTGAAAAAGTTTGTTTTTGAAAGACATTCGCAACAATTACGCAAAACACCTCACATGGTTATTTCAAAACAACGACAATCTAAATGACATAATAAAGAATTAGCGATGGGGCTGACTCCACTATAATGCAGCTAACTCCACGGTGGTACCATTCCCAAATTTTATTTTAAAAAAAGAGAGAGACTATTTTAAAGAACCCATTTCACCAAGCATTACCCCTTCCAGAAAAAGGGAAAAAAAATCTTGAATTTCAAACATATACACTTGTAACAAATCTTGAAACAAAAGTTCACTATCCCTCATGTTTCACCATGCTCGCTCGATACCCCAAGTAAGGATCTCAATTCAAGTTCGACATATGCCCTCAACGTCCAAACTAGTCTAGCTTGTTCAATATCTTACAAATAATTTAGCTAAGCTGTCCCTAGTCCCACTAAGACCATAGTTAAGAAATTGAAAGATAGAAAAAATTATCATTAAGCCATAAGCTAAAATAGAACAAAGAGTTGGGACAAAAGGTTCCACTTAACACATAGCGTTACATCTGACTAAGAGGTTCGAGTCACCCACGCAAACTCCTTCAAACACACGTACGCCTTCCATCCTTGCATCAAATCTATCCTCTAACCAAATTTTCCCTTTTTTTTTACTGGATTTCCCTTACAAGTCTAATACACAAGTACGTACCGTCATAAATTCTTCATAATACGTATATCATATCACAATTTTCAAACATGAATTCATACCAAGTAAAAGTCCATACTGATATCGTAACAATAGGCTATCGTAATTGAGTAGTCTATAAGGAGACAACAAAGCTGGTATCGACATTTCAGGCGATCTTAGGTGCCAAATCCAGGTCAATGTTCACAGTTTCTCATCTGAATACTTCACTTTTTCCGGTTCCTTTCATAAACCACGAACATTTACATTCAACATTAATAGCATGCAATCATGATGTAAGTGACGATCTCTTTTCACAATTTGAATCAAAAGACACATATTCACGATCATTGCATTTCCACCCCTAGCGCTGCAATAAACATTACCCATCTATTGGGCATCTGCATTACCACCCCTTGTGTTGCAATAATCTTCACATTCCAATTCTTAACTATAGCCTCTCAAATCACACTAATCTAACAGCTTCACCATTTGACATTTTCTCAAATCAATACAGAAGAAAGCACGCCAACAAAGCTAATTCATAGAGTAATACCCGTTAGTAATTTAATTGTTACAATTTCAATAAAGATACACAATACCACATCTTTCACATAGGAAATCAACATTTGTTTCATATCTCCTTTTTACCACCTAATGGATCCCCTTCATGATATCACCGTGCGTTAGGAGTCTAACTTGCCAATACCTATAAAGACCTTTAGCTATATTATACCCATCAACACTTATCAATCATGAGTTACAATTTTACCAAATTCTATTCATTGTGCTACCCGTGTCAAATAAGCGCTCTACTACCCAACGTCATATCAAGACATCAATTAACTTATACATCACGTCAACAATTTTACTTGTCGAGTTATCGTCAAAAGTATAATCCATTTAATCCATTGTTGTCCATTCTCTATTCCAATTGCTTCATTGGATATCCAAATCTTCATTTCATAAAATACTCCTCCTCTATGCCACACATGATTTTTTTTTTTGATAATACGGTTATCCCTATTTCTAACTGTAACTTAACCATCGACCATCTCACCTTACCTATCTCCTATAGCATTTTTTTTTTGTAATGGCATACCACTAGCTCTCCAAGTATCAAGAATACATATATCAATTTGTATGGGCAATAATAACTCTAATACTTCTTAGGTATCCTCTTCTAAATCTCTGCAATAATGGTTTGGCACACTCTGATATTTTGAACCTAGTTCATACATTTTGGTTGACCCCAAATCTTCTACCCTTAGTCAAGGTTACCCACTGTAATAGTCACTATAACTCAACGCCCCATGGAGAACTTTATCTCTTATTGCAATAGCAACCTCCATTATACTTCTCTAAATTACAAACTCCCACTATAGATGACAACCCTCCACCAATTAAACCCTCTTGTCTTTCTACAAGACATAAAGAAAAGTATCCTCTCATCTTTCAGACACATATTAGCTAATGGGAACATAGGACCATTTCACATTCCTCTACCTGAATCATAAAGTTTCCATAATCATTACACATCGCTTTCACATAAATAACGAGTTATCCAACACTACACCTTGACCTCACTTAGTCTAATAACTTAAGGAAAAGAGATACATTTGGTGGTCTCAAGACTGCACAAAGCGTTCAACCGTCGAAGACACTACAGCCCTAATTGCCTATATATATAAAAATCTAGCTAACAAGTAAGACTTAAGGTGCACCTAGCCACTCTCTAGGTGTAGTCACTCATAACAACCTGCCAGACTTAACTCCAAGCTTCCTCGCGTTCTGTCTTACAAACTCTAGTACATTCATTGACCTTACAAGATTCACAACTCGGGCCTAGATCACTTGTCACATCACTATGACAACTCACTTTATGCCTAGGTCAAGATTCAATAGCGCGCAACACTTAGGGGTTCTGGTTCACTCTCAAGTAAGTAAGATCATATAAGCGCATACTCCACACAGCAAGAAGCAAGCATATACTCTACATAGCAAGAAGCACATAGCATGCATGTGTTAGAAAGGCAGACACATAAGCATATTACTCACAAAGACAAGCATCAGTCAAACATTCGCCTGGACCTACAATAGTGACCGAATCCTTTCCTTTCAAGATTCAAGACAAAAGATATTCAAAGACTCTGCGTTATCACAAAGTAATTTACTCCATTACCTTCCCGATTTCATAAAGACAAATAGACAAGGTGATCTTAACAGCATTTACTGTTTTCTCATAATCCACCAATCTATCCACTAACTTTAGTTCCCCTCTAACACTAACACTCCCTTCAAAATCAAACACCTAATTAAGCAAAACCTTCAAGGTAACTGATTTAAAAGAAAAAAAAGAAAGCAAAACCTTCAGGGTAACTGATTTAAAAGAAAAAGAAAAATTGAATTCCCTTGACTCAGAGACATAACACTTTACACCCTCTCATGATATTGTATCAAACTTCAGAAAGTCACTATCGAAAACTCCTTTCTCCAACTTATTTGTAAACCGAGCAATTTTTCACTAAGACACGATAACACACCTCTTTTAAAATAAATATAAAAACACATTCACAATGAACTCACTAGATAGCACGAGGTCATTAATCATGCATACTTGATATAATGGTACCCTTTGTTCTTTTGCAACTCAAATTTACATATCATGGTATTCCCATATACGAAAGCATGAAAATAATGAGCAAATACAAAAAAAAGTTTTGACTACGACATCGCATGATCTATCTGGATTCAGTTTATAGAAAAAAATGTAAATCTTTCCATTGTTTATCATGTTTAAGGAGCATCTCTTCTAGATGTTCAATCATGAAGTCACGATGGCCAGTCGCACTTCAGGTTGAATATCCAGAATTAGATTATCAAAATCTTAAGAAAAATGAGTTTCACACATATCATATGTATCCACTTTTAGTAATCAAAATATCTCTTAACATAAACATATTAGACACACTATAAACTCAAACTCCATCATTCAAGATAATACGAACATACACCAAGTGTATTTAGCATAAGACAAAAATAAACACACAGAATACTCACAAAAACGTAACCACCACAAAGCCTAATCACATCACATCACATCACATCAACCACACTAAGACATAACTTTCTACAAACACACGTATTCGCAGAACAAGTAATCTCAAGCCATCACAAGAGTTCGAAGAAAAGGGAGTAATCAACGGCAACCAAAGCACCTACAAGGTGAAGCTCCTAACTCATAAAATGGTTTGACAATAACGCATCGTCATATTCAAACGTAAATGCAATGTCACTTAGTACAATGTACATTGATCACATAAGCACAAATGATCTATGCAGAAAAAGTTCTGATGTTTTGAACCCATGAGACTAAACGTCTCCCCACAGTCTCAAAGTATTCAAACCAAGACGCTCTGATACCAATTTGTCACGCCCTCGATTTTTAACATAAATAAATAATCCATTTCAATAAAAGATCCTTGCTTAACATAAATATTACCCAAAAGAGTTCCCAAGTTTAAGTAATTACAACTTTGGCACTACAGCCCAAATCAACTTAAATACAAGTACGAACTTATTTAAGATAGTACATACTTTATAATCAAGAGGAATTTAACTATAATTAGTTACAAATCCATCTTTGTCAAAAGAAAGCTAATACAAGATGTTTAGTAACTGAAATGGAATTAGCTCCCAAAAGTCTTCATACCCAAGCACACGAATGCATACAGTCTATTGTCGAGCATTTTGTCCTGAAAGAAAGATTAGGTTGAGCTACACTAGCCCAATAGGAAAATCTTTACCGATTCTATATGTAAATATGATGAAATGTGCAGGTGAAAAAAAGACATGAAGTACGGGTCAAACGTTAGATAACAATTGATTTAAGGGCATTCCAACATTCGATATATTCATCCTAACGCATGCCTATAGCTCAATGTACCACCAAGTTCACACGCGACACAACTCACTATCGCCAATCACTTCCATTAGTATTTCCTCCCCTTGCGTTACCGTATAACACCACGAGGATTTCCGTGTTACCACCCCTTGCGTCGCGGTGATCCCTAACAACTCGGGTCACCGCATTACCACCCATTGCGTTACGAGACCGTCTAAGTCGTCGTATTACCACCCCTTGCGTTACGAGACTTTATAAATCAACTCCTGACACAAACAACCATTTCGTTACTCGATATACGAGCTATAACCTTCCCAAGACCACAATCACACATGAAATATGCTACGACATGCCAACCATATCACAAATATATCACAAACGTTCATAAACATTCGACCAATCAATAATATGCAAAATAACAAAGTTTTAATTAATTAGACCCTTATCATCTCCTACTAACGGAAGGCCTAAGGATCACGAATAACATCAATTAATCATAGGACATCAATTAGATAAGTAAAAGATGGACTAGAAGGTATCCGAAAGAGTTTAGAAGCGATTGAGAGTTGAAACGATTGAAGGAACACAAAACAACATCAAAACTGTCCAGAACAACACGGGGTATTGATACCTCGGAATCAGGTATCAATACCTGGCAAGCTGGAAATCCAGAGAAGGATGGGGTATCGATACCCCATATTTGGGTATCAATACCCCGCTGTTTCGAGGCGAATTTCTGCAGTTTGACAGACATTCAAAGCACCAAAGGGGGACGATCAAAGCACGATTTCTACACCATATCAACATATATACACATAAAAGAGGTAAAGAAGTCCCTACCTTGAGTGAAGAAGAGAAACCCAAGAGATTTGAACGAGCCCTAGCTCCAAACTCCTTGAAATCAACCGAAATCTTCTCCCCGAGCTTCACCCAATATGATACGAGCCTGAGGTTGTGTTCTAGAGGTGAAAGCAAGATGGATCCTTGAGGTTTTGTGTGAGGGAGCTAGAGAGAGAGACACACATGGTAGAGAGAGAAAGAGGTCGGCGTGAGAGAGAGGGAGAGATAGAGATAAAAAATGATCTCCTACATCACACACACCGCTTTTTATACTCCTATATCTATATATTACACTCACACTCCTTCAATCACCTATTCTTTCACTTTAATCCTTGATTTAAATAACCACCAAACAAGCCACATTTTCCCAACTTGACATTTAATAAATATTTCAATAATTATAATTATCTGGGTCTCTACACCATTGGTGGTGAAGTTAATAGATGAAGGAATACAAAGGGCATTTTACCACATGCAAATATGGCATTGCACCGTAGCCCCAACAATGTTTCTGGTTCAATTCTCCTTGCCAATAACTCTTAAGTGTGTGAAGCAGCAGTGGAAGGGGTTGCAAGAATCAATCTGAAGTATGCGCGCCCTCATTACCAACAAAAAAAACCGTATGTGCAGTTTCTGTTAATTCTCAAGAAAACTTGTTTTAAAACATATCGAGTTAACAAATAACTAGCATAAAACTTGTGCTATGCACAGATTGTTGAAGATAAAATATATTAGAACCGTTGAAAACTAAAGTATGTCCTATAAAATTTAGGACGGAGGGGGTATATTTATGTTTTACTTTTGGTGAAACTGTTATGTTAGATTTCAATTCGAAAATTATAGGTCTTTTCATAATGGACTACCAATTTTGGACAAAAGGTGTATCATGATTGGGTTAACTGGCTATAACTCAAATACACCTACAATGTCCCTCTTTATTTCTACCATCTGAGAATATTCTCAATTACAGAAATATATCATTTAAAATGATTGGAATACAGAAACTCTTGTAAGCTCGTTGGCCATGTGTGCTACTTAGAACCTTTGCACAACTTCTTACATCTTTTGATTCATTACGAACAACTTATTGTCACATAGTTGTCCCCAAATCACATCCACTTAAGAAAAAGCAGGAAGTTGGGCCTAAAGCAACTCTAAATCAAAATACATGACGAGCAAGCATTGAAGTTCCTTGAAAGAATGAAGGAAAAATAGTGTTTGCCGTGAAAACTGAAAATATACTTCACTAAACTTTTAGAAGTTTTACTAATAAAAAAAAACTTGTAGAAGTTTCATATGTGCATGGGAAAGTCTTCAATACATACCCCTTCAAGGTGTGTACCATATGCACCTATTGTGTGGTTCATATTGTGCCACCTCATAAAAAATTACTTGTAGGACCGATCATTCATAACATTTTATTTCGTATCGTAACTTTTATACTAAAAATTCGTAACTTTTCAACAATATGATTCATAACTTTTTAGCAATAGATTCGTAACATTTTGGGATTCATAACATTTTGGTGTATTTTAATGAGGGTGCATATGATACACACCCAAATAAGGGGGTGTGTATTGTAGCACTTCCCGATTGGGATCCCACAAATGAATTGAAAATATCTAATTGGGATTCTGGGAAGAAAGCCAAAAATAACGTAAGATAATTATTGTATTATATTCTTAATGTGCCTTGCATGCAGAGCACGTAAAAATGATGAAAATAAGTACAGATAACTTAATTTGTTGTATATTTTGATTAAAAACTTGAGAAAAAGTGCCCAAATCTTTTTTTTCTTCTTGAACTCCAATACAAGCCTGAAAGCTACAAATAATCAATAGGCCAAAAAAAAAAAATGAAATTGAGAATGGATTATGAATCAATTAATAGAGAGTGAGAGGCATCCCTACAAATATATTTTCCCATCTAGTGCACCTTAGCTGCCCTAACTACTCATATGAAGATGGTGTTGCCTCTAGCTAGATAAACATATAAAAAGACACGCACCAAATCAGTATTTGCGTGGCCCGTTGATTCTTGGTCTGAGCTCCTTTTCAATTGGTTCGAGAGTTGCCTAGCGTTTTTGTCCTAACCTGTACAGTGAACGCATGACTAAGACCTGATCGGGGTTACCCAGCAAGGCCCTCCGGCGAGAGAATGAGAATGTGCAAAGAGTAAATTAAGAGACTAGAGCTTTTCGTGTGAGATTTAGTGTGTACCTCTTTAGGGCTGCTTCACTTGGTATTTATAGAGTCTATTTGGCTTGCTCTTCAAGTATGGGCATGTGCCTTGCACGGGTTGGTTAACGTCATTATGACGTTACCGATAAGATCTGGTAACCGTTTCTAGTGTGAGTTGGCGCCCCCATATGCCCCAATCACTATCTCTTGGCGTAACTGCTTCAACGCATGGGGTGGAGTGTGGTACTAAAGTGGGCCGAGCCCCGTCTTCGGCCTAGCCTAAGGGCGGGCGGCTTGAAGAGGGGAGGAAGAGATGAAGTCATTGGTCTGGGTCTTGACTTTGGCCGAACAGGAGAACTCTCTTCTCGGCCGGGGCATTGGGTAGGTAAGGTCGGACCCTTCCCCGAGCTTCGGTTATTGCCGAGCCTAGGATTCAAAGGTACTGGAACTTCGCATAGCCTCAGCCAGTATATTTGCCGAACACGTGGTCCGAGCTATTTGGTTTGGCCTACTACAATAGCCCCTCAATATCTGTTGATGCCATCACGTGGTAGAGATTGACAATGAGCCTGGCTGAACTTCGAAGCTCGCCAAACCTAAGTAACTGCGGATGTGACCACAGCTTGGCCGAACCTCGCCATCGATTGTCTCCTTGGAAAAGTTGCAACTGCTAGAGGTTTGCCCCAATGGATGAGTGCCAAGTGTCGACTTCTACGTTGGCGCGATAGATGAAAAGATATTTGGCATGTGTTAGGGCACTGTATAGTCGTCCGATCAAGGCCACATGCCACCCGCTGATTGGCCATCAGTCCGGCAACGTAATTATGGGTGGGAAATTCGAATGGGCTCCCAGCCCCTATCCCTTTGAGAGGAGATAGAGGGTTACAAATCTCTCTCTCTCTCTCTCTAGAACTTTGTCGCTCCAGAGTTCCTCGTTTCCAGGTCTGATTCTGTCCTAGATTTTCATACTTAAGGCTCTGATCTCTGGATAATCTTCAAGTCTGTGATCTATTTCACTTCGTTCATCAATTTTTTTTCTAGTTTTTGTACGCTTTACTTGCGTTTCTCTGCGTCTGTGAAGGGTTTTTGTTCTTTGTGAATAGTGGGAAACTGGGGTTGAACAGTGGTGTTCATCATCATCTTCAATCTGTTCTTCCGAGTCCCAGACTTTGCCCGATTGGCTCTAGCCGACCTTGAGTCCAATTCTGAAGTGAAGCCGAGCACACTTTTGCCGATGGATCATAGCCGAAACCCAAACTAGGTCCTTGAGAGATTTTCGGACCCGCGATTGTAACTTAGTTCAGGGTGAGCCAGTAGGGGTAGCCGAACTCGGTGAGTCTTTTGTCTTATTTGCTGACGACAAGAATTTTCATTCTATTTCTTTTGTTCTGTTAGGTCTGGCTCACCCGGTCATCGTCATTTCCTCCAACTTCGCCAATTCACTGATCCGAGAGTGGTTAAATAGGAGTAGGAGCCAGCTCCAAAATTCTTTCGTTTCTTCGAACATGTCCGTTGCATCGAACATGCTTGAAGATTTGAATGCCAAGCGTGACTTCGAGTATGGGGGTGATGAGTTCCTCACTGATTCGGAGATCATGTTCACGTTGTCCACCCCGTCTGAGATCGAACCTAAGAGAGGACTGGAGGCCGAGTCGAGATTCCACTCCGGAGCCAAAGCCTCGACATCTGCGCAATTTGATGTTGCGCCGGTTGTGGACAAAGAGGTCACTGATCTCTACGAGAGGGGTCAAGTTTGTCCTCACGCCCACTTTTTCAGTGGCAACCCTGGGTAATACGAGAGCTTCTGCCAAGAGTACAACATCCCGTATGACGTGGTTGTTAGCCAAGTGGCTAGTGACCCAAAAAGGACAAAGCCGAACACAGACCTGAGCACATCACCATACCCCTGATGGCTATTTATGAGGCTGGTCTATGCTTCCCCCTTCACCCATTTCTCAGGGAGCTTTTGGCTCAGTTTAATCTAGCCCATCACCTGTTCGCCATCAACAGCTTTAGGATAGTCATGTTTGTGATTGCGTTGAAGGAGAGCCAAAAGTTGGAATTCTTCGTCTCCGACTTGTTCGACACGTATATCATGTCTCGGCAAGGGCGCACCGAGTGTAGATATCTGTCAACTCGTAGGGGTAAGGAGCCCTTGATCTCTGGGCTTCCCGATACCGACAAGTGGGTGAATTTTTACGTTAAGGTGAATGGTAATTACGAGTTTGGCGATCAAGTCCTCCATCGGCACTCTGTGCTGAGAATAAAGATTTTAGAGGTTTCACATATTTGTCTTGGATTTTACCGTGCTACTTTTGATTTTGTTTGATAATTCCGTTTTCGCTGATTTTTCCTAACTTTTTGTAGACCACAGATCCATCACCAAGAACTTGAACGCAATTTCCTCAAAGAAAAATAGAGATGTTTTTAGATCTCAGGCTTGCCGAGACGCACCTACACTACTCGGATACACTCCGTCTTACAAGGGTAAGCTTAGGAGGAAGGGGAAAAAGGAGGAAGAGTCGAACAAGAAAGCAAGGCCCTCGAAGAAGGGAAGGAACAAGAAGAAGAGCAAGAAGCCGTGGGTGAAGCTGCCGTCATTCAGAAAGCCGGTCGCTTTTTGGTTCGGCGAGAAGCAGGAGCCGGTGTTTCTAGGGTTCAACATCCCGCTACAGACCATCATACCGGACTTTGCCGAGGAAATGTCGAGGAGGAATACGGTTCAAGTTAACTTGAGGGGGAACACTTCGGCGCCGCCGATTGGATCAGATCCAGTTGTGCCGCAGGAGAAGAGACAGAAGATGACACATGATTTCCTCACCACCAGGCCTTCGAGCCTTCATCTTGCCGAGAAAGAGAAACCCGAGGCATCGGCTGTTGTTGGCGCGGGGGTTGTCCTTAAGGCCGTTGAGACAAAGAAAACCCTTACGCCCCAAGAGTTTGCTCCTTCATTCGCCGTTGTAGACGGGAGGGTAGTGTCAACTACAGACAGCGTGAAAGCCGACCCTAGTCTTGTCGTCGCCATGCTCTGGGGGCTTGCACTGCCGAAGGATATGGAGAAGATTCTGAAGGATCTGCAGTCGAGCCTCGTCCACGCGAGTGCTTATCTGGTTCAGGTTCGATTACTTGCCTTCTAAACATTTCCTTTCACTTATGCTCTTGAGTCTAGTTCTTTTTGTCTTTCCGAGTTCAACACGTCTTCGTTTCTGCAGGATGGGCAAGCTTTACTGAACGCTGCAAGGAAGGCAACGCTCGCATCCGCCGAGAAGTTGTAGACACCCCAATTTGGCCTAACGATTATCTCAAGTCCCACCTTGGGGACCATCCCGATGATGAATGGATACAGTGATTGTTGATTGACTTCTCATAAACCCTTGGACTTTTGGTGAGTACTTTTAGCCATTTAGAGGACCCAATTTAGAGCCAAATAGCCTTTCAGACAAAAAAAATATAGTATCCTAGGAGAATCCATCTGTCGGTCATAAGATCTATCTCACGGCCTCAACTTCATTCTTTCACCCGTGAAACATGTTGCTTGAAAATCTCCCTGAGAGATTGATTACTCGGCCACCAGGTCCATTCCTCGGCCGCAATATCCTTTCCTTGGCCACCAGATCTATCCTTCAGTCACCAGATTGTCCTTTTTCCTAATTCTGAAATGTTCTGTCAATCGTTTGATCTAATGCTCAAAACCCTAGCAGCCAAATTCTGATGCATTCGGGCTACGAAAGGAGATTATGAAAAGAGATCTTGTGCATATATACTTCCGATTTAATCAAGCATTGTGATTGGTTGGAGTGATGTCATCCGGTGCCTATCCTTTGGTTCTGAAATTAAGAACACAATCAACCCTCTCTAGCTATGAAATTCTGCAGAAATACTTTCTCATATCTCCCCTCAAAAGCCCTAACCTTCCGAACGCAGCCGCAAGCCGACGATCAAACCCCCGAAGTACAAACCCTAACCCAAGGGTTTTTGAGAAGCAAATTAGTCAATCAAGGTGGTGAGGCCCAGGGGCCTATGGTTTGGTTCTTTTATGCTTTTGTACATTAATCGTAGTATTTTGATTTTCTGTTAATCATTTAGTCTAGTGTGAGGAAGAACATCGGCTAGATCTTTGATCCTTCGACCGGTATATCAATCCAGAAGGATTCCTCGACCATGACATCTATTCACCGGCCGAGGGATCCATTGTCTGGGACAGTTTGTTTTCTGTTTTGATGCATGTTTTCAATTATCGTTCTGGCTCACCTTATCAACTATTAAAAGCTAAAATCAATTTACATGTTTAGAATTAAATAAAGTAAGTACTAATCATATGTTGAACAATTATGGGCCAATCTTATGACTGGGCAAAGAGGAGTGTCTAACACCTTCCCCTTATTGCACTCTTGGCTCCCGTACCTAGAATCTCTCTCTTTGTCCTAGTTTTTATAAACTAGGTGTGACTTTATTTTGATGTTAACCATTATCGTGTGGCGATATTCCTAGTCATGGGAATATCCACGATCTTGGTTTATGAAGTGGAACCAAACAAATTTGATCAATCTGTATGGAGACCCCCCGTTTGGGAGGTGTCTATAGTTTTTGGCGACTCTGCTGGGGACTTGAGAGCCATAACCAAAAAATTCGACAAAAGATTAATACTTGCTTTATTTAATTCTTTTATCATATGCATCGAGTGGGCAACCTCGTTGAGTTCACCTAATATCCCGGCATGTCTAGGGCTATGTTAGGGGTTCTAGTAAACTCCACAGTCACTTGTACCTAGTGGTATATCAAAAAAGGAATCACCCGATCACCGCCTATGATGGGTTGGTGAGAGTACTGACACCCTTTGACAATGGAGCACCCTTGAGACTATCCAAACCTTACATGTGTTAGAGAGCCGTAGACCTTATCAAAATAAGACAAGAACTTGCAGGTTAAGAAATTTTCCTACATCATCTGCTAATCCCCAAGCTTCACCAAGCTTTCCTCCCACTCCCATTTTAAGAATGTTAGACAATGATGCCATTATTGCCGATCTCCAAGCTCAAATTACTGCTTTGCTAGCCGAGAAAGCAGCAAGAGACATTAAAGATAAGGAAGATGTGGTTGAAGATGAGAACCCTTTTAAAGTGGTAACAACAGAAAGCCCTGAACCGGCTAAGCAAGTCAAAGAGATCAAATACGCCCTGGCCCGTTCGCAAGGAGATCAAATTCTAGACTTTGAAGGACTTTGCCTCTTCCCAGACTCCCAACTGCCCGAGAACTTCAAAATGCCAACTATTGAGAAGTTCAATGGAACTGGCAACCCTACCAACCATGTCCGCCATGTTATCAATACCCTAAAGCCCATGGGTTTGAGTGACGAGCTCATAGATCAATTATTCCAAAGGACTCTCACTGGAAGTGCTCTTGATTGGTTTCTCACTTTGAAATTTGTGCATTATCAAACTTGACCCCAAATTGCCAACGCCTTCGTCAAGTAGTATGCATATAATGTCCAAATTGAATTGACCACTTGAGATTTGGAGTTGACCAAACAAGAGTCAAGCGAAGACTTTGTTACCTTCGTGGCTAAATGGAGAGAAAAAGCCGCCAAGATGAAGAACCGTCCCTCTGAGGAAGACCAAGTGAGGATAGTTGTAAGTAATCTGCAACCTAAGTATCTTAGGCATATTTACACTCAGGCTATCACTGATTTCAAACGCCTGTATGCTACTGGATTGAAGATTGAAGAAGGGATCAAGCTGGGGTTCATCAGGAAAGAAAAAGCTCTTCCGCCCAAGAAAACCTTCTCGATCCGTACATCTCATGCCTCCATAAACACCCTTGACCCAGCCTTGCCTCAAGACCCATTCCAAGCTAGCTCATCCCGAAACTCAAATCGCCCCCGCCGCTACTTTGACCCCTTCTATATGACCTCATCCCAAGACTTAACCATTCTGAGTCGTCAAGGACATTTGAAGCCCTTGAACAACCCACCTCCTTAGCCACCTTACAGCCCAAACTATGATGCCAACAAACAGTGCGCTTTTCACCAACACCCTGGGCATGAGACAAACCATTGCATGCATCTCCACCACGACATCCACGATCTCATTAACAGCCAAGCTATAAAGCCACCCAAACCCAATATGCAATTCAATCCGCTCTCCACTCACAATGCCAAACCACCACCTCGAAACATCAATCTTATAAGCCTATCTTACAATTCCACTTATAATCCTACCCAATACATTATCCCAAATACCCAAGTCAAACCATCTTTGACCTTCCCTGAGGATAATGGGTGTCTTGTGACAGAAGAGGAGTCTAACTTCCCCTACATCTATGCGATTGACGATGGGGATTAGTGGTTGGAAATGCGCCAAGCCCTACCTAGTGATTGGGAGACCAAGAGAATTGAGCCTGCTGACCCTTGGGACACTCAAGAAGAAAAAATAGATCATCTCACCCGAAGCGGAAGAGTGTACAAATCTCCAAAACTTAGTGGAGAAAGCTCGGCCACAACCCGAGCAATGGAAGAAGAGGAAGAGGAAGAGGAAAGCCAAGGGATAGAACCTGAGGAAGATAGGGTAAAACAACTAAAGAAAATCCAAGATGATATCTCTATCTAGGGACTGCTCATGTCTTCTTATGAACACCGTAATTCCTTTTTCAAAACTCTAGGAAAATCCAAGGTTCCCATTGACATCACCCATGAGGATCTGATGGGTCTTATAATGGCATCCAAAGCCCCGAAACAAACGATAGCTTTCATTGACAAGGATCTGCCTCCTGAAGGTCTTGCACAGAACAAACCCCTATACATCTCCCTCAAGTGTGTCTCACTAAGTGGATCCCGTTAGTTTTGGTGGATAACTAATCCGCTTTGAATGTGTGCCTTCAAAGAACCCTCGACAAGTTGGGAATAGGCACTGCCAACATACGTCTTTCAAGCCAAGGCGTAAGGGGATATGACAATTTAAAAAGAATAATGGTTGGGTGTGTTACCCTACCGGTAGAAGTGAAAAAGATCAAGAGTGTAGACACCCCAATTTGATTTTCCGATCGTTTTACTTCATTTTTTGGTTTCTTGTTTCCCCGATGATGAATCAGGTCGAAAACAGTCTTAAGAAAATGAAATGGCTTGAGTTTGGTGCATGAGGAACCCATCCTTAGCCCTGAAACCCTTGAACCTAAAACTGGACCTTAGGTTTGACAGCCGCGCGATGCACTAGGACCCTCGCGCGATGCTTCACTTGCCAGGTGGTGGTCAAAGTCAAAGTTTTGACTGTTGACCCTCGCGGGGTTTGTTTGACACTCGCGCGATGCATCCAGTCCCTCGCGCGATGGTCAACACCTGTCATGTTCACCAATCCCCGGCTGGATTGCGTGGTGATCAGGGGGCTACAGGCCTATGTAACACCGTTTCGTCGACTGAACAGCGTTCTGGGGGGTTCTCCTTGCACCACCTCTACCCCACTCTCCCATCACCTTTGACACCCCACTTCTCCACCAAGTAAATGTAACCAGCCTTGTTGGCTGGTTGCATGGCCTTGCCTAGCCACTAACCAACCTTCCCTTCTATAAACCCCCCCCCATGGTTCATCTTCAAGGGTTACCAAAAAATTGTCAAGGAAGAAGAGGCAAATGCAAGCACAAGCATTCCATACTACACCCATTCCCACACAGTCACTGCCCAAGCCACACCACCTCATTCAAGCCATTTTCAAGACACTCAAGCAAAGGTATAATACCTTTCTGCTTACTGTTTGAACCTCTGAGGGGGGCTAGCAAGGTTTCAAGAGCCGTGGCCAAGCACTCCCTCGCGCGATGGTCCCATTAACTTGCGCGACAGTTTTGTCTGCACGAGATTGGACCACGCGGGGAAGGGATGCTGGTCTTTAAGTTTCTTGTCATGTTCTCAGTCACTTTCAAGTCTTTTTTTTTTAATATTAGCTCACTGCTTTGCATGTTAAAAGAATCATAGTTTAGCTTAGCTTACAATTCTACTTGGTAGAGAATGCCCTTGGGATGCTCTTGAATGTGTCTTAGAGCCCCAAGTATGCAAAGCAGTTCCTGGAAGTCCAGTCAGAACAATCGCGCGAGTGTCTCACACTGTCGCACGACAGTTGGCTGATTTCCAGAGACTGCCCTTACATGGGCAGCTTGGCTTTGGCCTTTGTTTAGTCACCCCCATTATTTAGGGGTTGTATTTCCAAATCATTACCGCCTGTTGTAATATTATTTACTTTCAAGTACATATAAACTGCGTGGTTTGCACCTGGGTGAGCACTGGTCCTTCCAGAGCCCAGAAGGGGATAAAATTCAAACTCTTGGTGAGGCACCAACACTCGCGCGAGTGTCTGGGACTGTCGCGCGACGGTTCATTTGCATGTAGGTGATTCATGCATGCAAGTTGGCCATCGTTTGTGCCAATCTCATACAAAGCCTTGTTTTGGTGTTCTGATCGAGAGTGTTGGGTTTTATTCCACTTTTTATTTTATTCCATTCATCCATGATATATCCAACACATCCTGCAAACATGTTACAGTATTAATCCCCGATTAACTGTTCCCCCGCCCTAATTGGCTAAAGAATTGATTAATAAAACAGAATCGCAAACAAACATTTTTCGCAAATGCCTAAGTAGAGACTGATCTCCGGATTGGGCGAGAGGGGTGCCATAAAACCCTTCCCCTCTCGTAACCTGGCTCCCGAACCCAGATATGGTTATGACGGACTGGTTCCTTAACTTTTTCAAATCAAATAGCGCGGCAAGTGCTTCGAAATACGGTTCCTTGGGTGTCGAACCTTCAAACCCGAGTGGCGACTCTGTATTTTTCGAGCGCTTGCTTCCCCGCTTGCGCTCCCTTGACCCGGGCCCCTCGCATTTTGGGATCCGAAAATTCCAAAGGCACGCTGCCCACAGTGGCGACTCTGTTGGGGATCGAACCAATTTTGGTCTATACTTAGATTTTAATACACTTAAGAACAATCCCCCAAAAGTTTGTCAAAACGGTGAGCTTCGCGCTGCCGAAGGTTGGAATGGTGATTTAACGGGACCTCGTGTCCGGCCAATCCGATTTGGGGCTTTCCGATTGTTCTCTCGTGTAGTTTCTTCTAAATATTGACTAAATAAAGTGAGCCAAATTTGAAAAGGGCATTTGCGAATTTGCGATTCTGTTTCAAATAATCAAACTTTTTAGCATTCTCATTTGCATCGATGTGGGATAAGCCTCGTTGGATCGTCTTGGCAATCCGGCACGGTTTATCGGAGCCCGGGGACCCCGAACGACCAACAACCTTCAACGATGATAAGTCATTCTACCGTTTGACTGTTGTTCTGCGATTACGCGGGCAGCGGGAGGTATATCTTGGCTTTAGTCTGAGGAACTCGTTACGAGCCAAAACTAGCCTTTTGCATATACAAAACACTAGAACTCTCCAAATTAAGACAGGTACTTGCAGGATAAGATCTACTTGCATCTAACCCCCCAACTTGCATCTAACCCCGCATATACTGTCTACGTGTTACCGCTTTCCCTATCACATGCACTATACATACATACCGTTTTGCGTAGGGGCATGTTTAGGGCCGCTTCTAGGTTGTCTCTCCTTCGAGTCTGTCTTATGTTTATTAAGATGTTGCCATAACCCGATGAAGAGTCATGCATCTTGATGATGCGTGTCGTCAATTTTCAAAATCCTTAGATCAACGAGGCTTTGTGAATTCAAAACTTTCTAAGTCATTGTCTACATACCTGATTGAAGTTTCAAACGGAAAACGAAGAACAACGGAGAGGATACCGTGATGCTTATACCAACCCGGTCATCGTGCACAACACGTACACCGCCCGGGCTATAGGCATCGTATCGCCTACACCGCCCCGGTTAAGGTATCACGTCATCTACCCCAAGTTCTTCCAAGTTCGGAGTTGAAACTTCGAGAATAGAATGGGCAAAGCCTTAGACTGCTTTTGACATCTCTTAGTATTAGTTGATTCAGGCAAGGATACACTCTCGAAAAGAAATCTGAGGATTTTTGGCAGCGTCCAAATGTCATGAGACAGACTCGTCGGTAGTCTTAGAGTCTAGGAGCGACACTGACGACGATGGCTGTGTTATCACTTTAATCTTTTATTTAGAGTAAAACTGCTGTAGGGCCCTTATTGAACCTTTTCTTTTTAAGGCAAAGCAAAGCAGGATTCTGAACCATTGCGCCGCCAAGGAAAGTATCGAGGCAGAAAGCCAAACCCACTTGGGAACGTCTGCATCAGAATTCGGTTCAAAGGCTAGTCAGGTTGCAAGCTCAGTCAGTCACAACGGAAGACTCTCCGTATTCCCTGTTGGCCGTCTTATAGTTAGGATCACGGTCGGTTATCCAGGAAATTGAATCTCCGGCGTCACCTACCTCTTCGTCCTCGTCAAGTTCATCTGGGACCTCCGTTATGGCAGATCGTCCATAACCACTAAGTCTCGAAACCATGCTCATGAACATTCAGAACAGTATTGCCACCATGCAGCAAAGGGCTACTCAGACCGATGCAAATCTCACTAGGCTCAATGACCTTATCAACACTCGTCTTCCGCCAGCTGCAGAAGCGGGAGGCAAGGTCGATGAGGATGACCATGCGGAGCCGATCTTTGTTGAGGATCCCAACCATGCAGGGCGGATTATAATTCAGCCCAACCCGAGAGAGGCTCACCCAGAGGCAGCAAACCTGAATCTCGCTGTTGCGAGACCCATTCTGGACCCTAACATGACTGCTCTCATGGCGAAGGTCGTCAAGCTGGAGGAATCTGTGTCCAAATTCGAGAAGATCAGTGCCGGGGGAATTGACCTAGATCGCCTCTGCTTGTATCCCAATGCTAAGCTCCCCGACAAATTCAAGATGCCTGACCTCGCCAAGTTTGATGGGAGTGGTGACCCAAAGACTCATCTTTATGGCTATCATGCTGCCATGAAACTCCTGGCTGTTGAACCTGAGGCCATGTCCCAGCTATTTCCTCAGACTCTCTCAGGACCTGCTTTTCACTGGTTTTTGTCGCTCGACATCGCCAAAAAGAGGACGTGGGAAGACATCGGTGCTGCGCTTATTTCACAGTATAGTTACAACTCCCAACTCAGAATGACAACCCGAGAGCTTGAGTCCATAAAAATGGAAGCTAAGGAATCCTTCGCGGATTTTGTCAAAAGATGGAGGACGAAGGCTGCTCAGATGACTGATCGCCCGAGCGAGAGAGATCAGCTCCGAATCATCTCTCGCAATCTTCAGCCCGATTATGCTAGGCATTTGGTTCTTGTCCAAGCTTCCTCGAACTTTGATACTTTCTTCGAATCCGGGTTGGCTATCGAGGATGCGCTACAAAGTGGGATTCTGTCGAGAGGGGAGTCCTCTAACCCTCCGAAATCAAAGCCTCGGGTCTACTCAGGAAACACCAATGCGTTGTTTGGCAGTGGAACATTCTCCAACACAGCAACCAGCGGCACTAACACCTCTTCTTCCAATGCAACCAATCGCATTGCTGAGATTAACCAGGTGCAAGCCCCTCAAAATAATCAGCCCGCAATCAGCCCCGCAGTTTCTCCGCGTTTGAAGCTCCATTGTCATCTGTTATGGAAAAGTTGATCCAGTCAGGGCATCTGAAACCCCTCGACCCGACTCCTCTGCCTAAGAACCCTTCACCCAACTTCAAGGCCAATCTTTATTGTGCCTATCCCCAAGGGGCTGGTCATCTTACGGACTCCTGTTTCCGTCTCCGACATGCGATTCAGGATCTCATAGATGAAGGGACTCTCCACGCTCCACCTCCACCAACCCAAAAGCCAAACATCCTTTCCAACTCCCTGCCAAAGCACAATGCTGCTCCCCACATCAACCAGATATCCCTCAGCTCTACTAATATCAACCCTAACTCCACTATATTCAACCCTACCGACCATATAACCTCAACAGACCAACCCAGGCCGGTTGTGCCCATACCTTTTCAACCCGAAGCCGAGATCTTCTATATTCATCTTGAAGAAGGACAGTCGTCCAATTCCAATGTGCCCTTCGCACGCCTGCAGAATGGAACGTTTGTGTTCAACGCTTCTATCAGCGACCTGTTTCACCAGTCCATCCCTTCCGTGCAGCTCAACTCTGCCTCTTCCTTAGACAACCCGTATTTCGATGTGACGGATCCAAACCCCTCTCCGAATTTGATGAGCCATTTTAGGATCGCTATCCCTCCTCTACCGGAGCAGCAGATTGATATGCAAGCAGTGGGATGGGCCATAGCTGATAATGACGACTATGCAGCTCCCATAATCAATGAATGGACGGAGCTAGAATTAGACGGCTTCCCCCAAAACCCTGAGTACGTCCCTTTTAACCATGCTTGGTAGGACTCCTGGATGGCTAATTATGAGGCAGACATGCTTGACCCTTTGGATGGATTCTCTTTGAGCATGCTATTTCAACAGCCTGAGCCCATTCTGCCCGAGGAGGAGTACTATTGGGATCCCGAGCCCGCGTGGTAATTTTCGGTGGAGTTTGACCCTAACACTCTTCAAGGATATGCTCTGCCCAATCATGAGATTTAGTTTATAGAAGATGGTCTCATTCAGGAAGAAACTCGTGTCTTGGGGGAATGCTTTATCCCTTCTACTCTTGACAGGCTGGTTGACTCGGTAACTAACATCGAGTATGACCCTACATTTTACATTGTCAACGAAGAACATTCGTGCCCCACACCGCCCTGTCTAACCGAGGAGGATTACAGCATCATGGTTACAGACCTCGTTCCGCCAGCTGACCTCTGGGACGTTGACGATGTAGTCAATATCCAAGTTGGGTCCGAGGTTTGGACTGTCAATCGCTCTTTCGCCGATGGGGGACTCTGGGACGTCCCGTTTGTTGCTAATACGGAGCCTATTAGAGAGGCTGTAGCTGTTAAGGATCCAGACTTCTGGGAGTCGCTGTTGTTGAACGATTTGGCTAAAGACCTAGGCTTGGGCATGGAAGTACCTGTAGCCCCGCCGCCCTCTGACAAAGGGAAACGCAGATTGAGGGAAGTCCTTGCTGACCTTTGGGATGATAGTCAAGACCCTCAAGTGGTGCCCTCTCTAGAGAACGTTCTCAACGTGACGAGGAGTGGACGAATTTTTCAGCCTGCTAATCTGCAGGCTAGGAGCTCGTCCAATTCTTCTAACCAAAGGAACGAACCTTCTTCTTTCTCAAGGTCTGCACCATTTGAGGTACCTCCTAGCTCCCCGAATGATGACATGATTCAAAGGCATCTAGAGCGGATTCCTGCTGCTATATCGCTCTGGGGACTAATCTGTTCCTCCCGAGAGCATTGTCGGAAGTTCTGCCACACTCTCTCTCGTCTTGAGATTCAACCGGATGTCACACCTAAAGCAATGATATCTATAATCCTCCCGCCTACTTCTAAGCACACCGTGATTTTCACTGACAAGGATCTGCCGATCGAAGGGGTTGATCAGAATTGCCCCTTACACATCACTGTCAAATGTAAAGGACTTTGGATTCCAACTGTTCTTATCGACAATGGATCGACGATCAATGTTTGCCCTTTGAGAGTGGCTTACCGCTTGGGGTTAGCTAAGAAGGATTTTGCACCTTCCAATCTGGCTGTTAAGGCGTACGACAGTACTCGCCGCATGGTCGAGGGCACACTCGTGCTCAAGCTCGATGCTGAGGGTTTTGAAATGGACGTCGAGTTTGACGTAGTTGACATCCTGGCCACCTTCAATCTCCTATTAGGAAGGCCATGGCTTCACCGATCCGACATCATGGCTGTACCGTCTACTCTTCATCAGAAGGTTATGTTAGGGCTCCCTACCGGTACTTTGACTATCTGCGGGGACTCGGGCATTCGCCCGCTTAAGGAAGATGGTACACCTATTCTGGGGATTGCACACAGTGACGAAGATGTTGATCTCGGGGGTTTCTCTTTTGACACTTCTGGTTCGGTTTTGGCCATCAACGTGGATAGGGACTTCATCATAAGTTTTGTTGCTTTAGACATCATGAGGAGGATGTCCTATCTACCTGGTCTTGGTTTGGGGATTCACCAACAAGGGATCTCGGAGTTCCCTGCCTTTCCTTCCTGCGAGGGCCGCTTTGGTCTGGGGTACTCCTCCTCTACCAAGGATATGCTAAAAGAAGGAAATGCACGGGAAAACCTCGATCTCTCTATGGTGAACTCGACAGCTACTTTGTGCGCGAGGTGGGGAATGATGTCTACACCGGGCAGCCTGAGCCTTTTGTCGATTCAGTCACTGGGGAGTTGCTACCTGGGTTTGAGGTCTTCGCTGATGACACTTGGTCCTCTAGTGATGAAGAACCAGCAAGGACAGGATTCAAGAGGAAGTTTAGTCAGCCCAAGCTGAAGGCTGATTGGCTAATGTCTTTTGATTAGGGAAGCTTGGAGCAGCTGTTCTATGAGTTCTCCCAAGTGGGTTTGGCCAAGGAAGCTGAAGTGGCCGAGGTGTTCATGCTCGGGTCCGACAATCTCAAGGATCCTATCTCCCTCATCATGGAAGCCAAGGGTAGCCTCAAAAATTGCATTTTCAAACCACACCTTACTTGCATTGATGATGTATCAGAGTCCGACACTGAGTCTGTTGAGTCGTCTGAGTCTAAGTCTAGCTCTAAGCCGGAGCTTGTGCCTCTCGGCCCTCCACGTCATGGCTTTTACTTTGAGTTCGATTCCCTTGTACTTGGCGACCCTGCAGGGTCTTATGAAATGAAGGAATCCTCTTCTGACTACTTGAATGATCTTTACATAAACTTTGTCGACCCCGACGATGAAGGGATAGATTTCGATGGGGACATTCCCAAGGAAATTCGTGCCCTCATCGAAAGGGAAGATGAAAGGCATGCTCAGCCGTTAAAAGAAGAAATAGTCTTAATAAACTTGAAAGATGAGAACGATTCCCGAATGGTTCAGGTGGGCTCCACTTTATCTCCAGAGGAACATCATGATTTCAAAGAACTGCTCTCAGAGTTCAGTGACATTTTTGCGTGGTCCCATCAAGACATGCCTGGCATTGACCCAGAAATAGTGGAGCATCGAATCCCCTTGCTACCAAATGCCAAACCCGTGAAGCAAAAATTGAGGCGAATGAGGCCGGATTGGGTGCAGAAGATCAAGGAGGAGGTCACTAAGCTGATCGACGCCGGTTTTCTTATGGTTTCTCAATACCCCACCTGGGTTGCCAACATTGTCCCAGTTCTTAAAAAGAATGGACAAATTCGAGTGTGCGTGGATTTCAGAGATTTGAACAAGGCAAGCCCCAAGGACGATTTTCCCCTGCCACATATCGATGTACTGGTCGACAATACGGCGGGCCACGCCCTGCTCTTGTTCATGGATGGATTCTCCGGATATAACCAAATTCTTATGGCGCCGGAAGACCGTGAGAAGACGACTTTCATCATTGAATGGGGGACTTATTGTTATTTGGTCATGCCGTTTGGTTTGAAGAACGCTGGTCCTACCTACCAGAGAGCCGCTGCGACCATTTTGCACGACATGATGCACAAAGAGGTTGAGGTCTATGTGGACGGTATGATTGCTAAATCGAAAACTCGAGAGGGGCACGTTCCTGTATTGAGGAAGTTTTTTGAGAGGCTCCGTAAGTTCCGCATGCGTCTCAATCCACAGAAGTGCACTTTCGGAGTCACAGCAGGCAAGATGCTCGGTTTCATGATCACTTGACGTGGGATTGAAGTCGATCCATCAAAGATCAAAGCGGTGCTTGAAATGAAGCCACCAGAGACTGAAAAGGGAGTGCGGAGCTTTTTGGGGAAGGTTCAGTTCATCAGCAGATTCATCACCAAGTTGACCTTAACTTGAGAGCCGATGTTTCGTCTACTCAAGAAGGACACCCCGTTTGTATGGTCAGACAGATGCTAGACGGCCTTCATGTCAATCCAGAGCTATCTACAGAATCCGCCTGTTTTAATGCCACCAGTGCCTGGGAAGCCCTTGATTCTGTACTTATCTGTGAACCCTTCATCCATGGGATGCTTGCTAGCTCAAGAGGGGGACCAGGGAGTTGAGAAGGCCGTTTACTATTTGAGTAAGAAGATGGTTGGGTCTGAAGAGCGCTACACCACCTTGGAAAAAACATGCTGGGCTCTGGTTTGGGCCTCTGAGAAGTTGAGACACTACATGCTGGCTTACCCGGTAAAGTTGATTTCTCGAATGAATCCCCTCAAGTATCTGTTTGAGAAACCAGCTCTCACTGGTAAGTTAGCACGTTGGTTGCTCCTCTTAGCAGAATTCGACCTCGAATACGTCATGAAAAAGTCGGTGAAAGGGCGAGCCATTGCTGAATTTTTGGCTGATCACCCGGTGGACGGACCGGAGGATGCAGATTTTGTGTTCCCGGATGAGGAAGTGCTAACGGTTGTCGAAGACGTTTGGACTCTTTACTTCGATGGGGCAACCAATCAGAAAGGGTTTGGAATCGGGGTCTTGCTAGTCGCCTCTGACGGTTCTCATATTCCGCTTGCATTCAAGCTTAACTTCGATGTTACAAACAACCAAGCTGAATACGAGGCCTGTATTGTGGGTATGGAGGCTGCACTCACGCTCGGCGTTGAAAGGCTCGAGGTCATCGGGGATTCTAATCTTGTTGTATCTCAAGCTAATAGGGACTGGAAAGTGCGTGAAGAAGGGTTGAAGCCTTACCATCAGGATTTAGAAGGGCTAATTCCTCGCTTTAACAAAGTGACTTTCACCCACATCACCCGTTTGAAGAACCGGTTTGCCGATGCACTTGCAACCTTGGCTTCCATGGTCGAATTACCCTTGGGAGTCAAACTTCGCCCAGTTTTAATCGAACAGCGGGACCGCCCCGCTTATCAATATGTCAACGCCATCGATGATGTTGATGATGGCCTACCCTGGTACCATGATATATGGAACTTCGTCGAGAGTGGTTTGTATCCGGCCGAGGCCTCTAAAAAGGATCAGACTGCGTTGCGGAGGATAGCTGCCCAGTACATCATTTGTGGGGGAGAGTTATATAGGAGATCCCATTGCGGAATGCACAAGCTCTGTGTCAACGGAACCGAGGCTGTCAGAATCATGGAGGAGATCCACGAGGGGGTCTGTGGCCCTCATATGAGCGGCATCATGCTCGCTAGAAAGATCTTGCGCCAAGGCTATTTCTGGTCTACTATGGAATCTCAGTGTGTGGATTACGTGCGGCGATGTCACAAATGCCAAATCCATGCTAATCTAATGCATGTTCCACCCTCTAACCTATTTGGCATGGCTTCGCCTTGGCCTTTCTCTGTATGGGGCATCGACGTCATCGGCATGGTTAGACCGTCTGCATCAAATGGTCATAGGTTTATCCTCGTGGCGATAGATTATTTTACCAAATGGGTAGAGGCCGAATCTTATAAAACCCTGACTGCAGTTCAAGTCGCCCATTTCATCAGGAAAAACATCATATGGGGTTCCGCAAGCGTTCGTATCAGACAACGGGAGTCATTTCAAAGGTAGGGTCCTGGAGCTTTTCGAAGAATTCAAGATCCAAATCCATCACTCAACAGTCTATCGCCCTCAAACAAATGGGGCAGTTGAAGCGGCCAACAAGAACGTTGAGATAATCATCAAAAAGTCTGCAGAGTCCACCAGGGACTGGCACGAGCAACTGCCTTTAGCTCTTTGGGGTTACCGAACGTCCATCCGAACATCAACAGGGGCGACCCCCTATTCTTTGGTCTACGGGATGGAAGCAGTCCTCCCTATAGAGCTTGAGGTGACATCTTTGAGGATCATGGTAGAATCGGAACTCTCGGAATCTGAATGGCTCAGTGGGAGATTTGTTGAGCTCATGCTTTTTGATGAAAGGAGGCTTCGGGCCCTGTATCATGTTCAGGGGTATCAGCGGAGAATCGCCCGGGCATTCAACAAAAAAGTGAAGTCTAGAGACTTGATCGAAGGGGACATGGTCACAAAGGAGATTCGGGCGCCAGTTTTTGACCCCCGTGGCAAATTTCGACCCAAGCGTTCCGGACCTTACATCATCAAGACCATCCTTTCTGGGGGAGCGGCTCAGCTCATTGATCTCGACGGCAACAAATTCAATTCTTTGGTTAACCTGGATCAACTCAAACGATACTATCCCTGAGGGAAGCTCGTTGGACCGAAAACCACAAGGGTGGGCGGTACCAAGCAAAAATTAGAGCAAGCCTGCTAGACCGAAAACCTGAGAAGGTGGTTTAGGCAAAAATAAATAGGCATCAATCAAAGCTCGCTAGGCTGAAAACCCGAAGTGGCGGCACTAGGCAAAATTTATAGCGTAAAAGGAGAGCTAAAATACTCGAGTGAACCTTAGCCTAAACTACGTGCTGACCTGATTCCCTGAAAAGGGATACGTAGGCAATCTCTCCGTGAGATTCGGTCACAATCAATCAACTTGATCCACGGTTTCCTATTACCAAAAGTTCACACGATACTTGGCTGGCACAGCGGTTCAACACTTGAATCAAAAGGGGAAAACTCTCAAACTTTCATTTTTATTCAAATTATAACTTCTATTATACAGGTTGAGCAAGTCTTAAAAAGAGTTAAGCATAAAAACAGAATAAAGTGCTTAAGGCCTTAACAGGCTTACGGTTTATTCTAGATCATCAGGGTCCGTCAGAAGTCAGTTGTTGTTTTGCCTGTTTGCGATTTTCCTTCTTAGCCATACTTGATATCGGTGCGTAAGTTCTGTGCTGAAGTTTGGGTCAGCTCCTTCGAGTTGCCTCAGACCCCAGTTGTGCTCATATCCTCTCAAATTCTGAGCAGTGAAAGCAGGGATTTGGAAGTCTTCAATCCCATCTCGGTGGAGCCCTTGGCTCATTCCTAGCTGACGAAGGATGCGTCCGGGGATATAGAATGTGAAAGCGGTCAGTCCAGCTATCACTACCCTCTCGAAACCTGCAGAACTCAGGGCCATGTCTGGAATGTTTAAGGCTTCGTGCCGCCATATGATTTCGTTCGGCAAAATTTCTCTCATAAATGTGCACCATTGATGCACAGGCATTTCCGGATAGATCATGCCCCGCTGATGCATTCGACCGGGCAGATGAGGCCAATTTGCTTCCGGTGCTGTAAGCAATCCCAATTTGTCAGATAGCCAGAGCTGCATGAGTGGAAAAACAAGTGAGAAGTCATATAAAGCTTGAGAGGAAAGACAAGTGAGAAGCCTCGATATAACCTTAGCCGAGAGATGAGGTAAAAGCAGAACGTGAGAAAGCCGAAAAAAGGAGAGCTGAGTGAGGGTTAACCTGTAGTAGGAGTGGGCTACCACCGAACACGTCTGTTTGGCCGGTAGAAACCAAATCCAAACCTATGAGTGTCTCTGCCAGAACCAGTGGCACCACGTTTCTTCGGGCACCCATTTGAGCTGCAACGCTCACCAGCATGGGGTTGACTTGCCCATTCGGAGATACCAGTAAATAAGCAGCTAGCACGCTGATTGCTAGAGCAAATCGGCGCCGAGCCTGTACGGCCATATCCTCTACATCCCCCTCTGGCCCATACCACTCCATTAGGCGCATGATGTTGATCTGTCATCCGGTTAGTAAACTTTTGGCCGCGCCCCTGGTAATGTCAAGACTTAACTGTAGGAGCTTTGGTATACTTTTCCTATAAGGTGGCACGACAATCACGCTCGAGGCGACTCTTTGGAGGTATGCTTGGAATTCCTCCACGGTTGGGCACAGCTCGTTCACCCCAAACCTGAACACGTGAACCTCTGGGTCCCAGAATTGTAGGGCTGCCCTCAGAAATTCAGGGCGAACCCTCACATTGCGAAGAAAACGGAATGCGGCCAGCCCGTGAAACTGGAATGACAGCCAATCTCCAGCAACAAAGGACGTGAGCTACGGGCTAATCAGAACTGGAAGGTTGTTTGCCATTTTGCTTCTCGGAAAACTTTCAAACTGTGGGAGGAATGCTTTTCATTAGCAGAGCATTGTCCTCTTTATAGATAAAATGCACGAAGTGTCCTCCTTTCTCAGGGCAAACATCCATACAACGTGGCGTCCTCTTCTCCAAAGTCAGGGCATCTCTGCACTGCCCCCTGAAGTACTCTGAGCAGTTAAAGGGTGGTGACAAGGCTTGGTCGTCCTAAAAATCTGAAATGGTCAACGAAGGGTGGCCGGTCTGATCATCGCGCGATGATCTCATACCGTCGCACGAGTGAGAAACATCCTCTTCATCGCGCGATGGACTCACTGTCTCGCGCGATGGTTCAGCCTGCATTTTGACAGATTGCACCAGCTACTGTCCAATTTTGGTCGCTTCCTGTTCCAAGGGTTCTTTTGCAACTTTTATGATTTCGGCAAGTCACTATGAGCATGTGCAACTATATCCAAGCATCAGATTTGAGATATTGCGTTTAACGAGGCTTTTGAACCCTCGGTGGCCCGTTTCAAGGCCAAATAAGCATTTCGGGAGTTCGAAACTCGGTCTAAAGGTTCAGGTTCTTTCCTCTCAGGCCGTACAGGTCATGGTGACCTAATATGACTGTACGGAGGTGTCGGTTTCAGTCCAGGACATAATAGAGTCGTGTTTTTCCATCTCGTGTCCGTTTTGTGTCCTTCGTGACGTTTTCGGTCAAGTTTGCGTTTTGGGATGCGTTTCTCGATTTCGTCAACTCCCGTAGGCCATTTTGCACATACTTGACCTTACGAAAGTGTCATTTTCATGCAGGGTAGAGTATATTGAGTTTTGACTTGTGAATGTCCAATATTCCATTCCTTTGTATCCTCGTGTCCTGTCCGTATCCTAAGGTACGTTTTTATTTTCCTTTTAAGCTAGTGCGTATGCGTGCGTTTGTGAGCAGTCTTAGTACATTATCAATGCAAGCATGGTGTTGGTGGCAAACGCATGTTTACTCTAATTCATTACAAGAGTAAAATAAACCGAAAATGCAAATTTTATAGCTGGGCCTTGATCTATCCATGTCAAAATAAAGAAGACTACTGTTCGTGCGGCGCTTCGGCCAGTCAAAAGTCATCATGTCAACTCGGGCACACCCGCCCATCAAGCCAAAAAGGCATACAGGCCTCAAAAACATCTGTCAAAGTATCAGCTAAGGCACTCTGGCCTTCTATCTATCTACGCGGGCACGCATGCCCGAAAGCAAAAGCAAAGTGCGGAAAGTGAAATGAGGCTTCTTCGTAGCCCTCAATCTTCTCCGAACCAATCACCATCTCCGTCGTCATCATCGTCGTCCCTCTCTCTCGGATCCTGTCTAAAATCGGGGTCGTCCGCTGAGTCGTCAGAACCGCTGCTGTCGGACGCCTCCTCGTCCTCTTCTCTTTCCTCTTCCTCCTCTTCCCCTTCCTCCTCGGAGTCCTCAAGCAGGATTAGCTGCTTTTTACGGACCGGCTCGTCTTGCGAGGGCCTTTGGCACATCTTCAGTTGATACCTCTCCTCAGCGCGCGCCACGGCCTCTCGAGCTGCCTCTTCACTCGCAGCAGGTGGCTGTACGCCTCGCGTCTGTGGTCTAGTAGTGGGTGGAGGAGCAGGAGTCCTAGCTGCTAGCTTCTTTTGTGGAGGTTCTCTGGCGCTTTTCCTCCTAGGAGCCGCCCGTCCTTGTGTCTACATTGTAAATTTTTGCGCATTTAATATACATTCTATGCATTATATGTTTGCAAGCAGGTACAATTAATTTCAAAGTCAACGGCAACTAAAGTATACTATGTATTGAACAAAGCATGCATATGTCAAGTATCGAATGCAAGAATGTATCGTTTTTCTGAGGGATATACCTGAGGTCTCTGAGCTGCCGGTGGTGGGTAGCGCAAGTCCAAAGGCAAGCCACTTGCCGCTTGCCTTATCACATTCTCCAGTGCAAGCATACGCCGAACAGCCTCGTTCACCCATTCATTGGGCACCTGCAAGAATAATTTGAACATCAGCAATTGGGCAATGTTTCAAGATTTTATGGGAAGTACAATAATAAAGGCTACAATGTCTTACCGGCGCAGTGACGGGCGCTGGCTCAACCCTGGCAGGGGCTAGGTGTAGCTCAGCTAGATTACCCTGAGAGTCCACCACTGCTATCTGCCACATCAACTCTGGTGGCCCACCTCTCACAGGTCCGCTCGGACGCCGTCTCACACGACTCTCGCCACTACTCTGTCTCACGGTAATGGCTCTCCTCTCCTCAGCAGCTCCGCGAGCCTGACTCCGGACCTCCCTGAACTCTCGCACTCTCAGCGGCCCCGCCAAGCGCTCTCTCTGGTAAACTGCATAGTCCATGCCGGGCGCAGGTAGCGTGTCAAGTCGGTGTCAGGCCGCGTGAAGATCTCTAACTCGGCCAGCGTGTACTCCCCTGTGTGTGAGGCCCGTGGTGGAAGCGGTCCGGGCACCTGGAACCCTGCATTGCCAAGTGACTGGCGTGTCACTCGGTCACCCAAGTACCACTGCCAGCCAAAGGCCGACTCGAGCAGCACTCTGCTCGCTGACACAACCCTGCTCCTGGCCAGGTATTCAGGCTCTGGCTCTGCCACCCTCCAAGGATCCCACTCTACCTGCGCAAGCAAGCAATGCAAGTATCAGTCAGCGACAGCATTAAAGCAATAAAAAAGGATGCATATTTCTGTTCGATAAAGTCATGTCATACCTGTGAGGGTCGAAGCTCGTCCAAGTATATCCAGAAGCGATTCTGGTCACCTCTCCCTCTCTTTTCTCCCATGTTCTTCTTGCTCCAGATGTGAGCACGAGGGAGGATCCCCAAGTCTAGGCTCTTCGTCACTGGACAACACATGTTCAAGACCTCATAGGCCCAGAGCTGCACAGTTGTCAAGAGATCAAATCATTAGTACAATGCAGGAATATGATTAAGTAGGTTATATACTAAAATAGATAAGTGTACAATGGAAATGTGCTTTACTCTATTATAATCATACCTCCCAAATTCGCTAGTACCCAGCAGTGCTCATCTTAGTCCTCGAAGAGTCCCCCATGAAGCCATAAGCTGCGCCAAGTGCAGCTCCTCCCCACTCAAAGCGTGAGGCTGTCCTCAGGTCTCTCAGTGCAGGCAAGTACGATAGGTGAACCTTGCTACGCCTATTCGGGTACAGGGTAGCACCAAAGAGGTACAACAAGTACGCCCGGGCCATCTGCTCCGCCTCTTGCTTAGTCGCCACCCCCTTCGCGAGGTACCGGGTAAACTGTCCATATCTCGCCATCCCCTCTTCAACCTTGGGCACCTCTCCCAAGAACCATTCCAGGGCCGCCTTGTCCTCCTGAATGCCCAAATCAAACGGGATAGCATCACCTCCAACCCTCAAGCCGGTGATCGCCGTAAAGTCAGTAGGCGTCACCGTCATCTCCCCAAGCGGTAGGTGGAAGGTGTTGGTAGTATCCCTCCACCTATCTGCAAGTGCAACCAGGACAGCATGGTCATTTCTGGCCGGGGTAAGAGTCTGTATGAACTCCCCGAAGCCCGCCTCATCCACCAACTCCCTCACCCTCTCAGGCAAACCCTGGTACAACGCCAAGGAACTGCATGCGCCCCCAAAACCTCGAATGTCTCTCTGTCTCGCTCTCTCCTGCATTCGACACGGAAATAAGCAATAGGGGATATATCGGCACGTAAAGTTTTCATTCTCAAGTTCTAGGTAATCAATGTAGTAGATGGTTGGTTCAAGTTATTATGTCTCATGCATGGCATTCAACTTAAAACCATGGTGTCGCCATTCGAATCTACTTCAAAGGATTACACTACACCTCTCGGTATTTGAGCACATGCATTATATTTAAATTTGCAATCACAAAAGGAATTGAGGGATTCTCAAAAATTTACCTCAGCCCAGCTGCTCGAAATATGGGTGTCGGGGTCTCTCAAAATGAGCTCGGGGTCGTACTCCACCTGCCGTGGCCTATAAGCTGCAAGACCTGATGGTACGAACAAGTGTGGAATGGGTGGCTTGTACCCATCTGCTGAAAACGGAGCACGAGTCAAACTCTTTGCCTCAGACACAGCTGTCACCCTGGGCCCATGTACCCTGGCTCCAATCCGCTCCTCGGTCTCTGCGTCCCTCAGAGCCTCCTCCTCAGCGGCTCTCGCTCTCTCGGCCCTCTCCGCGACCTCTGAAGCAGCTATCTCCCGCTCCCGCTCTCCTCGAGCCTCTAACACGGCAGCCCTGATCATGGGATCCTCCTCGAGGAGTCGGGCTAATCTCTCGTCACTCAAAAACTCTGCGAGATCCTGTCTTGTGATCGGTCTATGGTCCGACGATGTCGCTGCTGGCCGGAATAGCACCTCCTCCTCAGGAACCCCGGTGGTCTCCTCCTCCTCAGCCGGCCACTACGCCCTTGCCCTTCGCCGGATCCCTCGGAGGAGTCTCACTCGGCCCGGTGCCATCACCACCAACCCCATCACCACCGGCGCCACTGCTGCCGGTATCTCCATCGAAACCACCACCAATCACTACCGAGCCTTCCACCGCCAGGCTCGGATCCAATGGCTAAACAACAGACCTTGTGGCCCCGGTCCCCTCCATCGCGCGACGATCTGACTCCGTCGCGCGGTGATCGCCTTCGCCACCCACCTCCTGCTCGTGGCCCTGAACGCCATCACCACCGCCTGCTACCGCAGCACCGACACCCGAGGTGGGCTTCGCCGGCTGTTGATCCGCTGTTTCGACTTCCATTGGCCCTCCCACATCCTCCAGATGATCAAAAACCTCTCCTCCACCGCCACCATTGTCGTGTTCCGCCATGGGTGTTCACACACGCGTGGGTTTGTCGGCTTTGTGAAGAAAACAAGGGTTGGGTTGAGATTTGGAGAGTTTGAGAGTTGAGAGGAGTTTGAAATTTCTGAAACCGCTGAATATCAGTTTTTGTAGCGTCCTTGGGAAGAAAAGGGGAAGAAAGCAAGCGTGGGCCGGGTCTGGACCGTTCACAGGTCCAAGCCCTGCTAGACGTCCCTCGCGCGACGCAGTGATTCCGTCGCGCGACGATCCATTGGGCCTCCAGGCCCAATCCAGCCTCTGAACAGGCCCGGTCTTTCCTCGAAGATCTGTGATTTGTCATTATGACATCACAACAGTTTTTAACGGTGTTCACGGTCAGGGCATCCATTCGTCCGATTATCAATCAGCGACGATCCATTCGTCCGATTATCAATCAGCGACGATCCATCCGTCCAATTTCAAATCAGGGCATCCATTCGTCCGATTATCAATCAGCGACGATCCATCCGTTTGATTATCAATCAGTGACGATCCATCCGTCCAATTTCAAATCAGGGCATCCATCCGTCCGATTATCAATCAGCGACGATCCATCCGTCCAATTTCAAATCAGCGACGATCCATCCGTCCATTTTCAAATCAGCGACGATCCATCCGTCCAATTATCAATCAGCGACGATCCATCCGTCCGATTACCAAATCAACGACGATCCATCCGTCCAAATTTTAAATCAGCGACTATCCATCCGTCCGATTTTCAAATCAGCGACGATCCATCCGTCCAATTTCAAATCAGCGACGATCCATCCGTCCGATTGTCAAATCAGCGACGATCCATCCGTCCAATTTCAAATCAGCGACGATCACTCCGTCCAATTTCAAATCAGCGATAATCCATCCGTCCGATCAGCGACGATCTATCCGTCCAAATTCGGATCAGCAATCGATCTGCTCTCTGATCCAATGGTGCGCGGTATTTGTATATACTGGCTTGCATTTCTTGTTCGAATCAGCTTTTGGTTAAATTGGATGGGTGTCTAGAAATCTTTGACGTTACCCGTACCAACCAATGATGCTCCGCGTGCCGTCAAAGAGGGACTACTGTAGACACCCCAATCTGATTTCCCGATCGTTTTACTTTGTTTTTCGGTTTCTTGTTTCCCCGATGATGAATCAGGTCGAAAACAGTCTTGAGAAAATGAAATGGCTTGAGTTTGGTGCATGAGGAACCCATCCTTAGCCCCGAAACCCTTGAACCCAAAACTGGACCTTAGGTTTGACAGTCGCGCGATGCACTGGGACCCTCGCGCGATGCTTCACTTGCCAGGTGGTGGTCAAAGTCAAAGTTTTGACTGTTGACCCTTGCGGGGTTTGTTTGACACTCGCGCGATGCATCCAGTCCCTCGCGCGATGGTCAACACCTGTCATTTTCACCAATCCCCGGCTGGATTGCGTGGTGATCAGGGGGCTACAGGCCATTATAACCCCGTTTCGTCGACTGAACAGCGTTCTGGGGGGCTCCCCTTGCACCACCTCTACCCCACTCTCCCATCACCTTTGACACCCCACTTCTCCACCAAGTAATTGTAACCAGCCTTGTTGGCTGGTTGTATGGCCTTGCTTAGCCACCAACCAACCTTCCCTTCTATAAATACCCCCCCCCCCCCCCCCCCCCCCATGGTTCATCTTCAAGGGTTACCAAAAAATTGTCAAGGAAGAAGAGGCAAATGCAAGCACAAGCATTCCATACTACACCCATTCCCACACAGTCACTGCCCAAGCCACACCACCTCATTCAAGCCATTTTCAAGACACTCAAGCAAATGTATAATACCTTTCTGCTTACTGTTCGAACCCCTGAGGGGGGCTGGCAGGGTCAAGGCTGGTAATGAATACCAGTTCTGGCCCGAAAGCTAGCAAGGTTTCAAGAGCCGTGGCCAAGCACTCCCTCGCGCGATGGTCCCACTAACTCATGCGACAGTTCTGTCTGCACGAGATTGGACCACGCGGGGAAGGGATGCTGGTCTTTAAGTTTGTTGTCATGTTCTCAGTCACTTTCAAGTCTTTTTTTTTTTTAATATTAGCTCACTGCTTTGCATGCTAAAAGAATCATAGTTTAGCTTAGCTTACAATTCTACGTGGTATAGAATGCCCTTGGGATGCTCTTAAATGTGTCTCAGAGCCCCAAGTATGCAAAGCAGTTCTTGGAAGTCCAGTCAGAACAATCGCGCGAGTGTCTCACACTGTCGCGCGATAGTTGGCTGATTTCCAGAGACTGCCCTTGCATGGGCAGCTTGGCTTTGGCCTCTGTTTAGTCACCCCCACTGTTTAGGGGTTGTATTTCCAAATCATTACTACCTGTTGTAATATTATTTACTTTGAAGTACATATAAACTGCGTGGTTTGCACCTGGGTGAGCACTGGTCCTTCCAGAGCCCAGAAGGGGATAAAATTCAAACTCTTGGTGAGGCACCAACACTCGCGCGAGTGTATAGGACTGTCGCGCGACGGTTCATTTGCATGTAGGTGATTCATGCATGCAAGTTGGCCATCGTTTGTGCCAATCTCATACAAAGCCTTGTTTTGGTGTTCTAATCGAGAGTGTTGGGTTTTATTCTACTTTTTATTTTATTCCATTCATCCATGATATATCTAACACATCCTGCAAACATGTTACAGTATTAATCCCCGATTAACTGTTCCCCCGCCCTAATTGGCTAAAGAATTGATTAATAAAACAGAATCGCAAATGAACATTTTTCGCAAATGCCTAAGTAGAGACCAATCTCCGGATTGGGCGAGAGGGGTGCCATAAAACCCTTCCCCTCTCGTAACCTGGCTCCCGAACCCAGATATGGTTATGACGGACTGGTTCCTTAACTTTTTCAAATCAAATAGCACGGCAAGTGCTTCGAAATACGGTTCCTTGGGTGTCGGACCTTCAAACCCGAGTGGCGACTCTGTATTTTTCGAGCGCTTGCTTCCCTGCTCGCGCTCCCTCGACCTTGGCCCCTCGCATTTTGGGATCCGAAAATTCCAAGGGCACGCTGCCCACAAAAAGAGACGTGGAATTCCATGTCATGGACATACCAGCCACCTTCAATCTATTGCTGGGAAGACCTTAGCTACATGACACTGGGGCAGTGCCTTCCACTTTACATCAAAAAGTTAAGTTTGCAGTAGACGGAAGGATCGTGACCATTCAAGGGGACTCGTCGATTCGAACTCATTTCGACACACCTGTGCAAGAAGTGGAGACTGAGGAAACCTTTCTTACTGGGTTCAGTCTTGAGTAAGCAACTGTGGTGCAAGGTTTGATGGCTGAAAGAAGTTTCTACATAAGCACCCCTGCCATATGGATGATGAAAAAGCAGAACTACTTTCCTGGATTGGGTTTAGGTAAAAGATTACAAGGCATCCCACAAATGATTGATCCCCCGCATAATCAATATGCTTTTGGTCTTGGCTACACCCCGACGGAGGCTGAAATAGAGGAAAAAAGAAAAAAAAAAGCATGGAAAAGGCTAAGGGAAGAAGAAACACAGTCAAGGAAAAGGCATTAAAACGCTCAATAGTTGGTTTGTAAGAAAATGTGAAGACTTCCTATTTTGTGATTTTGCTGAAACATGGGAGGATGAAGCCACTAAGTAGAGGCATCCTAGGATGCAAATCTTCTTCGATCAAGAATGGACTGACAATGACATGAAAGAAGAACCAACGGACTCACCTCCGGTCCCCGAAGACTGGATCGAGGTGCTAGCTGGGTTTGACTTTAAGATTCTGTTTGGTGAAAAAGAGGGTGAAGAATAGTATAAAACTATGAAAGGCAGAAAAAAGAAGCCAACCCCGAGATGCTGCAGTAGTTGTAAAGTTGTGACATGGCAAAAACATCAAACATTACTTCTATTTTCTAAATCAAGCTAGGACATGTTTTGGGCCCCTGTTTGGGCTTTTTTTTATTATAGCTAAATGAATTCCCATTTTATCTTCTATGTTATGCCTATTAAATGATTTGGTTCTGAAATTGCAATTGCTATACACTACAGTCTCTTTGCCAAAGAAAGGGGATTTTAAGAATCAAATTCTTTACGTTGTTAACAAGAAGGAAAGAAAGGACGAGCCTTGATTGCTTAGAATTAGGTTTTTGTCAAAACTTAGAAAGAAAACGTTACCTCCGCAAGAACACTTAGAGTTAGCTTGCGCATCATGAAAGTACAAACACAGAGGAGACTCAGAAAAATATCTCCACCAAATTCCTCTTCAAAACACAGAAACCCTCTTGTGAGAAATGCTCATTGGGTAATCCAGAAACCCAAGCAAAAGTAAGAGCAAAGCCTGCTAGGACAAGAAATTGCGAAAATGCAGCCTAGGCAAAAGTTAAGGCATTTTAAAGAAAAGCTCGCTAGGGACTCAACCTCCACTAGGTAATCTAGGCAAAATCAAGAGCACGTGAGAAGAAAAATCATGAGCGGAAAACCAACCTCAAAGGTTGTGATTTTGGAACTATGTAAAGGCCTGATTCCCTGATTGGGATACGTAGGCAATCTCACTTTGAAATGCGGCCCAAACATGTGGAGAGAAGGAAAAATATCAAAGGAGTCTGTACTCAATGATTGGCATAGCTAACCCTATGTATTGAGCTCGCAAAAGATGTGTTAGTCATTTTTCAAAGAATTAACAAAAATAAAAAGTCACGAGAATCATTGCTCGTCCTCCCTAACTCAAAAGTCACCAATATAAAGGACAAGATATCTTAGAAATCCTAAAGCATGGCAAAGAGACTATGAAATATGGCAAAAGCAAACAAAATGCATAAATCAAATTCAAGCATAAGAATGAAGGAACGCCACTTGGCTAAAATGAAAAGTTTAGCTTCTCTAGGAAATGGAAGTAACGGTCGAAGAATGGAATCCTCGGCCGAGCAATCCATTCCTCGATCGATGTTTCGATTTACCTACCAAAGAACAGTTTTGCTACAAAACCATTTTCAAGGTTATCAACTCTCATTGCTCATAGCAAATATCTGTACAAAACAAGTTTTAAGCCATTGCATACAATCCTGAAGTATCTCGAGGACAAAACATGTTCCCATAAAACAAAGAGTTTAAGTCACAAACTCGCCAAGCATGCTGAGGTTGCTTCATAAAATACATATCATTATCTGTTTTAGAACTAACAATACAGGTACAGAAGAAAGAGCAAACTACTGCCCGCGACCCCTCTTCAATGCATGCCGTGAAGAAGAAGGACGGAAATGCTCAGGAACTGAGATGTGAATCCTCCGCCCTTCACCTCCATCTTCAGCTCCAGCACCTCCATCACCAGCCCTTCCACTCTCACTCTCAACGGCACCAGCACTCTGAGTAGCAGACACCGTTGGCACTCGCTTTGCTTCAAGCTGCAAGGCACAAAATGTGAATATTCATATTCACACAAGGGTGTAGAATGGAAGAGGAAAAATTAAAGGATACTTACCTCAACTATCCAACCGCGTTGCCTCCGAATCAGGGCCTCTGCATTCTGAAATGCACGCAGCCACTCCTAAACTACATCAATAGGCACCTACAAAGGAAGTTTTCAGCATTTATAGCAATGCATGGGAAGAATACCGAAAGAAACCAAAGCAAAGCACACAATGATACCTGTTGAACTCTGGTAGGAAGCACGTAAAGTTGGGTGGCACATGGAGTTAGCCTCAAATGCTCTTCTTCTCCATTAGCATTATGGAAAGAAATAAAGCCAAGGGCCCGTGGCCAAACGAGAGGAGTAGCAGTGACAGTGGTAGTAGGCAAAGTTAGCAAAGCTAAACGAAAGGCCGAGTAAACTCTTGCCTGAAGAAAATCTGTGGCTAGCTGTCTTTCAAGAGCAAAAAGCAAGCCTTCTCCCGCCAAAAGATGAGTCGATCTCATGCTAGCTGGAGGAAGAAAAGGAACAAGCAGCAACGCTTCTGTACGTGGGAAAAACTAACTCGCCACACTCTCCCCGAGATACCAAGCTCTCGAGAAAGGCCCGTCTAGAAGGAAGTGTTGTCTATCCAAAGCTCGAGCCGATGTCAACTCTAGAAGAGCGTCATCAATCAGGGTATCCCATGGATCAAATCGCACCTGTGATCAAAGAAATGACGTCAAACGTTATGAAGTAAGAAAATGACAACAATGTAAGGGAGCAAATTGCATTTTACCTGATCCATCGTCAAACGGTCCAAAACCTGTCTCCAAGCTAGTAGGTCCATAGCAGGAGATCGTGTCCTCCGAACTCCTTTTAACTAGCGAACCACCCGCAGGACAAAGCTAGGTTCCCCATGCCTTGTTGGAGGAGGAAACTGTAACAAATGCTCAAAAGCCCAAAGCTGCAGGCAAAAGTAAAGACAAGCATGAGTTACAGAGATTCAAGAAGTAGAGGAATAATGAAGAAAGCTAAAACATGTACCTCAAGAACGCGGTGGTGTCCGCCCAGTGACAGATTAACAGCCCAGGAGCAAGCACTCAGATGTCCGTACAGTGTAGCCAAAGCAAGAGTTCCCCAGTCGAACTCTGCTATAGTCTCCAGATTCACCAAGGCAGCCAAAAACTGAACATGTTCCAAGTTCTCTTTGTTGCAGAACAAAATTAGGCCAATAAGGTAAAGAAGAAAAGCCTTACCAATTGTTGCGTCAACACCTCTGACTCGATGCCTACACGATCAAATTGCTTCCGAATCTAGGAGTAAGTAATATGGCCACCTGCTGGTACTTCAGGAATTTTCCCTAGAAGATATGAAACGGCACCCTCTCGCTCATGAATCCTTGGGTCTATTGGAAGAGGATCGCCGCCAACCCTCAAAACCTGTAAGCAGAGCAAAGTCACCTGGCATGATCGTCATCTCTCCAGCTATGAGAAAATGGAAAGTATTGGTGGTATCCCACCACCGCTCCACCAATGCTGTAGTCAATCCCAACTCCGCTTTCTGAAGATGAAAGCCCAATATCAATTGCTCGAAGCCAGCCAAAGCAACTGCATCTTTGGCATCTTGGGAAAGCCTCTCGTACCACTCAAAAACTTGGGGACAGCTCCCCCACACACGTAGCTTCTCGTTTGCCTGGCAGTCAATACAAAAACATAAAGAGATCGCCTATACAGGGGGCAATTTCTAAAACCCAATTTCATTTTCAAATATCAATCATTGCTTCATAAATTTCTTATACAAATAATATCATTGGCAGGAGAAAAATTACCTTCACATTGGTAAAGCCAAAGTGCTAATCCGGCTCTCTGTGCAAAACCTCCGGCAGGACATCGCTAAAAGGAGGACGATATCGCAATGAACCCCCATGTCCAATTATGTGGATTGGAGGGACATACGTGGCGACATTAAAAGGGGGCAAAGCATCGTTACCAGTATCAGAAGGAGTCTCAAAATCTACCCCAGGAGGATTGGGTTGTGAAGAGCTTCCTCCAGCAGTGGGTGTACGGTGGCTCGAGCGAAGAACACGAGTACTCGAAACCCCACCAAGAACCGTGGCCTCAATGGCCGGAGCTTTGCTCGCGTCCCTCGACGCGATAGGAACATCAGATGATGGCATAGATGAAGCGTTAATCGAAGGAGGGGGAGGTGAAAAAGCCATGGCAGTGGCAACTGGAGAAGAACGGTGGTGATGGCGACGAAAGAGAACCGGGGATGGAGCAGTTTCAGACGAGAGAAGAGAGGAGGAGGAGAAATCAAAATAAATGACCAGTGAAATAGATTAAAACTAATTTAAATCAATCTTCCTGGCTGTTGGCGTACTCACAGTCGAGTCTTCGATAAGTCGGCCGCGACATTGATTCTTCGGCCGCCAAATCTATCTACTGGCCCTCCAATCTGATTCCTATAGCCCCAATGGATTTTGCTCAGTGTATCAACTCAAGCCATTAGGAAATTCTAGGTCCTCGACCAACAGAATAACCTCGGGGACACTCCCGAGCAAATACAATGTAATCAGAACTAGCCTTGGGGGCATGCTCGAGCACGAAAAACATCAAGCACCAGTATTAAGCCCACTTTGAAATTCTCCACAAGCTCTCTCACCTGATCAAGGATCTCTGATGTCTCCAATCACCATACTCCGGAAGTGCCATAGCCGTCAAATCCTGTACAGTGGCTCTATGCCCCGTAATTATTCAGTAGCTCCTTGATCTCCGTCATCATTTAGCAGCTCTGTGCTCCTATTCAGCAGCCCCACGCTTAGTATTCAGCGGCCCCACGCTTAGTATTCAGCGGCTCTGTCACATGCTCACTACCATCAAGCTACTCGGTGGCTCTACAGCCATAAATTCACTATTTTAAGCTCCACAGCCCCATGGTCATTATCTCTATCGCTCAGCAGCTCCACGTCCACACTTATTCAGCGAGCCCTGTGCTCAAGTCACTCTGCATTCGCTACGTCAAAAGCTTAGCTCCGTGCCCACTACTTCAAACCATTCAGCAGCCCTGCACTCGCTCATTAAACAAGCCCCAAGCTCATTATTTCAGCATCCTTATGTTCATATTCAACTGCTCTATGCTTATCATCTCAAACTCGTCACTCAACAGCTCCGTGCTTACTCATTACCATCAAGCCATCCAGCAGCTTCACTCATCAAAACAGCTCTATTCAACGGCTCTATGCCCAAACTCAGTGGCTCTACGCCCACTACTCAGCGGCTCCACGCCCATTGTTCAACGGCTCTACGCCCATTACTCAGCTGCTCTACGCCCACTATCTTATACTGGCTCCATGCCAGTAACAATCAATAAGATATCATCTGTTCTCAAGCTCTATGCTTGAATGCTCAAAGTCCAACACTATGAATGCTCGAAGCTCTTCGAATGCCCAACCACTATGTATTGGATGCTCAAGTTCTACACTTGAATGCTCAAGCTCCACGCTTGAATGCCCAACCACTGTGTACTGAATGCTCAAAGCCTGTACTTTGAATGCTCGGATTCTACCCTTCGAATGCTTGAGCTCTACGCTCTGAATGCTCAAGTCCAAAACTTGAAAGAAGCTCTACGCTTAAAACAACACACACGCATGGGCCCGTGCGCAATTGCATCGCCATTATCACATTGAGTCTGCATCAATTACATCACCATATCTGTTCATGTCTAACCTTTATCATACACATTTATGTTTTGCATCTCTCTCACTCATGAAACAGGTCAATCCTGCATACAACCGGCTCTACGCCTTAGTTCTCTCGCTTCAAACTCCATGCTCTGACCCTCAAGCTCTTGCCTTATGATCGAATACCGGCTTTACGGCTCGGTTCCATTGATTCAAGCTCCAAGCTCTAACCCTCAGGCTCTTGCCTTATGATTGATACTGGCTCTACGCCTTGGTTCCATCACTTCAAACTCCAACTCTCAGGCTCTTGCCTTATGATTGTAACCGGCTTCGCACCTTAGCCCGATCACTTCAAGCTCCAAGCTCCGACTCTTTAGGCTCTTGCCTCATGACTACAACTGGCTTAGCGCTTCGGTTCTCTCACCTTAAGCTCCGTACTCCATCTACTGGCCTTGTGCCCCCCCATATCTCAAAACTAGTGTCCAATTCATCTTCAGAAGATGGTTTGGATTCCACCCAATTACATCTGTTCCATCAAGCTCGTTCGCAAGGATAAGCTACCTAACCGAGCTCCCCTCAATCAAAGTAAGGATGATCATGAAAAGCAATCGACTCACTCGCCGTGTATGGATCTACCCCAAAATACTGATGATGCTCTCCGCAAAAATTTCCCCGGCAGCCCCACGCTCCTTCAACTACTCTTCACCAAAATCCTGGTATAGCCCAGGTACATTGCACTTCGGCTTTTAAAGCCTGAAGGTACATCTTCTGTCTATAACCCTCTGAACTTTTTTCTTTTTGCTGCCCCTCGAACTACGATTGGTATGAATTTCCCTTGTGGAATACGTAGGCAGCCTCCCGGCCCGACCATAACTAAAACTTTGTCAAAAAAACCCCTTGGAATAGTGGTTCGACCAAATTGAAGTTGTTTTACGGCTTTGACTCTTACTTAAACATGTCTCGCAATCCGTCTAAATTCAGTCAAAAAGGGGCATCTGTAGACACCCCAATTTGGCCTAATGATTATTTCAAGTCCCACCTTGGGGACCATCCCGATGATGAATGGATATAGTGATTGCTGATTGACTTCTCGTAAACCCATGGACTTTTAGTGAGTACTTTTAGCCACTTAGAGGGCCTAATTCAGAGCCAAATAGACTTTCAGACAGAAATACAGTATCCTAGGAGAATCCATGTGTCGGTCGTAAGATCTATCTGATGGCCTCAACTTCATTCTTTCACCTCAACTTCATTCTTTCACCCGTGAAACATATTGCTTGAAAATCTCCCTGATAGATTGATTACTCGACCGCCAGATCATCATTTTTCTGGATTCTGGAATGTTCTGTCAATCGTTTGATCCGATGCTCAAAATCCTAGCATCCAAATTCCAATGCATTCGGGCTACGAAAGGAGATTATGAAAAGAGATCTTGTGCATATATACTTCCGATTTAATCGTGCATTGTGATTGGTTGGAGTGATGTCATCCGGTGCCTATATAAAGGGGCCTTTGGTTCCGAAATTAAGAACACACTCAACCCTCCTTAGCCTCGAAATTCTGCAGAAACACTCTCTCATATCTCTCCTAAAAAAGCCTTAACCTTCCGAAGGCAGCCGCAATTCGACGATCAAACCCTCGAAGTACAAACCTTAACCCCAGGGTTTTCAAGAAGCAAACCAGTCAATCACTCTCAATTCGAAGCAATCAAGCAACTGAGGGATCAAGGTGGTACGGCCCAGGGGCCTATGGTTTGGTTCTTTTATGCTTTTGTACATTAATCATAGTATTTTGATTTTCTGTTAATCGTTTAGTCTGGTGTGAGGAAGAACATTGGCTGGATCTTTGATCCTTCGGTCGGTATATCAATCCAGAAGGATTCCTCGGCCGTGACATTTATTCACCAGCCGAGGGACCATTATCTGGGACAGTTTATTTTCTGTTTTGATGCATGTTTTCAATTATCGTTCTGGCTCACCTTATCAACTATTAAAAGCTAAAATCAATTTACGTGTTTAGAATTAAATAAATCAAGTACTAATCATATGTTGAACGATTATGGGCCAGTCTTACGATTGGGCAAAGAGGGGTCCTTAACACCTTTCCCTTATTATACTATTGGCTCCCTTACCCGAAATCTCTATCTTTTTCCTAGTTTTTATAAACTAGGTGGCGACTTTATTTTGATGATAACCATTATCGTGTGGCGATGTTCCTAGTCATGGGAATATCCACGATCTTGATTTATGAAGTAGAACCAAACAAACTTGATCAATCTGTATGACTATACCCCGTTTGGGAGGTGTCTACAGAAAGTCTCGCTATTGGAAGGAGATAATGGTTGAGAAAGAGAAAGTGAAGGCGTTGGAGGAGGAGGTGGAAGTGATCGAGGCCAAAATTGGGAAGTTGGAGCAGGAGAAGAACGAAGCTCTACAACGGGCTAAATCTGCCGAATGAGGATTGGAATGAATGAAGAAAGAGGAGAAGAGGAAGCTGAAGATGGCCGACGCTAAGAGCTGTCAAGCTGGCTTTAATTGAGCAGGGAAGGAGTATATGAGGGAGGCGAGGAAGATGGTGAACGAGGAGCTAATCCTGAGGATTCCAATGGCTTATAGGACGGGGTATATGGATGGGGTTGCCGTCGCGGTCGGTGTTCTGTAGCTGAAGGCTGATATGAACTTGACAAAGACGATTCTTGCACCGGTCATGCCTGAGCTTAATCCGTCGTACACAGATGAGGAGTGTGTGGCCCTTTCCCCCGAAGCATTTGAGGATATTGCGAATGAGGGGCTTAGAGAGGGAGATGCTAACATGGCTCCTGTGGATGGGTCTGGAGTGAAGGCTGGTGGTGGTGGCGTTGAAGCAGAGGTCGTTGACAATGATGGGGCCAAAGCTGCAGATGCTGGAGCTGGAGCTGTTAAGGACAACCTTGATGCCGAGGGGGAGAATATCAAGTTGGATTGAAACAAGAAAACCACTCGCATGTGCCAACTTTAGGGTGGTCGGTTACCGTAGTTGACAACCCTTAAATTTCTTTCAACAACTTGTTTTGAACACTTCACAAATTTTTTGTTAGACTGAACGGCTCCAATTGTTTGGAGTTTGCCGTGCCAGATGTATTAGTTTGTAGGAGGGCGGTACCGAACGAGTTACCACGCCGTGACTCCCTGTTTAGGAAATCCACAACACTCTTAATTTTGATATCTTGAATGCTTTGATCAAGTTTGGTTGCATGGTTCTTGAGTTTGCAATGCTCTGCCTTTTTCCCATGCCTTAGAAAAGTTTTGATCATTCTGCTGTTTGAGTATGTGATTATTCGTAGCCCTCACTTTGGTTGCGGTTCGGCCAAAGAGCTGAGCCTTAACTAAAGTATAAAAAGCTGTAGAAATTGGATTGTGGCCCCCTACTTTTGCTTAGGATTCGGCCAAAGTGCTAGTCCTTAGCCAAAGTACCATGGTTTTAATGAGAGTTTGATCGGTGCCCCCTACTTTTGCTTGGGGCTCGGCCAAAGTGCCAGCCCTTAGCCAAAGTATGAAGGACTTAGTAGATGTTTGAAGTTTGTGGGTGGTTTACTCACCGAACTGTGAGCGTAACCGAGCTGTGGCTGACCTTAATGTCTTGCCAAGCCAAACTGTAGCTTAAGTTCCAGCCGTAATGTGGGTCTTAGGCTCGGTGGACTATATGTCTGGGGTGCTTCTAGGGCATCATAATGGCCGAAGCGGTGGCACAGGCGCCGTTTGTGAGTGTGACCGAAGTCATTGTTTGCATTTTTCGGCAAGTGCCGATAGAGGATAGTACTTAGAAAAACTAGGGGAAATAGAAGTGGAGATTTACATAGAGAATGTCGATTGCCGAGCAAGACATTTTGCTTATATTAAAAAACGACAATTGAGTACAAGTTGAAATAAACTTGTCCGACCCAAAGTCAGACTTACACTAGGATAGATAATGGTCGAGGCCTACTCAAAACATAAAGGGAAACAATGCCTGAGGCCGAAACAAAACATAAGTTAAATAAGATATATAGTGACCAAAGCCGAGGCACGCCGGCGATGTTCATCACATGTATGCCTTTCTCAAATTCTGGGCATTCCATGGGTTGGTGAGGACCTTCCCATCCTTGTCTTCCAAAACATAAGCTCATTCGCCAGCAATCAGAACCACACGAAATGGTCCTTCCCAGTTTGACTTGAATTTTGTCTTTTTGCTAGCTTGCACCACTTTCCTCCATACTAAATCATCGGGTTTGAAGGTTTTGGTCCTCACGCTATGGTTATAGCCCTTGGCGACTTAGCGTTGGTATTCCGCGAGCTTCAGCCGAGCATTGTCACGTTTCTCTTCTGCCAGAACCAGCTCCCGTTCCACGGCTTCTTCATTGGTTTTTGGATCAAAGTGTTCTGTCCTCAAGGTGGGGAATCTGGACTCCAAAGAGATTATGACCTCCATGCCGAATGCCATGCAAAATGGTGTATGTCTGGTGGATCGCCAAGGTATGGAACTATAAGCCCATAGGACTCTTGGTAACTCTTCAGCCTGCTTGCCTCGTTTTGAATTAAGCCGACGCTTTATCCTTGCACAAACTGTCTTATTTGTTGCCTCAACTTGTCCATTGCCTTAGGGGTATGAGGGAGTAGAGTTGAAAAAGCGGATCCTAAATTCTTCACAAAGGCTGGTGAGGCCGTTGCCGACAAATTGGGTCCCGTTGTCTGAGATGATGGCATAAGGGACGTCGAACCTTGTAACGATGTTATGCCAGACAAACCTCCGAACTTTAGCCTCAGTGATTATAATCAAAGGCTCAGCCTCTACCCATTTAAAGAAATAATCCATTGCCATTATGAGGTACTTGAATCCACCTGGTGCAATCGATAACTTTCCAACAATGTCGAGCCCCCATTGGGCAAAAGGCCAAGGGCTGGTTATTGGGGAGAGATTTTGTGCGGGTTGCTTAGGAATGGGGGAGAATAACTGACACAGTCGGCATTTGCAAACAACTTCTTCGCAGTCCTTCATGTTCTTCCAAAAATATCCTTGGCTCATCGCGCGTTAGCAGAGGGAACACCCACATGAGTGATAGTCACAGCTGCCGGAGTGGAGCTCGGCTAAAATGGCGGGTACTTGTGTTGGGTGGGTGACGAGGAGGTACGGCCTAGAGATGGACTTTCTGTAAAGTAGGTCGCTCTCGGAGAGCCAGTAGTAAGCGACCTTATTTTGGACACAGTAGGCCTCTTTCTTGTCCGTTGGTAGAGTATCATCTCGTAGAAATGCAACAATGTCATCCATCCAGCTTGGACCGAGCTCCACATTGAGTACTTCTTGTTCTATTTCAAAAACTGATCGTTCAATGTTATCGAAATTGATAGTTCAAAATTCTGAAGCTTGACATATCGAGGCGAGGCCAGCGAGTGCGTCGGCATGGGTGTTGTGCTCGCGGTTGAATGCTCAATCTTGAAGTTCTTGAAGTTTTTGATGAGTTCGACCACCGTTGCATGGTACTTCAACATTTTTGGGTCCCGAGCTTTATAGTCCCCGAGAACCTGATTGACTATAAGTTGGGAATCGCAGAAGACGACCAGATTCTCGGCCTTTGTTGCAATGGCGGAGCGCAGGCTGACCAAAAGGGCCTTGTATTCAGCTTCATTGTTTGTGGTGGGGAAGTCGATGGTGATAACGCTTTCGTAGAGAGTTCTATAAGGGGAGACCAAGACGACCCCTGCCCCTGCTCCATTGTTGTTGGAGGCACCATTGACATGGAGGCACCATATGTCTCCTTGAAACAGGTGCCAAGTTTGGTTGATTGTTTGTTGTTCGGCTACAGGTTGGGACGGTGTTGGATTGTTAAGGTTGCTCGTATCTTCCAAAGTCAACTCGGCTATGAAGTTGGCGAGAACTTGCCCCTTGATTGCCGTCCTCGGTTCAAAACGAATGTCAAAATTTGTAAGTTCAACGGCCCATTTGGACACCCAGTTGGAGATGTCGACTATCCGGAAAAGGCTCTTGAGGGGATGCTCCGTTGGAACGGTGATAGTATGGGATTGGAAGTATGGCAAAAGCTTCTGTGCAGCTGAGACAAGTGCGAGTTTCTCGAGAGGGAGGTAGTGCGTCTGCACAGGTAGGAGTGTCTTGCTTGTGAAATAGATCGGCCTGTCTTCGGCGCCTTCTTGTCGAACCAACACTGAACTTATGGCATGAGACGAGACAGCGAGGTATAAGTAAAGATTCTCAAATTCCTTTGGCTTGACCAGCAGTGGAGCCGAGCTGAGGTAGCTTTTGAGTTCAGCTAACATTGTGTCACATTCTGCAGTCCACTTGAAATTGCATTGGCTTTTACCCTTCAATGCGTGGAAAAATGCATGCACTTGTCTGACGACTTGCTGATAAATCGGTTTAGAGTGGCCGCCATGCCTGTTAGCCATTGGACTTCCCAGATTATCCGTGGTGGTCGTAGGTTTGCAACAGCCATGATTTGATTAGGGTCGGCCTCGATTCCGAGCTTGGTGACCAAGTGTCTAAGAAATTTTTCCGCACTCATGCCAAACGCGCACTTTTTTGCATTTAAATGGAGCTTGTGGAACTTCAAAATTTCACAGACGTCGGCTAACTCTCGAAGATGGTTGTACTCCTGCTGACTTTTGACGACGAGATCGTCGATGTATGCTTCCACTGTATGGCTGATCTGGGCATGGAGCATTTTGAAGATGGCTCAAGTGAATGTGGCACCAAAGTTCTTGTGCCCGAAGGGCATGACTCGGTAGCAGTAAATGCCATACAAAGTTATGAATGTTGTTTTTTCCATGTCGTTTGGATTGATTGAGATCTGATGGTAGCTGCGGTTGGTGTCAAGAAAGCTTAACCGAGCATGGCCAACTATGGCATCCACTAGTTGGTCGATTTTTTGTAGTGGGAACCAATCCTTTGGGCAAGCATCGTTCAAGCTGGTATAGTCAATGCAAACTCGCCATTTGCCTTTTTTTTTTACGACGACGGTGTTCGACAACCATGTGGGGTATTGCACTTCCTGAATTACATTGGCTTCCAACAATCGGTTGACTTCTTCCATGACGGCTTCGGCATGTTCAGAAGCCGAGCGCCTTACCTTTTGTACTACAGACTTTGAATCTTTCTTAACGTTGAGGCTATGACTAATGAAGTTCAAATTGACCCCTGGCATTTCATAGGGGGTCCATACGAATACTTCGATGTTGCTCTTGAGAAATTAAAACATTTCTTCTCGCTCGTCGTCGCTGAGGGAAGAGGTGAGTAAAAAGAAACGAGATCCGTCCTCGTTGATTGGCATAGACACAAGGTCTTCGATGGCTTTGTCCTCGGCTGGTTCACTAATGTCTTTAAGTATGGCCAGGTTGGGTACTTTGACGCATTGGACCTGTTTTGCTTTGGTTGAATTGTGAACGGCCGAGACGTAGCACTTTTTGGATGCGACTTGATAACCATGTTGGTCTTCTTGCCTTCCATTTGCGTTGATAAAGCGAACGACCTGGTGATCGGTGGAAACAATGGCTTGCATGCCGTGAAGCTAGGTTCGGCTAAGTATGGCATTGTATGGGCTCGGAACGTTGGCAACGACAAATTCGACACTTAACATTTTCGAACCGACGACGACGGGAAGGAAGATGCGGCCGAGCGATCAGACGGGGGACTCCATTGAAGCTGATGAGGGGCACTTCCGTCGGCTACAGGGCCAACTCTGGGATATCAAGTTTCTTGAAGAGGTCGTAGTACATGACCTCTGCTAAATTGCCCTGATCGACGAGAACTCGCTTAATATATCTGAATGGTAACTACAAGAGCATCGATGTGAGGGATTTGCACCATTTCGAGGTCATGGTCGGTAAAGGTGATAGTCCATTTTGGTATGTCCTCTGTGCGTGGTCCCTTTGACCCAGGTCCCACTGAGAGTATTTGCTTAGAAGTGAAGGCACGATCGAGATCAGCTTGAAGGTTGGTCTCGAACTTTTTCATTACTGGGTCGTGGATGATGTGGATTATCATGAGTTGCTCATTGGGGTTTGGGTTGGTGATAGGCTGGTGGGCGGGCATTTTGACTTGGTCAATGTACTGGTCCAAGTGGCCTTAAGATGCAAGGGGCTCCAAGAGTGCTTTGTATAGGGCGCAAGCTGTGGAATAGTGGCCAAGCTCATTGTGGTAAGAACTGTAAGTGGGAAAAATCTGTTGGTGCTCGTAGCAACACGAGTAATGCAACGGATGCCTTGGGCTCCTGCTCGGAAACCTGACTTCTCGCCAGAATCTTAAACTGCAAAACAGACAGGGGTTGAGCACACCTTTGCCTTTCGTGGCAAAGGCCCTCCGAAGCCTAAGTTAGTATTACGTACTAGAGAGAAACCCTAATTATCTGTAGGAAAGTATTAATGCAACGTATTCCTCCACCCCTAAGAGGCCATGAGAGGATCCTCCATCCACAAACTACTAAGACGTCTCTCTAACTCCAGGGCTCTCATGCCACATATGGAGGCAAGCTTACCCAACGAGCTACGTTGATTGCCTCCCAAAGCTCTAAAACTCTACTCTTAAGGTAACTCTACACAACACCCTATGCCGGGAGCAGGGCCTATGTACCTACTCAGGACCTAAGGAGGAATGTGGATTGGAGGCTAGAGTGAAGGGATTGTCAAGACCCGGCTCACCTTCGAGGTGAGCTCCACTTGACCGGTCATAAAGAGAGAGCTGTTCGCCAACGTCACCTGGCGTGTGAAGATCACCAACTTCACCCGACGTATGAAGATCTCTGCATATCCCGTCTGACAAGCTGATATATAGAAGCTTGTATCATACCTACTGTCTGGCATGACACATGCCTCCATATATCACAATTGTCTCTGGGTATTCTTGCAACAGAACTTCAACTCTGATATAACAACCAAAGGGGAATGTGGTACTCTGCCAACATTAATGAGGAGAGGGATGCTTCTTTCCCCTCCAAAGTTCTCGAGCTCCTATATAAATAGGAGTTAACTCTAATTAAAGACAAGCATTCAATACACACCTAACAGACCTACCCTCCACTGCCATCTCTCTCTCTAAGACTGCCTTGAGCTCTCTCTCCTCCTCCACCTTCGGCGGTCCTGAGTCATTGTAGTAACCACCATACTCCCAAATAGCGACCTCAGGTACTCTTCTCACGCCTACATCCCACAATGGCCAACTGCAATTTGCTCAACCTCCTGAAATTAGCAAATAATATACCTATTACATATTCATTGAACATATCTATATGTCCAAATTATCTACTAAGCAAAAAATCATAAAGAACTTATACCATGGATTTTTCCTTAGACAATGGTTTCTTATATATTTGTCTTTTCTTATTAACAGCTTTTTTCACAATACCGATCTTCCTTTTGCACGGCGATCTCCCTTTTTGTCAAAGACCTTCCGGGTCAAGTATGTCCGTGCTCTGTTAGGGAGGTATAACTCCATCTCCAAGTGAAAAAGAAACATTACGAGTACCCGTGTCATCACCAAGTGAAACCACATTACTTTCACAAATTTCACAAACAACCGAAGCTTCCATCAATTCTCATTTTAGCTCACGTACCTGTTTCATCACTATATCATACTTCACTTCAGATTCTTCCGCTAAATCAACAACCTCATTAAGGAGATTGCATATGTTGTCATGTCGACATGCTTCAATTGACGTTGATGACTTATCATAATAAATCCAAACTTTTGTGTGAACCCTTTTCACATTTTTACACTATCTTCTCAACACATACTTGTCAGACACTCTTTTAATTCCCCTTTGATGCCACACAAATAGTTGATATTTACTCACCATTCCTCTAGACTTGAACAATCGACAATTACAATGTGTTTCATTGGTTTCAACATTGAAATCGACAGTAAATGACACTTGAATCCTCTTTTTCTGTTCTCCTTCACCATATGTAACCCACTCATTTATCTCATGATTAGACACAATATCACCAACTTTTGCCTGCTTCACACAGAAATAGTGAATTTTCTCAAAAAATTGTTTCTGAAACTCCTTAACCTTTGCACGCGTATAAACTCTTTGAAATTGCTTCTCCAACTCATCTTCAGTTATTAACGGGATGAAAGTGTTTTAACTTTTCACATCTACTTGATTTTCACTTTCCACCTTATTCCCCAATGCATTTTCATATTGTCCTACAAATTGTTTTAAAGTCATCTTTGAATGTACGTAACCATCAAAATACATATTTATATTCTCGCTTCTTTGTGTGGATGACATCCCCGCCCAAAACATATCATTCAAATAAGCAGGTACCCACCATTTCCTCTCCAAATACAACCCCTCTAACCATGTGTTACTTTGAAGCTCGTACTTCTTGATGAACAGATCCCAAGCATCCTCAAATTGTTTAATGGTAAATGAAGCATAAACTGCCTAATGCATACACCAACTAATATTCTCATAAGGCATACACCAACTAATATTCTCATAAGTATTGCAACCATTCAACTTTTTTGGCACATTTTTCATAATATGCCATATGCACCACCGATGTCGAGTGTTAGAGAATAACCTTGTATAGCATTCTTTATGGCCATACATTGGTCGGTAATAATTGCTTTTGGAGCACAACCCCACATGCATGTCTTCCAAATCTGAAATAACCACGAAAATGACTTCGTGTCTTCGTGAGAGATGAGCCTGCATCCTAATAAAACAGAATGGACATGATGATTCATGCCTACAAACAAAGCAAAAGGCATGTCATGCATGTTTACTAAATAAGTTGTGTCAAAGGTCATAACATCATCGAACTCCTTACAAGCTGCCTTAGTCCTTCATCAGCCCAGAATACATTCTTTAGTTAACCCTCATCATCCAAATCCATTGCAAAAAAGAAGTCAAAATTGTCGGCTTTCATCTTCATGAAATAATTGTGCATCGTCTGAGCATTTCCTTCCACAAGTGGTGAATGTCACCCTTTATCCACATGATTTCGGCAATCCTTTTGGATATATAGAAGCTTACCAGGTCCTCTAGCCTCAATCTGAAGTGGGGCATAAGTCTGGTTCAGATTGATCCCAGCTTTATCATTCAATTCAAGTCATCTTTTCAAGTGTTCATCGAGTACCCTATTGCCCCTCAAATACCTTACCTTTCCCGGGCTCTGGTCATGATTGTGATCAAAATCAACTTGGTTTAACCTCCACTTTCCATTCAGGTGCAACACAATGGTAACATGAGCTTGACAATCAATTTTTGATTATGGTCGTGGTTTGACCGGGTTGCTTGTTGTCACCCTTGCCTTTCCAGCATGACTGCATGCTATAGTTACATCCTTCAACTTTCCATCTTTTCCCTTTCTCAATGTTCTTTTTGCCACATCAAACCCTTTTTCTTTACCATATCTTGAGTAATATGAATAAGCTTCCTCCGATATGTCAAATGTCATTCCCTCTTTCGGTTCTTCAACTCTATTTTCATAATTTTCTATTGCCTCCTTCCCAACTCCAGTAGTATCTATTTCACCACACTTTTTGTTTGACGGACTACTCCATAACTCTTGTTCGTCTTCACGGTCTCCACTCTATATCTCTTTTTCTTCTACACACTCTTTGTTTGGAGGCATTCCCGACGGACCAAAATCAGGCAACATCATCTATTGGTTAAAAAAATGAGACAATTATACAGAGATATATAATCAACTGATAATGCAATGAATAGAGTGAACAACAATATAAGATACAAGAAGACTATGCCGAAATTCTCTTTCTAACAAAAGCTATTCATATATTCATACAGAGATATAACTTTGAACTTCCACAAAATCACTCTCTCCAGTAAGAAAAAAGAAAATAGGGACATAATAATTGAACTTATTTTCTTTATGTAGACACCCCAATCTGGGTTTTCAAATTAGTTTACTTACGATGTTTGATTCCCTTATGATGAAATGGATCAAGAACACCCCGGGAATGATAATGTGATTGAGCTCTGAGAGTTTAATCCCCTTTTAAACCCAGCCAAATTCAAAAGCCAGAACTTGACTTGCACGTGTTGGTTCACACCCAGCGCACGCTGGTCCAAGTGCCACGTATTGGTCAACAGTCAAAGTTTGACCATTGACCAGTACAGGGTTGCTTGGACTTGCACGCGCAGGTCATCCACCCGCGCCCGCTGGTCAAAGCTTGTCCCATCACCTTTTCCAACCTACATTTGCCATGATCACATGACTTTTGAGGCCGAAGGGAACTTTCTTATTCGCCTGAATGCAGTCTGTGGACAGAGGGATGTTCCCCTCTTCTCTCACACACCTCTTATCACCTTTTTCCTCTCATTTAATGAGAGGGAGACTTTCCCTCCAAGCCAACCAGCCATTGCATGGCTAGTGTAACCCTTTCTCTTCATCCCATTGTCTACATATACCCCCCTCCATTGAACAAGCATAGGGTTACAAAAAAAGGTTACCAAGTTCCAAGCACAAAATTCAATCCTTAGTCTCTTGTTCATCTCTTTCTTGTAAAAGAAAGCCATTGACAAGCACTACTAATCATCCTCATCTACCATCCATCAAACATCATCCAATCAACTCACCCATTCAAGCTCTATCACTCTTTCAAACCCAAAAACCAAAGGTATAAACACCTTATGTTTTCTCCGTTCTAATCCCTGAGGGCGGCTGGCAGGGCCAAGGCCGGTAATCAATACCAAGTCCTGGCCCTAAAGCTGGCAAGATTTTCAAAATCATTTCAACAGGTGACCAGCGCGCGCCGGTCGTTAATACGCGCTCGTCATTCTGTGGCTGCACTCGCAAATCTTGCGTGGGGACTGGAAATCCTATATTTTATGCTTTCAGCTATATATAAGCCACTACAAGCATGCTAAAAATCAATCTACTACTTTCTATGTTAAAAATTGCTAGTTGTAGTTCAATACTCATATCTGCTGCAATGGAATACCTCTGGGTCTTTCTGGATATGTCCCAGAGCCCAAATCATGCAAAACCAAACACTGTTAGAGTGGCCCAGACCAGCGCGCGCTTGTGGCATACCCACGCGCGCTAGTCTACGTCTTGACCAGTGAGTGGCCTTTGTATGGGTAACTTGGCTTCAGGCCTTTGTTTTATCCCCACACTGTTTATGGGGTGTTTATTCTTTCGGTGGCCTCTGAACCCATTCAAACTGTCTATAACAGTATATTAACTGTCATTTGAACTACGTTATTTTTTCTAGGTGTGCACTGGTTCTTCTAGAGCCCAGAGGATTGAAAGTAAGAGTTGTGGGCTTAAATTTACTGGCGCGTGCGGGTTATGGTGTTGTGTGCGTAGGTCAAGCCTGCATCTGCATGCAGTGACTTGATCGGTGCATGCTAGTTTTCTCCTGTGCACGACGCTCCAAATTAGTAGCCTTCCAGCCTGTTTAAACTCCCACAGGAGTCCGCTTTCATCCTATTCTAACCATTTCAATAAACGAGCATGCCATCTATCACATCCTATAAATTTGTTACAATTTAATCGAAAATCCTATGTGTACCGACCATTTTTGGACCGAAACCGTACCGACGGCCGCGCGCGGCCGTCTCCGGCCACCGGACGGCCGATCCGAGCCGTCCAAAAATTTTAAAAAAAAAAACCGAGGGGCCCCACGCGGGAATTAACGTCATCCGATGTGTGTAGGGTGCTTGATCTAAACACCCTATTTTTCGTGTATATATGTATACACGAAAAATAGGGTGTTTAGATCAAGCACCCTACACACATCGGATGACGTTAATTCCCGCGTGGGGCCCCTCGGTTTTTTTTTTTAAAATTTTTGGACGGCTCGGATCGGCCGTCCGGTGGCCGGAGACGGCCGCGCGCGGCCGTCGGTACGGTTTCGGTCCAAAAATGGTCGGTACACCTAGCAGTACTCCAATTTAATTCCCTTCAACTGTTCCCCCGCCCTAACTGACTAAAAATTGATTAATAAGAAAGAATCGCAAATATTTTACAAATGCCCGAGTAGAGACCGATCTCCGGATTGGGCGAGAGGAGTGCCTTAAAACCCTTCCCCTCTCGTAACCTGGCTCCCGAACCCAAGATATCAAGGTGACAATGGACAAGACTTTTCAAAATCAAACAACGCGGAGCAGCTTTTCAAGTTTGGTTCCTTGGGTGGCGAACCTTCAAACCCAAGTAGCGACTCTGAATTGTGTGTTTCGTCACGCTCGCTAAAAGGGGGACATTCGATTTTCAGGGCGTGTGCCCACACTTTAGACTTCACTTGGCTCTTTCCAAAGCCATTTATGCCCTTTCTTACCACCACAATATAAGTCTTTTTGATAGTATCCTTGTCTCTTTGGCACCTTTTACCTATAACAATCACTACTAATTGGTGCATTAGGGTCAAACTGTCTTATGCAAATGCTATGTTCACTTGATATCTTCTATTGGTCCCATTTCTAACTTTCCTAGGAATAGATATGAATTCATGAAAGCAAAGAAAGACATAATTTGATGGGGTTACAATTTACAAAGTTCTTTCCATAGACACTAACATGAGGATTTTTTTTTTATCAGCACTTCACATGATGATTGTCTACGTCAAACTGGCACAATAAGTCAATAACCATCTTTTTGAACACTCCCAAGTTTAAATTGAAGGTTACATGAAATTTAAATATTTCAAAATTGCTAAGAATCCTCAAACAAACATAGATTTGAAACTCTTTTATCACCCCTTCAAATTTTAAAAAAATGTATTCATTGTTTAGGGTTTTTTTTCTAGCAACTAAGTTTAGGGCACTAATTGAAATAAGAAGAGAGAGAGAGAGAGAGAGAGAGAGAGAGACCTTCGTGGTGGGATAACAATGTTGGAATTCTCATAATTGGTGGTGGTGGCAGTTGCCGGAGGTAGGGGAGCTCTAGGGTTGGATTGTGGTGGTCGTGGGAAGAGACAATCTAATGGTTGTCAGTGGTGGTGGTGGGAGCCCCTCTCTCTTCTAAATGTTTTGAGGGTGAAAGTGGAGGGAACGAAAAGGAGAAAGGGGAAGGGAAAGCGTTGTTCGGATGGGACCTCTTCTTCTTTTTTAGCGAAACGACATCGTTTTGCGCTGACGTCATACAGTTGTGTAAAGATGATTGTGTGAGTAGCAGTTTTGTTGCAATCGGTCATTTTAGATTATATTTTGGATAACCATTCCTTTCATATAAGTAGTCAACTGTAAAAGGCAATAAATTATATACATTCCTAAACATATAATTTATCTAATTCCATTTTCACGTCAATTTTTATGGCAACGGCATTCCTCTAATTGTTGGATTCCTTTTTCATTGTTGGTAATCTATATATCTACATAATAAGAGAGAAGGGTTTTTAAATCTTATCTCTCTATAAATTCTAACCATTGATTTGCTCCATAAATCCTACAGCTCTCTCCGTCTCTCTCAAACAATAGTAATTGCACAATTGCCACTTCAAAATTCATCTCTCTCTCTCTCTCTCTCTCTCTCTCTCTCTCTCTCTCTCTCTCTCTCTCTCTCTCTCTCTCTCTCTCTCTCTCTCTCTCTCTCTCTCTCTCTCTCTCTCCGTTCCCTTTCTGTCTCTCTGCTCCCACAATTGTTTAACTTTGGGTTAAGGTTTGATTTTGCAATTTTGTTTTGATTTCAGATTTATTTACATTGTAATCCTCTCTGATTTCCTCCCCCCAGAAAAAAGTAATAAATAAATAAAGACCAACCTTCCACATTCTCTGTTCTATTTTTAAATTTTGAACGGTACAAAGATAGAAATCAGATCAAAGGTTTTCAAGTTTCTACCTTGGCTTCTCCTATGGGTACATTTTCAATTAACGGTTATTTGTAACGTCATTGCATATGGGGTGGGACATACATGTACACGGAATTCACCCCATATGAGATGGAGTTAAAAACAACCGTTGTATCCAAAAAAAATCAAAAAAAGTGGTTTTTTTTAATCCAAAAATAACCGGTGTTTAATACTTCATTTAAATTGTGTTTAGAAAGTACTGCGTCGTGCCTTCAGGCACGGGCATACACTAGTATACACTATAATATGCATCTTCAAAGAAAAAAAATATGTATTTATACCCCATATAAAGTTTAAAATGTAAGAAATTAAGGACACTTGTCGCATCATCCACAGGCCTCCTCACTAATGGCCACTTTGCTTTAATATATAGTATCGAGTATCTATAAAACAAATCTGTATATTTTCGACCATAGGATCGGTGCATATTTTTTGAATGGCTGAGATTAACGGCTACTAAGGCTACAATCATAATTGGAAAGAATGAACCCCACAAAGTCACGGAGAGGAAAAAAATCATGAAATCAATCACGGAATTTCATAAAACTTTGGAATCAAAATCACAGCTGAGATTCATGTTTGGAATTTCCTTTTCAAATAAAATTTTTGAATTTCCTATTCAGTTTGGAATTCCCCGTGATTTTGTGGGGTTCATTCTAAACTTTTAGGAATTCCCCTTGGTTTTGAATTCCCTGTGATTATGTGCCACTGTTTGGAATCAGACTCTCTCTCTCTCTCTCTCTCTCTCTCTCTCTCTCTCTCTCTCTCTCTCTCTCTCTCTGATATCTACACTCTTTCCATCGCTGTTAAGCAGCAAGCAAAAAGGTTCCCGTAGAGATAAGACGATGCAATGTGTTTTTTTTTTTTTAATTGGCACGATATGACATGTTAATATTAGTTTTCAATTCCATCTTTTGATTTAATGATGATTTTTTAATTTCAACTTCTGATTCTGAACCATAAGGACCGTTGCAGACATCACCGAGACACCGATAGTGGGTAATCTTTTGTTCTTTTGCAGCAACAATTTTTTTCCAAACCTAATGCACGGGGCTAAATCCCCTTCCCCACAGACGCGGGGCGCTGCTGTCCCCTTAGGGGCAGTAGCTTGCGGCTGTGCCTGAATTCTGGGCCCACTCTGGTCTCGCTTCGATGATTGGAAGCATTCACTTCGTAGAGCTCGTCGAGTAAAACAACTATGCAAAAAATCAGCCTAATTGGATATCATTAAGTGCCTGATTGGAACCTTTTTATGTTGAAAAGAATGGATCCGAAACACTGGATCAAATCCACTGTAACCCATGGACCGAGAGTTATATGGGTTCCGATCAGGCACTTAATGATATCCAATAAAGCTGATTTTTTGCGTAACTATTCTACTCGAAGAGCTCTACGAAGTGAACGCTTTCGATCATCGGAGCGAGACTGGAATGGGCCCAGAATTTGGGCACAGCCGCAAGCTGCTGCCCCAAGGGGACAGCAGCGCCCCGCTTCCCTTCTCCACGGTTTAAAAAAACAAATACCTTACGCGAACGGAATGTTCTATCTTCACTATGTTTTTTGTTTTCAGAAATGGGTCATAATTTAAGAGGTTTAATATAATTTAGCAATTCTTTTCAGCACTTTCTCTATATTTTGGCTGGGAAGAAAATTAGAGACATATCCCTGCAGAAATAAGAGTAATTGCATGTCCTTTTAATCGAAGATGTGAAAATAAGATCTCTGCCATAATATTATTGTTAAGTAAGGTTATCATCAGATTAATATTTATGATTATTTTCTCAAAAGTAGCATTGTCTAGTTTTATGATCATGAGAAGCAAAATATGGAAATCGACCCACTAATTTGTAAGCCTTCTAATTACAAATACTATATTTATCATATAAATAGGTTGGTGTATCTCTCAACTGAATTTAGTCTGCTAACAATATTGAGTTTTGTTTTGTTTATATGTACAGATGAAGGAGAAGTTTGCCAGCATGAGAATTCTAAAGAAGCAACTGAAGAGACAAATATGGAGATTGACCCACGAATTGGTAAATTACGCCTTTCAGTTTGCTAACAATACGGAGTTTCTTATAGAACGACTTAAAAATATTGGTAACTTCGCTTTTCATTTTGCTAACAACACGGAGTTTTTTTTTTTTTTTTTTGTTACTAGACTTCAATTTTTTTTTTTTGTTACTAGACTTCAATACAAAAAATAAAAAAATAAAAACAATGTTTGAAAATATATTCATTTTTTATGTGAATTTTGAAATATACACTGGGTCCAAAAATAATCAATCTCAAATTACTTTGCACATAGGTGAAGTAGTTGACATGCAGCTGGCACCTGAAAAAGTCCAGTCACAAAGGGATGCTCAAAGAGTAATTAAAGTGTCGAATGTCAATATGAACTGCTCAACCGGTGCTTACCCAAGTCATAACGTTACTGAATGTCTCATATCATGTAGATTATGTAGATGTCAATATGTTTAGCTCTATATTACTTTGTTAAATGTTGATGGTATATAGGTGATATAATGGTCCCTTATCCTCTTTTTGCTGATTTTCATCCTAATGGAAATAAATGGAAAGTCAAAGCTTGATTGATAAGGATGGTACAAGTGATTAATCCGCTTTTACCCTATATGACACTCAGATTGGTTTTACTTGATGAACAGGTACTTAACAGTTTATTAAATATGATTAATGAATATTAATTATGATGATATTTGATAACAGTTTATTAAATATGATTAATGAATATTAATTATGATGATATTTGAATGTGTGCAATTTTTTTTTCCTTTCTCTTTGTAAGGTGATGCTATGGAGGCCATTGTATGGCCTGGAGAAGTAGACTATTTTACCCTGAAGAAGAAACAGATTCCTCGAAGAAGAAACAGATTCCACTACCAATATTGTTTACCCTGAAGTTCTGCTGTAGTTCCTTTAGTCATACTAGGTACAACGAGTTGCAATGTATTATAATTTAGTTTTCCTCTGTTATCGTATATCATCCCTTAAATAAATGACTTGGCATACTAACTGGGCTTCTGTTGACATATTATTCTTTTTTAGGATTGGGATCGAGAAGACTCGAAGCTCAAAAGGATCAATAGTCTTGAAGATTTTTAGTCTAGACATGTTTCATATTTTCTTTTTAGATGTCTCCTCGAGGCATGCATTTTCATTAATGTGTATCGTTTTATATTTTCATCTGTGTTTTGGATGGTGTTTTTTTTATTTGATCAAGTTTTATGCGTTTGAGTTTATTCTATGCTCTTTAGTTGGTTGAATTTGTTGTTCAGTATTTATTTGTGTTTGCTGAATGTTTGAGCCGTGCCTTCAGGCATGGACATGCGCTAGTAGATAGATAAGATAGAATTACTAACCTTTATCTAGTTTACACAAACAACAATTTCAGGTTTACACAAATCTTTCACGTGTTGACGACACTTTTCGAACGTTTTCTTCGAGGATCAATGTGGGAGAGTCCTAATTCAAGAGTCAAAAGCATGTCATACTTTTTCTATGAAGAATTGGGAGTGGCAACATTAAGCTCACAACCAGGCAAAGTGATACAGGGAGACGCATAAACTACAGAAATGAACCTGCTAACAAAAAAATCACAAACGATATAGGTTTAGAAAAAGCGCTCTTTAAACTCTTTTTCATTCATAATCAATAATTGTCTTGCCCCGAAGGCTTACAATTTATTAAATAGATAGAAAATCCTAACCCTAATTGATTCGCCCAAAACAGAAGCTGAATAAATTAATAACGAAAATTACCAAAAATGAAAAATTTCAGAATAATATCAAAACTAAAAAATAAAGAAAATTCTAAAACTTATCCTAAATGAACAGCTTAATTCGGATTTTCCTTGCCAAAGTTATTAGCAAGTCAAATTTTTCCTTGAACGGCAAATTTGAGCTTTCGGGAGCCTATACATCCTCAAATGGCTAAAAAACACACGGCTTGACCATTGGGTCATTTCGGATTGAACCCAAGTGGGCCCGTCGCATAATTACGGTTTTGCCATCCTAAGCATAAAATGCCTAAGATACTCTTCGGCTATGGCACCTGCATCGCAAGGCATGCTATTACCTGTCCAACGAAAGCAGACCTTAATTTCATTTTTCATAGGAGTATTTTTCTTTTCGTACTGACAGAGAGGATGGGAAAGACTGAATCAAGCAAAACAAACAAGCTACGTGAATTTGAGATGTAGCCAGGATAGTAAGAGAGGCGGTTCAAACCCCACCAACCCCTTTCCCTAGGTTAGAGTAGAATAGAACTTCATTTGTCCAACAACAACAAAAAAAAAAAAACAACATAAAATGGCAAACACCCAAAAGAACTTTTAAATCTCCCTGTTTACCAGTATTGAAAGGGAAACATCCACACTCCAGACACAAGTAATGACAAAGCTCAGACGGCTCAAAATACTGTATTTACCTGAAACTCTGAGTTTTTTGCAACTTAGATCACAATAAGAACTAACAATGACATGGACATACTAACACATTAAAATGAGTGTTTCTTAGAGACCGTTTGCCCAACATTCCAAAATTATTCAATTCTTGAAAATATAGCAGCTTTGCTTGCTCCTGATCCAGTTGAGTGACCACACATCTTGACAAATCACACAACCACCACCTGACACAAATGAAGTTCTACTAGTCTGGTTGGTTCTACTGTCACATATCAAGTAACCTTAATTCAAATATAGAGGAACACAATACAAGTTTCAACCATGCAGTTTACATTACAGGAAACCTGGCAGTTATCGAGTACCAGTACCTACGACCAGATTCATGATTTAGACAAGAGGTGGGTATTGCTTGGCCTGCTGTCGGACACGTCTCTTGTACTCCACAGGGTCCTGCAAATGATTGTCCACGAATCAGCAAGGCAACTTCCTCTCATTTGGCATGAAAGTTCATAAGCCTACAGAATTTGAATCAGCAACAGAAGTCGTAAACCATTGCCTGATTTATTTTTTTTGAAAAACCACCATATGATATGGGCCCCAGTGCCCCACCAAACAGAGTAGCCAAACAAGAAAATGGCCAAATACCTGATGCACTTCAACCCTTTAATGTACTACACCATTTTTCAGCAACATTCAAGCTAGTCAGTCGCAGATACAAGGTTATGAAAAATGAGTGGGATTAACTTTTGCCCAAAACTTGTATAACAAAGCAAGTTCTGAACATTTGCTTCTTTAATAGAAGGAAGTAGGAACCACTCAAATATCACCACACAAAAAGTAGTGAAAAATTCGCCATCTCTCCACCGAAATGCATTTTCAGTCTCAATTTTCATTAGGTAGAATGACAAAAGCCATCCGCACATTGTCCTCACTCAACATCATTATCAAATGATGATGAAGCAAAAGGCTTCCCCACAGATAGTTGATATTGAAAGAAGTTACAGAAATGCCAAGGGGACTCGAATAGTTTTATTTACAAGAACCAGAATAACCTGGATAAAGAGGTGATATCCTTCAGTTTGTGCAGGATCGGCAGGGTTGGGCTGGTCCAACAAATCCTGGATGCCAACAAGAATTTGTTTCACTGTAATTGCTGGTCTCCAACCCTATGGACAACAAAAAACACAAATAATTATCACCCAACTTAAAAACCATTCCATAAACTGACCATTAGGTGTTAGGGAGCTACAGGGAGCTTACGCTATCTTCGTTGAGGATTGACAGGCAGACAGTTCCAGAGGGGTAGACATTGGGGTGGAAGAAACCCGGGGGAAATTTACACTTTGGTGGTTTGCTAGGGTAGTCTTCAGTGAAGTGGATTGTAAGTGGGTAGTAACCCCCATCCCAGTCGGTCTGCAACCATTACCCATGATCAACTCCAATGCAATCCAGATGACAATGGACATGGTAAGAATTCAAGAGAAGTGGCTTTGTTTTCATTATTTTTGTTTCATCATTGGTTTCCACAAAACCCCTCTTTCATAGAAGTTGAAGTTTGAAGATATTGAAGACAGAATAGTATTCAAGAGAAAGCAAGGAACCATGAATAAACTTCTTGAACAAAATTCTCTTCGATATAACCTCAACAGCAAATCAACGAAGAAAAATAATTTTAAAGAAGGTAAATATGATAAATATCAGATACATGATGACGGTATACAACATTCCTCTGAATCCTCCAGAGTTTGGTAGACTTGTTCCAATCCAAACTAAAACCTCTAAGTCCAAGACTCAAACCCATCATGGAAGATACACCCATCACATTAAATTTCAATTAGTGGCTGTATGTTCAATCATATGATAAACATCCACAAAACAGAAATGCACCGACAAAAAAAAAATGCGGCTGCCAAATCACTCCATCCTCGGTAGTCAGTACTGAGAATCGAGAGTATTTGGCAAATGATAAGCAGAACAGACAGCACAAAAGCATAGGGGGCATCAGCAATAATGCGAACTATACAGGGCAAGGATTATTTCTTTCAATAAGAGGTCATATTTACCAATGTTTAATCTCATGACTCACTTCCCTAACCCAGCACTGATCCCTCCAAGTTGAAGCAGGAGAATAATGGAGGAAGAAGAAAGATGAACAGGAAATCACAGCAAAGAAGAGGAGATGGGAAAGTGCAGAACACTGTAACTCATCCAAAGATATTCTAAGGCTACAAATCCATCTTCCAATACACTCCAACTATATCATTTGACTAAACTGGAGTAACATTACTCAGCATGTGGTGTGAGTTGATGACTTGATGTGGTGGCAGAGATTATGGGGAGGGCACAGCAGTTTGCAGAGAAGCAAGCAAAGAAAGTTTCAAAGAAGATGGGGCTTTGACTGAGGAGCTTAAAACTCGCACTAAAACAGGAACCACCGGTAACAGTAAGAACCAGACACAAAAACATCTGTCTATGTCAATAGATATTGATCCAAAAATGATGGAAAGACCAGAGACACATATGGGGTAGCCTCCAAGATTATACATGCCTACACAACTGATCTTCCCTCTAAGCAACCAAACATGACGCAAAAGAAATTTCAAAAGTCTTCATTCTTTGCATTTTTCCTCTATGATATGAAGCAATCCTGAGATTCTAATTAGTACTTCTAATTCTCCTTTCATATTTACCAGAGTTGGTCACATTAAACCACATATTTCCTCATATCACCAGTATACCAGAATGGTAAAGAATCATGCCACCGGCTATCGTTTACCAAGAGTCAATGCCTTGTTGAATATACACCCAATACCCCAACAACAGAAAACAAAATTTTGTTGTGAAAATAGAGGCTGATTCAATCAATCAACAAAATCAATTAGTATACTGTAAATGCAAACACTCACATAATATCCCCTTCTATAGGCCTATCAATATCAACTTGGCTATTGGATGCACCTGATAGTGGACATCACCAAAACTAATTATATTTGGCAATTTTGCCAAATATTTTAGCATTCAACTATATGTCAATAACAATGAAAATCCAAAACCCTTAATGGTTACCCAATTTTTTAAACAATAAGCAAACAGCACAAATGAAGCTCAAATTCTGATCCTTAGGTTCAGCATCAATACAACTGCAGGATGACATTTAAGTATACTGATTAGACTAGTTAAACATAGCACAAATGAGATTTCAAAATTTGTGGCTACGAACTTAATTCCCTGAGATGCAGCGATGTTCCGAATTCCATGATGAAGGCACGCATCTAATAAAAATTCCAAGGATGAAACAGAAAAAACACAAACCATCACACGGATGCATACTAGGTTTGTAACCTAAAAAAATTCTGCACCAAAACTAAGCACTGTAGATTCCCTATTCGCTATCGGTACCAATTTCTAACACAAGAGTCACACAATTAACAGCTAGACAACTCCCAACATGCACAAAAGCAATAGAATTCAATAAAAGTACATTTATAGCAAACACAACAAAAATGAGAATAACAGACAACAGCGGAGCCAGTCAAGGCTTGAATTTTTTGTTTTCAAAAATAGTTAATGAATTGACTCAATGACTTCCTTTAATAGCGTTTGTATCCCACTCCGTCATTGATTCTCCCTTTCAATTATTAGAACAATTCTGATTATTAACCAAAATGAAATATTAAAAAACAGCCACTACACACTTCTAAATCCCTCTAATGCATCATCAAAGAGATACCAAGAATTTAAAATCGTCAAATAATCAACCATATTTAGCATTAGCATTTTGTTCGGTAATCTCTCAAATTAGGGCAATAGTATTCATTCTCTCTCTCTCTCTCTCCCTCTTGTGCACTTACATCTACAATTTGAATATAACATTGTAAGATGAAAATTAAAGAGAAAAAAATATTCTGGAATCGGAGCAAAACCAACAAATTGTGGGATTTATAGTGTACTATTATGTAACAATTTAACATGCTTTTTCAGTTATTGTGCATCGAAGATGCTCTTAGGCATCTGAGACAACAAACAAGCAATGGAGAAACTTTCAAAACAAAAAAATATTCTTGTGTAAAAACTCAGCTAGCGTTGTTTTCATTCACAATGTCCAGTATTTTACACGCTTGTCATCATTTAGTACAAGAAAAAATAATTGTTCATTGGGGGGTTGCTCTTGATTTAGGTCTGTGTTTCATGCTCTAATGGTAGTGAATCCCATAGCCATTTATTTCTTGAGTGTCCCTATTCCTCGATTGTTTGGACTACTCTCCTAAGTCCTATCCAAGAATGAAGTGGTTAGAAATCCTTTGGGGCTATATGCAGAAAATGATCGGGCTTTGCAGTTGATTATTGGAATCTGGATATATCAGAGCTATCTTGAGTGCTTGGAGAAATGTCCCTCGCACAGATGCCAATAGGGATTTGTGGCATTTGGAATATTAAATTCCACTTAAGCTCTGGAGTTTAGGTGGCTGGCAGTCCCTTTTTCCTTATGTTTTCTGTTTTTGTACTCTGTACCTGTCTCGTTGTTGTTTGCATGGCCTACTACGGGATGTTTATTTTTTTATTTTTTTTGGTTCGACAGTAAGGGGTGTCCTGGCCAACTAATGTGCGCCTCAACTAATCCCATCCCTGGTCTAGTCAAAGGCAAGCCAGCCCGCAGGGACTAGGGAATTCACAAAAACTACCTTTTTGCAGTCTGACCCCAAGACTCAAACCTTGGTCCGTTTTGTGGGGAGCAAACCCACAAACCAACCTGACTAACCTTTGGGGCTAGTATGGGCTGTTATGCTTTTGCTGTATTGGCGTCAAAGGATACCCCCTGCCCTTCTCTTTTTGGTAATTTTCTTTAATAAATTGCCTTACCCAATTTTTTTATTTTTTTTGAGTGTTCCAAAATAGCTTATTAATTCCTGGCGTAGTAAAATAAAATAAGTAGAAATAACAAATAAACTCTGCTGTATTGCCATACCAACGAAATTGAAATGCAATAAATGGAAAACAAATTGAAATGTATATGATGAGGATTACTTACCGCGGCTTTACCGGGGATAGTGCACTGCCATATCATCAAATTGACCGAACCATCAGGGAGTGACTCTGGCTTAGCAACGAAACCCTATGGTACACAAATAAATAGAATATAGTAACAACATCAATCAGACACCAAATTGGAAAATTTGAAAACGCAAACAACAGATTTAAAGCACAAAATTAGAACTTCAAGTAGATTGTAGAGAGAGAGGAGGAGGAGGAGGGGATCGAACATGGGGGTGATTCTTCCGCCATGCTTTCCGTTCCTCGGCGAGACGGCCACGCGCAATTCCTCCCGACATCTCTCTCCCTCTCTCTCTCTCTCTACTTCCTTCGTTGGGGACGACAGCAACAGTTTAGGGTAGAGTCCGGTTGAAATAAAAAGAAATTCAAAGTATCGGCGATTGTACGGTCCAGATTAACCAATGAGCTTTGACGCCGTCTTTTTTCATTATTATTATAAAAATTAAAACCCCACTAAAGTCAAATTGAGTTACCGGAAATCATATTACGCTCCCCTCAATTATGTTTAATATCTTACTTTACCAATTACCACCCTAATAGCCTAGTAATGTCCAAACCGCGACAGATCATGCGAGCATCGTTTGCTTAGCTCAATGATGTTCTATGATTTTTTTTCCCTTTTGTTGTCTCATACTTCAAGTTCAAACCAAATATGGCCTTCCATATATCATACCAATCCTCTCTCTTGCACCACAAATCCAATGCTCCTTTCGCACACTTCCTCTTTATCCAGTTCTATTACATCACCGTTAACGATGATGATGCCCTTTGATTAGTGCCAAAGTAACCAAGAATTGTTCAATTTCAGCCAACTAACTACCACCATTGAACAACTATATTAGTCACTAAAAGTTGTCTCAATCAACTAGTAGGCACCGAGCACCATCACAAATAGTGCCCCCGTGATGTTCCAAAATATCTATCACAATTTTCAGTTAAAAATATATAGGTGAATCTATTTTTATTATGTCAAAATGAATTGAATATGGCTAAATTAGAAACTTTTATTTTAACAACATATCTTGCTTGCCATTGTCTATGACGTGATATCTCAATTCTAGATTGTCAATTATTCAAATTAAATACTCCAATCCACTGAGCGATAATCTATCATGTAATAATTCTTTAAATTTTAAAGGTGCTAAGAGAGAGAAAAAGAAGTATGTAAAAAATTGAGAGGTGAGAAAGAAAGTGGTCACTGCCTAACTGATGATTAAAGCTCTAAAAGGTAGCTCACTATTTTCTTTGTATCCGTTAAGGATTTGATTTTCACATGGTTGGAGGGGGTAAGTGTTAGAGTTTTGAGTATTAGACGGGTAAATTGGTAATCGGTCATAGCTAAGAGGGGTTTAATGTAGTTTTCTCTTAAATGTTAGGAGTACTATTACTACAATTTCCCCCTTCTAGCGTGAAAACGACGCTACTGTGCTGTGCGCATTTACGTCACCTTTGTTGCCGAGCCACTCACGTGACTCAAACATTTCATTTTGGCTAACGGAAGCACAGCGGACCACCGAAGGTGGTAAGCCTAGATGCAGGGCTAGTTGTTAGATTTCGGAGGCCAAACAGGATTTTCGAAAGGGTGGCGCTAATACTACAAAGGTTTGTTTTAGTGCCATGGCATTCGTTGTATTCTACTCATTTTTTTGACACCAGTACCCTTGGGTCTTTTTTCTTCCTCTTTTTTTCCTAAATTACAGACAACTCCACTCCGGCCTTTGCTCCTCTCTCTCTCTCTCTCTCTCTTGTTCTCTCTCTGTTTTATGAACAAATCACCAGATACAATAAAGAGGGCGTGATTTGAGGTGCCCGATGTTGTTCTGCTCTCCAAATCGCCCACGACCTTCTTGTGATTATGACGAGATTAGTGGTTGCCGCTTGCTACTAATTGTAACGCCCCGAATTTTGGGTACGTTAAAAGACATTTTATTTATAAAATCAAATGGAGTCTGGCTCTTATTACATCATAATTCTCATAAGAGTACTTTAAAACAAACAAGGAGGGAACTAGGGTTCCTAACTACTGCTCTGCTTCTTCCTTTATCCTAGCTAGCTCCTCGGCTCCGAAAGCCTCCAAGGTGTACATCTCACCCTATTCATCTAGAGGTCTGACACATTATACCGGCGTCACCACCAATATAATATGTCAGGGTCACCAAAAGGTAACACCGTGAGCTACAACGCTCAATAGGAAATCCTTACCCACTAACCCATAACTTACAAACAACAGGCTATAATAAAACATCTATTTCCACATGATACATATATATGCAGCTAACAATGACACATCCACATTCGTTTAATCAACTATCGTTGGTGTCCAAGATTTTTCGTGTTTTTCCTACGTGACTCGTCGTAGACAGTGTCAACATTTTCATTTACAAATCAACCTTTCAAAAACCATTTTTTGTTAAACACACCCAACCTCGGTTCCGCCGTTTTTGGTTCCCGAGTATCCTCACAATGGTTCCGCCGTCCCGGGTTTCCATTGGCACACATTGCATTGGCTCCGTACCGCGGATAACCAAGCCACACACCCAACCTCGGTTCCGCCGTTCCGGGTTCCCGAGTATCCTCACAATGGTTCCACCGCACCGGGTTCCCAGTGGCACACAAAACTTGCATTGGCTCCTTTCCGCGGATAACCAAGCCATATTACCAATGAGGCTACCACGTCCGGCCACATTGGCAATCTTCACAATAGGCTACCAAGTCCGGCCACATTGTGGTTTTCACAATCCACGCAATGGGCTACCAAGTCCGGCCACATTACGAGTTTTCATACACACAACGGGCTACCAAGTCCGGCCGCATTGTGGTTTTCACAATCCACGCAATGGGCTACCAAGTCCGGCCACATTACGAGTTTTCATACACACAACGGGCTACCAAGTCCGGCCACATTGTGGTTTTCACAATCCACGCAATGGGCTACCAAGTCCGGCCACATTACGAGTTTTCATACACACAACGGGCTACCAAGTCCGGCCACGTTGCGGTTTTCACAATCCACACGATGGGCTACAACGTCCGGCCACATCGCGGGTTTCCATACACACAATGGGCTACCAAGTCCGGCCACATTGCGGTTTCAAAACACATCTCATCATTATCCACACCCTAGGTGTCATGTTTCTACTTTCTCGGTTCTCGTGTTTCGTTTACATGCAAAGACTCCGCGGTAGAACAAAAGTAAGTAGGAATCATTCTAACAAGATCATCCAATTCTATATTACTTATCACGCTCAATCACCACTTATAGCATAACGCCACATGTACGGACGCCCTTGGAGTGTATCACTTATGCTTATTCAAAGCACAACGCCACATGTACGGACGCCTTTGGAATGAAATCACTTATGCTTTATCACACCACGAGTAATACAAACAATTCATATATGCATACTCATAATCATCTTAAAGATCAAAATACGAATACTTGGATTCACATGGTAAATAACCTACGTATTCATCGAGTAAATATGGTACCTACATTATACTTAGGAATAGGGATAAGGAATTCCTACCTTACTTCTTGGCGGTAGTCGGCTACGAAAGGTAAGTCGGCTATCGGACAGTGTAACCTCCTACGGAATGCTTCCGGTAGCTTCGAAAGAGGAAGGTCTCTCTCGAAACTTCTTCTTGACTAACACTACTCTACTTTATGGATCGAAGGGTGGTCGGGTGGCGGTTTAGTGGCGGCCTAGGATGAGTTTCTTGAAGAACACAAGAAGAACAAAAGAAAGAACAAGATTTTTCTAGAGAGAGAAGTTGCTAGGTGAAGGTGTGAGTTGAATGAGAAACATGGGGTGCTATTTATAGGCAAAACTCTTGCTCCCTCTCCCTCTCTAAAGGCCGGCCCTCTCTCTCTATATATCTCCCATGGATTTGCTCCATAACTCAATCTTTCACTTGTCAAACTTGATTGAAAGCTTGATGGGTTAGGGTATTAGGCTTGCATGGCTAGGTTTTGTACCAAGGATTTGATTATGGAAGATTTGTTGGAAGAAAATGAGACAATGGTACAAGGTTTGGTGTTTAAAGAATAATAGAAGTACAAATGGGGAGTTAAGTTTGGCTAGAAAAAAGATTCACCCAAAGATTTGAAAGAATAAGGAAGATCAAGGATGGTACAACAAAATCTCTCTCTCTCTCTCTCTCTCTCTCTCTCTCTCTCTCTCTCTCTCGGCAACCTCTCTCTCTCTCTCTCTCACAAGTACACTTATGTAATATAAAAGTACAAGACCAAATAAGAATCTTAATTAAACACATGTCTCCAATAAACTAATGGGTGTTGTACTCTAGGAAGATCAACTCCTCAATAAATTAATCCAATTGAGTACAAAACCCCAATATAAAATAGCAAAAGAGTACTTTTAAGAATCTTAGGCCTTAAAGGCTAATAAGTCCTTTCATAATAAAATATCGGTACATCATCCGATGGGTTTTTAAGAAAAAAGACTAGTTTAATAAACTCATGTACTTGGTTGAAAGATTAAACCTTTTACCCAATGGATAATAAATTCCCTAACTTTTATTGTCCAATGGACAATAGTAACTAGGGAACTTTTTATATTAAAATAATCAAAAGTTGTCCTTTAAAGCATGTGACAAAAGCCCTATATTTAAATATAGGTGTGGTACCAAGTACCTCAATTAAATAAAAGGCTAAGATTCTCCCCATTAAATAACAATAAAGTACAAGTATTATTTATTCAATAAAGTACTTTGGAAAATCTAAGGTTTAGATACACCACAATATTTTAATGCATAAAGTGCATGGGAAATCAACCCTTGAATATAAAATAGGAATCCTTGTACTTAATAGGAAGATTTGGGCTATTACCCAATGGGTAATAATTTCCCTAGCGGTTAATAACCAATGGATAAAAAAAGTACAAGTACTTTTATACTTAAAATAAGATTTGAAAAGACTACATGTACTTTTAGTCAAATATTATAATGAAAAGCTTATTGTCCAATGGACAAAAATTACCTTAACAATATGAACCAATGGGTAAAGGCAAAAGGTTCAAAAGGTTCATCTAGTAACTAGGTGAGTTGGTTGCTTGGTTCCTCCAACTAGTTGGTTAGAAACTAACTAAATTGGTCAAGTAAGGTTTCTAGTCGAGAGTTTAACCAATGACCAAAATCTAACTACGACGAAAGTTAACAAGAATTCATATAGCCACTCAAGAGAAAATAAGTAATTCAAATATTTAACGAAATTTTTATTGACCAAAATTCAGGGGCGTTACACTAATCCTCGAATTGAGCAAGAACTCCATAACCATCTTTAACCTATATGTCTTACTACTACTTTATTGCCCTAAAAGATGAAAAGGCCAGGAGATTCGTTGGATCAAATCAAATGTGGAGCAAGAGAGAAAATGGGGGTAATGGGTCATGTCGCGAATTTATTTCTCTCTACACTTTGCTGTCTTCATCTTGTTTGACGAATTGGGTTTTCATTTTCTTTCCAGTAACAGAAGTCTCTGCTTTTTAGAATTTTGATGTATTGATTGAGAAATTGAAGAGACGAGTATCTATTCGTGTTAGGAGGTAAAGGGGTTGGGATCATTGATGGGTGCTGGAGCAACAGAGGTGAATCCATGATGTTGCCAAAGAGACAAAAGAAGGGAAAGTGGTTTGCTTCGTTCATTGCTCTGTGGTGGGCAAAATAGGAGAGAGAGGGAGAGAGAGGGAGAATCAAAAGGAAAAGGTCAATATTCTGAGTAGCCCGTGAGAGTTGGGCTATAATGGTCAGTGCATAAAAATGATCGTGGCTTTAAAAAATAGTGTCGTGGCATTATCAATGGCCTTTTCGAAAATGAGGCATATTTTACCGCTTAACGTATAATTCTTTTTTTGTCAATTCATTGAGTTTGTTTGCAATTGAAATTATGGTTTAAGGGAAAATGATGCATCTTGCATCCATGTTAATGATACACTAACCCTACTGAATAATTTCTTCAGAAATCAGCGATCTCGATGTTCCGTGATTCAATTTTATTCTCGCTTTTTGTTTTCTCCTCCATTCCGTTTTTACTGGGCTATTGGGCCTTATGTATACAGGGCTGGGCTAGGCCTCATACCCAGGCCCATGAGACCTGGGCCTTGAGAATTCAAAAAAATTCAAATTTTAGGGGCAAATTTAAATAGTCATCCTGTTTTGTAAACTTATTTAAGTGTCCATCCTACTAGGTTTGAATACTTAAGTCGACATCCTGAAATTTAAATAATACCTAAAACACCCTTAATCATGACAAATATAGAAATAATGACAAATACAGGAACTATGGCAAAGTCGTCCGAAATCATGACAAAACCATCCGGGATGTAAAACTAACTTAAAAAGTTAGTAGTTTTAAGTTAGTTTAAGATCCTAAATTTTTTTACTATATAGGTGAAGAAATCCGGGATGTAAAACTACCAACTTTTTATGTTAGTTTTACATCCCAAATTTCTTCACCGATATAGTAAAGAATTTTAGGACCTTAAACTAACTTTTTATGTTAGTTTTACATTCCGGATGATTTTATCGTGATTCCGGATCAATGATTTTGTCATGATTGTCGCTACGCGAACCAATTAAATAAGGGATATTGACTTTGTCCAAACATGACAAAGTAAATATCGCTTATTTAATTTGGTCCACGCAACAGCTCTATTAAAATGTAAAAAATTATTAAGGGATAAATGGGTATTATTTAAAATTTAGGATGAAAACATAAGTTTTCAAACCTACAAGGATTAGGACTTAAGTATCAATGTAGGATAGGACCCCTATTTAAGTTCCCCCAATATTATTTGTAAATTAGTCTATATAATATTTGTTCGTTTTATAACCCAAATGTCTTTGTTAGCTCAGCGATAAGTTGATTCTAGTCCATATGGAGTGTCCGAGTTTGAGTCTTCTGGGCAACTTTTTCTTTTGAAATGTTTTTCAGCCAAAAATAATGCTATTGTAATTACCAGGTTTTGAAATCAAGTCAAGTAGAATTCAAGTCAACCACTTTGGCTGCTGGTGACCAAGCAATTAAGATGCATTATAAAGTCTAAAGTAGTAATATAAAGAAACATTTCTATCATTGTTGTTTAATTCTAAAAATATGTAGGGCACCACCCCACAATTTAACATTGGGAATCCAAATCTCTTGGGCCGACCCTGTATGCATAACATACTCATTGGTTAAAAAATGGGCCATATAGTAACACATATATACTAAGTACTAAAATCAAGTGGAGGCCCTAGTTTTGGGGGGCTTAAGGCTTGCACCTCATTGGCCTTAGCCCAAAGCTGGTCATGCCTAAATGGCACGGGTGGATTGGCTTCTTCTTTCCATTACACAATCTGTCTAGGTTCGAGTCTCGCCAAATGCGGGACTTGCATGGAGGGCCCTTCATCCATCTACTCCCTCCGTCCCCATTTAATAATAGAAAATTCTAATCGCAAGGAAGATTTCCAGAGAACCACGCAAGAAAAAATGTGTTTGGGTTCATTCTGGGTCCCACAAAAATCTAGAAAAATATCCATAAATTTTTGAATATTATTTTATAGAGCCCTATAAAAAATCAGCTCCAACGAACATCAATAAGTATTACTTTTAGATTTGTAAGGCGAAACTGCTCAGTTTGCTCCTATGAATCCAAAAGTAATACTTATCGATCTCCGTTGAAACTGATTTTTTAGAGGGCCCAATAAAATAATATTCAAAAATTTATTGATATTTTTTTAGATTTTTGGGGGACCCGAAATGGGCCCAAACACATTTTTTCTTGCGTGATTTTCTGAAAATCTTCCTTGCGAATAATAGGGCTCATAAATAATCCCTCATTCTATTCTAACAGATGAAAAATTAGTTATCTTTTTAAATTAATAATAAAGTTTTAATATCCAATATAGATTTAATTTAATAGATCTTGATTAGTTTTAGTATAAGACAATGTTTTTAAAAGGGAATTGATATCCACACTCTCTTTTTTGTAAATCACGCTCCCTTTTTGTCTTTCAGTAAAAAAAAATGCATACACTTTCAACACTAAAAAAAAAAGGAATGTGAATAACAAAACAGGGAGTGTGAATATTAATTTCCTTTTAAAATCACATAAAATATTATAAATTACAAGATATAATTAATTGAAAAGTTACACGAACTCCTGAAAAGAACTATTAAATAGGGACGTAGGCTAGTACTCCCTCCGTCCCATAATATTTGTCCGGTCCACAAAACGGAGACTATAAAATAATGTATTTCTTTCAAGAAAAAATTCAATTTCATAAGTTAAAAGAACTCGTCAAGATCTAGTAAATTGTTGAATTTTTTTCCAACTTTTCTTACAAAAATTGTATTATTTTTACGTCTCCGTTTTGCGGACCGGACAAATATTATGGGACGGAGGGAGTAGTACTTTGGTGGTGCAGTAATGACAGACTCGCTTTTCGGATAGTTACTATGACTCAAACCAGACATTCCACAACCAGTCGGAAACCTTTATGGTCACGCCAAGGGGGTTGCTACTATAGTTGTCCAAGAAAAACCGTGAACCATCAAACCGTTTCAGACCGAACTGATTTGTGACTTTTGGATATAATTATTTTTTTATTTTTTATTTTTTAAATATTTCATATTAATGGTCCGGACACGGATTCGAAAATTTAAAAAAAAAACGTGAGATACAGATTAGGATTAGATTTTCATTTCAAAACCATGAATTAACCAAACCAAACTATGAGATATTTAAAAAAAATAAAAACTAAAAAAATTTATATGTGTAATATTTGTAAATAATTATAATTTTACCAACTATTATGAATATATAAACTTAATGTGACAATATATAAAACTTAAGGGGTAAACTGTAACTTTAGGGGGAAAAAAAACATTAAAGTGTTAAATGGCGTATACTATCTATATTATAAAATAGAGCAGTTTTTCATCGAAAATATCTATGCATACAAACAGAACTACTTCTATAATCGTTTGATCGTACTTCCTAGTAACTTTGTATCCGTCAGATCAAATGCATATTTCCTAATTATAAACCTACAATCTATATGTTAATTACACGTTTCCTAATAAATCCTTAAATATATGGCTTAATTGCAAGAACACCCCCTAAACTATCACTTTTTGGCAACTTCACCCCTTTAAGTTTAAATTCGAGCAACTTCACCCCCTCCCCCATTTTTCGTTAAAAAAATGGATGGACCAAAATAAAAAGACCAACATACCCTTAAGCTTTAAAAAAAACAAGGTTTGTTTATACTTGAAAAAACGATATAAACAACGACGATGATCTCACTCCCATCTCTCTCTTTCTCTTGCTTTCTCTCTGTCGCTCTCTTCCGTCATGGGTGGTCGAGGTCGACCGAAACTCTAGAACACTACTCATCTCCATCTCCCACCTCTCATCTCCAATTGACACGAATTGACAGCAAAAACCGACAGACAACAGAAACCCCTGGTAGGGGGTTTGTAAAGTACGAATTACGAATCGACAAACTTTGTTCATTATCTTCAAGTACGAGTTCTACCTATCTGTAAGTTCTTTATATTATTTTGTATGAGATTATTAGGGCTAAAAAATCTGGAAAATCTGGGGGTTTGGGGGTTTTCATAGTTTTTTAATTGTTTACCCTAAAAGTCCGAGATTAGGGCTTAAAAATTATGGAGTTTTAGGGATCTTCGAATTATGTAAATTTTTTGAAAGTCCGAGATCCGAGATTAGGGTTTTAAAATTTGGGGATTTTTTAACTTTTTATATATATAACCCTAAAGTACGAGATAGGGGTTATAAAATTGAGATTAGAGCTTTAAGAAATTGGGTATTACATTGGGGTGTTAAAAAATTAGACTAGAACCCTAAAAAGTTGGGGAATTTTGATTTATTTAATTAACCTAGGGTATAAAATACTTGTTCATTGACTTGACTATGCATTAATTAACCTAGGGTATAAAATTATGACTTTAAAATATTGGGGATTAGGGATTACGGCTAGTGCTTAAGAAATTATGGTTTAGGCCTTAGAACATTGTTGTTAATATAGTAAAGTAAGGCTTCATAAAGTTCAGGGATTAAAAAATTCTTGTCATTTAATAGTAGAGTAAAATATTGTCATTCATGGTTGGGTAAGCAATATTATAAGCCATTAAAAATTAAGCCCCACATGCAATTTTACTTCTCCTGTTATTAATCTAAGTTATTTGTTGCACAGAAATCATGGTGGATCTCAGGTGTACATTGTTCATGCGCGTAGTGGTAAACTAGTTAGGGGTTTGCAGTCTGAATACTTGAATGGGGTTATTTCTGAAACGAAGGTAGATCCAGATTCCTTCAGTTTTTATGAGTTGATGGATATAATTAGGCAAATGGGGTATGAACTAACAGATAGTAATGGAGTAATAGAACACGTAACTGTGTTTTATAAACTTCCAATGCATAACATGAATGATGGATTAGTTAACTTGACATCTCATTATGACATGGTTGAAATATTTGTAGTGCATTCTTGTGGTAAGAAATATATGGTTATTGATCTATATGTTGATTGTCCCAACGTGGTAGAGTCTGACGAGGTTCGTGAGCCAGAGGTAGAGGTGATAGGTAGAGATAGAAATACCACTGCAGACCCTAGCTCCTTAACTGAATTGGGAGGTGATTTAGAAATAGGAAAAGGTTAGGGAGGTGGTGAATTAGGGGGACTTGAACACGTAGAAGAACCAATTGTTGATGAGGAGGGGGAGAGAGTAGGTAGTGAATGTGTGAATGCAGATGAAGACGGAGAGAGAGTAGGTAGTGAATGTGTGAATGCAGATGAAGACGGAGAGAGAGAAGGTGATGAAATGGATGAGGATAGTGAGTCAAACTGTGAGTGACAGCCTAATGATGATAGTGAAACTTCCTGTGACTCTTTTAGTGGGGTAGAGGAGTCTTCTGATGAAGAGGAAAAGGAGAACATTGTCTTGGTTGGTCTAGGTACCTACAACCTTGAAACAAAATGTGGTGAGGGGGATTCTAATAGTGATGAAAACGACTTGGTTGAGGAAGGTGAAGATGGGAAGCCTGCTTTTTCTGAGTTTAAAGAATCTTGCATGAAGAACCCCCAATTAATCGAAGGGATGAAGTTTCCTAATGTGAGGGTGTTTAGGAAATTGTGGAGGGAATATCATATAAAGGAGGGCTACACATTTAAATTCTTGAAGAATAAATCTACAAGGGTGACTGTGAAATGTGCAATTGATTATGGATTTAGACTTCATGCCTCTCCCATGTATGTTGATAAATCATTCCAGATAAAAAAATATTTGGCAACAACATACTTGTACTAAAAACTACACAAATAATAATGCAATCGCTTCTTGGCTTTCCAATAAGTACTTAGCCAAACCAAATGATGCACCGGAGACTAAGGTCAAATCAATGAAGAATATTGTGAGGAGGGAGTGGCTCATTAATGTTTCCGAGTACAAGGTGTATAGGGCAAAGAGAAAGGCACTTGAAAAGATTCAGGGAGATCATACTGAACAATACAAAAGGTTGTGGGACTATTGTGAGATGGTGGCAAGGCGGAACCCAGGTAGCATGGCTAAAATTAAGGTGGACAGACCCTGGGTTGGACAAGTTCCATTTTTTCAAATGATGTTCATAAGTTATGATGCACATGTGAAGGGTTTCCTAGCAGGTTGCAGACCAATCATTGGGTTGGATGCTTGTTTTCTGAAAGATCCTTTTGGAGGTCAACTTATGCATGCAGTGGCAAGAGATGGCAACAATCAAAGCTTCCCTTTGGCCTTTGTTGTTGTGGAGGCAGAAACCAAAGATGCCTGGACTTGGTTCATGGGATTATTAGAGGACTTAATTGGGAATCTAGAGGAAATGGCTTGGTGCTTCATGTTTAATAGAAAAAAGGTATTATTAATTATGTTGTTCAATTCCATATACTTGATGCTTTACATAAATGTTTGGCCTTTGACTATACTTGTTGCTTTACATAAATGTTTGTCATCTAAATGAACTTCATGTCTTTTTATAGTTGACACAAACATTTGCAGATAAGTACCCCTAATGTAGAACATAGGTACTGCATTAGGCACATGTATTCAAACTTCAACAAGTTGTACAAAGGGAAGGAGTGGAAAGATCTTATGTGGCAGGCTGCATCAGTTTACACAATCCAAGAGTTTAAGGAGAAGATGAAAGAAATTAAAGAGCTTGATAAGACTGCTTATGAGTGGTTGATGAGTGAATTGCCAAGAACATGGGCTAGGTGCATGTACAGTGGCAGGGCTAAGTGCAATAGAATGGATAATAACACAAGTGAAGCTTTTAATCGAGCTATCAAAGAGGCAAGAGACCAAGCAATCCTTACATGACAGAAAGTATTAAGAGGTACTTAATGACAAGGTTACAATATAGATGTGACCTGTGCAAAGGGTGGAATGGTAAGCTATGTCCAAGGATTGCGAAGAAGGTCAAAAAAACATGTGATAACATGGGGGATTGTCAGGTAATGTATAGTGGTGACACAACTTTTGAAATCTTGACTGTACTTAGTGGTTATGTTGTGGACATAGGAGAGAGAACATGCACATGTGGCAAGTGGGATGTGTATGGGATACCCTATTCGCATGGAATGGCTGCAATTATAACTGATAAAGTAATCCTAAAGACTTTGTTCATGAGTGCTACCATGTGTACTTTTGCGAAGATATATGAGCACATGATTAAACCAATTCCAGATGCTTCTATGCGGGTTCGTACGTACTATGATCCTCTTATTCCTCCTTTTAGGGCAAGGAGTGGGAGATCAAGAAAAGAAAGGAAAAGAGGGCATGATAAGTAGCCAAAAAAGAGAGGAGGAGTGTAGAGGCACTACACAACCATTAAATATAGAATATGCAAGCAGTTTGGACACAATGCAAGAACATGTGCTCAAAAGTCAACAAACAGTTCAGTTGAACAACAAGTTGAACAAGTAAGGAGTTTACATTTTTTTAAAACCATTGTCCTACTTTATTATTTGAAGCATATGTAAAATGATAATTATGTCTTCCCTACAAGATATAGAAATGGCAATGGAAGTGGATAATGGTAGAGGGAATGAAAATGGACGTGGTCGAGGAGGGAAGAGTGGTAGAGGAGGGAAGATTGGTAGAGGAGGAAATGGTGTTGCACCGAACACAAGGAAATCAAGGGGTGGTAAAACAAAAGTGGTGGGAAGCATAGGAAAAGATGGTGAACCTCAAAGCATGCCAATCCCAATGTTCGTGGTAGAGGAAGAGGTGGAAGCAATCCTCCACTTCCTGACATAGTCATTAGAGAGAGATGCAAATAATCAATACAAAGGTGGAGAGCAAAAACGTGTAACCAATGGGAAGGCTAAAGAAGTAGTTGTTGGTAAAGGGAAACAACCAATGGTGATTGTACTTAGAGGTACATGTCAGAGTCAATCAGTGACAGCATCTATAGCCCCAAGGGTTGGTTTGCCATTACCACAGGTATGAATGGGTAGAATAGTTTACAATTTGTCCATAGTATTATGTATGAATGAAAATTTGTAAAGGTGCATGTACATGTGTGTAAATGTAAGGATGGAGGAGATCGACAAGGATAGGGAATGCTATTTTTTGGAGTTAACTAGCTGAGTCATCTACAACATCTTGTGGGAGTAGTTGTACCACTGGTAGTGCAACAATGCCAAGCACTGACCACAGACAATTAACCCAAGGAGAAGCATCAACCCATGGCAGTACCCAAAAGTCTACCACTTGAAGACCAAATTTAGTACTTTTGGGATACTTATTTACTTGTAATCTGTCTTTTGGAACCTTTGTCTTAGTTTGGTAGTAGTATTTGTAACCTTATATTGACTTGTTTCAAAGTACTGTGTTGGTATCTGCAAATGACATTGTGTAATCTAGGCACTATGTATTGATCTTTTGTTACAATCTAGGCACTTGTTGACAATCTGTTACGTTTTGGAATCAATGGAATTGTGTCCTTCATTATTTATGGGGTGCCTTATGGAATTGTGAATTATGGACTAAATGAGAAATCTGGAAATGCATTTGTGTAATCTGTAGGTTTTGGAACTTAAAAACAGCGGCGTTTGGTGGTTACAATGGTGTTCAAAAACTGGTGTTCTTTGTGCTTCAAAACAGTATTCACTAATAGCAAAAGGAAAATCAGTGAATATTCACTAATACCCCTCTCAAAAGAAAACTAGTGAATATTCACTAATAAGCAAAAGGGAAAATAGTGAATATTCACTAATACCCCTCTCAAAAGGAAACCAATGAATATTCACTAATAAGCAAAAGGGAAACCAGTGAATATTCACTAATACCCCTCTCAAAAGGAAATCAGTGAATATTCACTAATACCCATCTGGGTATTATATATCATTTGTGACTTTTCTTGTTGCACGATTGTTCCGTAGTTCATAGGCTTCCCTGCATCAAGGGCAATATGGTTCAAAACTGTCGTTTTGTGGTTACAAACTGCAATTTTTTAGGGTTACAAAATGCAGGTTTTTGTGGTTACAAAATCTAGTATTATGCTATTTTTTAGGCAGGTTGTTTACTTCATATGAGTGTTGTTAAAGTCAGTGCATGTAGAGATTACTTTTTCATTCATTACATTCATTAACTACCATAAATAGTTAGGGAGAATCTAGGTTTAGGGTTTTCTGGAGAAACCGTGGAGGTGGTGAGAGGTAGTAGGTTTAAGGTGGTTTTCTGGTGTGGGGTAGAGGGAGGAGAGAGACCGTGTATTGTAGAGAGAGAAAGAGAGAGAGGGGGGGAGGAGGAGGGGGGGTTTATAATATTAATAGGTGTATAAGGGCATTTTGGTATGTTAAATTAATTTTCCATCCAATTTTGTAATTTTCCATCCAAATCCCTAACAGAATTGGACGGAAAATGAAGGAGGTGTGAAGTTGCTAGAATTGGGTAGTTAGGGGGGTGAAGTTGCTCGAATTTAAACTTAAGGAGGTAAAGTTGTCAAAAAATGATAGTTTAGGGGGTGTTCTTGCAATTAAGTCAAATGATAGTTTCTAAGTTCCGCATTCGATCCTTGATTTAAGTCATCATCCAATTGTTCGGGAATTCCCAGCTCGGTGGTACTGCCAATTTCCACACCTTGCTTCAATCCGAAGATTGTGCTGTCAAAATTTCACCCAATTTGGGACGGTAAACTTAAACTCAATTCACGTTTGTGCAACGGTCAAACTATCTTATGGTTCTACCCATTCTACCCATGGCCGAGGTTTTGAATCTAAATCTTTGATACCAAGTTGTAACGCCCCTAATTTTGGGGACGTTAAATAAACATTTTCAAAATCGTCATTTTACAAAACCCAACCACGGTTCCGTCGTTCCGGTCTCCCGAGTATCCTCACAATAGTTCCGTTGCACCGGGTTCCCATTGGCACACTTTGCATTGGCTCCTCTCCGCGGATAACCAAGCCACACACCCAACCTCGGTTCCGCCGTTCCAGTCTCCCGAGTATCCTCACAATGGTTCCGCTGCACCGGGTTCCCATTGGCACACAAAACACACACCTCACAATGGGCTACCACATCCGGCCACATTGCGGTTTCCATAACATTTTTCCTTTTCAAAACACGTCTTTTCATTAATCACACCCTAGGTGTCATATATGTTTCTACTTTCTCGATTTCAGTTTCTCGTTTTCATGCAATGACTCCGCGGTAAAACTTTTCACATACGTAATCATAAATCATTCATTGTAATATTGAAACTAAACTAGTAAGATCATCTAACTCTATATTACTAATCATGCTCAAATCACCACTTAAAGCATAACGCCACATGTACGGACGCCTTTGGAGTGAAAATCACTTATGCTTTATCATACAACAAATAATACAAACAATTCATGTATACATGCTCATAATCATCCTAAATATTAAAATACGAATAGTTCTATCAAACGATAAAGTCTTGTCTTTCGAAAATCGTTCTTTCTTCCTGTGTGGAAAGTTCAAAACAACATATGTTTATTAGAGTATAAGTCAATTATTCCGACATGCATATACTTCCATTAGCAAAAATAAGTTTGTTAACTATCATGCATTCCAAACATTATAAGTGATAGATAACCTTATATACTTAGAGAAAACGGTTAAGGATATTCTACATTATACTTCGAACTAGAGAGTAAGGACATTCTACTTATACTTAGAGATAGGGGATAAGAAGATTCTACCGTTCTTCTTGGCAGTTGGTCGGTTTTGAGAATCGATCGTCGGTTTTGCGAATCGGCGGCGTAACGGCTCCGAATTGCTTCGAAAGGAAGAGAAATGGATTTTCATTTCCTAAAAACAATTTTGCTAACTAAACTAGGCTACTTCAAAGATTTAGGGGTGGGTTTGGGAGGTGGTTTGGTGGTAGTTCTCAAAAACTTCAAGAACTTAAAGAAACTTGAACTTTGGAACTAGAAGGCTTAGAAATTCAAGAGAGAAGTGAGAGCAAGGTGTGAAGGTGTGAGAATGACTTATAATGAGCTTACTATTTATAGGCCAAAGCTCCCTCTCTCCTCTCCCTCACCCAAATTCTCTCTCTCTCTCTCCTATCTTTGATTTTTTTCTTCCTTTGTCATGTCAAAGCATGGCTTGGTGGGTAGGTTGAAGGGTAGTGTACAAGTAACCATTAATGAAAGACTAGATTTTGTACTTTGGACAAATCTTAGGAAGATTTGATAGAGGAAGGAAGGGATGGTTCAAAGATTGGGTTGTAAGGATGTAAGAAAATCATGTCAATGTACTCTCCAAATCTCTCCAACTCTCACTAGTACAAGGTACCTATATATATAACTATGCATATATAAGTATATTTAAGTACTATGTGTTCTAGCCTAGAAAAAAATATGGGTGATAGGCTTGCAAGTGTCAATTAAAAAAAATGGTCAAGATTTGCCTAGAAAGCCTATATGTCCTTTAGTCATGTTTATAATAGACTATGAAGTACATCTCTATATTTTAAGCATATAAGTACATAGGAAATCTAAGAAAGTGACTTGCCTTATAAATCTAAATATTTATTGGCAAGACTATCTTTTTATTACTTAAGGGAAAAAACTTTCCCTAGTAATTATTAACCAATGGTTAAGACTTTCTTAGGAAGCCTATAGGTCCTTTAGACATATATAGGCATGCTTAAAATAACCTACGAAGTACATATATCTATACATAAGTATCTAGAAAAATCTAGGGAAGTGACTTTGGTGGGTGACTTAGGTTTAGGGCTAAGATTCTAGACTTGTATGTATTGACTAGGCTATATTTGCTTCTTTAGTAAGCAAGAAGATGGGCTTTGGTTTGACTTATTTCCATTACCCAAGGGATAAAATTTTCCCTAGTAATTATTAACCAATGGGTAAAATGATTACCTTCCTAGGTCTAAAAGGTTCAATATGGTTGGAGGGGTTTGTAAGGCTCAAAGATGGTCAAAAAGGTCCATCTAGGATTATGAAATTGTAACTAGGTAAATTGGTAGTTCGGTTCCTCCAACTAATCGGTTAAAAACTAACTCTACTTGTCATGTAGGATTTCTAACCAAGAAATAAAATTTTAGGATTTTATTTAACTTGCTAAGAAAATATACAAGTGCTTCTACAAGCATACTTGTCTTTAGAAAAGGACTAAATTATTCGGGACGAAAAGATATAATTTTATAAGTATTAAATCTAATTATGACGGATTAATAGAAATTAAAAGGAATTTTAAAAGCAAATCCGAGTAATTAAAATAAAATTCAAATATTTAACGAAATTTTTATTTACCGAAAATCAGGGTCGTTACACTTTCAATCACGGTTTATAACCGTGATAAAAGAGAGTGACTTACAATTACACCCAGATCCATCACGGTAGCAGAAGCGTGATGAAAAACTTACAATCACGGCTAATAGTTGTGATCTTTATAGTTTATTGTAGTAGTGTAAAGCTTTCTTGTAGCGATATACTGTACATAAACGTTGTGTGTATTGTGGATCCTTATGACTGTTTTGAGAAGTGATTATGACAGAATCCATCAATAAAATTTGCCCCAAACATTTCGAAAATGCAAAATTAGAAGCCAGAATCCATTAAAATAAACTGCACCGCACACCCACGTAGTGTCTCAAATCTTTCACCACCATGCGTGATTTGGACTTATAGCGGTGAAAAATCTAAACCATCATGAGACAATACGTCTGAATAAAATTTTCGAGCTTAAAGACCCTTCATGAATCATGTTCTACCCAAACTTAAGGCCCCGTGTCGCTAATGTTTTATTTTTTAAGTACTTATTTTTTTTCTTTACGAGACATGTCATCTATATAACATGACAGGGAAGTTTTTAAATCCCCTAAATTTCCTCCTATATTTTGGACCCTATAATCGGTACACATTTTTTCTATGGCTGAGATTACATGGTAAAAAACCTAGCGATAAATTGGGAAATAAAGCTTACTACTGTAATGCCACATTTTCGGCTGAGATTGGTTTCCTGTGATTTTAATGTTACCACATTTACCATTTTGATTACCATGGCTGAGATAACATTTTCGAAACTAAAGGAAACCTACCATTTTGATTTAAACTTCTATTGACATTTGACGAGAGGATTGAGTTTACTGGTATATTTGGAAATATACCCGAAATCAGCTACCCCAAATTACGGGAGGATTGAAATGGTAAAAGTGGAAAGTATGTTGACATTTACAATTAGTGCAATTAGCTAGCCAAGATTAAAGGAAATAAGATTAAATCTTTGCTACTTCAAAGATTTAAATTTTGATTATACCTTCTATTTAGCAGGTCCGCGTTGTTTACGGTTTGTTTGTCACATGCATACGTTTTCCAACTTTTGAACGACCATTATCGATAGTGAGGTAAGTTTGATTTCTTGAACGATTTTTTTCAGTTCTCATGCAAGGGATTCAAACATCGAAGGATTTTTTTTTGGTTCTCATGCAAGTTCGATTTTCTTCTTGAACTATTTTTACTCATATTGGGTTTCTTTTGCCGAAAATTGGGAGTTTCTTGAACGATTTTTTTTTTCAGTTCTCATGCAAGGGATTCAAACATCAAAGGATTTTTTTTTAGCTCTCATGCAAGTTTGATTTTGTTCTTGAACTATTTTTACTCATATTAATTTCTTCTTACTTTCTACTAAAATTTTACAACATGAATTGAAAGCAAAAGTATATTTAGAGAAATTCTGTGTTGAGCTTAAATTCGAGGTACTACTAATGTTTTTTCTTTTTTGGATTGGAGGGTTTTCTTTTTAATCTTTGTTTTGGTATGTCGGTTTTCTTCGCAATCGTTCTGATTTTCTTTTTTGGAATGGAAGGTTCTCTTTTTAATCTTTGTTTTGGTATATCGTTCTTCTTTTTTCTCCCTTTTCATTCATTTCTTTTAATGTGAATTGATTACATTATTTTATGCTTGGAAACTTTATGGCTTTCTTGATGATCAAAAAAAATTAATTAGAAGACTTTAATTGAATACAAATTAAAAGACAATATGCTACCCATGTCAATCAATAACATTTTCCAAAGTCAGAAACTTCTTAGCCGTAGGGTACCCGGATGGTTGGGACATTTAATCAAACACTTGGGATGCTTACCCTATCTATATAATATGGAAGAGCCGTTTTTGAATCCTTATATTTTGGAACGATTACCTTGATCAAGGAATGGATGGTGATCTAGGCAAATCGTTCAAGAAAGGTCTAGGTCACCGATTTTGCTGAAATGGAAAGGTATTTTCTATTGATTTTTAGAAATACTGTAATAAATCTGTGCCACCCCATATGGAGATTTAGGCCAATCATAATTGAAATTGAAATATGCATACATATATCCATGATTTATGGAGAGAATCATTTCGAAAAGGAAAAAAAAGTTTCAGTGGGTGATTTCCCAAACTAAGAAATGCAGGTGAATTGTATACCATTGGCTTCCATTATCAAAGAAAAATTTTGAGAAATTTTTGAAGGATGCTCAGTTATCAAATTCTTCCCTTCATATTAGATTCTCTTTGACATTTTATTTTTCTTACTGGTGCATCAACGTTGGTTTATTAGTTCACCCAATTGAATACCTATCACAACTCTCCTAATATCCGATCACCCATCACCGTCGCCACCACCGGCAAATCCTACGCCGGGCGACTCCATACATATTTTTCCATCTCCCTCTCTCTCAGTCTCTCCGATCTATGTTGATCTCTCTCTCTCTCTCTATGGAAAGGATAAGAGTAATTACTAGTTTTGAGTAGGTATTTTGGTAATTGTACCTAAATGAGAAAATTCAATAATGCAAAAAGGACCTTTTGAGCTACTTCTCACTTTTGGCCTGGAATTTCAGAAACGGTGATTGAGTTTTTATTGAATGTATTCTAGAATGAACCACCCAAATACCCAAAATGCAAAAATGAGAATGTGAAAAGGAGGGAACCAAACACCCCCGTATTGCGAGGAAGTACAAGATGTGGTACAACATAAATCATGTTAGAGCATGGAACAAGATAAAACCGTTTATCAAACAAATAAAAAATAAATGAAACCCAAGAAATTGCCCCATTTTTTTTTCCCCAAATGGTTTTACATGTCATGATCATGAGGAATACAAGATGAGACACTGCATAAAATATTCATGCGAGCGTCAGCAACAGGAAAATCAAACTCAAACCCAAGGAATAACCACCCAAGAAATTGTCTCATAACGAGAAAGAAAGAAACAATCAATGAAAAGCTTTGCAAATGGAGTGGCAACCAAGTGGTAGATGTCTTGAACTCTTTGAATTAGCAACCCGTTTGGATGGAGGATTTGTTTTGGGTGGATTTGTAATGAGGGGTGATATGTTAAGAAGGGTGGCCTCACCTTTTAAGAAGGGTGGATTTGTAATGAGGTGCTTGGATGAATTTTTGAGAATGGGGATTTGAAAGGTGGATATGATGGGATAAAGTGTTAAATGACTTATTTGCCTCCAGTTTAGTATTTTAATGGACAAATTACGTTTATTTCATTATAATTACATTAAATACATATATACAATTAATTATTGCATAAATTTGAATCAAATTATCTTTAAATTATTTTAACCTTTTTTGATTTATTATTTTTTAAAATCCAAATTATTTATTTTCAATTTAGTAATTAAAAAGTACATTTCATAATTACAGAAAATACATATTTATAACTAATTATTGCATAAATTTAAATGTAATTATATTGAAAAAAATTTAACCTTATTTGAATTTTTTTTTAAGAAATCCAAATTATATATTTTCAATTTAGTAATTTAAAAAGTACATTTTGTGGTAGTTGAAAAAGAAAAGTAGGTGCACCAAATTTTGTTAGGTAAAAACGTTTTTACCAAAATTGTTTGGTAAAGTGGTCTATAAATACCACTACCTATCTCATATCACTGCACACACATCTATCTCCCTTTAAAAAATTACTTTGTAATTTTGATTTTTGACTCCTTGAAATGGCACGCCGGGCTTGGAGCGAGGTGGAGGAGGAAATATTACTTACAAATGCCGAGAACGGGTTTCATTCCAGCTACTTAGGAGTTCTTGAGAATCAAATGCGAGTTTCTTTCCCCGAAGCAGGTATTAAACGAAATCATATCGAAGGAAAGATAAAAAAAATGGAAGCGTGATTATTTTGATCTAGACGCTATACTTCGAATTCCGGGGTTTGGGTGGAATCCAAATGAAAATAAACTGGTGGTGCAAAATGATGTTTGGAATGAATTTGTTCGAGTAAGTAATTTTGAATTTGTTTCCAATTTCATATTAAATCTTTTTTAGTAAATTTATTAACTATTTGCCTTAATTTTATGTAGGATCAGCCACAACTGAGACATTTCCGGGACAGGGAATTTCCCAATTTTAATCGTTGGGGCCATTGCTTTGTTCGACAAGAAAACTAGAAGTATGAAGTTGTAAGAGGGTGGTCGAAGAATAAGTTCGTACTTTTGATAATTAATGTTTGAGGAATAAATTTGTACCATTCCGGTTTATATCTCAAGTAATTATATTTATTTGAGATTACTAATGTTTTTCTACATAATGCAGTCTTCAATTCGAAATTGGAGAAATTAAACTTACAACTTCATTCCGAATCAAATAGAAGTGCGAACAACATACAAGCTACGAAACCTAAAAAAACAAACTAGAACAAAGTATGTTGATAGACTTTGTTGATGTTGAACTTGCAAAGAACTTGTGGATGTGAAAGCATCGTCACTTGATTGATGTTCGGTTCGGACCGATTGCATTTGAATGAGCCGGTATCTTTCCTCATGGAACTGTAACAATGCTCCTTCTGCTTCATCGAACGTGTTGAATCTTTTCTTCAAGTTCCCCAGGTATCCATTAACCTGCAGTTCCGCGGTCTCCCAACTCGTATAGATTCCCGGATTACGGCCAACGAAAACCACCCAATAGTATTGTTTATCTTCACTTGTCATTGTAAAATCTACAAGAAAAGAGGAATGGACACATTTATAACATAATGAATACTAATATTATGTTTATATGTACTTGGCTTAGATATTTTTTTGACCGGCACATAGTGCACCACTTGGCTACAACTTATGTTGCCAAATGGTGATTAAACCATTGACCCTCATAAGTTGTCCTGCCAAGACAAGTGTCTTGCCTTCAAATTTGTCTGTCATATCATCATAGCCTATGAACCACAGTAAATTTCAGCCAAAAAAGAAAACATGACAGCCATAAAAGTGTACGAAACAACACCATTTGACCTCACAAAATAGCAGCATGTACCAACCAATAGCAGCCACACCACAGAGAAAACTGCAGAACTGGATGCTCTGAAAACCAAAAAACCACACCAACAAGAGCCATGACAGTAGCAGAACAGCAAGAGCCACTACAGAAAACCAAAACAGGAAGTGGACGAAACAACAGCAGTAGCAGCCAACTGCTGCCATGACTGTAGCCTTACCATTTGCAAGAGCCAGAAACAGCCACAAAACAAGACACAAAACAAGCCACAAAATACACAAACAGCCACAAAACAAGCTGCCAAAGACCTAAAGCAACACTTGGGCTCAGACAATTCTAGCATAATCAAAGTAGTACTACCATTTGCAACTAAGTTGCCATTCAGGCCGTCATAATTGGCAAAGGCAATACCAACTAATATATTGCAATCAAAATTGCATCATTGCCCAAAAAAAAAGCCAAAAACCAACACCAAAACTCCCCAAGAAAGAGGGGAAAACTAGCCAAAAACTACCAACAAAGGGCATGCAAACCTTGCCAAGAAACGGAATAGAACTAGCCAAGAAACAGGAAAAAAACTAGCCAAAAACCTGTCCAACAAACTGCCAAAATGCAGCACCAAAACAGAACAGAATGTAGCCAAGAACCAGCAAAGAAACAGGAAAAAAACTGACCAAAAACCTTTCTAACAAATTGCCAGAATGCAGCACCAAAACAGAACAGAATGCAGCCAAGAACCAACCAAGAACCAGGAAAAAAACTGGCCAAAAACCTATCCAACAAACTGCCAAAATGCAGCACCAAAACAGTCCATAAAACAGTCCAGATAAGTAAAAAAAAATACTAGCATTTCAAATGCACCAAAACTGTCCACGTTACAGCCAGAAAACAGCAAACACAATATCGAAAATTTCGCTCAGATATAATTAGCATATAATCAAAACAGCACTACCATGCAACTAAGTTGCCATTAAGGCCCTCATAGTTGCCAAAGGCAATACCAACTTATAAATACTATTACAATTGCATCATCATTGCCCAAATAGCACCAGATTTACCATTAAAACAACAAGAAAACTGGCCAGCATGTAGCACCAAAATAGCCACAAAACAAATATCAACAAAACTGTACAGAATATGACAGATAACGACAACAGAAGAACCCATAAACTTGCAAAAAATAGCCCATAAACCTCGGGCAAAAAACAGCCCATAAATCTGCAGCAAACAGCCCATAAACCAGCCAAATAGTAGCCCAACAAGCAGAAAAAAATAGCCCATAAACCAGATAAGAATCAGCAACAAAGCAGCCCATAAACCTGCACAAAAACAGTCCAAAAACCAGCCCATAAACAACCCAAGTGTTGGGCTCAGAAAATTGTATCATAGTCAAAGTAGCACTACCATTTGCAACTAAGCTGTCATTAAGGCCATCAAAATTGGCAAAAGCAATACCAACTAATACATTGCAATCATCATTGCATCATTGCCCAATCAAACAACACAGAAAACAAAGATGATTCTGGCCAGAATATAGCACAAAAAAGACCTTCATTGTTGCCAATATCAGTAACATTGCATCATCATCATTGTTGCCCTAAAACATTCCACAAAAAGTGCCATGTACCCTTCAACGTATCACATGGATCATCATCGTTGCCCTAACAACTTTCAAGTAGTGTTTAATTACAACGCCAAAAAAAGGGCCTATTCCCTCAAATAAACAACATGTTTTAGGCAAATTCAGTTAGTACTATATAATTCTTTACAAAAAGAAGTAAACACATCCTCCACCATTTTGTACAAAAAGGGCCATAATTAGTAAGACATCCCTACATAGTTGTCATTTTGATTTGGCCCAATAATATGGCATCGACCTAAGCTTGTTTGTAGTTCTCCGGTATGCCGTAGAATGTGTCCACATTTTCTTTGGCGGACACAATCATGGTGTTTAAAGCAAACCTATCAATCATCTCAAGGTCAAGTTTCATTAGCTCAGTAAACACCTTCTCTCTTTTGGCAGAGAGTCGGTCCTCATATCCAATCGCATCGGCAATCTTGTTGAACGCCGTATTGCTTTGAGCCAATAAATTCTCCATTGCCATGTGAATGGATGCCTCATTTGCGTCCACCTTTGCCTTTTTCTTTGGCCTTCCCGGCACAACATTGCTTGTGGGAGCATTGGCATTGCTTGTTGGAGTATTGGCATTACTTTTTGGAGTATTGGCATTGGTTCGTGTCGCGGCTGGAATAGCATTGCTTGTTGGAGTTCCGGAAGAAGTTGATATGTCAACAAATGGTGTCTCACATGGAAACACCGTGTCACCATTTGCAAACGTTGGAGTATAGCATTCATTCAACATGTCATCGAGGTCTATATTGGCTTCATCTTGAGGGGTCTCAACAACTTCTTCCACTTCCGCCGCATCCTCGGCTAAATCACTGGTGGCCCTATCCCTCCCAAATAAGAATTGCCAACTCTCATACGTGGAGAAAGACTTCCTATTCAGCCCTTTCGCTCTGGAATTGGACTGTACATGTACAATGGCATACATTAAGTGGGAGGCAACAATAATAATAGTAAGTTTAAATGTATGCGGGGAGATGTTACCTTCTCATATTCTTTCCACACGTTTTCATCATCCACTACAATGGAATTAGTGGTATGGTTCCAACCGAACCCACTAAGATGTGTGATGTTGACAATTAGACTATACTTTTCCTTTCACCCCTTCACCTTGGACTCAATGTTCGATTGCGCTTTAAGCGTCGTCCCAGGCAATCTCTTCCTCAACTCCTTTTCAACTTCATTAAAGTAGCCCGGCTTGAAACCATTATGAGCTCTATATTTATCACATATTGTAAAATGAGAGATAGAATTGTGAACCCAAAAATTAGGGTTTATTTCTCATTACGTTATACTTATACACATGTAAAATCAGTAATTATACATATGACCCTTATCTCCTAATCTACTTACATAAGAGATTAAATGTAAACTATAACTAATTACATATAAACCCATAACTTAACACTCCCCCTCAAGTTGGTGCGAATATATCAATCAAGCCCAACTTGAACACAATGGGGTGAAAACTCTTGCTACCAAGCCCTTTTGTAAATATGTCAGCCAATTGATCTTCAGATCTCACAAAAGGCATACATATCAAACCTGCGCTTAGCTTCTCCTTGATAAAGTGCCTGTCAATCTCTATATGCTTCGTTCTGTCATGTTGAACAGGATTATGAGCAATGTTGATGGCAGCTTTATTGTCACAGTAGAGTTTCATATGACCATTATCAGTAATTCCCAAATCACGTAACACGATTTGGAGCCACAAGAGCTCACAAACGCCATGAGCCATAGCTCTGTACTCAGCTTCGGCACTAGACCTGGCGACCACTGATTGCTTCGTACTTCGCCAAGTAACCAAATTTCCCCCAATGAAAGTACAATAACCAAAAGTAGCGTCTATCATCCACAGAACCAGCCCAGTCAGCATCAGTAAATGTCTCCAATCACAGGTGACCATGATTAGAGAACATAATTCCCTTTCCTGGAGCTGATTTGAGGTACCTCAAGATACGATAAACTGCATCCAGATGCGAAGCATGAGGATCGTGCATAAACTGACTAACAACGCTCACTGCATAAGTAACATCTGGTCAAGTGTGAGCTAAGTATATCAGTCGACCCACAAGTCGCTGATATCTCTCCTTGTCTGTGTACTCCCCACCATTGCCACTAAGATGATGATTCGCCTCAATAGGAGAATCTGCAGGTCTACAGCCTAACATACCTGTTTCTTCCAAAAGATCAAGTATATACTTCCGTTGGGAGATAAAAATACCTCTATCAGACCTTGCTACTTCCATGCTAAGAAAATATCTTAGTGATCCCAAATCCTTAATCTCAAATTCTTGAGCCAGACTAGATTTGAGATTAAGAATTTCATTCACATCATTGCCTGTCATTATTATATCATCAACATACACAATAAGGACAGCAATCTTACCAGCTCCTCCTTTGATGAACATAGTATGATTTGCATGGCTCTGTTTGTATCCAAACCCCAACATAGCCTTGAAAAATCTACCAAACCATGCTCTAGGTGATTGCTTCAACCCATATAGGGCCTTCTTCAATCTACACACCTTCCCTTCAACCTCAGAGGAAGAGAAACCTGGTGGTACGTCCATATACACCTCCTCTTCTAACTCACCATGGAGGAATGCATTTTTTACATCAAACTGGTGAAGGGGCCAATCCAAATTGGCAGCACAAGAAAGCAGAGCTCGCACAGTGTTCATCTTTGCTACTGGTGCAAACGTCTCCTCATAGTCAATACCGTAGGTTTGAGTAAAACCCTTGGCAACAAGTCTCACCTTGTATCTCTCAATTGTACCATCAGCATTCTACTTAATAGTGAAAACCCACTTGCATCCTACTGATTTCTTTCCTCCTGGAAGTGATACTAGCTCCCAAGTGCCATTCTTTTTCAAAGCTGTCATCTCTTCTACCATAGCTCCTTTCCACTTAGGTATTTTGAATGCATCCTACCAATTCTATGGAATACATATAGAAGAAAGAGACGAAACAAAGGCATGGTACGAAGGAGACAAACGATCATAAGAGACAAATTGAGAGATGGGATGTTGAGTACATGACCTAACACCTTTCCGAAGAGCAATAGGAAGATTATCAGACTCAATAAAGGGAAGTTCAATAGGAGAAGATTCATTACCAAATAAGTTAGCTGCGGAATCCAGAACTGGAGCAGGGGATTGTAATTGACAACGTGGCATCACACATGAGGACTTTCCTTTCTTCTGTCTAATGTAGGTCTTTAAGTTAGACCCTTTCAGCCGTTGTGGTAATTCCTCAATATTGTCACCAATGTCATGAGTTGCTCCTTCAACAGATATTGGTTCCTCTCTAAATTGTTTCCTCTCCCCCTCACCATGATTATAAAAAAGGGGGGTAAACATCTCTTCCTCCCTCATATCTTCCTGACGATGCTCCCCCTGAAGAGTTGGAGTGGAGGGAGAGTAAAAAGAAACTGTTTCCCAAAAAGTAACATCCATAGAGACATAAAACTTTCTAGAGTGGGGATCATAACATTTATAGCCCTTTTGGGTAGGAGAATACCCAATAAAGACACACTCATAGGCTTTAGGACCTAACTTGCCCCTAGAGGGATGAGGGGCATGAACAAAACACACACAACCAAACACCCGAGGTGGGAGAGTGGTGACACGAGAACTGTGAGGAAGACACTCAATAGGAGTTTTGAACTGGAGAACACTAGATGGCATACGGTTGATAAGATAAGTAGCAGTCAAAATCGCCTCTCCCCATAAATATTTTTGGAACATTCATGGTGAATAAAAGAGAGCGAGCTACCTCAGCAAGATGATGATTCTTGCGTTCAACAACTCCATTTTGTTGTGGAGTGTCAACACAAGTCGTCTGATAAAGAATGCCCTAAAATTCCTATCTATATATTCAGTTCCATTGTCACTACGGAGAATTTTAATATTCGTATCAAATTGGGTGCGTACCATGACATAAAAAGATTTAAAACAAGAAAAAACGTAACTTTTTGACTTAAGTAAATACACCCAAGTAACACGAGAATAACAGTCAATAAAAGTGACAAACCATCTAAAACCTTTAAGAGAAGTAACAGGGGAAGGACCCCAAACATCAGAATGGATAACTGTAAAAGGAGATGCACTCCGTTTATTAATAGGTGCATACGATGAATGTTTATGTTTTCCAAGCTCACAGGCTTTACAAAAAAACTGACTCCTAGGACAATGCTTTATTAAATGAGGAAAAAGTTTCTCTAAAATTCCAAATGAGGGATGACCCAATCTACGGTGCCACTGATGTAACATAGTAAGAGCTGGACTCGTATCTGCTTGCAGAGCAAGACCACATGACATGGGTGAACGAGGTGCAGATTCCAAAAAATAGAGGCCACCATGTGATTTACCACTGTCAATCACTTTCCCCGTATCCAGTTCCTGAAAGACACAATGAGTAGGAAAAAAGGTCACGGAACAATTAGCAGAACGAGTAAGGCTACTAACAGACATAAGATTAGTGGCAAAGTTGAAAATATGTAAAACTAAAGAGAGAGAGATAGAGGGAGAATAGCGAATGGAACCCTTCCCTAAGATAGCAGAGAATGACCCATCTGCTATTCGGACCTTATCCTTACCAGAACAAGTAGAGTAAGAATCAAATACAGAGGAACACCCAGTCATATGATCTGAGGCACCAAAATCAACAATCCAAGGTATAGCAGAAGAGGCAGTAAATGCATTAGCCGGGATACCTGTGTGAGCAAAATAGGATGAAGTAGGAGCTGCTGTGGAAGAGGAAGCTATAGTAGATGGAGAATTAGCCTGAGCCATAAGGCGCCTGAGAGTTTGTATCTCCCCTTGAGAGAAACCACCAACATGATCAAATGAAACCTGAACCCAGTACTGAACCCAGAATCAGGCAATGTGCCAACTGTAGACTCTGAAACTTGGGCATGGGCCCGAGAACACCCTGGACCACGACCATGGCCACCGCGTCCACCCCCGCACCCACGAGAGGGCTTGCCATGTAACTTCCAACAAAAATCCCTGGTATGACCAGTGTTGTGGCAATAATCACACTGGAGTGACGCACAATTAGGAGGCCCAATGATAGTACCAGACTGGGACTTGCCACCCTGGAGAATAGACCCACTAGCAGAACCAAAATGATCCTGAGGAGTAGCAACTAGGGCCGAACGATCAAACGTAGGAGGCTGCAACATAGCACCCCTCCTACTCTCCTCTTGTTGAACAATAGAATAGGCCTCTCCCAAGGATGGAAACAGAATACGACCCAACACCTGTACTCTAATTGGATCAAGCTCCATATCAAGACCAGCAAGAAAGTCATAAACACGCTCTTTTTCCATCCTTTTTAGCCAATTAGCAGCATCCACTGCACAAACAGCCTGAAAGCCCTGATAATAATCAAATTCCCCCCAAGCTCCACTCAAGTCAGCAAAATACACAGCAACAGAACGATGATTTTGCTCCAATGTACGGAGTCTCTTCCTCAACTCAAAACACTGTGCATCATTACCTTGCTGAGAATAGGTCTGGGCTGCAGTAATCCAAATCTTATGTGGAGTATCAAGAAGCAGAAAAGTATGACGAATATCAGCCCTCATAGAATTAAACAACCAGGTCATAACTAACGATTTTTGAGATTTAAATTTCTTCAATTCCATAGCCTCAATGGTGGAGTAACAGGATCCTCAATAAATTCTAACATCCCTTTGGCCTCAATAGCCAAAGTAAAAGTGCGAGACCAAATCAAATAGTTGGTACCATCCAACTTAATATGGCAAATATCCAGAGAAAAATTATCTTGAGTCCCTACACTACACGACTCGACTCATCCTTACCACTAACGAAAGCCTTTTTTGATTCCTCAGACATCTCAACAAAAAAAAAAACTGCAATATAGAGCTACAAAGCTTCTAATAAGTTATCTTCAGCCTTTGAATAAACAAAAAACACACGTACTCAGTGGTGTACAAACAGCCCAGTCTTGTACGAGTAATCCAGACTTAAACGACCGAAGGAAAAAGGGTGTACAAGATTACCCAGTGCTGGAACGTGATAGTAAGTGGTCAAATAATGGTTGCCGGCGAGATTCAGAACTGTACTTCTTAAAACTCAGATTCTGTCGGACGTCGTACAGTCTCGTAAGCCACAACAGAAGCAGATACACACCTGGTCAGAGGTCGACGGCAGTGGATAAGAAGATTCAAAGGCTTGTCAGTGGTGGAGTTGCTGAAACGAGGGTTGTACAGCGTTGAACGAGTCTGTTCGTGGTCGGAAACAATTCGGCGAGCAAGATCCAGACCTGTCGGATGTTTTACGGTAGTTCTAGTTGCAACAGGAGGAGTAGAAGAAAAAACGATGTCAGCGAGAATCAGTTGGTGTAGCATAGATCGTCGGTAGGTAAGGGGTTTTGTTTGTTTGAGACATCCGATCAAGATCGGTGCTTTGATACCATGTAAAATGAGAGATAGAATTGTGAACCCAAAAATTAGGGTTTATTTCTCATTACGTTATACTTATACACATGTAAAATCAGTAATTATACATATGACCCTTATCTCCTAATCTACTTACATAAGAGATTAAATGTAAACTATAACTAATTACATATAAACCCATAACTTAACACATATACACTCCATCATGGCAGCAAGTAGGGCCTCATCTTCCGCAAAGGTCCATAGCCTACGATCTTGTTTTTTCCTACGATTCGTTGGTTCAGATTGTGAAGTTCCTTCACTTTCCATAGGTATGCTAACCTGATTTAAAGAATGATTACAATTTGACATAGGTATTGTACTCATGAAAAATAATATTATTACATTCAAATAGTTCACATGACCATTGTTCAACAAGTTTAACATGTCCAACAGATACATATAATTTACAGAAATAAATAACACGTCCAGATTATTACATTCAAATTCAGTTACATGAATCTTAATGGTCACCCCCTGGATTAGCTAACCAATCATTGTACATTTGGGTTGCCAAGTTATCCCGAAATTGTGTCCATTCATTTGTAGATTCGACATTTGCAATGTACACTTCATGTGGTACATTATGTAGGTTCGCCTGCTCCCACGCCGTGTATTCAGTCTCAACAGGATCCACCGCCATTGTACACTTAATGAGATTATGGAGAAGGATACATGTAGTGACGGTGCGACATTGAGTCCTAATGGAGTAGAAAGAGTAAGATCTCAAAATCCCCCATCTCATCTTCAGCACCCCAAAGCATCTCTCGATAACATTTCGTGCCTTAGAGTGCTTCATGTTGAAGTACTCCTCTCGGCTCTGGGGCATGTGTCCTTGCCTCCAAATGTTAAATGTGGTAACGTTGACCTCTGTAAGGTGCTAATAATCCTGGCCCATTAGTATAACCAACATCGGCGAGGTAGTAATGACCTACAAATAAGATTAGTTGCCCTACATGAGTATGTTTACAATAACGCTGACGAATGTTCACTAATGGAAAGGTTTTCAAGTCACATACCCTGTGGAATTCTCAACCCATGAGGCCTTAGCAAGGCATTTCGGAGCACTCTTGAGTCGGTGGCGGAGCCTTCCCAACCAGACAACGCATAAACAAATTGTAGGTTACGACTACAAACTCCTAACACATTTGTCGCGTAGTCACCCTTCCTTGACCTATATCGTGCCTTGTGTTCTATTGGGGAGAGAACAGGTATGAAGGTACCATCTAAAGCCCCTAGAGAATTCTACGAGACAAAAAGGTATTTTTATTACAATAGTTAATTTATAATGAATAAGTGCATTACTAGAACATAAGACTTAAGAATTATGAACCTCAAACCACTTCCACCTAGCATCCGGCTCATTGGCAGGAATAGGCTGAGGATGATACCACAAGACATTGTGAAGGCAAATCACCGCGATCAAAACTGCGTTGAAATGCCTACTAATTGTTTCCCCTGATCTCCAAAATTGTAAAATGGTACACCTATTCTTCGTATGGTGTGACAGGATCCACAAAAATATCGCCACCTTCTCTACAACGGTAACATTCCTAGATGGCTCTAGCCCATTTTGGATAAGTAATTGGCACAACATCATGAATGTATGCTTGTTTACCCTCAAATTGTCATGGCAAGTTTTGTCATTCCCGCGTACCAACCTATTAAGTGTGTCCAGTTGGCTTTGGTAAGCATTAGGATTGGCACGAAGATGAGGCTTTTGTCGAAGCCTTTGTCGATTCCTCTTAGCAATCAACTCCGTAATTAACAAGTAAAGTTGAACAACGCTATTGAGTACTCTCATCATACATAACGCTGCTAACAATGCCTTACGGTTTGTCTTCTTCCTTCGTTCATGGTTCGTTAGTCTTGCCATCTGTTCTAAGGCAAAAGTTAATTTACTGCGACTAATATTTTTGGGCAATTCCAATTATATTAGGGCAACTCAATGCATTTTAATCATTACACATACGATTTTGCAAAATCAATAGGTGGCAATCAGCAGGGTGTCCGAAATTAGGGCAAAATCAGTAGGACATACCAAAAAAGGGGGAAAAAACATCCACTGAGTGAATGCTGAACAGCCCGAATTGACTCAGTATTCAATGCTTTCTCCTACAGATGTTTTCGACAATACATCCAAATTATGAGGCTATCTTAATTTTTATTTCTTCAAGAAGCCGAAACCAATAGGTGGCAGGCAATCAATAGGTTGTGTCCCAAATTAGGGCATGATCAAAAGTTGTACCAAATCAGTACGCCGTACCAAATTAGTATGCCGTACCATCCGTATTGGAGTAATTTTAATCCAACTGAACTAAGAACAGAAATTGAAGGAAGTGGAAGTGTCCAATGAATGGAAAAAATAAAAATCAAATCACTGATTGCTGGAGACAAGAGAAACTACACAAAGAACGAAACCTATTACTGCATAGAGAGAGTGACGACAGATGATTAATTGGGTGCCTTTTAGAGTCACAGAATGGCAATGAAAATTCGTTATGTAGTTGTGTTGTTTTTTATGACTAGTCCAAAGCTATGGTGAGAAGCGGGGACCAACCCAATAGAGAAGTAAACGTGCAACTCATTCAACCAAAGGCAGAAAGAAGCTATCATGTCATGTGGCTCCATTTCCATCTCCATTTTCCTAGGCAGATGAAAAAGGACTACTTTTTTTTTGTTTTTTTTGAAGTCTTTAGTTTGACACAATGCAAGAAATATCATTGCTATCAACAAATTTGTGTGTTGTTGTCAATCTTCATGCACCTTATCCTTATCCCTATCGGGGTCTTTGCCATTCCCAAACTCGTTTTAAGGGAGAAGCCCCCTTTCAGTTTCTTATCCTCCTTTTTGTTCAAAGATTGAGCATAATTAAGTACTAAAACCATTAGGCAACAAAATAAAGCATGTTTTTGAAAGGAAAAACTCTCTACACCTATCATGTTGAGTTGTGCTTAACTAGCAAAAAAAAGAGAAGATATATTTAGCTACAGCATTTCCCAAGGTCTCATATAAATTTTATTGTTCATTTCCTATCTTGGTTTGAATTTTTCAACCACTAAACAATGCAAACTTCGGATCAAGGGATCTGCATGGTACTGAAAATGGGTTCTGCACTCTTAAAATCAAATGTGGTACTGAAATTGTTGTAATAGAAAATGCTCAGTTTTCCCAACATTATTGTGCAATATGATAGAGCATAACCTCAAAATAACAACAGATTACTCTAAATCAAACACTCCTGGAAGCGGATTGCAGCTAATATGATAGATGATCCAACACTTGCCTATCCAAGACAAGTGGTGGAAGTTAATCCTCAGGTCCAAAGATTAGTGACTATTTAGTCACTGAATAGTGGTTCGAACCCATGTCGCAACTCAAATCGTGGTTCAAAATGCACAGAATAAAATAAAAAAAAAATAACTATTTCGAGTTAGGGCACTCAGATCTACAAACCATACAACAAAATTAGGGCAAAATCAACATATATGGAGTTTCAAGATTTATAGGGCAACTCAGATAAGCGATGGAGTACCGTGGGTGAAAAATCACACACCCAACATCAAAAACCCCCAAATCAATCAAAAACTCAACCCAACGGAACACGGACAATCTTCAAAAATCACAAAAACGATCGCAAATGGAGTGAACAACCATACCTCAGCCCGCGTAAAGACGAAGACGAGGGAAAATTGCAACCGTCGGTAAGGCGGTGGAGTCACCGGAGTTCTTCGGTGACCTCCTCTTTTCTCTCTCTTTCTCTTCTCTCTCTTCTTTGGTCTGGGTAAAAGAACACGATGAAACAAGAAATGGGATGACAAAGGATAAATGGAAGGGAGATTTGGAGGGGTAAAACCGTCTCAAAATCTCCCGGATTTGCCAACGACGGGGTCGGACCTCCCCTTCACAAATCCAACTTCAGCCGAACATGAATCCTCTACAGTATTTATCTCCACCTTCCAAAAATCTAAACCAAACACCGAATTTGAGGCACACCCGAAGTAGAAATCAGGGGGACTCACATATCCCCCCTCATCTGATCCATCCAAACAGCCCATAGGTGAGGGTTCAAATTAAATCATCACTCCCATCCTCTTTCCCCAAGATTAGTAGTAGAATAGAATTTGTCCCGTTTAAAAAAGACCAATGAAAAGCTCTGTGATGAAGAAGAAATACTAATTAATTAAGTCTACCCAGTACCAAAATAATAGAGGTGGCAAATGGGCGGGTTTAGACGAGTTGAAATGGGTCATGGATTGAATATGGACGGATTAAATACGAGCCAATAGTATGCTGGTTGGAACGGGTCGGGTCGAATATGAGTCAAGTCATGCCCGACCCGACCCGACCCAACTCATTCCCTTCATATCCCCCCCTCCTCTTTTTTCAAATATAACTTGGCCTCAAATTTATTATTTTTTTATTTGACCCCGTCAGGCATCAACTACACCCAAAAATCTACCGATCACCATGGACCTCGAAAAATTGACACACAAGGGCTTCAAAAAATAAGTATTGAAGCCATTTTAGGTTTAAAATGTTGAAATTCAGTTTTACTTTACTTTTTTTGGGGGTAAATGTTTTACTTTATTTTTTGTCTTGTATTTTTTGGGAACGAAAATAAATAACGACAAGATAAAACTTACATACAATCAAGCATGCAAACTAGGGCCGCATTCTTTTTTAACTTAACTTTTTTCTTCGTTTTGTGTGTTTTATTCATTTTTTTTAAAATTTTGTTAGATTTGCATGATATTTTTTGGATTAATCATCCGTCTCGACGAGCCATCTTATTTTAATTTTTTCAAACAGCTGTCTAAAGTGCCGTCTTATTTGAATTTTTTCAACATCGGTCCATGTTCTTATACTTTTTCGATTCATTAATCCCAAAAATTATGATAAAAAACTAAATAAAAAGTTATGAAAAGTAAAAAATACCGAAATAAGTTTCAGACTTGTAAGTTCAAAAGAATGCAACCAATATTCAAAAGAAGTATTGAAGCAACTAGAGGCTCAAAAATTTGCCTATCAAAAAAAAATTAGAGGCTCAAAAAATTTAAAGAAACAGGTATAGAAGAGAGAGAGAGAGAGAGAGAGAGAGAGAGATCTAAGCCTTGGGAGTGGAAAATTTTCCAGTGCCGAGCGGTACCACGTGGTGCCTGCTCAGTGCATCCAAGCCGTTCATTGCGTTTTTGGATGGCTTGGATTTGAAGAGAGAAAGTGTTAGGGTGAGAAGATAGAGAGAGTTTCAATCCAAGCTATTCAAAAGCGTATTGGACGGTCCGGATATACTGAATGGGTACCACGTGGGATGTACCCACCCGACACCGAAAAATTTCTCCTTGGGAGTTAAAATGTGGTGGACTGATCGTCATGGAAAGAGAGAAGAGTATGGCAAACAAAATCTGAGAATATAAATATAGCTACTTGAGAGACGGGAAAAAATGGAACTACTTGGTTGAACAACAGCAAAGAAACTGGGATATGCTAATTAGAGGTGTGAGAGAGAGAGAGAGAGGGGGAGAGAGAATCTGATTGAATAATGAAGACAGATAATGGTTTTGCCTAGAGGCGAGAAACTGAATTTTTACCTTAACTGAATTTGTCATTCATCGGTGAAAAGCCCTAATAGAAGAATAGATGAGTTTTTTAAGTTGGACCCATTACCAACTCATCTAAACCCATAAAATAAGTGGATTTATTAAGTTGGCCCAATTAGAACCCACATTTAAATATGGGTGGGTTTGGGCTAATTATAAATAGATGAATTTGGGTGAAACCATGTTACTGAACCCAAATTGCCATCTCTACAAAATAGCATTAAACTGGTGTAACAACATTGCTGTTTTGCCGATAAAAAAACAAAGAAAAAAAAGAAACAGCATTGCTATTTTGAGTCATTTTAACACCAGTGGCCTTGCTCATACGAGTCATACCATAAGTTCACAAGTTTGGGTCATGCCAATGTGCTGTCAAAGTATTCCCAAGAGGAAAAAGGCTTCAACTCAGTGCATTTGGTGCAATTTTATGCTTTCTTTCAACACCCTCACACCTTCAATTCCATTCTAAGATTTTCATCTACCTCACTGTTTTGTTTCTCCCAGTATCGAGAGCTTAATCTTGTCAAGCACAAAAACTTAGTTAACCAGAACCAAATCTTTGTCAATCATCGTACCCTCTACTGTAATTAACCCAACGCCGGACCAGTATAACTCTGGACAAGATCAGAGAATTTAATATATTTAGAGTTGAAAGTCATTCTTATCACACAATCATTTATAAATACATCAGTAGATGGACAACAAGAGGCTGACCCTGAGAGTTTCGACTCTTCACCACAAAATTGAGGCAGAAACTGCATCTCGTTGCACCAAGTAACAAAATCTTTGATTTCCAACTACATGAAGGCCGCTGCTGGAAAAATTCAAATTGTGAAAACCTTTGCAATAATTTGTATCACCATAATGGTTCCTCAACCCTTCAGCTCTATCGTATAGTGAATTGACCCAAGCCCTCATAAGAATTTGCTTCCAAAAAATTTCAACAGGACGATCGCAGATGTACAATTCTACATTTCCGCCTCTGCTTCTGTTTAGAAGATTCACTTATAGATCAAGCTAAAGCTGTCAACATCAATTCTACGTATTCCTTGCATCATCTTCAACCACAACACTCTCTTTTACCTCCCGTACCATCTTCAACACTTGCCACATCAACGGCCTCTGTTCTGGTGACGTCAAGCTACAAATCCCCGCCACGTCGACTAGCATACAAAGCCTGTTATCATCCCCGCCGTCCTCTTCCCTCATCGCCACAACCCAATCCCACATATCGGCAGGTGACAAAAATGGATGCTGCGATGGAGGTTTACCCGTTAGAAGCTCTAACAACAGAACCCCAAAGGCATAGACATCGGACTTGGGGGTGGCCCGCCGGCCGCTAGACTTTCGGATCTCTGGGGCTTTGTACCCTTCGGAGTCGGGATCACCAGTTGAAGAAGAATCCGCGAGGACAGAGAGAGCGTAGTCCGTGAGGCAAGCCTCAAAGTCGGAACCAAGAAGGACATTGGAGGATTTCAGATTGCCATGGATGAGCTTTGATGCTTGGTGGATATAGGCAAGCCCTTGAGAAACATCTTCCGCTATCTTCAAGCATGAAGTCCAGTGAAGTGGTTTGGCCCTTGTTGATCTTGAACCTATTTACAATTGAAGTTATTTCAGTTGTACAGACCAAGAGTAAAAATATACCAGAAAAGTTCCACAGGGAAGGGTTCAAAGTGCCGTGCTACATTCAGATGGATGGGGCGACTCTCTACCGGAATAAATGCAGTGCTGTCAAATTGCATTCTGGACACTTTTCGGTTCAATTTTTAAGGACTTGTAGGTTATCGAGTAATGAATCAAATTATATCACGGACAAGAATCATGTCATTTTTTAACTGCCTTTTCCAACTAAACCATGTATTTATCAATGTGAACAGTGAACCTACTACCTTGTTTCTGGTCATAGCAGAAGATAAGAAAATCCAGAGAGAAAAGTGTCGCATTTACTCATATGGAAGATAAGAATATGTACTGTATTCTCTCAATGGAAGTTAAACGCAGACCGAAAATGCAATACCTAATTCCATGGGAACTACATGCAAGAAAGGCATCATAGAGAAGCTGATAGATGAGGTACACAACATTAAAGGGGTCCCAAAGAAAAGCAAATACTAAACCGAACAAGTCTATCAAACAGAGAGGCATCCAAAAAAAAAAAAAAAAAAGAAGGAAAAATATCTTCGAGCATCATAAATTTGTATGGACATAGGTTGCACATGGACATAGAAGCATTGAATCTGGGACTTGACACGGGTTTGTAATGACATAAAAAATACATGATATCCACGATTTGTGTATTAAATCATAGTTGGACTAAATACGATAATTAATTTGTCCTGAATTCTTAACCCCTGTACTTTGCATAATTATCACTTGCACCTCCTCAACTATATTTGCATATTTCTGTGAGAAGTAATGAAAAGCTGTTCAAAGCACCAAGGACAGCAAATTTTCCTCTGACACTATTAAGGATCAGATTAGCATTATAGACAGGACTTAAGGCTGTATTTTGATGTGAAATCCAAACCCACAGTATTCTCTCGTTCAAGTAAACCTGCTATCATGGTATACTCAGTCATCATCACAAACTGGTTCAACATTGACCCAAATGATATTCTAATTTTGCTATTATGGTGAAAGAGCTCCGCAGAGTACATCCATACCCAAGGAAAACATGACATATTGTTTAGTTGTGCTAGATTTGGGATAACTAAATTATCGTTAGTGATGAATATGAGAGAGAGGCTGTCATTAAAGATGGACTGCTAAAACTTGAAAGCTAAATATACAAACAAATGTTTGACAATGACAAATAGTTATAAGGAGTTGTGTGAGATAAGATCAATTTTTCAATACCAAAACCAGAAGGGAAAATTTAAAAAACAAAAAAAAAAAAAAAAAAACAACGTAAGAACAAAATAACTTGAAATTACTGATAAAAATAATGGACCAAATTCTTTATGGGATACACTAAATTTTGCATCTATACAATACAATTTGCACCCAAAAAGGAAAAAACAAGAATCTATAAAATACAATTGTTTTTTGGATCTAATTAGTAGCAAGGGCTGGGGCATGTATGTCAAGTAAACAAGACACTGTCAAAAACAACAGAGGAGAAGGAAACGGTAACATGAGGCGATTTCCCCAATTCCTCAAACCCTAGCCGTCGCCGACCCTTATCGGCGACTCTCGCCAACAGCTTCTCACTGGCCATCTCCCTCACGTCCTCTCTCCTCTCTACCACTTCCCCTCTCACCTCTTCTCTTCATCCGTTGAGGCGACCAGCAAAACCCTTGCCACCACCCACCGCCGCTCCTTCTCCAGAGGCCCTCGACGCGGGTCCTCCCCCTTTCCTTCTCCGGTTCCACTGCTGTGTTTTGGGTTGGTCTGTGCTCTCCAGTTCTCCTTTCTGAGCCGCTTCTTGTTCGGTGCCGGTTGATCCCCCGCATCTCGCCGTTCTGCCACTCTCGCTGCAGCTTCCCCTTCCGGTTACCTTCCGTCCTGTTTTTTCAACGTATTCGATTTCTTTTCTTCCTTTCAGCGGTTGGGACAACTCTTTTTGCTTTTTCCGGTATTTGTTTTTGCTGTAATCTGTTTGTATTTTCTGCTTGGGTGGCTGAGGTGGATTAGATTTGTGGGGTTGGTGTTGGAGATAAAATGAAGAACATTGATCTATAGTCAGTTTTTGTGCTGCTGTTTTGCTGTTGTTGGGCTGTGGTAGATCTATAGTACTCTGCTTGTTATTGCTTTGCTGAACTATGGTGATTTGAAATCAGTTGGGTTATGGTGTAATCTGTGAGGCTATGTGTTCATCCAGAAGGGCTGAAATTGACAAGGAGGGCTGGATACCAGTGTTGGGTAACCAACGAAAAATCAGAGCCAAAGTGGATAATGTGAAATCTGTTGTGAGAGAAAGAAGGAAAAGTGTATAGGGTATTAACTAACCCTAACACAGGTGAGCTTTATTTATATTATGTGGCAACTAGTTACATAACATAAGCAACTAATGTGGGACTAAGTCCAACTCTATTCTAACACTCCCCCTCAAGCTGGAGAATAAATATCACAAAATCCCAGCTTGTTACGTAACTCTAAACGTGGTTTAACTAGAGGTTTGGTGAAGATATCTGCCAACTGAGCTCCTGTAGACACGAAAAGGGTAGCCAACAGGCCACTATCTATCTTCTCCCGAACAATATGACAATCTACCTCGATGTGTTTGGTTCTCTCATGAAATACCGGATTCGAAGCGATATGTATTGCTGCCTGATTATCACAATACATAGGCATAGGTAACTGTATACCAAGCCCCAACTCCTCGAGCAAAGCTCTCAACCATACAATCTCGCATGTAGTATGAGCCATGGCACGATACTCTGCTTCAGCACTGGAACGAGCAACCACAGTTTGTTTCTTGCTCTTTCAGGTAACTAAATTTCCACCAACAAAAATACAGTGCCCAGTTGTGGACCGTCTATCAGATGGTGATCCTGCCCAATCAACGTCAGTAAAGGCTTCAACACGCAAATGACCATTTGAACGATAAAACAAGCCACGTCCAGGATGAGCCTTGAGATACTTCACAATACGAAGACAAACTTCCCAATGTGGAAAACGAGGAGCTAACATGAACTGACTTACCATACTGACAGCAAATGAGATATCAGGCCGTGTATTGGTGAGATAATTCAGCTTGCCTACCAAGCAACGATAACGATCTGGATGAGGAAATATCTCCCCCTGATCAACACACAATTTGACGTTTGGATCCATAGGAGTCTCCGCAGGCTTTGCTCCCAATAAACCAGTCTCCTCTAGAATATCTAGCGTATACTTTCTTTGAGATAGACTGATCCCTTCCTTGGATCTTGCTACCTCAATACCCAAGAAATATCGTAGCTTACCCAAATCTTTGGTGTGAAACTGACGCTGTAAGAACTATTTCAGCTCATCAATACCTTTCTGATCATCCCCAGTAATAATGATATCATCCACATACACAATCAACACTACTCTTCCCCGATCTGATTGAATAGAGAAGACAAAATGATCAGAATGAGAGCGACGCATACCAAACTGCAACACAGCATCACTAAACCTGCCAAACCAAGCTCGAGGGGACTGCTTAAGACCATAGAGGGTTTTGCGTAGGCAACACACCTGAGAATGCTCCCCCTGAGCAACAAACCCAGGAGGTTGCTCCATATAAACCTCCTCGAGCAGGTCACCGTGTAGAAATGCATTCTTGACATCCAACCGAAACAAGGGCCAACCAAGATTGGCAGCCATAGAAATAAGAATGTGAACAGAGTTAATCTTGGCCACCGAAGAGAAAGTCTCGACATAATCAACGCCATACGTCTGGGTATAGCCTTTGGCCACAAGACGAGCCTTGTACCGTTCTACTGTGCCATCCGGATTATACTTGACTGTAAATACCCACCGACATCCAACAGTAGACTTGCCTGGTGGAAGAGAAACTAACTCCCAAGTGCCATTGTCATGAAGAGCAGACATCTCAGCCTCCATAGCTGTCCGCCACTCAGAAACAGATAAAGCCTCCTGAACAGTGTTAGGAACAAAAATGGACGAAACAGAAGTAGTAAAAGCACGAAGGGACGGAGACAGATGATCATAGGAAACAAACCGAGCAATAGGATGAGATGTGCAAGACCGAATACCTTTGCGAAGAGCTATAGGAAGACCAAGTGATGGCGGGGGTGGAGGTGAAGGTGCAACCGGATCTTGGGACGGAGGAGGCGTGGTGGCTGGTACTTGTGGGGCTGTTAATACTTGTTGCTGACGAACATACACCTGCAAGGGAGGACCAGATGGTACACAAATAGGAAACACAGACTCAGACTCAGGAAGGTCAACTGGAGTACTGTGACCCGAGTAAAAGGGCAATGACTCATTAAATGTGACATCAGCACAAACAAAATGACGACGAAGAGATGGTGAGTAACACTTATACCCTTTCTGAGTGCGCGAGTACCCCAGAAAAATACACCGAATTGACCGTGGATCAAGTTTGTCCCGGTCAGGATTCAGAGCATGAACATAACAGGTGCACCCAAACACTCGTAAGGGTAATGAGTGGAGAGGGCGACCAGGAAATAAAACTGTATGGGGTATCTGACCACCTAGAACGCTACATGGCATACGATTGATCAAGTAACATGCTGTAAGAACAGCATAACTCCAGTAAAACTTAGGAACTTGCATTTGAAATAATAGAGCACGCATAACCTCTGATGAATGCCTAATCTTGCGTTCGGCAACTCCATTTTGTTGTGGAGTTCGAGCGCAAGAAGATTGGTGAATTATACCATGGTCATCAAAAAACTTAGAAAGAGAATTATGAAAATATTCACCTGCATTGTCAAAACGAAATATACGAATGCAAGTATCAAACTGAGTTTTGATTTCCATATAAAATGACTTAAAGATAGAAGACAACTCTGACCGCTCTTTCATGAGATAAAGATACGTAACACGAGAATAATCATCGACAAAAATAACATAATACTGAAAGCCAAAAACATTAGGAACATGCATTGGACCCCAAATATCAGAATGAACTAAGTGAAAAGGACGGGTTACGCGACTCTCAACCCTAGGATAAAAAGACACTCTATGATGTTTACTAAACTCACAGACTTCACAAGGCAAAGCATCAACACGACTACATGAAGGTACCAGCCGTTTAAGATTCTGAAGGGATGGATGACCAAGTCGACAATGATGTTGATAGGGTGACACAGAAGACTGAAGGGCAACAGAGCTAGGGTGAACATTGTCAGTAAAGTAATATAAACCACCACGCTCAGTACCACCACCAATTTTTCGCCCCGTCTTGAGATCCTGAAACACACAACCATCAGGAAGAAATGTGACAGAGCAATTTAAAGATTTAGTAAGTTTACTAACAGACATAAGATTTAATGAAAAACGAGGAACGTGCAATACTGAATCCAAAGTCAAAGAAGAAGTAACAGAAACCGAACCCAAACCAGTAATATCAGTGGTAGAACCATCGGCTAAGGTAACACAAGATGGTTTATCAATAGACTGATGGCTAGAAAGAATAGTAGAATTACCAGTCATATGATAAGATGCATCAGAATCAATAACCCAAGGAATAGAAAAACGAGAAGTTGCAATACAAGCACTAGAAGAACCTGTTTGAGATAGCGTAGCAATGGAGAAACTTGTCTGAAGTGACACAAGGCGTTGGTACTCCTCCATAGAAATAGTCACCATAGCAGTGGAGCGTGCAGCCTGCCTAATATCCTTGGGAGAAGTAACCAGATAAGCCTGAGGAAAACCATGTAGGTCATAGCAGTGGTCCACCTTATGATTAGTTCCCCCACAAGAAGTACAAAGTCTAGAACCATGGCCTCGACTATGGCCACCTCCCCTTGACATGCGACCAGTACGACTAAATCCACAACGACCAGAATCATAACCACCAAAAACGCGGTCAAAACGACCACTGTACCCATAATCACGGCCACGACCAAGGTCACGGCTAAATGAAGAACCAAAATCACCAGAATCAGCGGAAGTAAAATCAGAACAAGATTTCATTGCAAACATATCACCGTACAATGAGAGGCAACTAGTCAACTACCGATAGATCAACCAATCAAATACTCTACCAACAAACGGCCAATAAACAAGAAATAAGGAACTAATTGACTGGCTAACGACCAAGGGCACGACACCGCATGCATCTAACAAGACCAAAGTAGCCACTGAACAACATAATCCCAATATCGAGCAACAACCAAGAGCTCATATGCCAACATAGACCAAATAACTCAACACAATCCAACAATCGAAATCAGACTTCAACATACCCAAACTACCATCTATTGGAGAAGATAAACTGTAGATTGACCAAAAAATCCAAAATTACCAGAACAATCAGTGCATAAGAGTAACGGAACAGTACCCAACAATGATGACAGTGCGCAATGAATAGTACGATGATGAACAGTACCGGCGATGAACAGTATCTGTGAACTAGGATTAGGGTTAGGGTTAAGGCAAAGGCTAGGATTAGAATTGTGATTTTAGGGAGTATATACAGAGGCTAGGGTTTAGGCTAGGATTGTAGGGATTATGTACAAAGGCTAGGGTTGTGGTGGTTTAGGATTAAGATTAAGATCCCGCTCTGATACCATGTTGTGAGAGAAAGAAGGAAAAGTGTATAGGGTGTTAACTAACCCTAACACAGGTGAGCTTTATTTATATTATGTGGCAACTAGTTACATAACGTAAGCAACCAATGTGGGACTAAGTCCAACTCTATTCTAACAAAATCAATCGGAGATGGGAAGGGTAATGGAAGCAACGCAGTATTCACTCTTTTTGTGGATAATCTCCCTGAGGATGTGAGTCAGAGATGGGTGAGATATTTATTCAACAAATATGGGGTGGTCAAGGATGTTTATATCCCTAGCAAAAGAAGCAAAGTAACGGGAAAACTATTTGGATTTGTTCGTTATGATTGTGAGGTCTCTGCAGATATGGCCATCTCCAAAGCAAATTGATTTTGGATTGAAGATTCAAAACTCCTTGTTAAAATGGCTTATTTTGATCAGAACAAGGGCTGCAATGACCATAGGCAGAGCATTCCTAACAAGAACCTTACATGGAAAAATTCAAACAACAAGGAAATGAATCAAAGGGTGGAAGGTTTGACAAGTGGTAATGCTACAGCATTCACATCCTACGCTCATGCTCTAAAAGGCGAGGTTGGAGGAAAGGGTAATGATAAAAGGATGGAAGAGGGGAGCATCCAAGAGGAACGTAAACTGTGTTTGAAATCCGAGGGTAATGGCTGGCTTTACCATAGTGCATGGCTAAACTCCACAAACTAATCTCAATTGATGAGCTGAAAATTCAAATGGCAAGAATGGGAGTTGATAAGATTTTGGTGAGAGCAATGGGGGATAGATCCGTGATCTTAACTTGTGACAATAAAAAAGAGATGGAAAATCCCCTCAAAGCCAATTGTTTAAAAGGTGGTTCTCTGAAATAAAACCATGGGATGGTCAAGCAGCTTGAATTGAAAGATTTGTTTGGTTATGTTTTTATGGAATTCCTCTCAATGGTTGGAGCAACATTTCATTTAGAGCTATTGGTGAATTGTGGGGCACTTTCATCTGTACAGATGAAGCAACGCTTAGGCTTTCTTCTTTTGCTGTGGCCAAAGTTTTGGTTGCCGCAAATTTGTTCAATGAGATTGATGAGTGGATTAATATTGAGATTGATGGGAAGAATTATAGAGTCAAGGTGATGGAAGATCCATGTGATCAACCATTTGAAGCAGAGAAACAAATCCCCAGAGCCATCTTAGATTCTTCTCAACAGCAAAACGGGGATGATTCAAAAGATGACAAAGATGATGATGATTGGGAAGATCACACGTCAAATCATGACATGGGAAAAAAAATGGATGGTGAAGGAAAAGATGTTAATGAAGGAACAACAAATACTGAGGTGATAGTAGAAACACAAGGGGACAAAGTGGATGAGGCGAATGACTCAGTTGGTCTTCGAGTTGAAGAAGGTTTGCAGATGGTCACAAGTCAGCATAGCATTTCGGCCCTGGAAGATGGTGAAATTGATGCGGTGGTTCATAACTCCATTACAGAGGATGCGGAGTTCGATGATAGCTTTTGGAACCTCTCTGAAGTTAACTTTTAAATAATGAGGACGTTGAGGGTATCCAGTTGACTGTTGATCTTGACCTCATTCGGTGGAATGAGGTTAAGGATTCCAAGAAAGGAAAATGGAAGAAGAAGTCAATTGATCAAATCTTAGGCATTCCTAAGTCCAAGAAAAAGGGCGAAAAAAAGAAGCAAAGTCGTGTTCTGTTTAGATCAGCAGTAGCTGCTGCTGCTTTACCAATTTCTTCTCAAGGCATCAAAAGGACTCATCTCAATGAGGCTCAAGCTATTTGGACAGTAAACAAGATCATGGGCCTTCATTATATGGGTGATGAGCAAGATCTCATTCGATGATTAGCGATTATGGAAGCCGAAGATGAGGAAAGGGCAAAGGGTCAATGATTGGCTCTTAGATGTATATTTGGGTGTTCTTTTTGGATTTTTGGGTGTAGTTTGACTTGTTGGGTGTTGGGGGTGTCTTTTTTGGGTGTTGCTTTGGGTCTTAGGTGTCGGAGGTCTTTGTGAGAGTGGAGTCTTTGTTGGTTTCTTGCCAACCTTGGATTGTTATTCTCTCCCTTTGGGTCCTTGTCGGCACATGATTGTTGGAGCTTGTTGTTTTCCCTTGTGGGTTTTCTCTTCTCCAGCGTGATACTGTTTAGGATCCTTTTAATCTTTGTAATTTGTTTTCAAAGATTAATAAATTTTTTGCCGTTAAAAAAAAAGAAAAAAGAAAACAAGTCACTGTCAAGATTGAATCATTTCAACTCGTTTGATCAAAACAACCATTCTACTAGTAAAAATCTCTTTGAGACTACCAACAATATAGAAAATGCCCCATTTCGTGTGAATGGTTGACGACAAAGCAAGAAATAAAGGGGTAATTTTCATGTGAATGCACTCACCATTCACATAGAGAAGATGTCCATTAAAGGGGTAGTTTTCCCCCACAAGAAATAAAAATAAATAAAAAATTTGATCGGCACAAGAAATAAAATTTTAGCATACTAGTTCAGTACGTGCTCACAATAGTGAGTGCTATGCAAGCCTACCTTGCATTGTATTCCTAAAACTGATCATTATTTTTGCTCGAAAAATGAGGATAACTTACAATATATGCCCACGATCTTGGTCTATGTCACACAAATACGGACGGACACGGTAGGGGACACGGACATGGCAATTCTCAAAAAATGGGGACACAGACACGACGGGGGAAACAAATTTTTTTTCTTCTTTTGAAATTCTTTTAGTTATATGCAAACCACATCATAACCACTAACTATACCAAATGCATTATCGGTTGATGGTGAATGGGTAAGGCATATGCACATACACATGTTCATATTACACTTTTGGCCTAATAGTGAAGTAATAAATAGTTAACCCTGAAAAAGCTTTTAGAAAAATTATACAAAAATCACCTTGTTGTCTCCCCATGTGTGTCGCACTATTAAAAAAATATTAAAATTCAATGGACATGCCATACGTGTCCCCGCTTGTCGCGTGTCCCTGGAGTGTCCAACACGGATACAGCAATTGATTTATAGATTTTGGTTGAGAAATGAGGCAGGTAGGTTAGTTGGTCACACTTTATCTCGTAGTATTTGCAACGTCAAGTTGTAAGATTGATATAAATTGCCTCCATGCACTATGCAATCGTCTTCAGACTCTTCACTAACTGAAGAACAGTGTCAATTCAACTGATCCACCAAAACTCTACAACTCCGCTAAGATGTGCTCCTTCTTCCTTGCTTTTACTTACGCATATTTCCTACTATCAGTTCTTAGTGTTCTTGCCACCAATGGAACAGGTGCTTACAAGACCATTGCGAAAATCTTTTCTTTTTCAAGAACAGAACGAAAGCAACAGCACTGGATTTCGTTATTACAAAACTCCCAAAACCCTTTCTAACTAATATGCCTAAGTATACTAAAGCACCAAACAAAGGTTATCCAATTTGTAAGTGTAACGTAAATAAAATAGTCCAAATATTATTCTTGGATTTGTGTGCAAGCATCAGATTTGTCATCTTATTTAAATAGGTGCACACGGTGAGTGTATTTATTGTCATTGGGTTATCGTAGTAAATTTCTTGCCATAATTTCGTTATTATAACGAATTTATGGCCATTCTCTTAAAAAAAAAGAACTCAAATCAAGGCCTCAATTCCAATGTAAGCCCTCCAATTTTCTGGAATGGTGAAAATTTTGTTGACACAAGGATGACACAAACACTTGATAATTAAGAAGTCCTAACTCGTAAACCACCTACTAAGAAAAGGTCCCTTGACTCTTTGAGTAACAAGAACGCACAAGGCTTTCCCTATAAGAATTATGTATGGCACCCAACTAAAGAATCCCATGACAATGGAATTGTGAATGAAGGACTGCGGGAGCTGCCTACTTGTGTCCCTTTCCTTTTTTGCCACACGGTAGTATGTTAGTAAGTTAGAACACTGGACGTTACAACATCAATTCAAACCCACAACCTCAATTTTTAAACCAATCCAAGCGAATAGGCCGCTTGAGATAAGCCCATTGTCTTAGATACGTGTGTCTATCATAATTTTAGAAACAGAGTTATGTATAGCATTACCAAGTCAAACCTACATTTGACACCCAGTCAAAACACCATTATTATCGGCAGCAAAGGGCAGGTGGTGTCAGCCCATCGGATGGGGAAAGCACTATGCAGCAGTGGTAGGCCTACTTTGGATACCAATCAAAGAAAGAATTGTTGCAGATAATAATTCATACCCAAGGCACCACAGTCCCCATGCTCTCAACTCAGTACTCCATTATTGGCATGTTGAACTAGTCAGCCTTAATCCTGTCACCATTTTGTTGTTGTCCGGAAACGACGAAACCATTTGAATTCCCCCAGTCGAAACTATCTCAACTCAGCAGTAGAATGTGAGAATGTCTAAAATGCCAGTATTAGTTTCTTTGTACGGAATTTTTGTGTTAGTACTGATTTTCCATTCTCGACTAAAAAACTTAACAACATAGAGAAAAAATACGGACAAAAATATGAAGGAAAAAAGCCGCCAAAGATACCAAAATTAGAAAAAGCCGAAAATTTTGACTTTTCCGTTTGTAATTTCATCTACCGTGAATCTTTTCAAGTTTTGGTTAAACTCTTTTTAATTCTAGATCTAGAACACTATATTAAAGTTTAATATTTTGACTAAAGATTATAAAACACTAAAGCAAATCATTCAAAAAGAAAGAGAAATAATTTGAAACAGAATTCAAAAACCAATAGACATAGAGGCATTCATCGAGGTGCGCGCAAGCTGACCGGACATCCGGTTATAGAAACAGAAATGCACTAAACAGAGAGGCAAGAGCATTACCGTGAATGAGATTGAACAGACTCCCATTCGGCTGATAATCATAGATGATGAGTCTCTCATCTTTCGCCTGAAAGTAAGCTCGAACCGGCACCAAATTCGGGTGCTTCAGCCCTCCCACAACCTCCATATGCCTCTCGAACACCTCCCCGCTCGTGATCGCCGTTTTACCGGCGTCCAGCCTCTTCACCGACACCACCACCCCGTTGTTCATCACCGCCTTGTACGTCGTCCCCATCGTCCCCCTCCCCAACAGCTCCGCCGACGCCCTCATCAGCCTCTCCAAATCGTACATCCCTTCGCCCGAACAGAATATCAAGTTCCCGCTCTTCACCACCGCGGGTTCTCGAGCTTCAGTAGCAGTAGTATCTATTTTCTTCTCTTTCGCTGCTTCCGTCGCCGTGTCGACGAATTCAGCCTCGGTTACAGCGCTCGAATTCACCGCTTCCGCCTCGTTCGCCGATGATTTAGAGGGCCTATCACGACTTCTGAGTTTTTCGAACACGGCGAAGAGGCAGAGAACCGCGGCGACTAAAATTAGGGCACCGACTATAACCCCTAGGACCACGCCGACTCTGCTGTGCTTCTTCTTCGGAGACGGCGGCGACAGAACGACGTTCACACCTTGCGACTGGATCAGCGGCGGCGCAGTCGAGTCGCTGCCGCCGGAGGAGGAGTTGAAGAAGGGACGATCAGAGGGGCATTCCTTGTTAATGATCTCGCCGCAGAGGTTAGGGTTTGACGAGAACGAAGAGATTCTGAACCGGGCGAGAGTCGGGGTGACCGGTATCGGTCCGGTGAGGTTGTTGTCGGACACGTTGAGGAATGTGAGGGAGGACTGGTTCAACGGAGGGATTGTCCCGTTGAACCGGTTCGAGTCGAGTTTGAGGTAGTCAAGGCGGTCGAGGACGGTAATATCGGCCGGGATTGGACCGGTGAGGTTGTTGTGAGAGAGGTCGAGGATTAGAATGCGGTGGAGAGAGAGAACAGACGGCGGGAAAGAACCGGAGAAATAGTTGTGGTCGAGGACGAGGGATTTGAGGTTGGAGAGTTGGGAGAGGTAGGGGAGCGGTCCGGAGAGCGAGTTGTTTCTGAGACTCAGGACTCGGAGCTGGTCGAGGCGAGAGAGGGTGTCCGGGGGGAAGGATCCTCTGAGGCCGGAGCCGCGGAGGACGAACCGGACGACGCGGTTCTGGACGCACTTGACGCCTTGCCATTGGCAGTAGTCGAAGCGGTCGGTGGTGGTGTAGAGGAGGGTGTTGTCCAAGTCGGCTTTGGACTTGAATGATAGGAGGGCGACGGCGTCGGAGGGTAGTGTTGAGGTCGAAGGAGGTGGAGGAGGAGGGACGAGAGGGGTGGTGGAGGGGAGAGAGAGAGTGAGGAGGAGGAGGAGGAGGAGGAGGAGAGAGAGGAAGTGTTTGTGGGGGAAGAGAGTGGGAGTGTGGATTGGTGTAGGCATAGTTGGAGAGAGAGAGAGAGAGAGAGAGAGAGGGAATGGGGTATTGTTTTGTTTGAGACCGATAGGAGTTCAGTGTTTGTTTGAGCCTGTTTGAGAGCCAAAATTTGGATAGGTTTTTCTTCTGGACATAGCTGTCCAATTTTTTCTAAGGACCCGAGGTTCAGTTTTGGGTTTTCTTTCGGGTGTTCTTTTCGGATCCAAAATAAGGATTGTTCATTTTGTAAAATTCGTCAAGTTTCTATTTTCATGGAAGTTAAATATTTCAAATCTTAGGGCCATTGTGAGTTATGTTCGGTCTTTATTTTCAGAATCCTAAAATTAGTTGAAGTGCGCGCAAACTAACCTGGACATCCGGCCATCAAAAGAAAATAGATATGTCAACAAAAGAGATTTTCTTTTTCAACGCAAAAACTTAACAAAACAGATTTGTGCAAGAAAATCAAATGACAAAAAATAATTCAAAACTCAAAATTACTCATTTTCTCTTTTTACACAATTTGTTTAGTCAAAGAGCTTTTTAAAATAAACAATTCTAATCATTACTATTATGGAATAAGAGTAGAAAAAGACCCACAAAAGCCTAAAACTGAACCGGGCGACTCTAAAAAAAAAACTGGAGAGTGAGCTCTGTCCTTGTCATTTGTGCTTTGTTTTTTCATTGACTGGCGTTTTGTAAGTGGGAGGGAATCGGGTTATCGAGTGGGAACTGGGAAGAAAGACGAGAAAAGGCAAAGATGCCATGCAGCAGGAGTATGTTGCGAAGCAGCTGGCTGTCACGTGAATGTACGAAAGAGGTAGATCATGTGAGTTCAGTCAGTTCACCGTAAGAAAGAAGAAAAAAGGACTTTGCTCCAAGACATATACTCTATTTAGCAGTGTAGCACCGCTCCGAGGAGTAAACTGGCCCGTGTCGGACGGAACGACGATATAGGAGCCTCCATGATACGACATATCGGCCTCGTAACCAAATTAAAACTTGAATTTGTCTTCGTTTGTTAAAAATTCGTTGAGTATTTGTTTATCAGTTACGAGATTCAAAACCTTGGCTTTCCATTCCCGCTTGAAGCAATTCCTTGACCTATGACTCCAACCCATCGTCAACCTCCCCATCATGAGCCCAGTCTAGATTGACATCTACTGTTCCCTCTTTGTCCGACTCAACAAACCTTACATTCTCTAGTTCGACCTGAATTCCTTCCTCTTCTGCTAACTTACATCCATCGTAGCTATGAAGAAGTGTCCAACTTGAAGTTCAAAGACGAGCTAGTTTTTTCACTTTTCAAGCTCAAGCGATTGAAACTAGAAAGACCTCGACATATCCCTTAAATAATCCATATTCGTAGTCCTATTATAATCATGGGCAAATTTTCGTAATCGTCCATTCAGTTTTACGATTGTCTCAATTTCGTCCTTTTAGTTTCAATTGTCTCAATTTTGTCATTATAGTTTGTTTTACGTTTCAAATTGGTAAATTCGTTAACACCGTTAATAAAACTAATGGAAAAACATGATTAAAGAATTAAGTGCTCCAATTTTTAATCCGGTTGAACCGGTGCGAAGATATTATTTTTTTGATCATTATCCTAGATGGTCGTAATGAATTTTTGGCTCTAAGGCCTTTCAGTGAGCACCCGAAGACTTCTTATTTAGTTTCAGAGCTCTCTTAGGGTGCTCATTGAAAGGCCTTAGAGCAAAAAATTCATTATGACAATTTAAGATAAAATAATCAGAAAAATAAGATATTCGCACTGATTCAAACGGATTGAAAATTGGAACACTTATTTTTTTACACCGTTTATATATTAAAAAATATAGTTAAAAAATTAAGTGTTCCAATTTTTAATATGTTTGAACTGATGCGAAGATCTTATTTTTCTGATCGTTTTATCTTAAATGGTCATAATGGATTTATGACTCTAAGGCCTTTCAATAAGTACCCTAAAAGAGCCTGAAATTAAATAAGAAGTCTTCGAGTGCTCGTTGAAAGGCCTTAGAGTCAAAAATTCATTACGACCATCTAGGATAAAATGATCAAAAAAATAAAATCTTTGCGCCGGTTCAACCAGATTGAAAATTGGAGCACTTAATTTTTTAATCATATTTTTCCGTTAGTTTCATTAACGGTGTTAACGATTTTACCAATTTGGAACGTAAAACAAATTACAGAGACGAAATTGAGACAATTAAAACTAGAGGGACGACTACGAAATTTTGCCATATAATCATTAAAATAGCAAATCAAAATTATCTTGGGATATTTGCTTTGACTCAAGTTCTCTCTGTTATTCTGATTCACAAATTGCTCATGATTTGACTGAAAAAATCTAGCTTACACTCTAGTTTAGGAAGAGCAGAGACTGAAATGGTCGTTTTTAGCCAACACTGTTGCAACTCTTCATCCCATATCAAAAGTCAACACATTGATGATCTGTGGACTACTAATAGTACCTTAGACTTAAGTATTTTGGGTGATATGTTGTCGCTTGTAGATCAAAATTAAGGTATTGGACCAATAATTTACTTAGAGGGTGTTTCACTAACCCTTCTTTTTATAAAAGTTCTTTTTCTTCAATTTTCAAACTCAAATATATAGAAAATGAAAAATAATTTTTTGATTTTTTTTGCACCGTATAAAAGATCTCAATGAAATCTATCAGACAAGATTCATATTGGTAGAAAAATTATTTGCGTAAACACATAATTTTTAGACTTAAAATTTACCTTCCTTTTCAAAAACCCACTTTTTGAAAAAATGAAACACTCTCTTAGAGCTTTAAAAATAGCATCAAAGTAATCCGTGTATGTGACCATGTGGGCCTTGGACTTTGGACTTGATTTTTGGTGATTCAAGTGATCAACATCACGATACTATAAAAGTGGGGAGATTGTAAAATAGAAAAATGGACCATTAAACGGGGCCGGAGAGAGTAACAAAGAAGTCAGCTACTTGTGGAAAGTGGAAAGCACTTTTATTCATCTCGAATGCAAAACGTCCACTTTGAACAATGTACCCCATCGTTCCCCAAAGAAGAACACTTATACATTGTGCCTTTTGACCACAAACAGTGGTCCATCATTTACCTCTTGAAAATCGTGTCAAAGTGACCATTGTTGGCAAATGATATGAGCCCACCATCCACCAAGCTTAGCTAAGAGCATTCCAGCTTTGCTAGTCACAACAGTATAGATGTACCGATTCAAATATAAATGTGTCTTAAAAACGTGTATAACACATATCTGATGATACAGAATATATTGTGCATGTCTAAATCTGTATTCACAACATTTTTGTTAAACTTCCGAGGTTTTTATGACTGAGTTTTTGCAAGTGCTTTGTAGTCTAAGGAACATAAATACACGTAGCTGTTCGTGTTTGCTAATCTGCAAAGCATCATAACGAATGAGGGGCAATAGAAGATGAGAATTTAATGATTTTTCCCTATCTAGTACAACAATTATGGAGGATATATGACTGCATGAGGAGCACGTAAATAGCTTTTGAAAGATCAATCTAAGGCACCAAATGAGATTGACAGGCATCTAATTATTACCCACTTGGCGCCAAATGAGATTGAAAGTCACCAAATAGCTTTTGAAAGATCATTCTTTAAAGTATTTGGTTCAAAAGATAGTAATTTGCTTTAAAGATAATTCTTCTCTAAAGAAAGTATGGATGGTCCTAAGATTGGTTTGTTCCTTTTGCGTCGTTTGTGGTTGCAGGTGTTTTTTTATCCTCTTACTTTCGGGTTAGGTTTTAGGTGTTGGGTCTTACGCTTGTTTTTTGGCAGCTTCTATGGCCCTTGTGGTGTTGGGGAGTGATGTTTTTAGGCGTTTGCTTCGGTTGTTTTCTTGTCATCTTTTGGTGTTGGTTTTCAGGTGGCGTTTTCGCTAGTGTGCCCGAAATCCGTTTAATCTTTGTATCCTCTTCAAAGATTAATAAAAAAAATTGCTTTTTCAAAAAAAAAAAAAAAAAAACCTCATCTATTGACAATTGAGACTTAAGAATTTGTTTTCTCCTAAGATTTCAGGTTCGATTATCTTTGCCCGTAATTCTTGGGCCACCCACCAAGCGTGTAGGCGTGGAAAGGATTGTGGCATGATCGAGCTATATAAATTAGCCTGAAATGTGCGCAAATTGATCTGGAATACCCCGCATTAAAAAAAAAAGGAGAGAGTCATCCACTGACAACTAAACAAAAGACTATTAACGTGACAATAGGTACAAAGAGCATACCGCATACCTAATAAGGACCTTTATAAAATATTTGTAGCTAGTTAATTGATTTTGGCACTCTAATTTTTTATAACCACATTTCACTATTTTTCTTTTGGTACTGTTCAAAATGTTAGATAAGTAAAAGTTTTGTTCGAATATTTTGGTGAGCTTAAATATGAACAAAATCCAGTTTAAATATGAATGAGAATTGTCTTATTATACTAGTATATGGGAATAGGAAATGCCAAGGGACATGCACGCGCTCGCCGTCACCGAACATCTCGATAAGACTGGAGCTGGAGCTGGGACTAAGAATTCGTGGGCCTGCGAACTGTGGTTCGAAGTTCGTGATCTAGTCTAGATTTGTTTGGAATTGATTATACTTTATTGGGTCAGAACCGTTCCCGTTTGGATGGTCTAGTTACAGAATCAGTTGTACGCAGCCGATTAATACTGGATAGAATGCCCAGAATAATACCCACGATATATTTGATTATGGAATCAATTGTTGGATTAATAACTGCAGCATTTTTTTCCCCCAAAAATTGAATTTTTCTAATTCAATATGAATTATTGAATTAGCCCTATTGAATGGGTAGGTTCCCTCAATTGAATTCTCGTATTTAATGAGAAGGCTCCTCCTCGGTTATATAAAGAGAGCCTCTCCCTTTGTCTCAACACACCAACAACAACACAAGCTCTTCTACTTCTTCTGCAATATTGTTCTTTGAGAGAGAGAGAGAGAGAGTATGTGTGTGTGTGCAACGCTCCGAATTTTGAGAACGTTAAATAGACAATTTTATTGAAAATCTAAATAGAGTCTGGCTTGTTACTACATCATAACTCCCATAAGAGTTCATTTAACTACACAAAGGGAAGGAATTATAGGGTTCCTAACTACAGCTCTGCTTTCTCCTCCATCCTAGCCAGCTCTTCGGCTCCGAAAGCCTCAAAGGTGTAGAGTTCACCTTACTCATTTACAAGGTCTGACACATTATACCAGCGTCGCTACCAGTATAATATGTCAAGGTCACCAAAGGTAACACCATGAGCTACGAGAGCTCAGCAGAATAATCATATACCCACTAACCCATAACTTACAAACAACAAGTCATACAAATAGTATACAAATTCATGATTTTCAAATAGTACATGCATATTCAATAAAGCAAATTTACAATGATACATCCACATTCCATATTCTAACGTTGGTGTCTGTGATATTTATGTTTCTCCTACGCGACTCATCGTAGATCGTGTCTCGTTTTCATTTACAAAATTAGCATTTCGAAAAGCACTTTTTAAACACGTTACCAATGAAGCTACCACATCCGGCTCCATTGGCAACACACACAATAGGCTACCAAGTCCGACCACATTGCGGTTTTCAAATCCATACACACAATGGGCTGTCACGTCCGGCCACATTGCGGTTTTCTAGGCTACTCTCCGCGGATAACCAAGTCACACCTCCAATGAGACTACCACGTCCGGTCCCATTGGCAACACGCACCACACAATGGGCTACCACGTCCGACCACATTGCGATTTCAAAACATTATCCACACCCTTGGTGTCATATTTCTACTTTTGATTTTTGTGTCTCGTTTGCATACATAGACTCCGCTACAGGACTTTTCACGTAAGTACACATAAATCATTCATTGTAATCTTGAAACTAAACTAACAAGATCATCTAACTCTATATTACTTATCATGTTCATATTATCCCTAAGTTCACACAATCAGGCTCAAACATTTAGCACACAACTTAAAGTATAGTGTCACATGGACGGACACCTTTGGAGTGGATACCACTTATGCTTTATCACACATCAAACAAGTAATCCAAGTAATCACATATACATGCTCATAACCATCCTTAAGTTCAAAATACGAATACTTTCATTCAATTTTATGTTTCCAAAATCCGTTCTCTCTTCTTTTTTGGGAAGTTTAAAATAACATATGTTTTTCCGAAAAATAAAGTCGAGTTATTCAATATAGTCACATTTCTTTTCAAACCTTTATTAAAACATTTTTCAAGTTCTCATGCATTTCAAACAATACAAACAATATACACATTTTTATTTATACTTAGAGGTAGGGGGTAAGAATATTCTACCGTTCTTCTTAACAGTAGGGACAGCTACGAAAAAGTAAGTCGGTTATCGAACGGGTGGCCTTCTACGGTAAGCTTACGGTAGTTTCGAAAGAGAAAGGATGGAACTTCCTTTTTCTCTTGAAACTAAATCTTGACCTAAGTACTAAACTTTTTGGATCGAGGGGGTGGTCGAGTGGTGAATTAGTGGCGGCATTGGATGAGTTTCTTGAAAAACTCAAGAAGAAACTCAAGAACACTAAGAACAAAAGAAGAACAAAGTACAAATACAAGAATTCTAGAGAGAGAAGTTGAAAGGGTTAAAGGTGTAAGTTGAATGGTAAAAATGAGGTGCTATTTATAGCAAAATATTGGGCTCTCCCTCTCCCTCTCATGGCCGGCCACCCCTCTCTCTCTCTCTCTTCATCTCATTGTTTTGTCCAATCACATTTTTAAGCATGCCAAATCTTTCTCTCACTTGTCAATCCATTGGTAGGTGCAAGGCTAGGTGATCATGGGGATTTTCTAAGGCTTGTAAGTAAATCCTGGGTGATTATAACCTAGGTTGCAAATCTTACAAGTCTATTGATGCTAAAAGAAGTAGTTTTCCATGTTTAATCAATCCTAGGTCTAGGTTGTAAGTCAATTTCTAGGATGATTAAGGCTAGATTTCATGTTTAAAGTAGTCTAAAATGGGTTGTAAAGTAGTAATTAGGCTTGAGGCTAAAGAGGTAGCTTGTGGAAGTGTACAAACACATGCACACACCTCACTCTCTCTCTCTCTCTCTCTCTCTCTCTCTCTCTCTTTGTATCATGAGTGTGTGTATGTATGTGTGTGTGTATATATATATATATAGATATATATATATATATATAGATATATATAGACATGTGTAAGTTTAGGTACCAGGTAGCCCTAATAAGTCTAGAAAAGAGTAATGATGAATGTAAGGCTTTCAAGTGCGAGGCATTGTCCAATGGGTAAGATTTTTTCCTAGAAAATATATCTATGTATATATAGGTATGATTATGGTAGGCTAATATATATTTAACAATGTATACTTAGGTCTAAGTAGCCTTACTAAGTCTAGAAAAAAGAGTAATAATTAAAGGTAAGGCTTTCAAGTGCAATATATTGTCCAATGGGTAAGACTTTTCCTAGAAAGTATATCTATGTATATATAGGCATGATTATAGTAAGCTATTATGTATATATACTTATATATACCTAGGGAAGAAAAATCTAGGAAAATAACTTTGGAGGGTAATTAGGTTCAAGTCTATTATTCTTAAGCTTGCATGCATGGCAAGTCTAGGTTTCTACTTTTGGAAGCAAAATGATTACTTCCTTAGGTCCAAAAGGTTCATAAGGTTCATCTAGATTAGAAAAATATAATTAGGTGAAATGGTAATTAGATTTCTCTAACTAATAGGTTGTAAGCTAATTCTACTTGCCAAGTATGATTTCTAGCCAATAAATATAATTTTAAGATTTTATTTTATTCACTAGGAAAATATACAAGTGCTTCTATAAGCATACTTGTCTTTAGAAAATGACTAGATTGTCCGATGCGAAAAGATATAATTTTATAAGTCTCAAATTTAATTATGACGGATTTTTAAAGTTAAAAAGAAATTTTACTAAGCAATCTAGGGTTTAAATAAGGATTTTCAAATATTTAACGAGATTTTTATTTACTAAAAATCGGAGTTGTTAGAGAGAGAGAGAGAGAGAGAGAGTATAAACACAAGTTTGTTCGACGGGCAGTTTACAACGGTGCTCCGGCAGCTGAGTGAAAACCGAGTTAACCCTGGGGAGACAAACATTGACACAACCTCTAGCACCGGTGAGGCAACGAATCTATCTTAAAGGCACCATTGTATAACACGGGTCTCGGTTTGCGATTCTATTACTCTGTTATAGTTTCTATTAAATTTCAATTATGTTCTTGTAATTCCTGTTCAAGTTGTAATTTTCAAAAATTAGTAAAATTGTGAAATTGTTTTTCGTACTCTTTTTTCCACACAAAATACACTTGGCAAGAATACTAAAAAACAACTATTGGAGTGTGATTATCAAAAGTAGACTGCCAAAATCATTGCACAAAAAATTTAACATCTCAGCTTGTAATAATGAGGCTTGTGTATGATATATACTCTTCTCTCAAATGAATAATATAGCTATTTTTTTTTTTTTAAATCTCTTGTTTCTTTGTTTGACCAAAAATTAGTTAACTAGAAATAACTTACTTTAACGGCTAGTACTCCACCTATAAAAACGAAAACATTTGTTGCAGTCTCAAACGGAAGTTACTGCATTGCATATTTGCATTTGAACTCAATGTGCGAGAGCAAAAACTGCAGAATCCATGCGCCTTATACAAAAATTAGCACTTCCAAAAAGCCAAAACCATCAAACTTTTAAATACTTATTATACGATATATACCTAAATGCGGCCTTAATTTTGGGACCTTACCCAAGAGGGCCAAGACCAAGCGTGTACTGGCAAGGGCTGCTCGCATTGTGGCAAAATGCCACTTGAACCTCCCTTGCAAAATTTCTCAAATATAAGTATATATTTCGATTATTTGTGCGGTGGATCCGACTGTCCATCTCGATATGAAGGACTCGGATTTAATCCCAGTTCCTCCATTGTTCGGATGAAAATCCGAGCCGTTCATTGCCGAGATGGCCGGCCAGATCGGTTGCGCTACACGTGTAGTGCGGGGGTGCACTATAGCATCCCCGGATCCATGAATTTAATCCCACAAATATTTAAAAACTTACCGAACGAGACCCATTAAAATTTTAACAATTAATTGTCATGTTTTCATGGATTGCTTATGTTAACTCGCGCTAATTCTGGCTACGCTCCTGACTGGTGGAGTACCTCAATTTCGCATGTCTGAAGTTGTGCCACCATTTTAACAGATCATTCCATGCTTGCTTTGTAGGAAAAGTTATATTTTGATCAACAGGCAATTCATTTCATTTAAAAGCTCAAAAGCAAAGATTTCATCACAATAAACAAGAATTAACCAAATTAAACTACCAAAATTTAAGACACCCTACTGCGAAAGACATTACAGGCTAACAGGCTCTATGACGCGTACTGCTGAAACAAACCAGCACTATGTGCTAGCATAGGGTCTGTTCGCGATTTAGTAGTAGAGCATCTAAAGGGAAACCAAGCTCAAACTATAAGCTTGAAACGTATATGAAATCGTCGATAAATCTCGCAGATCTGTCATCTGAAAGTGTTGCCGGTCGGCTCATGGCGCGAGAAAACGCTGGCTAAATCAGCGAGCCCTCACTGCTACGAGCGATGGATGGCACTCCGGGACAAGCCCCTACTGTCACGGCAGGCTCTGGACATGGGAAAGCAAATGCCGACAAAGCCAACAACCCATGAGACCACGGCAACCACAATACCAATTCATGGGCCAGAACTAGAATAAAAAACAACTACATCACCACTGGATCTGGAAAAACCAGACCAGAACGAAACGTCGAACTAAGGAAAACCCAGCCGGAGAAGAAAAGACACAAAACGGCCCAAAAAAAAAAAAAAAAAACTAAAACTCAACCCTCCTAACCTCTATTTATTTTAACACGCCGTTGTCACAGCACGCTACATCTGAAAAAGACAAAGAGGAGAGGTGGCTTAGAGTAAGCCCTTCAACGTTGACCACCACTGCCGTCGCTGCTGGAGACTACCCATGCTAGAGCTCAACCGAACACCTGCTTCTTCCGATCGAGGGCTAGAAAGCAAGACAGAATAGATAAAGAGGAGGATGAAGGAGGGTAGAAGAAAGGGGGAGGGGGATTAGATGGGCGGTTGAAACCCTAATTGTTAGTTTTAGAGAGAAGGTTGAGCAAATTTGAATAAATAAAAAATTGAGCAAGAAAAGTTATACTCCTACTTAATAACTTAATTTGTGTAACGACCTGAATTTTTGCCCTATTTTTTTTTATAATGTGAAATTCTTAATTTAATAATTAATTAGATTGAATAATTAAAATACATTATTATGTGTATAATTGATATTATTTACACACTTTAGATATTCAAGGATCCATACTCATCTCTTTATCATTCCTATCTAAACCCTAACTAGAATCCTATTTGAACTAACTCTCCACTTCCCTCCCAAACTCTACCACCTCCGCACTTATCCTTCCACACTTCAACTACCCCCACTCTTATCTCTACAAAACCATCCACCCCACTTCCTCGTTATTCTCGGCAGAGAGAGAGGGATAACCACCACTAGCCTTATTTATTTCTTCTCCTTCGTCCATACCTTCCAGCAAACCTATATGCCAATTTTCATTATTGATTTCTTTTTTTAAACTCCTTTGGCAAAGAAATTGCTTCTCCTTCCCCATACTTACCATTACTTACAATCACAATCATTAAGCACCATTTCCACCTACTGAACACCACCGTACCAATCCATTCTAGTTTCCAATTTTTTTTCCGGCTCCATTGTAGCTCTAAAAACAGCCCATTCTAGCCCAAAAAAAACAGTCCCAAAATCAACCTTATTTTGGCTCTGAAACAACCCGAACACAGCACCGTTTCAACTTCAAAACAGCCCACTTCGACCCAGAAAAAAAAAAAAAAAACTACAGTACCATCAGAAAAATAGTCCCGAATCGGCCACCCCAAGGTCCCCCGCCACCGTTGTCTTTTCCGTTTAGCCAAAAATCTAAAAATCGCATCTTTGCTTCTCGGCCGGATTCGAGGTAGAATAATCGCTTCCCTACTCTCTCCTAAATATATAATGTGTATATGTATTGATTTTATTATTTCGGAACAAAAAGAAATTGATTCCGGTGCGGGTGGCTGGAACCGGCGATACCTCTAGTTATCTCGGCAAAGAACAGTATTTGACACGAGGTGGTTTCTAAACTAGTTGTTAAACAAATTAAATCACACCTGAACCTTCTCATATGTTAATTTAAGGCTTGGAATTGGAAAGAAACGAGTTCGGCATCAAGCGGGACGAAACCCATTTTTCCGAGTTGGCTACTGTGTCTAGCAGTCGAGTTTTAAAAGAAGAAGATACTTAAATCACAGTTAACCCCCTGGAGTTATTAAATGTTATATTTTCGCCCACAACAGTAAATACAAGTTGCACCCTTATTACAGGCAGCCCCGGATAACTGAAGTATATGAGTTCGGCCGAAAATATTAATAGCATGTCCATAATAAAATACAGTGAGCGCCTTTAGGTTTATCAAGTTTACGGTACAATCCTAAGAAGATGTTGGTTCTAAAGATTAATACACTTTATGCAATATATTGATATCTGGAAATGCTCAAAATAATTTATGATCCATTACTGTTGTCTAGTATGTTAAATATATAAGATAATTTTATTTTATAATAAATAATATTAAACCTAAGGGTTATGAAAATGCTAATGGAAATCCTCAAAGTCAATAAAATTATATACTTGTTCAATAAAATTTAAATATTCAAAAGGCACTGGCCCAATCCAAAACTCTTATGTATTTATTTACTTGCACAATATCAATTGCCATGCTTGCAGCATTTGCATTGAAATGTATCATATTATGAATTGAGCTGCTATTGATTGTATCATATTGTACATGCTAGAATGGACCTAGGTTCACTGGGTGGTTACGAGTAATGACTCATGTAGACGATGTTAAGTAAATGGAAATTGATAAAGTGTTGAAAGTGTGATTGTGTGGATTGTGATTTGAGCCATGGTGATGGCAAGGGTAACGAATGGGGCCCTATGTTGAAATGGGTTACCTGCGGGGCCCGGTGTTGTGACGCTAACGTATGATACATCATGGAAAGTTTCTCTTCAAGGAAGAGAATGGGTCCTATGAGACGGTTATAGTTAGTGAGACGTTAATGTATGATACGTCATGAGAAGTTTCTCTTTGGGGAAGAGAATGGGTCCCATGAGACGGTTATAGTTAGCGTGGGGTAGTGGATGTCCGACCCTAATGTACGATACGTCATGGGATGACTCGATCCTCCTGCTATGGTCTTAAGTGAGAACATGCTCGGTACATAACTTGGATGCGCTCACCTAGGGCCCTGGTACAGGATAAGCAAGATGAAGGGTGGACCCATGAGACGGTTGTAGTTAGTGGATGTGGGAGGAAAAGATCTTGTGGATAGAATCCTTAGATTTCATGTAAGATGATGGATAGTAAAGAAAAAGATGATGTGCTATTATTCTATACCTTCTGTATATTATCAATTGTTATATTGTTGAACTGCTAACTGTAGAGTAAGGGGCTAGTAGGGTTAGGATTATTCTATTGGGTGAATTATCACTCACGGATACGTTTGTATCCTGGTAAATCGGTTACTTCGACGATCAATTTGCCAGAGGATGCAGGATTCAATGGTGGAGCAGTTTGACACAGGAGGAATACCAAGGGCGAAGACCGAGGATGCTTGAGATCTATATCAACACTAGAGTCACTCTGAAGATGTTTAAATTAAATGTTAGATTCTTTTACATACATATATATATATATATATATATATATTGTAGATTTTGTATAACGACAAATAGGGGCCTAGTAGTTTATAAAATTCAGTGTATTTTAGACTTAATGCTTCCGAAATTCATTGGAAAATCGGGGTGTTACAATTTGTATAAATGAGGAGTTTCCGTGTAATTTTAGCTAATTTTATTTCAAGCCCATTCATGTTTCAAAGAACTTTTTTATTGCTCATTCATGTTTCAAAGAACTTTTTTATTGCTCGTAGAATTTAACTTATTCACATAAAAAAAGAGAATTCACGTGAATCTCATTATGTATAATTTTCAGTAAAATTTTTATAATGGGTAAAAAAATAAAAAGCTATGTCAGAGTGAGAGCTATGTCACACTACTTGTTGGAGAAAGCTATGTCCGCGACGTGAGGTTGGAGAAAAAATACAAAAATATGTCGGTACAAAAATACACAAAGCGATGTGATGTTGGAGTCTTGGAGAAAGCTATGTCACACTAGCGTCGTTGACACTCAAATTTTGGAGTCGGAAAGAGAGATTTGTTTATTTATCCAGGCCAGGATATAACGAACGGCCTTTTGGGCCTCGTGCAATCTACTGGCCCAACCAAACATTTGCAATTCAGCATGATTTCATATTGCTTTGCAAATCCAGAACCCAGAAAAGTTGGGAAAACAACTTTGCTTAGCAAATCCAGGCCCTGGTGGTTTCTTTTTTTCTTCATTAATAATATCTGCTCGATGAATTGTACCAAGATAGCCAAACGACTTGATTATCTTGGCTAACCAACACCGACAGACCGCGGCCCCCCCCCCCCCAAAGTACTATGTCTTGTCATGTTAAAACCAAGCTTGTTCAGTTGTTCCGGTGTTAAACGTCCCTAGTACCGGCATGTAGGTCTATAAATGAATTGAGCCATTCACAAACTGTTTGAGACTTTGTTCGGTAAGAGCTCGTTCGAATTTGATTCTTCTCTTAAATGAATATGAACATCAATTTTAGGCTCGTTCAATCTATTAGGCTAGGTTCGGACTTGAACATCAATTTTAGGCTCATTCAATAAATCCATTAGGCTTGGTTCGTTAAGAGCTCATTCGAGTTTAAGGGCTTGGTTTGGCTCACTGTTAAAAAAAAGAAGAAAAAAATTATTCGGCTCGATTAGGCTCGCAAATCTGGTGTTAAAATGTATATTAGTACTTTTGAGTTCTATTCATAGTTATTATATATTTTCGGCTATATATATACGGGCCGGTTCCGGGGACCCTTAAAAAAAACCTTTAAAAAAATCCCCCCAAGTTTCCGATCGAATTTTGATGATCCGAACCACTCAATATAATCAGAACATAATTTTAAAGGTGCCCGTGAGAAATCAGAAAAAAAAATTGACCGGGAAGGGTTTCATCCAAACAGTTTTTTATTGAACTTTATTGAACGGTTTAATAAAAAACTGCTCAAATCAAGTCTTTCCCGGTTAGTTTTTTTTTTAGTTTCTCGCAGGCACTCTTAAAATCACGTTCTAAACACATTGAGCGGTTCGGATTATCAAAATTTGATCAGAAACTATGAGATTAAGATTTGGAGGGTTTTTTAAGGGTCCCCGAAACCACCCCGATATATATATATATATATAGGCGGTTCCGGAGACAACTAATTAGACACCTAAAAAAACACCTCATAGTTTTCGTTCAAATTTTAATGATCCGAGCCGCTCAATGTGATCAAAATGTGATTTTAAGAGTATTCGCGTTAAATCAGTGAAAAAAAAGCCTGAAAATGGCTTGATTTGAGCAGTTTTTAGCTTAGATTTGATAAACGATTCAATTAAAAATTGCTCAAAACAAGCACTTTCGGTCATATTTTTTACTAATTTCTCCCGGGCACTCTTAAAATCAAATTTTGCACACATTGAATGATTCGGATCATGAAAATTTGATCGAGAACTGTAAGATTAAGATTTGGGGTGTTTTTTAGGTATTTAATTGGTTGTCCGCGGGACCGTCCCGATATATATATATATATACAGTCATTTTCAAATAAGGAGGTCTTTATTTTAGTTAAAATAAGGACCTCTCCATTCCTCCCATTTTCCGTTCGAATTTTGATGATCCGAGCCACTCAATATGTTCAAAACGTGATTTTAAGAGTACCCGCGAGGAATCAGCAAAAAAAATGACCGGGAAGGGCTTCATTCGAGCAGTTTTTATTTGAACCGTTTGATGAAAAACAAACAAAAACTGCTCGGATGAAGCCTTTCCGGTCATTTTTTTTTCCGCTGATTTCTCGCGGGTACCCTTAAAATCACGTTCTGAATATATTGAGCGACTTAGATCATCGAAATTCTATCAGGAAAGAGAGGTCCTTATTTTATTAAGTTAAGGCGGTCCTTAGGGGAAGGAGACTCTCTCTCTCTCTCTCTCTCTCTCTCTCTCTCTCTCTGTCTCTCTCTCTCTCTCTCTCTCTCTCTCTCTCTCTCTCTCTCTCTATATATATATATATATATATATATATATATATATATATATATATATATATATATGTTAGCTTCTTATAATGACGTCCTTACCGTATTAAAGTGCGGATGTCCCATTTTCTTCTATTTTCTGACCAAATTTCGATAATCCAAGCCGTTCAATGTGTTCAGAACGTAATTTTAAGGTACTCTCGTGAAATCAGCAAAAAAAAAAAAAAAAAAGGACTGGTAAGGGTTCCATCCGAGCAGTTTTTATTTGAATCCTTAGATAAAAAATAAACAAAAACTGCTTGAATGAAGCCCTTTCCAGTCTTTTTATTTGTTGATTTCTTGCGGGTACCCTTAAAATCACATTCTGAACACATTGAGCGGCTCTAATCATCGCAAATTGATTGGGAAAGGGGCGTCCTCACTTTAATACGGTAAAAATGCCCTTATAAGAAGTTTTGTGATATATATATATAGGCAGCTGATTTCGCCACTTTCCTATTTGTTAATGCCACTTTCTTTTTTATTTTTATTTGAGTGAATTTACTAAAACATCATTGCATTTTTTTTTATCCGAACATCATTGCATTTGGAAAGTGAGAAAAAACTAGCATCATGATAAAGTGCAAGGGTGTTTTAGTAAATTCATCCTAACAAAAACAAAAAGGAAGTACTAGTTTTTTTCTCACTTTCCAAGTGCAAATGGTGTTATAGTAAATTCACCCTAATAAAAAAAAAGAGTGGTGTTAACAAATAGGGAAGTGGCGAAATCATTAGCCTATATATATCTGAATCCAATGAGGGATCTCGCACGGTACTATCGTGCGGGACTCCTCTTGAGCAGTTTTTATTTGAATCTTTAGATAAAAAATAAACAAAAACTGCTTGAATGAAGCCCTTTTCGGTTTTTTTATTTGTTGATTTCTTGCGAGTACCCTTAAAATCACATTCTGAACACATTGAGCGGCTCGGATCATCGCAAATTGATTGGGAAAGGGGCATCCTCACTTTAATACGGTAAAAGTGCCCTTATAAGAAGTTTTGTGATATATATATATAGGCAGCTGATTTCGCCACTTTCCTATTTGTTAATGCCACTCTCTTTTTTATTTTTATTTGAGTGAATTTACTAAAACATCATTGCATTTTTTTTATCCGAACATCATTGCATTTGGAAAGTGAGAAAAAACTAGCATCATGATAAAGTGCAAGGGTGTTTTAGTAAATTCATCCTAATAAAAACAAAAAGGAAGTACTAGTTTTTTTCTCACTTTCCAAGTGCAAATGGTGTTATAGTAAATTCACCCTAATAAAAAAAAGGAGTGGTGTTAACAAATAGGGAAGCGGCGAAATCATTAGCCTATATATATCTGAATCCAATGAGGGGTCTCGCACGGTACTATCGTGCGGGACTCCCCTTTTCCGATCAAATTGCAAGGATCTGAGCCGCTCAAAGTTATCAGAACGTGATTTTAAGGGTAACTGTGAGAAATCAACAAAAAAAAAAAAAAGAAAATGGCTTGATTTGAACAGTTTTTTATTGAACGGTTCAGTAAAAAACTGCTTAGATCAAGCCCTTCCCAATCATTTTTTTTGCTGATTTCTCGCGGATATCCTTAAAATCACATTTTGCACACTTTGAGAGGCTCGGATCGTCGGAATTTGATCGGAATAGGGGAGTCCCGCACCGTAAAAGATTCCTTATGGGATCCAGACTCTCTGTGTGTGTGTGTGTATATATATATATATAATATATCGGGGCAGTTCCGGAGACACCCAAAAAAATAATTCCTAGTTTTCGATCAAATTTTGATGATCCGAACCGCTCAATGTGATCAGAACGTGATTTTAATGGTACCCGTGAAAAATCAGCAAAAAAAAAGATCGGAAATGGCTTGATCCGAACAGTTTCAAACAGTTTTTTATTGAACGGTTCAAATAAAAACTGTTCAAATCAAGCTTTTTCAAGTCATTTTTTTTTCTAATTTCTAACGAGTATCCTTAAAATCACATTTTACGCACATTGAACGGTTCGGGTCATAAAAATTCGATCAGGAACTATGAGATTGAGATTTTGGATGTGTTTTTAGGTATTTTTTTGAGTGTTCCTTGAACTGTCCCGTGTGTGTGTGTGTGTGTGTGTGTGTGTATATATATATATATATATATATATATATATATATATATATATATATATATATATATATATATATACGTGGCAGTTCTTGGAACACCTAAAAAACACATTAAATCTCAATCTCATAGTTTCTAGTTAAATTTTTATAATCCAAACCGTTCAATGTGTGTAGAATGTGATTTTAAGGACGCCCGCGAGAAATTAGCAAAAAAATGACCGGAAAGTGTTTGTTTTGAACAGTTTTAATTGAACCATTCATCTAAAGTTGAGCTAAAACTGCTTAGATCAAGCAATTTTCGGTCATTTTTTTTTGCTGATTTATCGCGAGTATCTTTAAAATCACGTTCTAATCACATTGAGCGGCTCAGATCATCAAAATTTGATTGAAAATATAATACTACTTGGCAAACAAAAATAAATAAAAATTGATACTATACCATCAGTTCACAGAATCACATATATTATTGATAATCTTTGTCATGATCTTTGTATTTCTTTTTGCCTTATATGCCATATACGAGGGGATATTTAAGTCGTACTTGAAAAAATTTATTGTTTTGAACTGAATTCGAGTCCAAATTGGGTTTGATTTAGCTCATTTTAGTTTAATGAACCCTGCCAAGCTAAGCCGAGCCTGAGCTTTCAAAAAATTTACTTCGTATTGACAAACTTAATTCGAGCCTAAACTTGGCTCTAAGGTTACCAAGCCCTGATGAGCTGAGCTTGAGCTTTGGAATTATTTTATGAGACGAACTCGAGCCGGACTTACACGTAAAAACCCCTATACTTAAACTAACTAATCCCGGCTCAACAAGATTCGGCTTGTTTACACACCACCGACAAGACTGACTTTAGGATCCTAGGTCAGCGTTAACGGAACGTGCAAAACACTTTTTTTTTTACACAACCTCTTTAGAAAATAATACTGTACGAGGGACCCCTACAAAAAAAGAAAAAAGGAAAAAAGTAAGAATAAAAAAAAGAGAATAATATTGGCACTCCAAAAATTGATGCAAGCACTCCAAAAACAAAAGAAAATGGCTTTGAAATTATATTGATTTTGGAGTGCTTGCATCAATTTTTAAAGTGCCAATATCATTTCCCTAAAAAAATCAGATTACATGTCAAGAAGCATTTTTAGTGTAATTTTTTTGAACTTCACTAACTTTAGGGTAACGTTGCCCCTGCCTCCCGGTATCCTAAACTTTCAAATATTCTGTATTGTGGCAGGATGATATTTGGACTATATTCTTAGGGGTAGTTCCGCTAACACATATTTTGACATACAAAAAATCGGAGACCCACACTAATAATTTGAGCTGTCTAATTTGTTTAAAACATATTTTTAATAGTTTTTGAAAAAATCAACTTATTCGGATATCGGTAAGAGCTTGGTCGATTTATTTATTTTTTATTCTGTCAAATTCAGAGACAAAACATCGATCAAACTCTTACCGGTATCCAAATGAGTTGATTTTTTACAAGAATTCTTAAAAACATGTTTTAAAAAAAATAAATTGTTCCAATCATTTGAGTGAGACTCCAAAATAAGTTTCACACAAGATATGTGTTAGTGGCTCCGGCCCCATATTTCTTATTATTTCTATTAGTGTGGGCAACGTGCCCTTAAAAAGATTCCATTCCTTTTAAAGCCAGAACGAGGGAGCGCTAAGCGGGACGAATGCTCATAATTCAGAGAGTCGTTACTTGGGTTTGAAGGTCCGACACTCAAGGAACCGAAACGCCTTAATTATACGCTGTTTTTTATTTGAAAAAGTGAAAGCACTAGTCCATCATAACCACATCTAGGTTCGGGAGCCAGGTTACAAGAGGGGAAGGATTTTAAGGCACCCCTCTCGTCCAATCCGGAGATCGGTCTCTACTTAGGTATTTTGTGAAATTTATTACGATTCTTCTTTTATTACCAATTTATTAGCCAATTAGGGCGGGGGAACAGTGTTATGGGAGTTAAAGCTGTAACAATTTGCAAGATGTGATTGAAATAGTATGAATGGATGAAATGATAAATAATAAATGGAATAAAACCAAACACAGTGAAGAAAGATCAAAATAGTGCATTTACTTGAAGTTTGACGCGAACAAGAGCCAGCTTGCATGCATGGATCTACGTGCATGCAAGCCAACCAGCGTGCGCCATACCCATATATACGCGCGCATGTTGATCTCTCAACATCAAGTTTGACTTTATCCCCTTTTGGGCTCTGGAATGACCAGTGTTCACCCAAGAGGAAACCAAACAGTTTATATGCACAGACAACAAATATAATTTACAGACAGGATGAATTTAATTGAAATGCAACCCCTAAGCATTAGGAGTATTTTAAACAGAGGCCAAAAAGCCTAGCTACCCATGTAAAACCAGTCACTGGAAATGAGTTGACTGGCGCGCGCATGTAAAGGACAAGCGCGCGCCTGTTTTGATTGGACTTCCAGTAATTGGCCTTGCATATCTAGGCTCTGAGACATGATCAGAAGCCACCCAGGGGTATTCTAAAGCAACAAAAAAGCATATTGAGCTAGTTTTAATAAATTTTACACATAAAACAGTAAGTAGATTTTATCATGCATCAAGGTGATTTATAATATAATAAAAACATAAAATGACAAAAACTCTTGTCCCCACAAGGACCAACGCGCACTACCCATGATAGGTGCATGCTAGAGGCTGATCAACACGCGCAGGTGAGATGGTCACACGTTTCTTGTAACTTTGCTAGCTTTTGGACTAGAACTGATATTGATTATTAGCCTTGGCCCTGCCAGCCCCCCTCAGGGATCAAAACAGAAAAGAGTAAGGTTTTACACCTTTGCTTGAGTGTTTGAAAATGGAATTGAACTTTTGATATTTGATGTTTGAAAATGGAAGGAAAGGATATTTGAGTAGTAATGGAAAATGTGAAATTGAATGGAAAGAATTAGGAGGCTTTATGTGCTTATTTTTTGCTCTTTTGAAATTTGTAACCCCTTGAAATGGAGGGCCAATGGGGGTATATATAGGAGGATTAAGTGGGTGGCAAATATGGTCATACAACCAACAACAAGGCTGGTTGTGGTTGCTTGGTGGAGAAAATGGCAAGAAAAGTTGATGGAAGTGGCTGTGAGGGAGTGCACCCTAAACCTGCCAATACATTGTTCAGGTAACGAAATTCGAGCACTATGGGTGTAATAGACCCCTGATTATCACAAAATTCGATTGGCAAAAAGGTGAAAGGGATAGGTTTAAACTGGCGTGCGCATAACATAGATAGGCGCGTGCGTGTTCTACCTACCACTGCGCTGGTCAACAGTCAAAGTTTGACCTTTGAACAACACCTGGCAAGCTGACTGACACACGTGGAGTTCATATAGATGCACGCTGGTCAAACTATGGGGTTAGGGTTTTGACTCAGGGTTTTGGGGCTCAAAAGGTTTAAAAGGGGTTTCAAACACTCCAATTTCAAATCTTTTCGTTCTCAAGTCTGTTCTCGATCCAATTCATCATCGGGGAAATAAGAAACCGAAAAACAAAGGAAATCAATTGGGAGACCCAAATTATGGTGTCTACAGTTAGACATTGGATATTACGTATTTTTAGTGAACGATTGTCAACATGTTTTGCTTAATTATTCATCTCGATGTGATCAATCAGAAAAACATAAATTAATCTACCCAAGTAAAAAATGTTATGATAAAATGACACTAAAGATACTAAAAGATAGTTGTTTTGAACCATTTGGTCTTTATTTATATATTTTTTTGCTTTGATCATAATTTTTACTTTTTAAATATAACACAAATTCAATAAAAAAAAATCAGCAAAGACGAATTAAAATATTGAAATGAAAATTTAGACCAAGGGAACCTCTGCACATGAACAAACCATCTGAAGTATTTTAGGCAGATAAAAAAATGGCGTTTTAGGAGTGGCATTTCTTTTATTATTTTGAGATATGTATCATCTCCAAATCTCAATCTCATAGTTTTCAATCAAATTTTTATGATCCGAATCATTCAATGTGTGCAGAATGTGATTTTAAGGATAACCGCGAGAAATTAGCAAAAAATATGACCGGAAAGTGCTTGTTTTGAGCAATTTTTAATTGAACCATTCATCAAATCTAATCTAAAAACTGCTCAGATCAAGCCCTTTTCGGTCTCTTTTTTTTTCTGATTTATTGTAGGTACCTTTAAAATCACGTTCTGATCACATTGAGCGGCTCGGATCATTAAAATTTAATCGGAAACTATGAGGTATTTTTTTAGGTGTCTAATTAATTGTTTCCAAAACCGCCCCGATATATCATTTTGTTCTAGTACACAAAGGGGGGAAATTCGAGATAAAATATAGTAAAGACTATAAAAGCGGGGTCGTATCCTAATAAATTTTCTTCCAACCAATCTGGCACACAATAATGATCAGAATCGTTCACTTTTTAATTAGAGCTCGTCGAGAAAATTGATCGCGCCCAAAAATCATGTCAATCAAATATTGATAGAATTTTGAAATGCATTAAGTTTGCAAGAAAAAAGTGTGCAACACTTGATTGCAACCCATGTTACACAATTATTTGAAGATTAATGCATTTTGATATCATATCAAATGATATCCGGTCAACGAACTTTTGACTAGTCAACGTTCTCGACGGGCTCTAAAAAATGAACGGTTTCGATCATTAATGTGGGTCCGAAAAGAGCGCACAAATGATCCAAAACTGGACTGGACCGGCAATTGGAACCCAAAATGGACGGGATCCTCTCGCTCAAGCGTCATGTTTTTTCTATCTTCTATATTCTATCGATCTAATGAAATAAAAGAAGCTAGCTACAGATCTGATTTTGGAATGCTTGTTTTAGATTTCTCATTAATTTTTTTTCGAAATGGGAATCTGTTGCAATTGAGTAGTATATATTCCGATCCGATTCTTGTAATGAGGGTTACGTAGGAAGCAAATGAAGAAGGAAAAGCGACATTCGGCTTGTAATTAGTTACTGGGTCTCTCTCTAGCTACAACCAACCATACCCCCATCCATCTCCCACCAGCTCCGGTAGTCCAACCACCACCACCACCCCCTCGATCTTCTTCCTATTCTATCTGCGTCTACTATACTATTACTATACTATACTACCCCCGGCCAACACTCACCCCGGCCATCTATCTTCGTGTCAATAGTGTCCTTATTAGGAGTACTATTATTAATTATAGAGGTATTATTTTTAACTATGATAATTAATTAGCATGTTTGTCTAGCTATGTTCTACTGTCATGAATTGCTTATCAATGGGGACTATTTTACCATTGCTTTTTTTGTTAGCTATGTTGTTGCTTGCTGCTTGTTGCCTACATACAGTGCTTCACTGGTTGTCGAAAGGTATTTGAAGTTTGACGTGCCTACTTACAGGTGTGTACTATATCTTGGCAGTGGTAGGGATCAGAGCTGTTAAATTAGAGAGCTGCTACACACACAGCAGTCTGTGCACAGATTTTTTTGTGGGGCCCACCACGGGTCCTATACAAATCATCCGAGCCGTTCATTAAATGTAAAACAGTTTTTCAAAGGTCCCCGTAAAAAATAGGCTCAATCCAATACCTATAGGTGCTTCATCCAACCATCTAACTTTTCATTTAGATTTCCGGTTAATGAAAAGTTATGTGGTTGGATCGAGCACTTATAGGTATCGGATTGAGCTTATTTTTTATGAGGTCCCTTGAAAAAGTGTTTTACATTTAATGAACGGCTCGGGTGATTCGTGTGGGACCCGTGGTGGCCCCACAATAAAATCTGTGCACAATCTGTGCACAAAGTGTATGTGTGTGTAGACTTTCTGGTTAAATTACTTGGAGGATTTCAACTAATTAAAAATAATATAAAGTAGCATTTAGAATATATTAATCGGGTGGCTTAAATAAGCGATTTGAAACAAGTCTAACACTCTCCCTCATGTGCAGTCCGGATGCACGTGGAGGTGACAGACTAGGAAACCAGAAGCTGAACGATTGACTCGGGCGACAGAGATGACATAGACTTTCTCATGAGAGGTGATGCCACCTAAGACCTAATTTTGATACCATGTTAAATTTCTTGGAGGGTTCCAACCTAAAATCAATTGACAATATAAACATCCAAAGTTAAATGATTGGATCGAGCACCTATATGTATCAGATACCTATAAGTTCTCGATCAAATCATCTAACTTTTTATTGAGATTTCAGAATAATGAAAAGTTAAATAATTGGATCGAGCACCTATAAGTATCAAATTGAGCTGATTTTTTACGGGAACCCTTGAAAAAGTATTTTACATTTAATGAATGGATTGGATCTTTTGAGTGAGACCAATGGTGGGCCCCACAAAAAAAATTTGTGCATGAAATGTCTGTGTCGACAAACTTTCTAAAAGGAATAAGAGTATAACAAAATGGGACGGAGGGAGTTATATTATCGAATGAATGTTATATTGTCATAAATGATTATAGTTAGGTATACGTACTTAAAGATTTACTTAAGAAGCTTTTGATCTATTCGTAATTTTGTTAGTTTTAAACTTTTAAATAAGTAAAAAAGTTACAAACCTAGCTAGCTTAAAATAATTAATTTCATTTTTGAGCCAAACACCCTAAAAATTATATTGATAAATAAATAAAAATTAATTAATTATTTAAAATTGCTAGCGAACACACTTTATTAATTTTTCAAAGCAACTAAGATTAATAAATCAGCTTATAAGTATATTAATATATAACAAAAGACGTCAGAGTATCAAAATTATATGGAGTATCATGGTTCAGAAAATGTGTTGGGCTCTGGGACACCAGTCAAACTTAGATACACCAAAAAAATGACATTATGAGCATTATTTTTTTCAAAGAGTTCAGGATCAACTTTTGAACACAACTGTATTAAAATACGTCTAATATATGTGGGTACACGTGTATCGAACGACTATAAATTCACTTGTATAAGGAGTTATATTTTAAATTTGTGTTCCTAACATTGCTCTATCTATTCTTTTTTATGAATGTATATGCAAGCTCAAGCAATTATCGACAAATATTTAGCTTGCAAATTGGTCCAATATTACAGTTGGCTTCTCAAAATCAGACACTGGTGGCCTTTGTTATGTCACCTTCCTAGCCTATTACTCTATTCACCTCTTTGGTTACACCAATCCCTCTTTAAAATCACAGACCCCTCTCTCTCTCTCATCCCCCCTCTCTCTTTCTCTCTCTTAAAATGAAGAACAACGTAAACAACACCACCACAAACACAAAACTCATTCTCCTCCACCCCTACATCCAAAAGCAAGGAACCACCAACCGCCTATGGCTCCTAGCCTTCATCTCACTCTTCACTATCGCTTTCCTCCTCACCGTCATGATCTACACCCGTGAATCCATCGCCACCACCGTCACCGCCGTTGCTGCCACCGGAGCCGCCAAAACCACCTCGTCACCTCCCTTGCCAAAATCCGTCGTCAAAGCGCTACTTCACTATGCCGCCAATTCCAACATCACCGATAAAATGTCATATGCCGACACCAAGTTAATATCTGACGCCCTCCGCCACTGCTCCGCCCCGTGCAACTTCCTCGTCTTCGGCCTCACAGCCGAAACGCTTCTCTGGAAATCGCTCAACCATAACGGCCGAACCGTCATCATCGAGGAAAATCGGTACTGTTTCATACTATATGCATGCGGTAACACATTAAAAGAGGTTGTAGTGAAAATGGAAGTTTTAATTATAGTCCTTCAATCCAAATCTATTTTTGGCATTTTTGAATTCAAAAAGTAGGTATGTTGTACTTTTTTTTTTTTTTTTATCCGAGGTATGTTGTACTTTAATACTTAAAATTTTGACATTAAAATTGGAGATGAAGTTTTGTTGATGTCAAATTTGAAGATATCAAAATGCCACATAAGTCTTAAAAAAAATTGACATCTCCAATTTGAAGCCAATGGATGGAGATAAATGGCAATGGCGGCTTAAGTTATTTTGGCTTAACCATTGAACCTGCCCTTAAAATCAGGTTACATGCATAATCCCCAAAGATTGTGACCTTTGAAAAAGTGTCCCCTTATATACAACGAATTACTCCTGCAGATTTTAAATCTTCTCTGATTAATTACAACCCTATATCTTTACTTTCGAAAAAGGTTACACAATTTTCATACATAAATTCTTGAATTTTATTTGTGATTTTGCTATTTTCCCCACAGGTACTTTGCTGCGTACATGGAGGAAACAAACCCAGAAATTGAGATCTATGACGTTCAATACGCCACCAAAATTAGCCAACTGAACGAGCTGATAACCACGGCAAGAGAGAAGATGAAAAACGAGTGTAGGCCTGTCCAAAACCTACTATTCTCAGATTGTAAACTCGGGCTGAACGACCTCCCTAACCAATTATACGAAGTGGACTGGGACGTCGTTTTGATCGATGGGCCGAGAGGGTACTGGCCTGATGGGCCAGGACGGATGGCCGCAATCTTTACCGCTGGGGTGCTTGCTAGAAGCAAGAAGGGTGGAAATGGAAAAACGCATATTTTCGTGCATGATTTTAATAGGAAAGTGGAGAGGGTTTCTAGTGAGGAGTTTTTGTGCAAGGAGAATTTGGTGAAGGCCAAGGGTATGCTAGGGCACTTTGTTGTGGAGAAAATGGAGGAGAACAGTGTCCAGTTCTGTAGAAATCGTACATCATCAACATCCTCTTCGTCTTAGTTCTTGTTATAACTTTCTTTTATGTTTAATCATCATATGGTGAGCCATATTTATCAATTTGTATGCCAATTTGAGTTGTCATCTCTTTCCTACCCATTATTTTTGTGTGATTTGTATTAATTGCAATGAGAACATGTAATTTCTCTGAATGAAAGCAATTGTTTCGATAGCCCAAAGAAATTCTTTTATCTAACTACCCAAAAAAAAAATCGTTTATCAAGCTTTATCGGTAACTAAATTTACCTCTTTTTTTTATATATATTTTTTGAACAGCTAACAAAATTCCATTAATCATTGAGTCAATTTTTTATAAGTTACTGTGTGGGCTTTCTGCCCCGGAGAGCGTGTCATCGAGTCAAATTTTTATAAGTTACTGTGGGCTTTCTACCTTGGAGAGCGTGCCGTCCTTTTTTTTTTTTAGGAAAACGCAACGGCACATTCAATTCGGAGTTGCTATCCAGGTTTTAATGATTTGTCACCCAAGGAATCAAACTTGAATGACTTCTGTCGCTTTTATTTGGAAAAGAGTTTTGTTTACTGATCCGTTATAACCAGAGACAATGTTGGTTCGGGAGCCAAGTTACACTTAGTGCTTGTGAGACTTTAAAACCATTTTATCTTTTAACTTTAATCGAGCAGGGGAGGGGAAACAATAATGGGGAGCAAAAGCAGTAAACACACTTTGCATGTGAGTGTATGATCAGTATACAACTTATGATGATAGGCATGAGATGAAAGATTTTACAACCAAAACAAAATATTGTCACTGTAAACACTTTTGTGCACTAGCTATGGACCTGAGTGCTCAACTAGAATTGGTCTTAGGTGCTCAGGTCTTGCTTCCTTGCAAGCTCTGAAACAACTGATCGATTTGGGCTCTAGAAGGACCAGTGCACACCCAGAAACTATATCAAACTTTAAAAAAAAATATTTACAGCGATCAAAACACGATCAGTTTTGAAACATCTTTTGAGCGCTTAACTTCACTCGTGATGAGCGCTCAAGAACTGGTCTTGAGTGTTTAGGTGTGAGGCACAGAACAGGTTAGAAATAAACAGAAACTAACACTAACATGACTATGGGAAGCATTTAAACTAAGCAAGCAGATTTTTAAAGCTTAAGAACAGATTAAAAGTATTTTTAGAACTGAACAAGATATATATTAAAATGCCTTAAATTACGATCTAAGCTATCTTTAGGCTTGACTGGTATTGTTGACCAGAAGAGCAAAGGAAAATAGACCTGGGTACTTTACTTGGACCTGAGCGTTCAAGAACTGATCTTAAGTGTTCAAAAGACTTTCTGAACTCAAAAGTTTTTGAATTTCTTCTTATTTGCAATAGCTGGGCTTAGGGTCAGTACAAGGAACTGACCTAAGCCCACTGGCTCCCCTCAAGATGACAAAATGTAAACTTATGACAAGTTTTCTACCTTGCTTGGCCAGAACAATGCTCCGTCATTCGTAACTTGAGGGGTGATTTGGGGTCTAGGATTTAAATTGTGATTTAAATTGGCAAAACAAATAAGTAATTTTGTTATCCTTAGGAGATAGGTGGGGTTCCTAGCGTGTATTGCATATCATGACCAGAAAGAATTATAAAATTTATGAAGGAATCCATGGCTCTCTTGACTGAGAGAGGAGTTCTCTCTTAGTCAGGAGCTTTGCCTTTAATCTTGAACTTTGTATGGCAAGTTTATCATACTTCAATTTTTTGTTCAACCTTTTTAGGTTACCTTCATAGGCTTTCGTGTTCTTTTTGTAGATTACGATTAGGGCAAAATCCACTTTCACCCTCTGTGGTTATCGCCATGTGTGGATACTTCTCTCATAGTTCAAAACTGACCACATAACCTACCTGTGATTTTGAAAATATGCGGATAGACCCCCTGCCATCATGTTTTCCATCCATATTAATGGAGGTGTATCTCACACGCCTCTAGAATGTAATCTAAATCGTTCATAATGTATTAAATAAAGAATAGAGTATCTCTGTAAAAAAATTATATTGATCAGGCTTCAATAACCCAGTGATTTAATTTTTAGTAAATTCAAATTTGAAATTTTAATATCATTACAAAATCGATTCGACCATGAGTTTTTCATTTTTTGATTAACTAGAATTTTGGCTGTAGTACTCGTCAAAATTTACAATATCAACGGTTTAGATTCAATATTTGGTATAGGGGATGGTGTGGTTAGATTTAAAAAAGAAGAAGAATTAAGAGACATGATAAGGGTATATCGGTCTTTTAATGTTGCGTCCATTAATATGGATGGAAAACAAGACGGCAGGGGGTCTATCCGCACATTTTCAAAACCACAAGTCGATTATGTGACCAATTTTGAACCATGAGGGGGGTATCCGCACATGGCGATAACAACAGGGGGTCAAAGTGAACTTGCCCTTACGATTACGAGATGTAATGGGGAAGGAATGTTTGTCTTCCTTGCTCCAATGCTCCATGTGTTTGCAATTTTTTTTATTAATTTGTACAAAACATCCATTATTTTTGGAAATGAAATGACTTTGTCAAATTTAGCAAGAGTTTTGGTTCATCCATATATATAGGTCTACAAAAGAGTTGAGTTGAATCTAGCTTTAAGGTGTTCAAATTTGATTCATTCAAAATTAGTGAGCTCGAGCTCGTTAGTGTTTACGGAACTCAAGTTTGGAATGAGCTCAAGCCAAATGAGCTCGATCGAGTTCAAAACTTGATCTCTCAAAGAATTTTGCGAATATATTTCTTGTATTTGCTAGCCTACTTGAGGCTAAAGTTAATTTTGACTAACTCGACGTCTGTGTGTTTACGAAAGAAGCCTAAAATTATAGCCGGAGCTCAGCTCCTTTAAGTGTACGTACAGTTTGATCATTAATTTGATGTTTAAAAATCTTAAATTTTAACTTTAATAAAGAATTTGATACAATAATGTTGGTTATCAATTACTATAACCAGTAACCACCATCTTTTCTACTACCATGTTTGACACGGGATCATTAATTTTATAAATCAAAAGAAAAAATTAGATTTTGCCATCACCTCACTTGATATCTGATTGACATAATTTGTACCGGTAGTATATACCATCTCCTTCACGAGATTTAAAAATGAACAACTTCAACCTCAGGTAGTCCCTCCTTGAACTACCTTTTCTTCTGTACCAAACAGTGATAAAGTTGAACCTAGCTAGGGTTGTCCCGGTTTTCACCCGGGACTTAGGGGCATGCTTTCTCTTACGGTTTCGGTTCAATTTTCCTCGCCAAAATTTTTTAGGGCTACGTACCTCACCACAAATATAAGTATTGAATTGTAAGAATTAATTCAATATGCACACAAATTGATCCGGAACACCTTACGTTAGGGATTAGATCCTCTCCAGTCCTGGAGGAAAGAGTTCTAATCGGAATCGTTCATTTATTGCAATTAACGGTTTTGATGTAGTTTTACTCTTTTACCGGTAATAATTATTTTTACCGGTCAAAGTATATGAAAAAACCCGAATTATTGAATCTACTAACAAACAATTCAGAAAAAGACTGTTTTCTCCTATCCAAAACATGGATTAAAGAGGAGCCGGATCCCTTCCTATGCATTACTACTAACAAAAAATGAACCCAGACCCTTGTCTTGTTTTTCTCTCTGCTTCAAACCCAAGCTTTCCATGTCGGAACTCCACCATAGAATAGATACGTATATATTCCATATAGTATATCCGTGTCTCTCTCTCTCTCTCTCTCTCTCTCTCTCTCTGTAGTCTGTAGTAGAGTAGTAAAACAGAAGAATACAATCAACAAGCAAAACGCCTCTCAGTCGTGAACCCAAAGAAATCTTCTGATTTAACACCACCAACTAACCACCTAATTTACCCACCACCATCCCCCGCTCCCCAACCTTCTCTCTCTCTCTCTCTCTCTCTCTCTCTCTCTCTACATCACCAAACACCAATTCTCACATCCCCAACTTCAAACTTCAAAGAAACTCTTCTCACCACCACCCCCGTCCACATTCCTCTCTCAACTCTCTCTCTCTCCGGTACAGAGAGAGATAGTCCGGAGAGAGAGAGAGAGAGAGAGAGAGAGAGAGAGAGAGAGATGAAGCTATCAGCATTGCACCAGAGCCACAACGCCCGCCGCACCAACAGACCATCCCCACCGGACCCCTCCGTAGATGCCGCCACACTCAAGTCTCCCTCCTCTATCCTCTGGCTCCTCTTCCACTTCCTCTGCTGCCTCATCTCCCTCCTCCTCGGCTTCCGCTTCTCCCGCCTTCTCTCCCTCCTCCTCCTCTCCTCCTCCCCAAACGACGCCGTCCGCCAAACCCTAACCCTCCACTCCCCCGCAAACCTCACCTTCTCCCCCACCAACAGCCGAGTCGTCGTGGGCCGCCACGGCATCCTCATCCGCCCCTGGCCCCACCCAGACCCGGCCGAGGTCATGCGTGCCCACCGGATAATCGACTGGGTTCAGGCCGAGCAGAGGGTTCAGTACGGGGTTAGAAACCCTAGGACTGTGATCGCGATCACGCCAACGTATGTAAGGACTTTCCAGGCCCTGCATTTGAGTGGAGTGATGCATTCTTTGATGAATTTGGGTTATTATGATGTGGTGTGGATTGTAGTTGAAGCGGGCGGGACCACCAACGAGACGGCGTCATTGGTGGCCAAGTCGGGGCTTCGGGTTGTTCATGTTGGGTTTGAGGAGAGGATGCCGGGCTCGTGGGAGGGGCGGCTTCGAGTGGAGGATCAGATGCGGATTTGCGCATTGAGGTGTTTTTTTTTTTTTTGGGTTGTGTTGTTGATCAATGTTGTTTGCATTTGTTTGAGATTTTTTTTTTTGTGGGTAACTCTGTTTGAGATTATTGTTCTGTAAGTCAGCGTGTTGTGGGTTTTCCATACAAACTATGGGGAAGGATACGGATAGTTTTCTAAGGAGACAATACAGATGATAGGATACATATTGTGTATCGTAGGACATAGTTTTTTAACAACCATGCTCTTGTTTAGGTATACCAGTGGGGTTTTAATTCAAAATGTGGTTGATGCAAAAGAAAATTTTGAGGAATAGTGATCTTATTAGGAGTATTGGGGTGAATTTCTGGCGTTATTCTTTCAAATAGTTTGCAATTGTTTCCCTTGTTGATAAAGGTATTAGTAGTAGATTAGGAACATTAACCTTAAGTAGAAACATTGGGGTGAATGTGGTTCTATTCTTAGTAGAAGTATTGGGGTGAATTTGTGGCACTATTCTTTCGCAAGTAGTCTGCATGTATTCACAATTACATCCCTTGTTAGTAGGAACATTAATCCTTAGTACAAACATTGGGGTGAATCTGCGAATGTTTGGTTCTATTCTTCTTCATATTGTTTGCATTTATCCAAGTTTTTTGCACTTTTTTTATAAAAAAATAATGAAAATAGAATTAATTCAACTGGTGTTTAATTTGTTGAATATTGTTGCTCTTGTTCAGTGATTTTAGCAGAAATGAGTAATTAAATCGGTTTTTGATGGTGCAGAGTTGTGAGAGACCAGAAGATGGATGGAATTGTGATGTTTGCGGATGATAGTAATATGCATAGTATGGAGCTCTTTGATGAGATCCAAAAGGTGAAATGGATTGGTGCTGTTTCGGTTGGCATTCTTGCTCATTCGGGCAATTCAGCTGAAGAGTTGTCAGTAGTTCAAAAGGAGGAGGATGTGGAGAACTCACCTATGCCTCTTGTAGGCCCGGCCTGTAATTCATCTGACCAATTAGTCAGTTGGCACACCTTTAATTCTATGCCATATGTTGGGAAAAGCGCGAAAGATATTGGTGACATGGGAATTGTGTTGCCCAGGAAGCTGGAGTGGGCTGGGTTTGTGTTGAATTCCAGGTTGTTCTGGGATGAAATTGAAGACAAACCCGAGTTGGGTAAGGATCTAGACACAGTTTCTGGGACTGGAGACGAAATTGAGAGTCCAATATCTCTGCTGAAAGACCCTTCAGTAGTGGAGCCTCTGGGCAGTTGTGGGCGCCAAGTCTTGCTTTGGTGGCTCCGTGTTGAAGCTCGTTCAGATAGTAAATTTCCTTCCAGGTTAGTGATTTGCTTTCGCTCTTGCCGTTGGAAAATTATTGCTTGACAGGTTTAAGTATGGGGTGTTGATTACCTTAGTGATCAAACTCATTTTGGAATCTACTATCATTTGCTAATCTATTTATTTATTTTCATTTTTATGGTTGTCGGTGCTCTATAGATGCACTCCATTGCAATTGCGCACAGAAGTCTCCAACCTTACTTTGCATAAAAGGTCTTGGACTGGGCAAATGTCATGCATAAAATAGCATTTTGTGCCCCACTGAATATTTACTTGACCCGACAAGAATGAACTTTGCTGTCAGTCATGCTATGCATAACAAACACATGTTTTCTTGTCATCAATAGAAGTTTCATCCAACTGGTTTTTTCTTTAAGGGTGTTCTACTCTTAATGCTACCACTATTCAAGCTTGACTTGGAGGATGATTAGGAAAATGCATTACTAGAAAGAGCTTATCAATGTTAGTGTTCGAACTGTCATAAGGCAGTAGTAGGCATTAGAGAAGCAATATGTATCTAATGTTATGGCCCTTACGTTGGTCTATCATTGGTCCTATGTTGCCTTTTATGATGATGTCAGCAGTTTTTTACTCAATCCTCTGTCCCAACGTGATGCAAGACGGTTAACGAAAACAAATAAAGATAAAATCCTAGGCATCCTTGTGCATAAGGACCCATAGAAATCCATGTGCCTAAGGAAGTAATGATATCTCTCTATCAAAACCTATGTTACATGGACTCGGGTGCGAGTATCGGGTGCGGGTGCAAATCCAAGCGTTAGACCTTCCTAAACTTAAATCTTAGGATTCTGAGTTATGTGTCATTTTACCTTGGGTTTGTTTGAGCCTTGTGGTATTTCGTATATCTAAATCTGTCATACAACTATACAAGTACTACGATAATGAGACTTTCTCACTGAAATTGTGCGGATGTCCTTTAAATAAATAATATGGTCAAAATAGATGGATTTAAGAATACTAGTAAAATTCATCCACAATCGCTGGTTTGTGCAATCCAACATTAAATAGAAGAAAATTATGGTACCCTCTGCTCCTGCCTTACAGCTACTAGATTCCGCCAGGGGAATAAGACAAATTGAATGAATGTGAGTAGGACCCCCGCCCACTCTGTTTATATGTAGAAGAGTAATGATTCATCTTAGCCGATCAATGATGGATTACGGTGAATATGAAAGTCCAAACTATCACAAACTATCACCTTACGTTGGAACTTTGCGTGATACTTTATACATCTTTCCCATAGAGTCAACACCACTCAACGGACTCATGAAGCGTTTGACGTTGCAAATCAGTTGTGCCGGAGTTTTGAGCTGGTAGGAGGGTTTTTTAACAGAAATAGAGAATTTTACTCTGTTAATTGATGCTGGTTGAAAAATAGCAATGAGCTTCCCCCTTTACCTGCTTTTTTGGCGCACTATGCTTTGAATTGGCAATGCCTAGGCCATGGTTAGAGAAGTTTTGGTCCACCATGGTTGCAACCTCAACCATAAAGTTTTGGCATCTTTGAATTTCGCTAAGTGAAGTTAGCAATATAAAATGCGTAAAGTAAGATGCTCTCCTTCGGTTTCCCCATCCATGTTAGAGTTGAATGTCTATTGCTGTTATTATCAGCCCTAGTTGATAAACGATATTAATGGAAGTAATCCTTTGTTGCTTTGTGCCATCCTGCCAGTTTGATATTTCAAAACAATGAAAATCCTCAATCTCATAATAGCATGTGTATCTTGCTTCTTCAGATTGACAATCTCAATTTGTTTTGCTGTTGTGTTCATTGTCGTATTATTCAATATTCCTGCCAATGTCTCAGATGTCCAGTTGACCCCCACCCTCAAAACAAAAACCCAGAACCCCTCCTGAAAGTAAAAAACCCTCTTGTCAATTTTAAAGTCTCGTTATCATCAATAAAAACTTTCAGTAGCTTTAAAATAACATCCGGTAGGTCGCTTGGACATTCACTTATGAGATGCTAAATTCTCTTGCCCAACCATTTGTTTAATTGGTAGACTTTTTGTTGATGTGTGACACTTGTCAAGTTCTGTTACTTTGTTTGCTCAAAATTTCTGCAATCTAACCTACTTGTGTGATAACAAAAAACTACTTGCGTGAAACAATATGTGCGCAGTTGCTAATTTGGATTAGCTAAACTTCTTGTTTTGATCTCTACCTGTCATTTTGAGCATCATCTTTTGTTTCATGCAGATGGATCATTGACTCCCCATTGGAGGTCACCGTCCCAGCAAAACGCACACCATGGCCAGATGCTCCTCTTGAACTTCCATCGCATGATACGATGGAAAGCATTGAGGAAAACACTGAGAAACAAACTATGAAAACTCGAGCACATGCAACGAAACGCAGCTCCAGAAGTAAGAGAAAGCGTGAAGCAAGAGTAGTAGATACACAGGTCAGGCATTCTGGGGAAAAGTAAAACCTTGTTACCTAAAAGTACACAGTTATGTGAAATAGGGCCCCTTCTGTGCCCCTTTGTCAACAAATTCATCTAAAGATAAAGGAGATATTTTTATGGAGTACAGACAGGAAGGATTCCGTTACAGTGGGGTAGTTGATATGCGCATCTTGGTCACATTTCTTCTTCCTGTAGGATTCTCACTTTGGCGATATTTGATCTCACAGAAACTTATGTCAAATGTCAACTGAATCCTGCTGCGTCCGCTGCTTTCCAGGTTATTTGTATTCAATGTTCCCAGTTTTATACGTGATGTTCAGAATAGAAAGAGAAGATTTGTTGTGATGTAAAATTGTCACAGAAACAACAATTTGTTGTAATATATGGTCACGGAGTATTTCACATTTTCAGCACAAGAATGGTCTGTTGTATTTTCTGCAGTGTATTCCAGTTTGGCAAGTTTGAAACAAGCAATGGGTTAAATTTTCACCCCTCAGGCCTCAGCTGCCGTGTTTGTATTGATTGATTGTGGTGATGGGTTTGATTTGGCAGACATATGGAGCATAATGAAATTCAGGTTATAATGAGGTGTAAAACTTTGATCATAAAAAGAAGACGTTGGCATCAAGAATATCAAAAGGTGGGGTTGGGTCTAATCTTGGTTTGGGGATGCTGGTGTTTTTGGTTGTCTTTTTTTTGTTTTTTTTTGGGGGGGCTGCTTGGTTTTGGTTTGGGCCTCTTCAGGGGAGAGGTTATTGTTCCTTGTATTTTGTGTGTTTCCTTGGTTTTTTGTGAGTAGTGTGTCCTGGTTGGTGAGTGGGGTTGGGTCTAATCTTGGTTTGGGTTGGTCCTGGATATGTCCCTTCCTTGTCGTCATTGTAGTATTCTGGGCTTTGGAGTCACAGCTGTACAATGCTGATACATGGAGTTGATGATGTTTATGAAGAATATACACTGCTGGATTCTCAGTTTCTGCTGCTGAACATGAAGGAGCCATCTGTGCTGAATGTTTCCTGACTTTGGTTGCTGGAACTTCTACCTCTGCTGGCTGTTTTGAGAAATGTTATCTGCTTGATTTGAAGATTAATAAGGCAAGATTTTACTTATTGCTGGCTGCATTTTGGTTGCTTCTGCGTTCGCTTGGTGTTACTTGTTACTGCGTTCATGGGGAGAATATGATACTTATAATGTGGATGCTACTTCTGGTTGCTCAAGTTTATGGTGCTGTCGTTACTCAGATCATGGTGATTCATGCTAGAAATGGAGTGTTTGAAGCTGGTTGGTGTGTTGGATTTACAATTGTTCAATCCAGTGCTGGTTCCTGGACTTTTGCCAGCTTACTCTGATTTCCTCTGCTTGTGGATGTAATTAGTTTTTCTTCTTCTCAACTTCTCGTTGGAGCAAGTGGAGTGGAGTGCAGTTGGCCTCTTTTACATACGCCCATGCATATGGGCAGGGTTCGATCCCCGTAAGTCCCATCCCCTCCCCCAATTCCCCTAGGATAGTTTAAATTAGGATTAACGAATGGCAAAAAAAAAAAAATTCTCGTTAGAAGTTTTTCTCATCTTTCTACAGTTGCATAATGGTGGCTTTATGGCATGTCATGTGGTCTCCATTTATGCTCTCCTCTTCTCTCGCCTTCTCTTTCCCTCGATGTATCCAATATCGAGTTTATCAATAATATTTTTGTCGTTTCAAAAAAAATATCAAAAAGAACCTTAACAAGAATCCTATATCTTGTTAGATTTTTGAAATTCTTTTAGTCAGAGAGAATCCTTATTTTTAAATTTTTTTTTTTTTATCATGAGAGAATCCTAGTTCGCAAGAGAATCTTATGTGTATGAAGGCATTATACATTCATAGTACAGTAACAATTTTAATACAAAACAGTATTGAAAGTAATAAATTTGAGGGAAATAGGATACCGTTGAAATATCTTGAAATATGAGGCATTTACCACAATCGGGAAAAAAAAAAAAAGAATGTCCCACAATAAATAAATGGAACTTGCCAGTCTGTTCACAATGAAGTGTTGTTTGTATTGATTAAAGAGTACTGCTTTTTACTTGAGTACAATTCTAACTCCAAAGACACAAGAGTGTGTCTATACATTTGATGTTTTTTTAATATATTGCATAACCAATGGCCGGGCTTGTTTATAATTTCAAATTCATTCTCACGTGTTTAAAGTTTTTAACTTTTTTAGTTATGATGAAACAGCCATAGAACTAACGGCCTTAGCTTACTTGGCCTTACGGTCTGTTTGTTTGCGAGAGATGGAGCCAAATGCTATCTCCCTTGGCCGGATATAGAAATCTGAGTGGAGAGCTATTTGGTGTTTGTGTAATTTTTTGCACCGGGATATGTTTTGGCTGTTGGGATTGAAAACAATTGAACTATGCACTCAAATTCACCAACACACAAAACTCTCAGGATCTTGGATATTATGGATGACAGAAAAACAAACCAGAGAAATTGAAGGAGAGAGAGGAAGAAAGAACACGAAATACGATGTTTCGCAACTGCCTACTCCTCGGGAGTCATACCAATTCACTAGAATCGAAGGAGGAAACCCTCTTTGTAATGGCTCATGCTAGCTGACCTGTTAACGCTTAACTTAACCATGTGACTCAAAAAGTTAACCTTGAGTTAGACTGTAAATTATTCACGTTTTGTTATTTCCATTTTCCATTTCTTTCCGACATGGGGTGCTACAATCTGCCTCACCTAAGATCACAATGCTTTTGTTGCACCCCATGGTCAAATAACTTCCACCCGCCAAGCGATGTGTGACAAGTACCTGCTTAAGCACGTCAAGCTCCTCAAACTCGTCGCATGTGGGACCCGTCCAAGCATGATATATAAGCACCTCAAGCTCCTCATTTGTCGAGCCCACCCAAACATATCTCCTAGAGGCAGTGGCAGAGCCAGGATTCGGACACGGGGTAGCACAGTTCAATGAAAATCTAGCTACATGTTGAGCGGAAAAATATGAAAAAAGAAGTATAAGGTCATATAATTAGGTTCTGTCGTGGGCTTTTAAAAAAGAAAAAGAAAATAAAGGCTCGCTTCAACTCTCTAATGATATGCAAATTATCCAAATGCAAGACAATACGATACTAACTTTCCTTGATCCGAAGAGACCATTCTCTAAATTGCAATTTTACAGTATTTGTACAAAGTAATAATTTTTTTTCCATGCATGCTCGTAAATACCTAGTCGTACCAACTACCACGTTAGTCTATAAAGAAAATATGTGTTTGAATGAGTCAAGTAAAAGTTTGATGTCTAAATGGGTAACATTCCTTTGAAATTACTTGAAAAAAATTACAAATCTTGTTGGAATTTAGGCCAAAATTGAGAGAGTGAGAGAGTAGGTTTTTTTTTTTTTTTGAAATCCAATCAAATAGTAGTAGAATCTACTGGTTAGGATTCAATTAAAAACATGAAAAAATATAGTGGAATAATGGGGATCCAAACCCATCTATTGAGGTTCAATTTTACACAGCTTACCACTTTGCCAAAGTATCATCCTGTGAAAACTTTTATGCATATACGTTATTTAACCATGTTATGTGTAATTTTTTTTTTTTTTTTTTGTATTTTCGGAATGGGATGGCACGTGCCACCCCACTCCCCATGCTACCTCCGCCCCTGCCTAGCGGGATCCACCCCACACTTCCCATTGATGTAAGCTCTGATACCACATGGAACGACTTGCGCTAGCTGACCAACTAATCATTAGCCTAACCACGTGGCTCAAAAGGTTAACCTTAAGTTATGCAGTAATTGTTCACGTTTCATTATTTACAAACTCCATTTTCCATTTCTTTCTAATGTGGGATGCTACAATTATGACACCCCATAGCCAAGCTAGGGCTAGACTCCAGTAGAGAGTTTCGGTAGACGTCTGGATGGGTGATCATAGGTCCTGTTGGAAATTTCTAGGATAATGAATGGAAATTGGGGCACACGGAGGGTCACCGAGGCAATCGAAGGGTCCCGAATTCAGGTTTATTGTACCTGGACGACTTCCTCTAATTTCTAGCAGTTTTTCAGCAAGTTATTGCCCCATAAAAGTGTGGTTTATGGCAGATTTCAATTACCAATTCACTCTGACAGTTTCGTGTATTCAATTACCCTATTCAAGGCTGTGAATCGAAGGCCCTAATTCATTTTCTGGATGTTACTAAACCTTCCAGAGATGTATAAATAGGGCAGTCCCGTATTGGATTTTTCAAAAGTTCACAAAATACTCCAAGTATATTCTGAGATCATTCTTGTGCGAGAGAGAGGCAGATGTAGCATCCAGTTCGCCAAGGCAGCTTTCCGGTGGTGTTCCGATAGCCGTGATCTAACCGTTCTATCTTGGGAGACAGACGCCGGTCAACCTCCAACACCCAACAGTGAGACGGTGAATCTGTTTTAAGGAGACTGATTCAGGGCTTGGTTCGGTGTTCATATTTATGTATTTTTTCATATTCTGTACATGCAACTTGTAATCTGTTATTTGTCTATCTATCGTAATGGAATTTGTACTCTGGAATTTGCCGGTTGTATCGCTTTTTCCAACAGGTCCTACATCGCTTGGTGAATAAAAGATAAAGTACTATATATAGAGGAATTTTCAAGTGAGGGATCCCTCATTTTGTTAAAATGAGGGACTTTCATTTCCCGATCAAATTTTGAAAATCCGAACCGTTCAATGTGTGCAGAACGTAATTTTAAGGGTCCCCGCGAGAAATCAGCAAAAAAAATGACCAGGAAGGGCGTCATCCGAGCAGTTTTTTTTTTGAACCGTTCAATGAAAACTGCTCGGATGAAGCCCTTCCCGGTCATTTTTTTTGCTGATTTCTCACAGGGACCCTTAAAATCACGTTCTGATCACTTTGAGCGGCTTGGATCATCGAAATTCAATCGGGAAGGGGAGTCCCGCATTTTAATAAAATGAGGGATCCCTCACCGGAACCTAACTCACTATATATATAGATCATGCCCCTATCTTGTACAAGATCTTTTAAAGTTGTGAGGGTTTCAAAACTCATTGGAACATTATAGCTAAGTGTGCTTGCCCTGTAGCAATGCTGGGATGGGTGACCTACGGGGAAGTTCATGGAACTTGAGAGCAGACAATATTGTACAAGGCACGAGTGGGTTGTTAAACTATTGTGTCTCTCGATCTCTACAAATTACAACTTGTTAGGCCGTATAAGATACTCCTCCCCTTTGGGGGATAAATTTTGGACACCTCTTGGCTCTTGAGATGTCCAAAACATACATATTCAGGTGCATGGATTACCCAAACGCCCCCTGGAATACTTAACCTTAAAGTTGAGTATGACCCATTTCGTTGTGTATGAAATTATATATATCCCAGAAATAGACACATATTTTCTTGTTGTATGTGAATATAAATAGACTTCATTTAGAAATTTTAAACTATCCCCCGCCCCTCATATCCCTGTTCTATAAAAATTAAACAAACCAATAACTTTTAATCTTCTTTCTCAAATAATCAACCCTTTAATTATATCCACCTCTAACCTCTTTATCGCCTCCAATTTTGTTTTATTTTTGAACAACCCCCCTCCACAATTTTTTTAACCTCTAACAAACGAGCCATTAACAAGCAATAATGCTAGTCCTCCAGTTAAAAAGAGATAAAAACAAAGTTAAATACTACAATTAGAATTGGCGTTGGCAAATGATGAGAAGAAAAAGAATTGATATTTGTCTACATAATACTCTTCTAATAATAATAATAACAACAACAATAACCGTAGGTGTCTCTATTTTCAGGGGTGATGATCCTTGACTGTAGCTAGCTAAGAGGAGCAGACTTGAACTGTCTGTTGGATCCAATTTTTATGACAGATCCCATGATCATGCATGATCCAAAGTGGAGGACAACCTTTGAATTTATTTGAATACAAAATAAGAGGCGTGTAAACAAAAGATACTACTACTGATTTGTGCTAGCGGATAAGGGGGAGATATTTCACGTGGACAAACTGTCCAATAAGGCTAAATCCAGCCAAGGGTTTTTTTGGGGATTTTTCTTGTTTTGTTCTTGTTATTTTTTGGATTTTATCTTGGGTAGGAGTATTTTCAAAAATATTAAGGTAAAAGTTATAATTTTTTATTTTTCCGGTTCATATTTACGAGACGAATCAATAATCTACAAAAGTTTAGCGCAAAACTAACAAACGCGGAAAAAATTTGAATAAGGACAAAACAAAAAAAAAAGCGAAAAAACTTAGTGGAACTTAACCTAACCTAATACAGTAGTAGCTTCTATTTCATTAAACGGGTAATTAATTATTTCTACTTGAATCTTATAGTTTTTGGATTGAGTCACCCCCGTTTGGCTTCTCAATCCCTTGTGTAAGGATGAAGTTTCCTCTTGATGTATGGATTTCGTCGTTATAATATCATTAGTTATCGTTTAAAAAAAAAAACATATAGTATTGCCCATGGGCCTTTGCCCACGCTCTCTGTAGTAGAGATCTCAAATGTGACGGAACTATTGCCCTTTAGATAGATCTCAAATTCGGGTATATCGATGAAGTTACGTTGGACATGATAGCTGTTGTAATGTAATTTTTTAAAACATCCGTTATGAGATTAATTTCTTAATTGTCACCGGTGGTGGAAACAGTTGGTTTTTTATAATACAGTTACAGGATCTGCCGTGCATTTGTTCTTATAATATGAATTGGTCATCTTTTAGGGACTACGTAGTAGTATATATCCTCGCACAAAATTAATTTGATGGGACATTAATAGATATATCAAAAGTTTAATTTTAATTTTTAAAATGGACAGTTTGATTTTGACAAGTTAAATTGTTCATGTCCTTCCATTTTATAAATCAAAATTCAAAATTTGATACAGCTATCGATGTTCAAACATGATTGCTCTTTGAATGAAGCACTACGCCACGGACTGTACAAGATGAACAATTCATATCAACAATAAATGCACGGTGGGACTCGTAATTACGGTATGGAAACCCATGATTTCCACCGAATTTAAAACCCACCGTAGTCTATGTATATCAAATTGTTCAAACGGTTGCTTATGTGGTTTGAACTTTATATCAGTTTACATGCCACCGGTGATAAACGAGCCGAACGATCGATGGGGCGGATTGTTCAAGTTTAGTTTGAAATTTTAGCAAGTTTAAAAATATGCTCAAGTTTGGTTTATGTGTGAAGCGAGCCAAACTCAATTGAATTTTAATCGAGTTGAACATGAATAGCTTGAATTTTTTATACATTGTAAGCCTAACGAGCCAAAGAGTAATTTGTTTGAGCTTGATTTGAAAATTTAATGAACTTCGAAAACATAAAAGCTTGATTTGTTGGGTCTAGCTCCCGTCCATTTTTCTTATTGAGTCGGCCATTTTTCAGCTAACGTCGATTTTGTTCCATGATCGGATCCGTTCATATTGTAGATCTTGTCGAGACACTTAACCATGTAAAAATCAAACTAAATAAGGAACCTTAGGGTACTTATTGAACGGCCTTCGAGTCAAAAATTCATTATGACCATTGAAGATAAAATGATAAAAAAAATAAGATCTTTGCATCAATTCAACCGGATTGAAAATTGGAACGCTTAAATAATATTAAATAAATAAAAATGAAAAAAGATATAAAAGTTATTAAGTAAATAAATGAGAAATAAGAAAATGGCCGCGGGTTGAATTATTGCCGGGGGTATTTTGGTCAAGGGGGATGGGGTCCGGAGGGGGCGTGTGTAAGGGGGCGCGCAAAGAGATTTACGGGTTGAATTATTGCCGGGGGTATTTTGGTAAGGGGGGGTGGGGTCCGGAGGGGGCGTGTGTCGGGGGCGCGCAAAGAGATTTACTTAGAAAAGAATCCTATCCTAAAGTCTCGCAATAACAAACTGGATTTGTCTGCCTCTTGGAATTCAAAGTTCAATATCTCCTATTCCACAATCTATGGCCGCCATTATCCTAAATCTTGCAATAACTATCAAATGAGTTGTCCGTCTGTGGCCTCATTCTACTATCAAGAATTTGGTGCATAAAAATGCTCCATCCGTCCCATTTTCTTTGTCATTTTTTGATATTCATGTCAGTTTTCAATCATTTATATCTTTTAATATGAATCTCCAAAAATATGCAATATGAATTTTGTTTGATAGTTCTCGATTAGGTCTATAATACAAAGTTTTCAAAATTATCAAAAACATTATAGATTGGGAGATATAAGGGTTTAAAGAACGGCACGAATAACGAAAATGGATAACAAAAATGGGACGGAGAGAGTATTTTTCAAGAAAAAATTAACAAAGTTAAGGAGACATTAATTAATTATTTTTCCAAAATGATTTAATCAATTTAAAAGATGATTTACGTAATTTCCATCTGAAGATAAGTTTTTTTTTGTTTTTACTATGAATCAACAACTGAAGATTGGTTTGATTACATCACAATTAAAATACTTGGATTCTGAAAATACGATTACATAACTAGAAATTAAATTTACATTACATCAAAAGAAATGAAACAAAGCTTCAAAGAGCATTCACATTTGTCTCGCTTCTTTTCATCCGACGGTATAATAAAGAGCAAAACCACATAAAAAACCTCGTGCATTAACCTCACTCAAGCCCTCACTACTTTTCAATTGGGGTAGATTTGCTACAGTGGCTCGTGTGTTTACACAGGCGCTATTCATCACATTACTTATTATTTTACTACTATTTAATCTGTACCCTATTTATTTGTGAGTACTCTTTTGTTATTCTTGTATTCTTTTTTTGTATTCTTTTTTGATAAACGAATGTCCAGGCCTGCTAGCACGCACCCCACATAATTAAGTATCTGCTTTATAGGGTCGTAATTTGTATTATTTTTTTGATCATTTTATCCTAACGGGTCATAATTAATATTTGTCTCTAAAGCTCTTATAATCAAGTATCTGTTCTATAGGGTCCCAAATAAAGAGCAGGTAAGAGCCCTAGAGACAAAATTTAACAATAACCCTTTAAAATAATATGATCAAAAAATTAAGATTTTCACCCCAATTCAAACAGATTGAAAATTGAAAAATTTAATTTTGTAATAATATTTTAATATATAAACAGTCTAAAAAAAATTAAGTGCTCCAATTTTTAATCTGCTTGAACCGGAGTGAAAATCTCAATTTTGTGAACAATTGTTCGTCTTAAATAATGATTAAGAATTTTAAAAATAACATTTAAATTGAAAAGTATGAGTATAAAGAAAGAGTAGTTTAATAAAATAAAGTTAGAATAGAGAGTCTAATAAAAAAGCGAGTAGTTGTAACGTCCCGATTTTTCGGACACGTTAATTAAATCATTTCTAATTGATTTAATAATTCATAAAACTAATTTAAGAAATAAAATTTTATTACACAGAGTTTAGCAGCGAAAATCTCAAATACCGAATTCAAAACAACTTAACTGTCTTACAACCCAATGAAATAAAAACAGAGTTTGACAAATGTGATAATACTTTTGAAAATTCAAATAACAATACTTTAAATTAACAAAGCTTATAAGGGTAGGGTATCCAAGGCTCGACAAACTCCCCTTCTTCAGCTGGGAGGTCCTCACCTTGATACTGATCATCTTGAAGAGGATTCTGCTCTTCGATCTCTTGATTACATGGCATAAAACGCCAGCCCAACGGCACCATAATGAGTTTTGAAACTCAGTAGATAATCCCAACCCTACTAACCCCTTACTCTACAGTTAGCAGTTCGACGATACAAAAAATTGACAATATATAGAAGGTACAGAATAATAGCACATCATCTTTTTTTTTTACTATCCATCAACTTACATGATATCTAAGGATTCTCTCCACGAGATCATTTTCCTCCCACATCCACTAACTACAACCGTCTCATGGGTTCACCCTTCCTCTTGCTTATTCTGTACTAGGATCCTAGGTGAGTTCACCTAAATTATGTATCTAGCATGTTCTCACTTAAGACCATAACAGAAGGATCGAGTCATCCCATGACGCATTGTACATTAGGGTCGGACATCCCTACCACTAACTATAACCGTCTCATGGGACTTATTCCCTCTTGAACAAAAGAAGCGAATTTTCCCATGATGCATTATACATTAGTGTCACAACATCTCTCAATACTGGGCCCCTTTGGTTACCCATTTCAACACAGGGCCCTATTGGTTACCCTTGCCATAGCCATGGCTCGAATCATAATCTACAAACTCACACTTTCGACACTTTACCAATTTTCATTTACTTAACATCGTCTACGTGAGTCACTACTCGTAATCACCCAGTGAACCTAAGTTCGATCTTGCATGTACAATCACATATCTCCAATAACAACTAAATCCAACATGATACATTTCAATGTAAAAGCTGCAAGCATGGCAATTGATATGGTGCGAGTAGGTAAACACATAAGAGTTCGAGATTGGGCGGGTGCCTTTTTAATTGATTTAAATCTTATTGATAAGTATCAACAATTTTATTCCGGGGAGGGTTTACTTAATAATTTTGTACTCTTTGGGTAAGTTGGTGGTCTAGGAAAAGTTTCGTGTCCATTGGTTAATGTAATTATGTTGAAAGGTCAAACCTAATTCCTAAGGTTATTAGTACAGAGGTAAAGTGTTCACTTTATTTTGTTTCCAGGAAGTTCATTTCATTATTTATTAGGTTTTAAATAATAACCAACTAATTTCACAGATTTAATAACTTTCGTTAAACCAATGTATTTTTATGGTTTCATTAAATTATCATGCCAGTCTAGTCTTTCATCTAGATCTTGTTATAGATTTTTATTGTGTCTTCCACTATCTTAATGGGTTTTCTACTTTGATAATATTTAGTGTACTCTTATATTCTTAACTTATACTAAAATCTTAACTTGCTTATATAGAAAAGTATACTGGTTTTTACTTAGGCTGGTAGTAATAAGTTTATTAAGTATGTACTGTTTATACATATTTCTCTTAAGTAAAATGTTATGTTTTCCTTTTAGGACTTCACTCTCTTTTTTTTTTTTTAAAAATGAACAACATCTTATTCAATCTAGATTGAAATAGTTACACCATGTATTTGACATTTGTGAACATTAAAGGTTAACACCACGTACATAACAAGACAGGTGTATACTGTAGAGTAAAAAAAAAAAAAGAAACATATTTCAGGTCAACTTATAAAAGAAATAAACAATTTAGGATTGAATCCGCAAGCATACAAAGTTCAGGGTTAACAGTGTAATAACAGCTTAGTTCAACTTTTAATACAACTCCAGTAACGAAAAAAGAAAGAAAGAAAAGAAACAGAGTATAGCTTCTGTCTTTGTCATTTCGACATGTAATCCAAACCCCGTCCCTTCTAAGCATTGAAACCAACATATACGAGTAAAATTATACTTAGGGAGAGTAGGGAATCGATTATCCTACCTTGGTTTCGGTCGAAAAAAAACGGTTAACTGGTTTAGACGGTTTCGGACAGCTACGAAAGAATCGGAGAAGACGACGGGGTAACGGGATGCCGGCGCTAACTTCGGATGATTGAGGATTCGTTTGGAGGTGCTTGGGGTCGTTCTAGAAGATGGACAGTCGAAATGGATGCTCGGATAAGTGTAGGATCGAAAACCCACTTTTACAGTCTCCCTCTGAACCACTTTTTTTTTTTTGAAACCTTATCTCTGGCTCTCCTCTCTTTCTTTTTCTACCCATTTACAGTGGTGGTGGTGTAAATGTTTTGTGAATTTCGGAGGTCAGGAAGGCTTGTATAGGAGGGAGTGGAGAATGAGGAGAGAGTGGTGTGGTGGGCAGTTATTGGAGTTGTTTACACCTGTTTTTGGCACCCAGTCCTGGACTAGCATTGAATGTCCATTTAGTTGAAATTGAATTAAATTGGGCCATGAATTGAAGAGCTATTGGACCAAAATTAACGGACCAAGGGCAAATTGAGTGGGCCCAATTAGTTCCGGTTTGAATTGGGTTTGGGTTTGAAAGTTTTGGGCCTATTTGCAAGAAGAATTTGGTTGACCCCTGACTTGTTTAGGCTTGTTAAATATTAGTACGGGCTGAATTTATTATTAGGCCACTTAATTTAATCCAGTGGCCCATAATCCGAGAGGCCTAAGGCCGTGGTATTTGTTTGAAGCATTCTGGAAGATACCCATGATTATAGGAGCACGAATGGCAAAGAGTAATCGCCACATGGCCATTTGACTCTGTCAAAATGGCCCATTACTTGTCTAACTGCTCTCGCAAAGCACATGAGGGTGGCCCATTATGCTTTTAACCGTCCATGATCTAGGATTAACCTATGGGTAAATATGGATTACCCCTAATAACTACCCACTAGTCCACAACATGCTGTTACATGGGACACTTGGCACGAGAGGAGCAAGGCGGGAAAATCCTTTGCATGCAAAACCGTAGAGGTGCTTTGCTTATAAATACTAGAATCAAAGAAGGAAAACGGGTTCCCACACCAATCAAGCTCAACGCTTAAAACCAAAGCCTTCCTAGCGAAGCAACTATCTCTATTTTCTCACCCTCACTCAATTACTTCACCAAGTAATTCGGGTTTCTATCTCTCTTGTACCCCAACTTTATTATTACGAAACATAATAAAGTTATTCATATCTCTCTTCATCCCTTACTTTATTATTACGATATAGTAAAGTAATTCTACGTTGTTACTTTCTTTCCTACACGGTTAGGAAATTATTAAGTCCTTGCACGAAGAGGCAAAACCACGTACCTTCACTGCAATCCAGCCCTTAAGTTGCAGCACTATCGCTCTCTTAGATCTAGAAGTCAGAACAGGGACGCTCAGCCCTTTACGTTAGATGCGACAAGTCTTGGCACACCCGCTCAGTCTTTGAGCCATTTCGCAGCCGAACAGGAGTAAATGGGAAGGTAGGAGATAGAGATGGTTCGGCCAAAGGAGAGAGAGAGAGAGAGAGGGGAGAACATGGTTCCTAAAATTTTGGGATGGGTACGTAGTGTTAGGTTTGGGTAGGGAAAATAATTATTTATATGTATGTGTATGTATATATATTGAACAAAAAGTAATCACTGATTTTTATGAAATTTAAATAACTAATGAAACTAATTATAAAATAAATAATTGAATAAACTTGTTAGTTTAATTAATTAACATTTTTTTTTGTTAAAAAAAATTAAGGCCAAAATTAGGGTCGTTACAGTAGTTAAAATAGAAAAGTGACTTTTTAAATGAAATTTGGTCCAAAATTTGCTGAATCTGATACGGATGCTCTAAGAGTTAACTCTTCAATGACAAAGTCCTTAGTCTAGAAGTATTGTTCCTCAAGTCCTTATTCAACACCTGGCATTGAATACCAGAACAATTAAGTAGTAACATGACCGAATAACATTCAATAAATAAACTTCTACCGTTCGTCTTTGTTGATTCATTTTGGAGATTCGTGCAATTTTTAAATTATTTTATATCATCCAATCAATTTAATTTTTGTCGTGATAAATGGTCTCGACAAACTCTTAAAAATAAATCATTTTGAGTATCAAAGTGGGCTCTTGTACAAATGAAGTATTGAACAACATTGACCGAGAGGGAAGAGGATCCCGCTCCTCCAAAATAAACAAAGTGTCTTATTGACTGCCTATAGAGTTGTCAACTTGTCAATAAGTTAGGCTATGTTCCGCTAAGATTCTTATTTTTTAAGTACTTATTTTTCGCTTTACGAGACAAAATATTTTCTCACAATATATCACTTTTAATTCAAAAAAATAAGTACTTATTTTAATGAGTGAAACACATCCTAATTAAAGAAAATGACAAAAAATATACATACTCCAATGCGTTTTTCTTTTACATTTCAACATATACTTTTACGCATTTTAATATATTTTTCTAACCTTAACAATAGTCCAGTGGGCTATTTTTAACAATTTTCCTAGAGAAAATATAAAACAAAAAGGAGAAAGAAAGGGCCCTAGAGCTTGACTGCGGTGCGCATGCATAGATAGTAGTAGACTAGTAGTAGTCCCTTCCCTAGAACCATTTAGCAGGCCAGGCCAAGGTTGAGGGGAAAGCAAATAAGCCGTTTTTATGGCGCCGACTGACTCAAAACATTGACTGCTTTCTATTTTTGGAAACTGCAAGAGCAAGTAGTAGGGGGGGAGTATTACTATTGCATGTTTTCCCACCGGGGAACATGAATGCGTACGTAGATTGATTCAACCAATGCACATGGAGAGCATGCACGACTCCCAGATTGGAGGGTCTGACCGACGACGGTTGGGAAAGAAATTATAAAGAGTCCCGTAAGTTGGAGCCTTTTCTCTCCCTCTCTCTCTCTCTCTCCCATAATTATATCCCACGTAGTATCTGTTCGGCGCATCCGAACCGCCCGATACATTTTTGGATGACTCGGATTGAAATTCTCTCTCTCCTTTCACCCCAACACTTTCTCTCTTATTTCCTCTCCAAATCTGAACCGTTCAAAAACGAAATAGATTGCTCGAATGCGAGAACGGACACCACATGGTACCCGCTCGGCACTGAAATTTTTTCCCTGATTTTGCTCTACAAATTGGGACTTGGACCAAAACTAGAGGCAAAACCCACCTACAGGGACACTCCACTTGGCAACATCTTAGCGGGTGTTTGACGGCAATTATTTTTTAGATTCTCTGAATTTGAATTGGAGATTACTAATTTCTGGATTACAATGACAATTTGTAAAAATGGCTTGATGATTTATAATATTGGATTTCAACATCTGGTCGGTGTGATTATTTATTGGATTCTCTATGCGAAGTTCAATTTCTCAGAATGTATTTTAAAATCACCCCACAAAGATATATATAAAATGCAAAAGTGCATAACGGACTAGTCGCTCTGTCCTAATTTAATAGTTCATTTTCGAAGATTGTGTTACTTTTTAATTAATTATATCTTTTAATTTATAATATTTTATGTGGTTTTAAAAATATTGTATTATAAAACTAATTGAGATCTAAGATTCATATTAGATATATAATTCGTTACTAATTTAGAGATATATAACTATTTTTTATCCGGTTAGAATAGAACGAGAGATTATTAATTCGGACGGAGGGAGTATTAAAAAATCCAACTCCCAAACAGAGATTTGATTATTGAAAATCTCGATCATGAATTGGTTGTAGGCCCTTGGGGTTAGGGATGAATCTAAGAATGTAGCCTAGTGGGAGCACCTTGTTAATCATAATGGCAAAAATTTATTTTCTAGTTAACCACAATGAAATCATACACAATTAAGATATGCATTACTAACTACAAAAAGCTTATAACGCATACTTTCAATTAAATTATGTAAAAATGAGCACAAAGTCAGCAAAATTTTTAAAGTATATCTTACATGAACATCGACAAGTTTTAAAATTTGATCAAGAGAGTTTTATTAATGAATTTATTTTAGGATATTTCTCCAAGATGGTTAAAAATAAAGAGAATCAATAAATAATAGCTTCAAATAAACACACAATACGTAAAACAAGTATAAATGCACCATATGACGAAATAGAGCATAAAACTAATTCTATATGTATATTTTCAAGATATATGCAAGTTTTTAGGTTTATATAGTAGCACTCTTTCATAATTATGCTAAATATATAACAATATAACAAAATTATTTTAGGGCTATGTTAGGAATACGATGTTATTGTCTTTGTAAGAATTTCAAAGATTAGTGAATTTTTTTTTTGCCGTTCAAAAAAAAATGTAAATTTGGAAAAATCTAGAGAGAGGATCTTGAACTTTTGACATGCCTACCTGAGTGATTATTTAGTGCTCCTAAAGCACTACAACCTTCTTCCACCACACATTTATATGAAATTTATACATTTAATCATGGGCTCTACTTGAATATGTGGTGGTGGACCCCGACAACATGCGGCAGTGCTTCACGAGTAGCTAAACCTTTTTTCCATGCCTCCTAATATGCACCAACGAAAATTTATACATCTCATTTTTTCGGCCACAAAAGAAGAGTTGTTCGGTGTTTTAGGAACAATGTTCTTTCCTCTCATCAAAGCGTGTCGAATCTACAAACTTGAGATTAAGACCCACAGGTTCCACACACTTATGATATGAGGAATAGAGAGCACTGTTCTTGGAGCACCAGAATAGTTATTCCCACCAGGTACCTGCCCCGAGTTCCATGGGTTGGGTCCGAACAGAGCCCGACAAAGCTTTTCTTGACAAGTCTTTTATCTCTCTTTCTAATATCAAGCCATGCATTAAAATATCACATTAATTACCCTTCTCAATTCTCTCCTTTTATATAAAGCCCAGCATACCGCCTTCACTCTTCCAAGCCGGCCTCTTTTCAACGCTCTCTTTAAAAGTCTCAAACCGTTCCTTTCCTTCATCCAACAACCATGGCCATGGCCATAACTACCATTCTCCTCCTCCTCTTCGCTTCCCTATCCCACGCAAAACACCTCTCGATCATCGATAACAACAACAACGACAAACCCACTGAAAACACCAATGGACGGAGCGACGAGGAAGTGATGGGAATTTACAGGGATTGGAAGGCGAGGCACGGGAAGGCGTATAACGGGATAGGAGAGAGGGAGAGGAGGTTCGAGGTTTTTAAGGATAACCTGAGGTTTATTGACCAGCATAACTCGGTGAACCGGACCTATAAGGTCGGGTTGAACCGGTTTGCTGACCTGACCAATGAGGAGTACCGGTCCATGTATTTGGGCGCCAGGACCGACGCGAAGAGGCGGTTCGTGAAGGCCAAGGTGGCGAGCCGGAGGTACGCGGTTGAGGAAGGGGAGAATTTGCCGGAATCTGTTGATTGGAGGGAGAGAAGTGCTGTTGCTCCGATCAAGGATCAGGGGCGCTGCGGTAAGCTTCTCATTCTTTGCTGATTTAATAATATCCTTTCTATTTCATTGAATTCCCAAGGGGATATAATAGTCTTCTTTAACCAAAATACCCTGACTTGGGGATTACCCCTTTTTTTGTTTTGTATTTGATGGAAAAGATATTACTACGTGCATAGATTTTCGTAAATAGACCCAGATGTGACTTGTAAGTATGTCCAGATCGAATAGTTTTGATATACACTACTATAATCGTTCATTGTTTTGTGAGGTATGTGTGCATTGGATAATTCCGAATGCATTTAATGTGTGTGAGAAGTTTTTTTCTTTTTTTTTTTCTTTCTTGTAAGTGGGATTTTTCCTTGAAAATTTAAACATTTTTTTTGCTACTTGATTAGTCCAACAAATGAAAATTGAAATAAAAAATTCGGTGGAGAAACAAAACTGTAATTAATTACGACCAAAAAGAAAAAAACGATTTTGTTTAGATATTAGAGTATATATTGAGCAAGAATGAAGATGGAATATATATGTTGACCGGTTGCTAGACTGGATTGTTGCCTGTTGGGTGATGGACTTTCTGTTTTGGGAACATGGAGCATGGAAACCCATCTAACAGTCAAAGGGTAGTATAACGAAAGTTTCACCAACTTTATGAACGAATTAGGCAATGAACATGGACTGGATTGATCATCAAATTAATTATCTTATGTCCGATTTGAATCCGAATTGTTTATGATAGAGATTTTCAGTCAGATTCAATATACTATTTAAGAAGAGTTTATTAATACTCACAATCCATGGTTTGACTCGAATTTATGTGCTGATTGGTGATTTACTCAAATTTTGAAGGATAAATTTCTCCCTCTTATATTTGCAACTATGTCATTAATGAAGTTTTTATTAAATTTTATAATTTAAGTTTTCTAATGAGACTATTTCATACCAAATAGTAGTAATGTTTTAACTCAAAAAAATTAAATAGAAGTACACAAAGACTGGAAATGCTCTATGGAAGGCCTTCGGACTTGTTATATATAATCTGCTCAATAACCGTTTGAATTATCTATTAAAATAAAATTTTAAATCGATTTGACTACCCCTACTTTTTATTCGGTTTTTAGATTTTTCGTTTACTAACTACGGAGTACTTACAAGTCTTTTACCTGCATACTAAATTTGATTAAAAAAACAAGATCTAAGCATAAAAATACTAAAAAAGGAAACAAAAAATGAGAATTGCACTTTAAAAATTGTGTTTTTAAAGTACTCTTATTAACTAAAATTTTCAACGCACACTAAAAACAAAATTCAAAATGCATTTACAATAATGTGGAATGTCAAAATCATTTTCCAATCAAGTGGAGTGCAGTGCAGTTAGTGCCTCTCATGCACATTGGCATGGTTCGATTTCCATAAACACTCATCTCTTTCCCAAATCACATAGGATAAAGTATATTAGGTTTAACGAATAAAAAAAAAAATCATTTTCCAAAAATAAGCTAGTGATAAATTAGGCTATTCGTGTTTTTACCAAACAGCCCCCATTGGGAGTGGAAAACGCTGATTGTCGTCTTCTCTTGTAATTCCTAATTGGGGGCCAGGGAGTTGCTGGGCGTTCTCGACGGTGGCGGCGGTGGAAGGAGTAAACCAGATAGCCACCGGCGAACTGATCCAACTGTCGGAGCAAGAACTGGTGGACTGCGACAAAAAGTACAACGCCGGTTGCAATGGAGGACTCATGGACTACGCCTTCGAATTCATCATGGATAACGGCGGCATCGACACCGAATCCGACTACCCTTACCTTGGCCTCGACGCCGCCTGCGACCCCACTCGAGTCAGTTCCTCTCTCTCTTTCAATACATTTTTTTTCTTTTTGTGGTAATTGATGCATTTTCTGACCAACCAAACAGAACTTCAAGGGATGAATGCCCCATTACAATCAAACTTTACACAGAAAGCCTACTAAAAATCAAAACCCCTAAGGGACAGAATTCCCTAGCATGTTGGATGAGAGATGCCAAAGATTACATAGATTTTGGTTCTCAACTGAGTTGGGGATATTCTTCCATGTACAGATTCTTAGTCTCAGATTATCTTGTATGCAAGCTAAAATTCCATCTGGGCTCTTAGTTCTCCCACCAAAAAACTCGAGTTCCTTTCAAGCCAAATATAACACACTGAAGCCGCAAAAGCAAGTTTGAATATAAGAGCCCGAATGCAGTCCCTTTACAGAAATTAAGGGCCCAACCCAGTTCATCCTCCCATTTAGCAGTTGGTCTACGAATCTGGAACTTAGTTAGAATAGGTTCCAAAATCTGTCTAGAAAAATTGCAGTTAAAGAAAAGATGAACTGCAGTTTCCTCAGTTTGAGAACAGAAAATATAGAGAGAATCAATTTGCATACCCCACTTCCTAAGTCTGTCTCTATTGGCAAGCCTCTTAAGACAAGCAGTCCAAAGAATAAATGCCCATTTTGGAACATGTTTAGAATACCAGACAAAGGAAGACCATCAAACATTTGGGCTTTTGTTCCTTATAGCTTCCCATGTATGTTTGGTAGAGTAAATACCAGTAGGAGAAATAGTCCATGTAATCAGGTCATCTCCATCCCCCAAAGTTAAGGAAGGTGTTGAGGATTGAATCTGCTGTATTATCCTTTTTCTCGGCCTAGGCCAGTGCCACACACCATTCACAATGCAAGTACTAGCTCTGTCATATAATGAGGAACCAATTTCATCAAAACGTTTGTAGAGGGGGCCACTTGGATGCCAATTATCAAGCCAAATGAAGGTGGCTTGCCCATTACCTATAGTATTTTTAACAAAGTTCTGCCCCAAATTTCTTAGTTCATCAATTTTCTAACAGTCCAAGAACAGTCATTAGGGATAGGCATTTTCGTATCTACTTATCTACTCATACCCATGTATGTAGGGTGGATTTGAGTTATTGATTTTGCCCTATGATGCACGGACACGGACACGGACACGGACACGGGAACACGGGAATTCTAAAAAAATGGGGACACAGACACGACAGGAGACACGCCACGTGTATATTTATTTATTTATATAAATAAATAATTAATTATAGTTTGACACCCATGAATTTTTTAAAAATTAAAATTTGGCCCCAAAATTTTTTTTAAAATTATAGTTTGACCTCCAAAATTTAAAAAAATTACAGTTTGGCCCCTCAAAAATTACAGTTTGGCCCTTGCTGTGTCCCCATCAGTGTTCCCAGCCGTGTCCCCCCGTGTCCCCATCTGTGTCCCCCTAAAAAGATTTATATTAAATTATGGGACACGCCACGTGGCGTGTCCCGTATGTGTCCCCGTGTCCGACACTGCGATACTTCGACCTCTAGAGGTATTGGTGCTTCATAGATTTTGCCACTCTTTTTTCTTTATAACCTTACTCTAATATTTGTCTTTCATTGTTCAAAATACACATGTCAATTGCCAAGAACACTAAAAGACAAAAATTGGAGTCTGAGTGCCAAAATCATTGCTTTTTGAAAAATTTGCTTATTAAATATAGTTGGCATTTTAGGTAGTTGGTGTATTTTTTATTTGTTTCATCATTTTTTTTGTAATTTATCATTCACATGAAATTTTGGGAGTAGTACAAAAATATAGTAAAACAGAATTAAATAAACTCAGATTAAACAAAATGTGAAGAGAATTTTATTGGCTTTTTCAAACTTTTTTTCGGATTTTATTGAAAAATTAATTGTTCTTGTATGTAGTTGGCATTTTTGGTATGCAAGTGATTTTTCTTAGTTTTTTGTCGAGATTTAGATTAATTATCCGTCCAAATAAGAAGAATCAGAAAAATAAAAAGATATACGGATCTAAGTTTAAAAAATAGATATTAGTTGAAGAAAAACCAATTTGACTACTTCGTTTGGAAGTTTTTCCTTCTTTAATTTTAGTTTTTTGGCTTATGATATGTTTTAGATTTTGGTGGTCAAGACAAAAAATTTATTCAAAAATTTGAGGCGAAGCTGAAACAAAATTCAGAAAAAAGGATAAAAATGACATTGGCAATAATTATGCCCAAACTGGCCTTTATTAGCAAAAAGTCTACCCAAAAAAAAAAAAACATTAAAACACAACTGCATTCGCCGCAGTTGTGGTTTAATGTTGTGTTACTAGCATTTCTCCTTTATTCACAAGGATACACGTATTCAAATTTGGGTTTGAATTGTTGTTCCAGAAGAATGCAAAGGTTGTAAGCATTGACGGTTACGAAGATGTGCCACCCTACAACGAGAAGGCATTGAAGAAGGCTGTGGCTCACCAACCTGTCAGCGTTGCCATTGAAGCCTCCGGCAGGGAATTCCAACTCTACCTATCGGTAAATAGAACACACCTTCTTTGTGTCTGATTTCTTGTTTATATGGTCAATGACTTGTTCAATTTATTGCATATTACGCATATATTAATTTTTGTTATTTAGTTTCAAAGAATTTAGACTCTTGATATGCATATATTTTTTCATAAGCAAGATTAACATTGAAGGAAATAGCCGTTGTTGCGCAAGTGGATGCATGTGCAATTTGAACGTGGAATAGGCAGTTTGCATTAAGTTGCAATACTGTGGCAATTAAAGGGCAGTTTCGGTAGTGTAAATTGTGAGCCAGCCTCGATTTTGAATCCGCACCAAAGTTGTTCTTCCTTTATAAATGGAATAGGTAGATGTCCAGCAGCAACTGCTGAAATATTTTTTGTTTGCATCTACTGCTATTGAGCTGGAGCCAAAGAAATCTACTTATGTTTAATTCGAAGTGTTATGAAGGTGAAGACTGTTCATTTGTCCTGGATTATTGAGGCAATTCGGTAGGGAAATGAGAAGGGAAGGGATTTGTAAAGCTAATTGTTTCTCTCTTTTTCTTTACTTTTCTTTTCTGTTGCAAATCCCTACCCAACTACGGCAATAATTTGTTCGTCTTGATCACTGGTAAGTAAACATTTGAAAATTGTCGCAATTGAATATTTGTTCGAGTTGATTTGCTTGGTTGCATGATGGGATGTAAGGTTGTATTTGGATCACGGGTTTGTGTAGGGACATATCTAAACAAAAAAGAAAAAAGTGTGCAATCCTTAGCTTACTTCATTAATCATCCTATCTGTTCATTTACCCTTTTTTTCCCTCCGTAAATCTCTACACAAATTCATGGTCCAAACACAACCTAGATATGGACCTTATAGGAACAGTTAAAGATCTTTCTAAGCGGATGAGTTCGGTTTGTCATAGAATTTGGACCTCTTTTAGCAGTATTCGCTGACCTTACGTTGGAGTGTCTTCATTTTGTACCAAGTAGTGCTTTGTAAGTCTGATTAGCGTTCAAGGATGGCTAGTAGAAGTCCACTTTATATGCCTAGTAGAATCTTGAGATTAAAATTCTCTCAGTTTTCCAGTAACATGCCTATATATTTATGTGATTGGAATCGGATTTAATCAATGTGTTTACCTTCAAACCGAACTTGTGAGATAGGATATTTAACTCAGGTTCTTTCTCTTGAAATCTCTCTCAGGGCATATTCTCTGGTGAATGTGGCTATGCATTGGACCACGGTGTTGCTGTGGTTGGGTACGGCACAGAGAATGGCGTGGATCACTGGATTGTGAGGAACTCATGGGGAACTAGCTGGGGTGAGCATGGATACATCAGGATGGAGCGTAACGTGGCTGAAACCTTTGCTGGCAAGTGTGGAATCGCAATGCAGTCTTCTTACCCTATCAAGAATGGCCAAAACCCTGCCAAATTTTACCCGGCTTATGGAGATGCAGCAATTGGGATAAGCAGTGCTTGAAGTGTCTTTGGAACCAGGCCTTGCAATGAGAAGGGAGAGGGAGGAGACCCTCTTGAATTGATTAGTATTTGCTCCACGTTTCCTTACTGGTCTACGCCACCAATGGACGAAGGGCTCCTGATTTTCATTCGGATGAATCCTTGTTGCACATATGCTTTACTCATTTGAATTGTGTTCGGAGACAACCTGATATTGTTGGAATGCCTATTTCACTCTTATCCTATTTCATACTTGGTCCTTCTGTTTCAAGTGACTAGTTCAGTTGCTATCAATTTACTCCTGTTGGATTCTGGGTTCTAATTCCTGGTACATCATGATGGATGCCAGACTAATTGGATAGCATGTCAGCCGTTTCCGCTTCTCCTATACTTCCATGAAGAAGTTAACATTTCTATTGAATTAAATGTTTGTAACGAAATTCAAAATCATGTAAATCTCATACACCATCTAGCAGAGCTGCTCAAACATTTTGTGCCCCCCGTGGGCTTCGATATCTACAGAGATAATTTGTTGGTCGAGCTGGTTGATGATAGGTCCTTCTTGATACTATTTAGTTTTTCTACTATAATTTTTTTCTACTAGAAATTTTTGTTTTCTGTTTTTTGTCGAAAGGATAAATCTTTTTGACTTCTTTATTCTCGGTGATTTTTTTAAAAAAACTTTGGAAAAATTTATTAACTTTGACAGTTTTTTTTTGATAGTTACTTTGACAGTTGTGTGCTAGGGATATAGAGGGAAATACTATCATTGGACTGTATATCAAGACATTTATCCGGTGTTTGCGACTAGTAGAATATAATATTTGACGAATTGTATATCCTGAGAAGTCGAATATAGAATTGGCAGCTTCGCGCTATCATTCTATACTTGCCCCTGTTAAATGGCACTGCTACGCCTCTTTCATTCACCAGAGGTGCAATTGGTACAGATGAATAATCTGTACCAGTACGTACAAATCATTTTTGGGGTCCGTTTTGGGTTCCCAAAAAAATGATCAAGCCACTCATTTTGTTTCAAATATTGTTTACGGTACCTACAAAAAATAAGCTCAATCCAATGTCGGTTAGGGCATCTACGAAACATCCATTTTTACCCCAAAATTCATTCTTGAATTCTAAAGCAAAGTTGAATGTTTTGTAAACACCTTTACCGATGTTGGATTGAACATATATTTTGTAGGGATCGTAAGCAAGTTATTTTAAACAAAATGAGCGGCTCCGATCATTTTTTTGAAAACTAAAATGGGCCCAAAACTGGTTTGTGCATGCTGGTACAGATTATTCATCTGTATCAAAGGGAGTTGTTAGTACTCCCCATTTAGAGGGGAAAAAATTACAGTACAAATTATTATTAGTAGAAGTAATTTATTAATGCAAATTACTCCTTGAAAATTAGGGTGTGTTTGGAACCGAAATTTGTTCATTGCCGAGCGAATACCACGTGGTGACCGCTTGCACATTCGAGCCGTCCATTGCATATTTGAACGGCTCAAATTTGGAGAGAGAAAAATGAGAGAGAAAGTATTGGGTGAGAGAAGAGAGATGATTTCGATCCGAGCCGTCCAAAAGTATATTAGACGGCTTAGATGTGCTGAACAGATACCACGTTAGATGTGCTGAACGGGTACCACGTAGGACGTACGCTTGGCATGAAAAGTCACTCGTTTGGAACGGGAAGTTGTGAAAAGAAACATAAAAAAGGGACAAAAACGAGCAAACGGTTTCTCTCTCTCTCTCCAACACTTCCAAAGTCTCAATCTCGAAATCTTTGCCCAGAACGAGCTAAACGGAGGTTCTATTCCATCTTCGTAAGTTTTCTGACACTTCTCGATCCCTATATTGGTTCGTGCTCGCAATGCGATTGGTTTTTTTTTGTTTTTTGAACGGCCTCGCAATGCGATTGTTAGCCTACTGATTTCGTTTATAACTTCCCGTCGATATCGTTTTAGATCTCACTGTCATTTAGAAATCGCAAACACACTCGTTACTCTAATCGCATTTGAATGTAAATGCCCAATGTTTATAAATCAACAATGGCAATTAAGTACAAAATGTAAATACAGGAAAATAAAGGAGAAATGACCCAACCGGTTGTGTTTTACAGTGAGCATTGTTAGGCAATGATGTGGATAGTGGCGGGCGTGGACACAAGGTGGTCCATTGTAGAGAGAGAGAGAGAGAAAACATCTTGTAAAAGCTTTCGTGCAAAAAATTGATTGCTTCTGGATTACCAGGAAAAGAAAAACATGTTGGAATTGCAGTAGATTGCGAAAATCAAAGTGGAAAAATGACAGCCTTCTGTACCTTTGCACAAACAATGAAATGAAAAACAACAATACAGATGTGGGTAGTTAAGGAGATCTTTGGTTCGTATTTGGGCATCTATCTCTTGAAATGTAGTGAAGTTTTGAATATTTTCTTAGAAGGTATATTATGTATTAGCAGGGCATTTCATTTGCCCGTTACCATTTATTGGGGACATATGCAAGTGGCAGCTCAATATGTGCGGAAGAAAATGGTTTAGAGTACTCAGATTCAATGCCTGCAAATCCATTCTTGTGTTATGGATTTTGAATACTTTTTTCACTGCTCATGAACTGTGGCGGTTGTTGGGATAGTTTCCATGTTTTTGGGGCCTCACCCCATCTCACAACATTATCTCTACCATTCATCTGGTATATCTTGCAGAGGAGAACATATCTGCAAAAAACTAGACTAGCTTGATGGGACATTGACGGGCACCTGAGTACATTTTATTGTTCTAACAACTCAACGATGGGTTATGGTTAAAACTCAAATTGCTGTCAATTTTTAGATTCATTACATGTTTATAAGGTGAAGGGGGCAGTTCAAGCTTCCGGAAACCTGTCCCCGATTATCTTTCTCTTTCTTCTTCTTCTTCTTCTTCTTCTTCTTCTTCTTCTACCCAGCCCTAAGTTTCCTTTACTTTGAACTTTAACTTGGTATCAGACCTCCTCCTCCTCTTTCCCCTTCCCCTTCTCCACTACTTTGAACTTTCACTACAACAATTCAACAAAAAAAAAAAAAGGACTTTAACTAAATCAAAATACAATTTTTTCTACCGCCTATCAATATCCCATCCAGTTCTTCTTCCTTTTTTTTTTTTTGCAGAGATGTTTCACTTTGTGGGACCTATGAAATGAACGGTTCTTATCATCTTTGGGGTCCCAAGGTGAAGCCCATGAATGAAAGCTTAGAGGAGTATGGAGCGAGGGGGTATGGAGGGGAGCTAATTCCCTAATCAAAATCTCTTACACTGGGAGGGCATTGATTTCTCCACCTTTTAAACTCCTTTTATTGCTACATATAAAAGTCCATTGAAGTTCCTTGTGGGGAGGTACTCAAAGCAACACAATCATCAAGCTCTTTCTCAATTTAATAGAAGGTTTGAACAATATCATATGCATAATGACGTTTCATGTTTGCTATGTAATTTTGGAAAATTGAAATTGATTAAAGGAGTTTACAGATACAACGAGAAGGGAAACACACAAATACGCAAATGATATTACAAAGCTAAATTCTTTTCCTATTGCTTTCATAGATCAAAGGATGTTGACAATATCAGAAATGGTTGCTTTGATAGAAGTCTTTTTGTTTTCTTTCATATCTTTCGAGATCCACCCTACAATATGGGGTACAAAAGCCAAAATAAGTGATTTTAGCCTTTATAAAAGGAAAACAGATTCTTGAGTCAATCTTCTCAGTCTTTATGGGCTCGAGTCTCTTGGTTTTTTTTGTTCTATTCCATGGACAGATTCATTTCATTATGGATGAATAAGTCTTGATGCTTTATTACATTGCCTTTTATGAGATGACTCATAGACCTTACATACTGGAAGTTAAAAACAATAAGATCCAAATTCCAATAAATGATGGACTATGACGTTAGAAATATTAAGCAGAGGTACTATAATATCCCTACAAAATAACATGTTAGAACAACTTGCGTACAAAAGCTCAATCAATTATCTTGCATCTCAAAAGGAAAGAAAAATAAAATTTAGATGAACATATTGAAAATACAAATTTAATCATGTGTAAAATATATCTTAAAATCCCTAAGGCCTCACATCAAGAGTTCGTCTTAGCTCCTAGAAAGGTTGCCCATCCCCCATCAGAGGAAAAATGTACGATGGACTCCATCTCCTCCATATGGTTTATGATGGTTGCTTGATTCTAAATATGCTGTTCAGCTGTTGTGTGTAGAACTCCTATATGGTCTGCGGAGCGTTGTCATCCTACAGCTTTATTAGTTGGCAAGCAATCACAAACTCAAACTACCAACCGCTTAAACATGAATTCCAAACAATGCTGATCAATGAAGATTCCACAAGTAACCTTTTTAATACTTTATGTTTATCGGGACGGTTCCGCGGACAACCAATTAAGCACCTAAAAAAACACCCCAAATCTCAATCACATAGTTGCCGATCAAATTTTTATGATCTGAACCGTTCAATGTGTGCAGAATATGATTTTAAGGGTGCTTGCGAGAAATTAGCAAAAAAAAAGACCGGGAAGTGCTTGTTTTAAGCAGTTTTTAATTGAACAGTTCATTAAATCTAAGCTAAAAACTGCTCAGATCATGCCCTTTTCCCATCTTTTTTTTTGTTGATTTCTCGCGGGTACCCTTAAAATCACGTTCTGATCACATTGAGCTGCTTGGATCATCAAAATTTGATCGAGAACTATGAGGTGTGTTTTTAGGTGTCTAAATAGTTGTCCATTGAACCGCCCCGTATGTTTATAGTGTAGTTTTAGGAAGTGGATTTTTAGTTCTGACTTATTTTCCTGCTGTACAATAGGGCTAGACGTCCTACTTAGACCAGTTTTCAGACCACCTATGCTTGGCTGACAAAATGAATTCAGAATCTACTGATTCATCATCTCTGCATCCTGATCAAGCTTCCCGTGATGAAGCATTTGCTCCAACTGTCTCTGGGAGAGAGAGTTCCACAGTTGGCTCACCAACTATGCAATCTACTAGTGCCATATCATCTTGGGCGAAAAGTGTTAAATTCTCGCTGCCAGCGGCCTCAGTACATGAGGATTCAAAGGCTGGAAATGCTGGAAAGTCAGCCTTTGCTCGTCTTGCGAGTGGTTTTGGATTGCATCTACCTACAAAAGCTTCTGGGGAAACTCAGGGAGCTGCCTCAATGACTGCACAATCAGGTGTTTTTGAATCATTGACGAAAGGTTTGGTTGACTCCTCTTTGAGTGCAGTGAAAGCAGTACAGGTTAAGGCACGCCATATCGTCTCTCAAAACAAACGAAGATATCAGGTAGCTTAACAGTGCCCACTAGAGCTGAGATTTTAACGATTACAATATGTACGTAGTAAACTGTTGTTTTGTTTTACATGTGTTTATGGCTCTAGTAGTTTTAAACTGGGATTATGGCCATGAGTTGTTTAGACATTCATCTCCAGTCACCTTGTTCGGGTAATTGTCTCTGCTTCAAACTTAATATAGTCTGTCATTCAAATTGGTGATGATAGCTTTGCGTGTGTGTGTGTGGCTTTACATGTTGTCTTGGATTTCTACTATTAGATTTATCTTCTCTCTCTACACAAGTTTCACAATTCAGTGTGAGATAATGAGTTTGGCTGCCAGCGATATCTTTTCTGAAGAACGTGTGTGATCCTCTTGCTTAAAAGAATTAATGCAGTTTTCAAAGTTTCTCGTCTCTTTGAAGCACTGATCCTTCAAGCAAAAATTCCAGCATATTAGATATAATAATTGGAGTCAACTATCATTGGTGCAAACTTAGGTTCACTTTTACAGGCGAAGGTTAGAAGTTATAAACAGCTAGGCACATCCACACATACGCACGCATGCTCGCTCGCTTGCTTGCACACAAACACACTTTTGTACGTGTGTCCCTACTCAGAAACTGATGTGCAACGATGGAAATAGTGTTCATATAAGGGGACTAGAGCTTGCAAAAACTTGAATGCTTACCAAATCTACTGTATTCTCTATTACGTGCTCAAGTTCCCAAGTTTTGGGGCTATAAAACATAAGGCTACAGAATACAGATGTAGAAATAGTGAAACAGAATGGTAAGATGGCTGTGATTATTAATCTTCTATTTTGAAGTCCACTGACTTCACTCCAACACTTTCATCTAGAAACTAACATGGTTGACTTTTCCCCATGAGTAACTAACTTCAAGCACTAATGATATTGGCCCCAGCAATGCCATACAAATGTGCTGTCACCAAGGGACTACAAAACGCTCTTCATCTATCATGACACACATGTGAGGTGGCACGCAGCCTCATCTCAAGTATACGTTCTCGGCCTTCCAAAATCAGAACTTATGAGAAATAATGCATAGATGGAGATCATGAAATGTATGGTGTGAGTTCAAAGATAAGCTACAGATGAGATGAATCCAAAGAGAAGCTAGATATGGTTATCTTCACAAAAACGAGGAGAGGCTACTATTAGACTTCAGTGAGCAAAGCTTCAATAGCATTTGTAGAGCTTTTATCTGTATAAACTTCAGTAATTGTGGCCATTGTAATATGTTTATAATTAACTAGGTTTTCCATTGATGTTGGCTTGATACATTACATGATTGGGGCTCTTGAGTTGTTGCAAAGAATCGTATGCACAAGTCATATGGTTTAGTGCTATTAATTGGTACAATTAAGATTTTCTACTCATTTTTTCCTTATACATACATATATATATATATATATATATATATTTGTGTTTTCTGTAAATAAAAATTTATTATTGCATTCTCGTTAACCTTTTCATACATTTCTTCACATGTTAACCTTTTCATACATTTCCTCCCCAATTAAGATGTCAATGATGGCAACCAACTTGACAAATGCACTGGTTTCAGGAAGGAGGATTTGATCTAGACATGACTTATATAACTGAGAATGTAATTGCTATGGGATTTCCTGCTGGTGATATGAGCTCTGGATTTTTTGGATATGTTGAGGTAAACGATAAATACTGTTCATGACAGATTAATCACATTATGTGCGTATAAACTTGAATGATACTATTCTAGAAATTTGATGTAGGGTTTCTATCGAAATCATATGGAAGAAGTGATCAAGTTTTTTGAAACTCATCATAAGGTAAGAATCTCAATTTGTATTCAATGCTAGTATATTGAACCTGATCTCATTGGGACGCCATGCTAGTGTGTTATCATCCTCTTCTACCTGTGAGCAAATGTCCAATTGGGTCATTAATACTAGCATTCCTTTCTTGCATGTATGTTCAGATATTGATAATCCTCTGAGGGAAAAATTGGATGTTTCTTGAGTCTAATGTATGCAAGTCAAGAAAGTACTAATTCAGAATTTCAGATAGAAATATACCATAAGGATTGTAAGCTGTAAGTGCAACGAAGACCAAAACAATAGCCCTTCTTTCTGGTAGGGTAGAGGTAGAACCATTTAAAGATGAGTCGACCAGATAAGAGAAGGTAGCAAAGATGATTTCAATAGAAACAATCAATATCGGCAAAAGTACCAGTGAGGGTGAATCTAGCTCAAGTCAAATGTGCAGTGTACTACAAAGAGCCCTTTAAGAACTTGAGTCAGGTATCATGGGTGGGTGAAGGTGATGGAAGATGCATGGAGGCAGAGGGTATATGGGTCTGGCAACAAGGGCACAACATGATTAGATGGTGTCCCGACATGGCCACCATAGTGGGCCGGGCACATCACATCACGAGAACGACAAATCGTGGGCACGGGCATGCCAAAATGACACGGGCACGACACCAACACGACCTTTTCTTTGAGTTCACATGTTCATCGTTAGTGAGGCACGGGCATGGCATGATATGGACACAATAATAGACATGACAAGGTAGAGGCACACAGGTTGTGGTGTGCCTATGGCTCACGGGTCGTGCATTGATGGCTCGGCACGACACAACTAATAAATGGACTGGTTTAGGCATGACGCAAAGTGTGTCGGAAATAAACGGGTTGGACCAGCGTGGCACGACCCATCTGACACCTATACTTGGACGTTAGCCCTCGATAAAACTGAATGGAAAAATGACTTGTGATCACCTGTCTGGATAGTTACTTTGATTCTTTGAGTTGCCTTTTCCTTTTATGGATTAGGATTCTGTTCTCAAGGATAAGAATTTGTCATATTTTATTGAGCTCATAGCCCTTGACAAAATTTGCATGGCCAGAAATAATTCATGTTGCGACCCCACTTATTTTAAGAACTTGTCATATTTTATTGAGTTCATAGCCCTTGACAAAAGTTGCATGGCCAGAAATGATTCATGTTTGCGACCTCCATTTATTTTAAGTTTGGAACGTAATGCTTGGTTTGGTTGGTTGGTTAGTGAGGATGTTCTTCAAGGTCCTTGTACTGTAATGCTCCTAGATTTTCTTTAATTGATCTGTAGTTTTGTTGGTTTGTGATATTTTGAGTTTCTTACCTCCTTAGGGAGATATACTAAATCGTGGTGTATATGCTATGAAGCATGGGTACTTCTAAAATCATGTCGCCCTTGTACTCGGTGCATTCTCATAACGTACCGGATACTAAAACTTTGCATGGCACTTCTAGATGCAATTTTTCTCTAGTGTTTGTTGTCCCCCAGATGTACCCCAACTTTCATTCATGTGGGGGACTGTAGGAAATTTGGTGAACGAATTTGGGGGAACTTTGGAGGGTCTCTCGAGAAAGTCCCTTGTAGGTTCATTGAACCTGGTCCAAGCAGCTCAAAAGCCAGCAATTTTAGGTTGGTTATTACCTCATGAAGTCAGAATTCATTCCCCGTACCCCATCCGAATAGTATTGTACTAGCGTTTGAGCCCGTTCGATGCACGGGAAAATATAATCAGAAGTTCACATTGATGTGCTGTTCCCCATGCATCAACAAAAAGGACCGGATAAAGTTACACAGATCTGTCGAGAAATGCAAGAAGTCAATTTAACCATTTCTGAAAAGGACGAAAAACATGTATTCAAATAACTTTCCACAAATGTAAAAGTGCTCTTCCAATTCACTCTCTAATCCTTCAATTAGATAAGTGGACAAAGACTCAATACGAATTGTATAATCATGTCTATCAAAGTATTAGGCAAGAGGTTCACGGAATTGACTTCATCCCATTTCCACAGAAACAAACCATCTTCTCAAAATCCTCCCAATTAAGCACAATGGAAGGATCCATGCTTTGTACATAATGTTCGTTGAGTATACGAACTCCCAATGGACAGAGGAATGGAATTTCCTACCGCGAGAGGAAACGTACATAGGACGTTTTTTCAGTATGTGAAGTGGTAGTCACGTAGGTTCTTTTGAATTCTTGAATTCAAATTTAAGTGAGAGATGGTAACCGTAAATAAAAAGAGGGCGCGGGAAAATGTTGAGAAAAGGGATGGGAAGTGGGGGCATGTTTTTAAGGAAGATGTTCCACGTGGATTTTGAAAATGATAAATAATTGAAAATTTTAAAAAATTAGGATTGGGGATTTATAGGCTTGGGAAGCACAAACATTTGTATAGAGTATTGATTGAAGCGTTGTGCCCGTTGGATGCACGGAAAACATAAATAAACATCAATGTGAACTTTTTTCTATTGTTCGTGCATTGAATGGGCACAACGCTTGGTAAATGCTATATACAAAATGTATTGGGTGATTCTAAGCCTCTAACCCCCATTCTCGAATTTCTAGATTTTCCACTTTTAAATTTTTTTGAGTTGTATGTGGGCCTGTAGCATTGCTTTTATGTACGGTAAACCCCACGTATCTCTCTGTCAGTTTCTATATATTGGTTACCATTGGATTTTTTTTATATCTTCTTGTTTGTTTCTTTGAATTTCAATTCCCTCACTCTCTCAGACCACTACCCCATGTTCTTCCCCACCGCCCTCCTTAATTTTGGAAAATAAAATAAAAGCAAAATCCTTAAAAAAATTGGGATGGGAGTTTAGAGGATTGTGAAACTCCACTACATTTGCATAGAGTATAGATTGATTTTATAGAGATGAAGCTAACCTGACAAGAATTTTTAACCATCATTTGGTATGCTTGTGGAATTAAGATTTTGGTCTGCTGGTTCCTTAGTATAGTGAAATCAAACACAGGTTTTTACCTTAAGTTCTGCAGTAGGATTTTTATGTTGTATTCTTAATCAATCACCTAAGTCATTCAACTTATTCTTTTCGTTGAAGTGCAAGTATTACATGTCTTACATTCCTTAAAACTAAAGAAAATATAAAATAAAAATTAGACATACCCCAACTGTACTCATTCCCTACTTGTTTTAGGTTTGGTTGTATTGACTCACCCATTTAATACTAATGGCCTTACTCGAACCTTACATAACCTTTCTGTCTTTGCCGGATGCCTTCCCTTTATATATCGTGGTATATTTGCCTTTCGATCTTCACAAGAGGCCTTTCAATGAATCTGCTTTTTGCTTTGTGGGGGCATTTTCACTGTTTATCCCGTGTTACATTATGAATTTGTCATACCTGAAAAAACCTTTTGTATGCAGGGAAATTACAAAGTATACAACCTTTGTTCAGAGAGGTTGTATGATTCTTCACTATTTGAGGGGAAGGTGTGATTTTCTCCTTTATTTACCTTTGAGTATTTTCTTGAGATGCATTCCTAATATGGAACCTTAACCAGGTATTATTACTTGCATTATTGGTGACTCTCTAGTCTATGGAATATGAATGCAGTGTATGTTATTTTTGTATTTGTGGAATGTCGATCTCGTTTTCAGTTACATAAAATGAGTTTGGTGCCCTTTTCTGCAAAATTTCTGCAAATGAAGATGCATCCGTGCTATTGGAAACCTAAACCCTCACTGTAAAGATTTAGAAACTACTTATCAAAAAAAAAAAGTAAAGATTTAGAAACTGTCTATTCCAGACAAAGGCAAAGCTAGGAGTGTCCTTGTGTGGCTGGTAGGTGAAGCAAACGGCTAGTTTTTGGTTCTGAAAAAATAGGAGGAAAAATCTTGCACAAACTTGAGCTTCAACATTGAGCTACTTTTTAATTGTATTTAGATTTTTCAGTATATGAAAGCTCATCTTAAAATTGTGTAACAAATAACAACTATGTAAATTTTTCTTGGGTGGATGTTACATCATAATGAGCAACTATTCAGGAAAGAGATGGATTTAAGTAAATGTTAGGTAATGCTGAACGCCTAGTCTGGAGAGAGATGGATTTAAGTAAACTAAGTGTTCACCTTGGCTTTAACTATTGCTGCCGTAACGCCTCCAATTTTGGGTACGTTAAATAAACATTTTATTGATAAAACAAAATGGAGTCTGGCTCATTATTACATCAAAACTCCCACAAAAGTTTAGTATTTACACAAATGAAGGGGGTTCTAGGGTTCCTAACTACAGCTCCACCTGCTCCTCCATCTTAGCTAGCTCCTCAGCTCCAAAAGCCTCCAAGGTGTACTGTTCATCTTGGTCATTTACAAGGTCTGACACATTATACCGGCGTCGCCACCAATATAATATGTCAGGGTCACCAAAAGGTAACACCGTGAGCTACAAAAGCTCAATAGAGTAACCCATACCCACTAACCCTTAACTTACAAACATTAAACCATAAAAATCGAAGATTTTCACATAGATCAAACATACTAGACAGACAACGACACACCGCATTCATTATTCAACTAGCGTTGGTGTCCAAGATTCTCTGGGTTTCTCCTACGCAACATCTCGTAAACTGTCTCGTTTTTCTCATTTCATAACCCATTCATTATTTCAAAAACCCATTTTTAACACACCCAACCTCAGTTCCGCCGTTCCGGGTTCCCGAGTATCCTCACAATGGTTCCGCCGTCCCGGGTTCCCATTGGCACACAATTGCATTGGCTCCTCTCCGCGGATAACCAAGCCATTCCTCATCATGGTTCCGCTGCTCCGGGTTCCCATGGGAACGCACATAACCTCACAATGGTTCCGTTGATTCGGAATCCCATTGGAACACACACAACCTCACAATGGTTCCGCTTTTCCGGATCTCTATTGGAACACACACAACCTCACAATGGTTCGTCTTTTCCGGATTTCCATTGGAACACACACAACCTCACAATGGTGTTCCACACAACCTCACAATGGTTCCACTTTTCCGGATCTCCATTGGAACACACACAACCTCACAATGGTTCCGCTTTTCCGGATTCCCATTGGAACACATACAACCTCACAATGGTTCCGCTTTTCCGGATCTCCATTGGAACACACACAACCTCACAATGGTTCCACTTTTTCGGATTCCCATTGGAACACACACACACATTTCCACAATGGGCAAGCCCGGCCACATTGGGGTTTCAAAACTTTTTCTCCTTTTTAAAACACGCCTTGTCATTAACACACCCTAGGCGTCATGTTTCTACTTTCTTGATTTCCGTGTCTCGTTCTCATGCATAGACTCCGCGGTAGGACTTTTTCACAATAGTAAACGTAAATTATTCATTGAAATCTTGAAACTCAACTTGCAAGATTATCCAATTCTATATTGTAATCATGCTCATAACCATCCTAAAGATCAAAATACGAATACTTCTATCAACGATAAAGTCTTATCTTTCGAAAACCGTTCTTTCTTCTTTTATGGGGAAATTCAAAACAACATATGTTTATTGAAGTATAAGTCAATTATTCAACATGTTCATACCACCATTAGCAAAACGAGTTTGTTAACCATCATGCATTAAACATAATAAACGATAGATAACCTTATCTTCTTTAAAAATGCTTCATGTTATACTTTGAACTAAAAAGTAGGGACATCCTATTTCTCAACATATGGTTCTACACTATACTTGGGTTTAATGGACGAAGAACTCTACATATACTTAGAGATAGTGTATATGGGACTCTACCTTACTCCTTGGCGGTAGGGTGGCTACGGAAAGTACGTCGGTGATCGAGCGGAGTAACTTCCTACGGAATGCTTATGGTAGCTTCGAAAGAGAAAGGTTTGACTACTACTACTACTACTTTTGGATCGAGAGGGTGGTCGGGTGGCGGTTTAGGACGAGTTTCTTGAAGAACACAAGAAGTACTTCAAGAACAAGAAGAATTAAGCAAGAACAAAGGAAGAATACAAGTTTTTTTCTAGAGAGAGAAGTTGCTAGGTGAAGGTGTGAGTTGAATGCTTGGACAAGAGTCCTATTTATAGCCAAATTTTTCCCTCTCTCTCTTCCCATGGCCGGCCCCTCTCTCTCTCTATATATCTTGGATTTTCTCTTTTTTTATTCAACTTGTCAAGCTTCCTTTGAAAGATCAAGACCTAGTTCTAGGGTTGCATGGCTAGATTTTGGTACTTTGGATTTGATTTTGGAAGAATTGGTGGAGGAAAGGAGGGATTGTACAAGATTTGGTGATTATACAAACATAAAAGGACATTTGGGAGATAGATTTTTGGCTAGGAAGAATATACAACTGTGGATTTGAAAAGATGTAAGAAGATCATGGTGATCAGGTCATGGTACAACAAATCTTTCTTTCTTCTCTCTCTCTCTCTCTCTCTCTCTCTCTCTCTCCTAGTATATATGCATATATAATATTGTAGAAGTGCAAAGGTACTAGATTTTCAAAATCAAATATCCCATTAAAGAATTCTAATTAGGCACATGTTCCATTAAACTAATAGATTATGTACTTTAGGAAATCTAGGCTTTTATATAATATGATACACAAGTACACATATCCATATATTTAAATATATAAATAAGTACCAAGTATCTAATAAAATATAAGGCTAGGATTCCCTTATTATTTTAATACAAAAAGTACTAGTACTTAAGTATTATTAAAGTACTTTAGAAATCTAGGGATTAGATTTACCCAAATATTATAATGCATAAAAGCACATGGAAAATCTATGGAGGAATTATTTAATAGATCCATGTACTATGTTGGAAGATTGGTTTTATGACCCAATGGATAATAATTTCCCTTGCGGTAAATGACCAATGGATAATGGGGAAAAATGATATTAAATAATAAAGAATGCATATTTGTCCTTTGCACATGGGAAAATACACCAATATAATACTATATCTTTGTACTAATCAAATATTCTAATGAAAGGCCTATTGTCCAATGGACAAAGATTACCCTAACATTTATTGACCAATGGGTAAAGGTTAAAGGTCTAAAGGGTTCCACTAGGGTTTGAAAGGTTCAAAAGGTTCAAGGAGGTTCAAAAGGCTCATCTAGGGTTAGGAGAAAGTAACTAGATGAATTGGTAGTTAGGTCCCTCTAACTAATTGGTTAGGATCTAGCTATACTTGCCAAGTAGAATCTCTAGCTATGAAATATAATTTTAAAAGGCTAAAATTCTAATTATGATGGATTTTTAGGAATTAAAAGGGATTTCAAAAGCAATCCAAGTAATTAAAAATAAAAATTCAAATTTTTAACGAAATTTTTACTTATTAAAAATCAGGGTTGTTATAGCTGCACCTTGAATGATTACCCTGAATTTGGGCTCGCATGTGCAGCATGATTCCCGACTACATCCTTTTGAACAACAGAGCAATTTAGAGCCGGTCATTTGCAACCAAAAAGTACTCCGAATAGCAAGATAGACAGCTTAATACTGACCCTCCATTATATTTCCAAATTGTCTTCTGAAAGAGGTTTTATGTTTTCTTATCTGTTGTATTTGCTTGGCTGTGTTCTAGGTTGCATCTTTCCCGTTTGATGACCATAATTGCCCTCCCATGGAACTCATTCCTCTGTTTTGTCAAAGTGCTTACGCGTGGCTAAAGGAGGACATTCAGAATGTAGTAGTTGTTCATTGTAAAGCTGGAATGGCAAGGACAGGATTAATGATATGTAGCCTACTCTTGTTTCTAAAGGTGAGATTTGAAAATCAGATGCATGAAGATGCTGTTCTACCGGTTTTGTAATTGTGTTATAACCTTGTTCCACTTCTTTCTACAGTTTTTCCCAACAGCGGAGGAGTGCATTGAGTATTATAACCAGAAACGTTGCCTTGATGGAAAGGGTCTAATTCTACCAAGCCAAATTGTTAGTCGATTACTTTCATGGAATGTTGATGCCTTTAAGTTTTACGTTTCTTTAGTGACTAATTCATGCTCTCTCTTCTTTTTTTTCTCTAGAGGTATGTAAAGTACTTCGAGCGCCTTTTATCATATTTCAACGGCGAAAATCAACCTGGCCGTAGGTACGTTTCTGGTGATCTTCCCATAAATGTCATTTTGTTCTTTGAGAATGTACTAAAGTAGCTCTTTATAGGTGCATGCTGAGGGGATTTCGTCTCCACAACTGCCCATACTGGATTAGGCCTTCCATCACTATATCTGACCATAATGGTAATCCATGACATCCCCTCATACTCATTCTTTCAATTCTTTTAAGTGCCAAAGACGTTTGAATGATGAAAAAATAATCGCTGTCATGTTTATTCGGAGAACCAGTAGTCCTACATTGGGTACCTTTGCTTTGACTACACACCGACAAGTTGTTATCTTTCCTTCAGCCAAGTTTGATTGCTTGTTAGGAAACTTTTTGAATCCCAGACTTTGCTGTGTGTTATGTTGCTATTTTTCTATATCTCCTTTGAAAAGTTGATTCGTGAATAATGGAATTTTAGTTGCCATTCTACTTTTGATGTGTTTGTTTATTTCTTTTTGGGTTATGAATCATCATACGAGTTCTACATACTTGTCAGAATAAAAATAAATAAATAAAAAAAAGAAAAAAAAGTAATACCATCAAAGATCTAGAAAGGAAATTCTAATTCTGACATCTGAAAAGGCTTCTTCACAATCTGCCCAACTGTTTCATGTCAACTTTTTGTGGGTATCTGACACATCTGCATCTTTACTACTATACAGGAATTCTATTCTCAACGAGAAAACATGCCAAAACTAAGGATCTAATGGTAAACGTTATTCAACTTGTGTTTTGCACAATGAGTGAATTTGTTAAAAAGATTGATTGGTTAATACCTGTGTTGAGGTGGGGGAGCAGGGTTTCAATTTCTTCTGTCTCCTGACTAATCCGCATATTTGTTTTGCAGCCGGAAGACTTTTGGATCCGAGCACCAAAAAAGGGGATTGTGGTCTTTGCTCTACCTGGGGAACCTGGCCTAACAGAGTTGAAGGGAGATTTCAAGATCCATTTCCATGACCGCCAAGGAGATTTCTACTGGTCTTTCTACTCTTTCTCCTTTTGTTTTTGTTAGTAAATACCTTGAATTCCACGCAAAGATAAATTGAGGTTCATTTAGCAACTTCACCAATCAATGGTATGCAGAAATCTCGTTAGCCATATTTCAAGTGCCATAGTGAAGACCTCTTTTTTGTCAGAAGTTCTTATACAAAACCATTGGGGTTTTTTTCAAGCCCTCACTTTCTGCCATGAATGCATGTGGCATTTTAAACCTTTCTCAGATGTATATGTGATACATTTCCATTAAGTACTCGTTGATCGTGTATGTCATTGACTATTTGTTCTCATGTAATTTTCAGTTGGTTGAATACATCAATGGCGGAAAATAGAATTATTCTAGACAATTCGGAGCTTGATGGGTTTGACAAGGTAAATCGTGGTTGACGAGAGCTGTTGCTCTTCCAGTTGCTATTATTACTTCTCTCTCTCAAGGATTCAATCTAGCCATGGACGAACCCATGCAAGGGTGTGTTTGGATGTGGTTTGTGGAGGAAGGTAGAAAAGGGAAATGCGGGGAAAAGAAACCGACGATGTGATATAAGTTAAAACTTTCCACGTATTGGTTTGGTGGATAAGTGCAAAGAAAATGTTAAAAAAACTATATAAAATTTTATATATGTGTATCTGTATGTTTTTCATAGATTTTGGTTTTGTTACCTAAGAAAATAGAGTACGCATTAGAATTTCAATTCCCCTTCCATTTTCTTGTCCTATTAAAAAATCTAAGATCCAAACATAACCTAGATGTGAGGGAAGTACATGTCTACAATACAGATCTCTTCTCCCTCTTCTCAGTTGCACCATGTTTCTTATCCACTTTAATTGTTGACTCTTTCCATTTTAGATTTCATTCACTTGAATATTTTGTTCTGCTTTGCAGCGGAAATTGCCTTCCCCAGGATTTCAGGTTGAAATAGTGATGATAGACTATGATGGCTCCATTCCAACAAGGAAAAAGGCCGAAATTGGTAACAAGGAATCTGATGGAAGAGTGGGAAATGCTCTTTCCTCAACAAACAGTGTAACAACTGCCAACCAAAATAAGGATACAGAAAACCAAGACAACGATGATGTGTTCTCTGACAGTGAAGGAGAGGAAACTACGTCTTCAAAGAGTAGCCAAGCTCGAGCAACCTCTGGAGCTCCAACTTCCACACATACTCAATCTGGGAATGAGGAAGTGAGGGATTTGACTCATGGGACGCAACGACTGTCACTCAGCAAGGAGGCCACACGAAGCAGTGATTCCAGTGAAACAAAAATTGATGGGGTGGGCGGATTGGGCTCGGGAGGGATGAGTAGCGATATCAAGGCAATTGCAGCTGATGCTTCTGTTTTTACTTTTGGAGATGAAGAAGATTACGAAAGCGAGTGAATGCCATTGAGCTTCATTTTGGTGTGTAAGATTGTATTTGACCCCCTTGTATCTTGCTATTGGGAAAATTGCTTTTTAGGGCGCTGTTTGCCCAAGCTTTTGTAGTGCAGCTTCTGCTTTTTTTTGCATCTCAGAAGCTTAGCACAACTTCTGTTCGACAGAAACAGCTGTGAAAAGATGAATCTAAGAAACATCATTTTTTATGCTTTTGGATTTTGACTTGAAGAATCAGTTTCCAACAATTTAATTTTCGCTCACCCTGACCTCTTTGTAATTTTGCATAGATTTTGGCAGATCAGCATGCAAAAAAAGGAAGGGCTCTTGTCTCTGTTGCCAAACCAGAATGCGTACACCTAAATGCGTTTTCTTTGTATACACCCGTCACTCGTCATTTTCAATAGTCTAATTGCTCATCTTAGTTGTACTTATTTTACAAACCATCTTTTTCAATTTTTGGGACCAAAAAATAAAAAAATCTTCGGAATTCTAGTTATCAAGCTAAATAGTCTAATTGCCCATCTTAGCTGTACCTAATATTACTAACCATCCTTTTCAAATTTTATTGAAACCCAAAGTACGTGTACCTGGTGAAAAACCAAAAACTTAACGTCGGAATTCTGGTTATCAAAATAAATTCAGCGAGACAAAAAAAAAAAAAAAAACTAAATTGGGTAGAAATAATGAGACTAAATGTAAATTCAGTGACACCCTCAAAAGATTTAAACCTCTGGTTGCATCAAAAGGTAGATGTTCTAAATAAGGGACCATATGAGATAGCAATGATATTTTCTGCTTTAGGTTCTTGGAGTTATAAGGAGTCATTGTTTTAGTAGTATTTTGAGAGTGGCCACTTTATGCATATGTTGCCAAAGATTAAGTCCGTTTTCAATTCTCTCCACCCATACCCCCAATGATTGGGTATTAGATGGGTTCTGTCATTGTTGTAATATTTTCTGCTGAAAAACTGTTAAGGTAACCTAAATGGGCAATGTTATTTCAACTCGTATAATGGATGCACAGCTAAAATTCTTCCCCTGCACAAAGCCAGGTTAGGAATTGACATTAAACCGGCCAACTATGCTGGGGGACACAGCACCTCGGCAGTCAGCACGGGAGCCCTTGTGCGTACCAAACATGGCACTTTTTATTTGAACGGGAAGCCAGACAAATCTGGCATCAGGATTCTGACTCACTGATCTCTCTCATCTAGAAATTAATTTATACTAGAATAGAAACAAGTTTACATGACTACCAATATTGATCAAACAATCCTTCTAAACATAGGGGCATCTAGTTCTCATTGTGCTACTTAAATCGAATCCTATTAATTTAAATATAACAGCTACAGCTATAGCAAAATTGGAGATGCGATTGATGGTACATTGTGGAAGCAGCAACGGCCCTCATTCTCCATCAGCACCAACATATTGGATAAAACCATTAAAGCTATGCCCCCATGATGACATTCTACGTTGTTAAAAACATGACGATAGCAGCAGCATATCCCTGTTCTTCTGGTTAATCTCCAGCCAAACTCACTCGCCAGCTGCCAAAGATCAACCAATATTTTCCTCTGATATTCTGGAGAGGCTCTCTCGAGCATCTAAAATCACACACCGTTACTTTTTCCGTATCCCTACACCGCAGAAACACTTCCATGAGATAGTGTGCCTGTTTAGAGTCCTTGTTTCCTTGTAAGAGCAACTACGAGCTTGTTCAGGTTGGAGATTTCTTCGTCCCTCTGCTTCAGTTCTTGCTTTAATCTTTCTATCTCCTTTACATGATCATCACAAACATTTGAACCTGACACAGTCTGCCCTCTAACACCCCTATCTGAGTGCAACTTTTTGGACTCAGCTGTGGTCTCCTCAACTTGGAGAGGTCTTTTCCTCGATGAAGCTAGACCAAGAGGATCATCATTTGCCATTTTGCGAACATATATACTACCAGTCATTCCTGAATCAAGTTGGAATGAAGTACATTTCTGCGGTAGTCCGGAAGAGTCCTTACAGAAGGCATCAACAAAGATTTAATTTCCCATCCATGAGATGATTTAAATGGATGAATATCAACTGAATCACGACCAAACAGAAAGCATAAAAATGGAAAACATGAATTGCATCTCCAAAGGCAAAGGCCCTCACAGAGAGATTAAAATTTAATATCTAATGAATGAAAATACCTTTTGCCTAGGAATAATAAATTGGATGGAAAAAAACAAATTCCCCCTCATCGACGAAGATGATGCATGTGTAACTTCAGAAATCCGGGACCAAGTAAAAATCTAAGGCTGGCTACTCAACACAGACTTTCTTTTCATTATGGGAAGACTTAGGCAATTTTCGCTCAGCTGTACTTTCCCTAGACAATTGTTTTCTCATCATTAAGATTAGTAATGAGGTGATCGATGAAATACTTTCTAATGGGCCATACTACCCTGGGCTAGGTTTATTATAATTAAACCGTGGCAACCTAATTTACTTGTGGATTCTCAAGTGTGCCATCATAGGTGAAAGTGATAAGAGGGTGGTGACCTATATTGCTTGTTTGGGAATCTTCTTTATTTAGATGAGCCAACCTTTGCAAGGCATAGACTTACAATTGCTTGATTTTGCATCAATGCGCTGTCAGGTAAGAAAATTCCCAAGTACAACAGAACTTCTCAGAGAAGAGCTGTTAGCGTAATGCTTTCACAGCAAATGGAGTAAAGATACACATTCGTCTAAACTAAAGCCACTTCTCAGAGAAGAGCTGTATAAGAAAAACCCTCATCCGGAGCATACCTTTTCTTTGTTCCCATTGATACTTTCAAATGCTTGATTTGCCTCTCGTTGATTCTTATAAATGGCAAAGGCAGAATACTTATCTCCTCCAGCCTTTTTGTTAGGCTGCAACAAAATCATTCACAATCTCAGCAATTTCATTAACTCTGAGAGAGAGAGAGAGAGAGAGAGAGAGAGAGAATTAAAAAATTGGTGCATGTAACCTTGTCGAACAATTTACATTATAGTAATCGTGACATAATGACGGAGCAATATCTCCTTCATAGGCACTAAGCATCACAGTGTGTCTGAATCCTTTAAAACGAGGATGTGGAGAAGGCATAGAATCCACCATGGGGTTAACGTTTAGTTTAAGTGTGCAAGAGTGTCAGTGTTTGCATGCACCACCAAATTACCTACATTTATGCTGTCATAATAACCATTGAAAGCACCTTATTTGGAAGGTTTATCCAATATCAAAGTTGACATTCCTCAGCTCAATGTTCACATTTGTAAGTATCTAATGAAATATTATATTCACTTAGAATGAAGGTTTTCTTGTTTATACAAGGAAGTCATGGTCTGCAAAAGTTGACAGCCCAATATCACCATCTCTTTTAAAAATACTACCAGAATTTTAGGACCCGGCCCCCCTTCATGCACGAATTATCAAGTCATCAATAATTGATCTTACATCATGAAATTTGCTAACATACTCACATAATGGCGGGCTTCTGCTCAAGCAGAAGGTCTACACCTCCCAAATAAAATGCTGTAATTTGCTATAGGTGGCTGTTATAACAACTCACAAGTATTATCTCCGTGCAGTTTTGTTACTTCTCAACATTCCGGATAATATAGCTGTAGGAGAACAATTCTTCCCAGTAAACAGACGTCGTAATATCATTTTGTAAATTTCTAATGCGGATAAGTAATATTTATGCAGGAACAGTATATAGATAGTCACAGCACTCTGGAAAACTTAAGTGCACAGAATGCCTGTTCATGTGTTCACCACTCCTACTAATCAAACGTCATATGATGTATTATACATCAACAAAAAGGTTTTAGATACCTTAATCTCAATAGTGAAGTCCCCAGGAACAATTTTACGTAATTCTTCACTGGCCACATTGACTGGTATCCTGTGCAGTAGTAGTTTTGACCTTTCAATCACAGGCACCTACAAGGTTGGAAATACAATGAATTTACAATCTCACACTCTTTAGACATCGAATGAAACCAGTGCTAAATTTATGAACTTACATCCTCATGAACCAAAGGTATAACATTATCAAATCCAGACTCTAAGTTGGCCAGAACAAGTTTCATCGCGGCGCATGCATCATCTACACAATTGTGGGGATCACCCTGCTTCCTAACTTCATATCCCAACACAGCCTGTCAAAATAAATTTATGGAAGAATTTAATAGGCATACATATCTACATAGCTAACTTGCCAGTTCAGTAGTAACCGTTAAGGAACGCACGTAATGCGGCATCCGAAAAACAATACATAGTCAACATGCTGACCCAGATGAGACAGAAAACAAGGAACATAGCAACTTGTCAAAAAATTGTGCAGCAAAAAATAAATGAAGCAATATAATGAATCAAACAAAACGAATTATCAATAGAACCAAAAGAATATTATACTTTAGCCTGTGGCCAAAAACTTACATAGATGCAAAGAAGAATTGCCATCACGCAAATACAAGTAAATGAGACTTCTGTCAATAGAATGGCATGATTTTCCATTCCAGTTGTACTATTTTATACAATCCCGCAGGTAATAGAAATGAATAGGTTGCACGAGTCGCAAAAAGCTACGGTACGGATCATCGGGGTGGATAGATGAATCAAAGAACCGAATCAGTCAATCTGAATTGGTTGATTCACTTTCAATTTTGTGAATTCAATTATTGGTCCCCCTTTTCTGCTTTTTCTTTTTTGTTGTCAGAAAAGATGCAACCAACCTTTTTGATCTGATATCTTTCTCCCACCATTCTTGTCCCAAAGACCATACAACAAAAAAATGGGCTTAGAATGAACTACTTGCCTTACAAAGGTTATTCAAAGAGGGCTTTCTCCAACTAGTCTCATCCGCATATTTGAAGATTAAAGAGGTGTCGATCACTCTTGCATGGTCTAACTTCAGTGCTGTAAATTGGAAAATAAGAGGCTTCTTAAAGACATCAGTCATAAATAACATAGACTTGGTGTAAGAAGGTAAAGTTAGCGGATAACTGTAGCCAAATGTCCTCATTACCAGAGACCACAATTTCTTTCAACTCACATTAATAGGAGTTTCCAAAAGTTACCATTACTTGATCAATAGTTTGCCATACCTTGCATATCATTATTCAAGCTGTGCCCAATTAAAATCGTTCCATGCGATAACAGCTTCTTCATGGATTTCTACAAAACCTCCAAAGACAGAGACATATAAAACACTGTCAATTCTAAACTCAGATAATTTTGTTTTTCTTCAGCTATTTATGAAATACTAGACGTCATGGCACAAGCAATGAATGTGCATAATTGGAATCCTATCAATTTGTTTTAACATTGCTAAATTCAAATTTTCTTGTACATCATTAAAACTTAAACATAAACAAAACTAAAGACCTTAAAAGACCATGACATAAAAGCTTAATATTTCAAAACTTGGAAAATTAAAACTTCAAAGGGATGCCAAACGAACCAATAGGCATTCAAATGCCAACAACTAATTGATATAAAACTGAAGAACCAAACGTTTAACCAAACATTTGAAAATTCAGATGAAATTTGAAAAAGTCCAAAAAATATGAATATGGATACTACGAACATATCACTTTCCGTTAACTAAACGAAACCTGTGTATTAGTGAGCATTGGAAGAACCCAGAACGAAATCTTCAAATAAGAATAATTGAGAGAGAGAGAGAGAGAGAGAGAGAGAGAGAGAGAGAGGTTGTCTGACTGAAAGAATGTTTTCTCCTCCATAAACTACAACTCAAGAGATGGGAATGAGTAGGAGTCAGCAGTTACGGATAAAGTGGCTGCAAAATTCCCATTACTTGCAATTAAGGAAGACAAAAGCCCTTTTAACAGTACAATTAATTGATTCATTGGATAAGGAACTTAAAAATGTGTCAAAAGAGGTTCATGCCAAATAGGGTGTTCCTTATATAACAGTATCAGATTTTTATCTTACTAGGTTCTATGCTATGCTACTCCCACACTACTTCAAAGCCACCCAAATATTACCTGCACATTGACCAATGAACAAGTAACTCCATCCAAATCTTTGGCAGTGAGCCCAGTAATCTCAGTCCTGTAGTCTGCAACTGCTTTATTCGGATTTACATGTTCATTAAGTTTAATCTGAAATAGCCAAATCAAAACCCACATGCACTCAGGTAAATGGAAAAAACAAAAACAAGAAAAAAGAAGAAGCGGCAGCTGGAACCTCTGAGATATCTTAGATTGCCAAAGTAATTGCTATTAGGTGGTTCTCTGCTACAAGCACATGTTTCTACGTGTGAGGTGAACAAGGAACTACTGAGAGCTCATAGTCCATGAAGATTCTAACCTGTAAGTTGCGGTCGACAACACAAACCCTCACCAAAGCTTCAGTCCCATCTTCACAGAGAGCCATCTCACAATCAATGGCAATCAAGGCAGTCGATCTAATTGTCTTCTTCTTTTTACTGAGCTTCGTTACCAACCATCCCTGTGCACGCGATCCAAGAAATTAACTTAGAAGACAAGTCAAATCAATAAACCCAGTGGATCAGGCATAAAGGAATCACAAAACTGCAAAAAAACAACCTTCGCATTTATGGAGTACAAGCAGTTAATCAGTACTCGAGAGGCTTAATTTCCATCAAAACAGGAACACTGGGATTAGGACCCCATGACATTCTTAAAAACTGTCTAGCGAACTATGTTCTTCCTAGCCGTACCAAAAGAGAGAAATACGTTGGACACGAAGAAAACCATTCAGAACTCAATAACAGTATAGGTTCTACATAATTGACAATTAGCCCATGGGATTCAGGATTCATACAGCTGATCCTGCATGTGCCAAAGGATCATAACCCAACTGATTTTTCATGAAGGATGTCCTAAAGGTACTTCTCTTGTCAGTTTAAGACTTAGAAATAGTAACCATGTAGTTCAAAAACTTGGAATGATCTTTCAACCAAACTCTTTTTGTCATCGTTATAAAACGCAACATACTATTTCTCTTGGAAAAACAAAATAGTTTAGAGGACTTCTCTAAAGAAAGCTACCGAACCCGGAGAATTTGTTACATATACCTTCCTTACAAAAATAAGCGCAACGTCATAAACCTACTATTCAAAAGATTATCCCTTCTTTACTATGACCAAGCTCTTTCTGATGAGGAGTATCAGCTGCAGTGGCCCATTCTGATCCACAATTATGACTCGCAGGATAATAAAAACTGGCTATTGGGCATTTCCACTATCAAAAAAATCCAATCCCGCAAAGGATTGTTCATGGAACTACTATCGAGATTATTCGGACCATCTTTCCTAACTAAGAGCTGCTTACGTGCCTAACGGCCAGTTAGTCCCTTCGCTCAAACATGATATCTAACAAACTCAACCGGCCGGATAGACTTTCGTTGTTGCTATGTCACTTTACCGGTAAGGAAACAGTAGCAACAGACCATACATCAATGACCCCAAGGCCCCAATATGCTAACACATATTAAGACCCACGGAAATCTTTCAACAGGCTAAAATAAAATTTCAACTGCAAGAGAAGTAAATAAATAGCAGAAAAAGAAATGAACTAACAACGCCAAACCTCCTCATGTGATGGAAACGAATAATCTAATGGGTACTGCGGGTGCTCAAGAGTTAACCGAACCAGCCTCTGCACGGCCACAAAAGCAACTCGATAAGAATTTTGTTTGATGCAATACAGGTGAGATAGTTTAATGCTTAAGAAATTCAAAATACAGAAAGCCTGCCACACAATTAAAACAATCAATTGCAAACAAGAATTCTGACTGGAGAAGATAGCACAAGTAACTGAATACTGAATAATGCAGTCTGAACCCAGTGCTGACTAATCAGACTAAAATTTTTGGGAAAAAAGCCAGAGAATATAACCGATTCAGACTCAAAGATACTGTTCAGCCAAACAAATTAGTCTGGCAAAATATTGTGGTTAACCCAAAACAATACAGATTCTCGTAGCATTGTTGTATCCAATTTCAGGGAAAATGAAAATCAAACTTCAGGCATCACGACCTATATTATGCGGACTCTTCAAAACAAACCAAGTACCCTTCCATACATTGAACACCCAGACAAGAGTTGCATCTGCTACTTCACTTTGGACACTAGTTGTGAAACTATAGTTAATAATGTCATTACGCCACCCTATAAATATTATTCCCATTATTGATACAAAATGAATAAAGTGCATTTTTTGACAATGTTTCATAAACACCAACTTATGCCACAAAATAGATTCAAATACTGCAAAAAAAATCTTTTTGCCAAGTCTGCACACCCTTCAACTAACAGTTTGAGTCCAACCTATAAATATAGAACCATAGTACACACCGGTACCCAAGTCCATGGAATGTTCCAGAAGTCGCTAGGCGCTAGTTGGACGGTCGGCCACCTTCGAGCAATTAATTGGATTAATCAGATTAATCAGCGATTAATAGGTGCATATCGTTAGTTAGACTTAATCGTATTGGCCCCACCAGCGATTAATCGTTGATTAATTCCTTGTTTTAGAACACCGAGTCCATGGGTTAAAACTTGCGAATGTGATACTGCCTAAGGTGGAAAACAAACTGCAATACGACAATGATTATTGAACATAAACTTGACCCTAGAATATTAATCATTTATTGCTAAGCTATCCACTCGTAAAGCAATTTAAACTCTGCAAGAGGTCACAAATACACTAAGAAGCATAGACACAAATACAAGACACAGACACGAGATGAATATGCGGACACGTGATTTTTCCAAAATCTAGGACACGGACACATTGAGGGATACATTAAATACATAATTAATAATTATTTATAAATGTGTACATAAAAAATTCACACATAACAAGAAGATATTATTAATTCCATATTAAAAATAAAAGATTCCAATGAGAAAGTTGCGTCTTTTTCATAACATAGATTATAACTTTCATGTTTCTAAATATTATCTAGAATATTTTATACTTTTCGTCCTTAAGTTATTTAATATTAGGCTTTAATTCAGTTCACATTTCAACTATTACATTTTTAACCCAGTTTTGAAGATTTAAAAATCACATTAAAACCTAAAATGTGTCCCTGAGCGTGTCCGATACATGTCGGAGCGTGTCCAAAATGTGTCCGACTTAGAAAAAATAATTAAATACTTGGACACACATTTTCACATGTCGGACAAGTGTCAGGAACGTATCCGAGCGTGTCTGTGTCCGACACGTCTGGGATACGGATACAAAAGGCCCAGAGACGTGTTCGTGCTTCTTAGCAAATACATAACCCAATACCATCCTGCTTTGAAGTTGCAGCAAATAGGCCACACTTTGGTTAAAATGTGTTAATCAAACAAACCTGCTCAGGGGATTCAATGCCATTGGATTCCTCTTTCAATTCCTCCACTGTAGAATGGCATCGTAATATTTTCTTGAAAAACTACAAACAAACACGAGAGCGCACATGTATTGATTTCTTCAAAAAAATAATCCCAAGAAATTTTTTTCTTCAACTGCTATTTACCGTCAAATCATCCTCTTGGCTAAATGTCTTTAGAAAAGAAGCCAATGCATCAACAGACCTCTTTGCTGGATCACTCAATAAAGCCCCAAATTGTTTGTCATAAACAGCCAGAAACTGCTTCCAGTTCCCTTTACTTCCCATCATCCCTCTTTTCTGAGCCACCTTCACGAGTTCCACGAGAACCTAACAAGTTCAAACGTGCTATGAACTAAACAAGTAGTAAATGAACAAACTTATGAACAGCCCAAAAAAGCACAATTAAGTCGGGCAAAAAGCGGAAATTACGTGCTCGAACCGAATATTTTGACTGAAACCAACAAATGTATACGCGCAACAATGCAAATGCACAACTATATATACACTTCAACAGTATAAGTTTTTATATCTAACATAAAGTAAACGCTATGAACTAACAAACTCATGAACAGCTCACACGAGTAGAATTGATATAACCAAAATCGGAAATTGGTATCTTCCAATCGAATGTTCAAACTGAAACCAACAAACGAATGTATGCGCGTGGAGTGGGAGTTTGAGAGAAGTACTTACCGGTTTCCCCACAACGTCAATCTTTTCATCCATCTTGATGAGAGAGAGACAGAGAGAGCACAGTTCGGAGACGGCAAACTGCGTGGAGGTTGGATTAGGGTTTATGAGCGTAAATTGTTAAGGTAAATTTGCACTTAAAGCCCCTTCACTTTGAGAAAATTCCAGACACCACTTGTTATCAACGATTTTTTTTTTCCTTAGAAACTACTCCTACTATTAACGAATTTAACTGACGGAAAAGTAGGTTTCCCTCCAAGTACACCTTTTAAACCATTTACATGTTGTATAAAGTTTTCTTTGCAAAAACATGAGCATCAACTCTGTTTCACTCGTGAGAAGAATGCTAGAGAGAGAATGTCTGGGTGCGTTTCCCCCTTGCCCCTTTCTTTTTTTCCTTCTACTGCTCTTTTCCTTCCTCCTCCCCTCTGAGTCATCTATCACCCAGACTCTCTCCTCTCTTCTCCTCTCTTCTCTTCTCTTCCCGCTATGGTTGAGTGGTGGTTAAGACTCTTGTCCTCAGGAGAGATGATCTCCCACTATCCCATTATTTTTGGACATTGGTGATCCAGATTTTGTTTTCAGGTCATCCCTCAGATCCGATCAGCCTTGGCGACGGGTCCGTGGGTTCTTATGTAGTAGCGGTGGTGGTGTCTAGCAGCTTTGACTGCGGTGGGATGAAGGAACATTGAGCTTTAGCTGCCAATGGGAATCTTCCTCCAACCTCATCCACGAGTGGACCGATGGTCTCCATCAACGCGGATGTCAATTTTGGCATGATCTTTATTTTGTTGTTTTTCTTTGTTTTTTCTTATTTTGTTCGGATCTTTTGGATCCTTTGTTGTATTTTATGTCATTGTAGTTTGTACTCTTTCCATTTTAATATAAATGGGATGATCTTGTTCGTCAAAAAAAAAAACCCCTTTGTTTCACTCACTCTTTCTCTTTCTATAAATCCTCTTTCTTTCCCATTCGAGGTATTACATTCGGCCAAATATAAATGCATTTTATATATCTCTGAAAGAAAAAAATTACTCAATGCCTTTGGGCACCGCTGCCTACGTGGTGTCCTAGAGCCTTTTACATGTAAATGCGTGGTTGTAAAGGGTTTTGGGGCACCGGTAATTACTCCTCCTAAAGTCAATATTAAACTGAATTTAGAGTTTCTTTTCATATAAACTTGACCCCAAATGCACGTATGTCATCATATTATGAAACAGAATTGAGATTAAGTGGCTGCAATAGTAATCGTTTGGATTCATAGCTCGTATAATGAGGCATCATCTCACATTTTTTTCTTTTAACTTTTTAGATTTTTCCCCCAAAACTTACTATTTCTCTTTTAAATTCATAAGATCAATTTTAATTGTGTGTGTATTTTTGCTCATTCAATTAAAAAGTAAATTTAATTATAGTCCTAAACCAACCGGTACTTAAGTTTCCATCCATGGCATCATCATGGATTAAGTTATCTGATAAGCACCCAATAATGCCATTAGGGATGCGCTAAGTCCTTAGTTTTAGCTTAATTACGTCTTTAATTTAGTTGTTTCATTTTAATTTTGCACGTAAGGTTGTTTTGAAGATGTTTCAGAAAAATCATGCGAATAAAGCTACTTTTGATGCTATGGACGATCCCCGAGGGTGGCCAAGTCCCAAGAGCTAAAGAAGTAAGGCCCAGAGGTGACTCGAAGGCATAGAAGGCCAAAAGGAGGACCAAAGAGCAAAAACTAAAGTTAAAGGCCTCGGTACCGATGACAATGTTGTGGAGGTATCGGTACCGAGTGAGTTAGAGGTAGCAGCTTAATTAGCTCAGCACCGATACCAATGTTGTGGAGGTATTGGTATCGAGGGGCCTTCGTAGCTCAATTTTAGGGCATTTTTGAGATATTTCGTGCGCGAAGGAGGGCCGGTATATAAATCTCATTACGTCACAATATCCAGGGATTGCACTTTTCAGATCTAGAATATGATTTCATTTCTTGTTGCATACTCTTGCCATTGTTCTTCATTGTTCTTGGTGTTCTTAGTTAATTCTGCACTTCTCTCCCTTAATTAGTTGTAGTTTGTTATTTTACTTTTCATAAAAGTTGTAGCTATCACGCCCTCGATTTTCAACATAAATATAAATGAATTCCATAAATGAAACCTCACAATAACCATACGATACCCAAAAGAGTTTTTAACGTTTCTACTTCCATAATTGTACCTTCTCATCTATGGGTTTTGAAAAGGTTACATCATTGGCTCCGAGGCCCAAATATTATAAGTATGAAAGTTAAGAGAGTTACGAGTATTACAAATATTCTTGGTCAAAATAAAATGAATTGAACTACATTAAATCTTCCAAAATAAAGTCTATAAAAGATGTTAGGTAATTTCGCGGTGTCGGCTTTTAAAAGGAGATGAAGTCATGCATGCACAACACTTCATGCCGCTATCTTTGATTTGTACTTGAAAGTGATAGAAGGGTTGAGCAAAACACGTGCCCAGTAGAGAATTCTGTGCTCAAACTATATGGAAATGTGATGAATCATGCACCATGAATGAGTGAGTCTTTACAGATACGCCCAAAGTACGAATACTTACCAACGAGTTACATGCTAAAATCAAAGGATTCTAGATTTCACCTGAATGTCACTAACCGTTTACCTCTCAGACTAAATACATTAAGAAACTCACATCAATCCACTTTAGTCTATAAGCCATTCCAAATCATTTATTATTCTTTGTACGACACCACTATTTTTCTCGTGTCCACATTTATCATCATTAAATCCCTTTATTGCAAAACCTTTCCTTTCTTTTAATCAAGTATATTTCCCATCAATAATCACTTGGGTCACCTCGGGTCTATTTCCCTCGAGCGTAGGGTCACCCCGAGTCTATTCCCTAAATAATAATAATCACTTGGGTCACCTCGGGTCTATTTCCCTTGAGCTTAGGGCCACCCCAAGTCTATTTCCTCAATAACGACCACTTGGGTCACTTCTCACACTTTTCATAATCGTCATCGTTTCATAATCGACTGCATCATCAATTTATCGGTTGTACCACAAAACTTCAATCAACCATTACATAACTCCACAAATATACATGTTCATGCTTTTTCATTAGTTTACATATCCGCATCCTACATAATGTACTAAGCCCATATATATAAACCTACAATACTCTATCCATTTGTTTCTACGTTTGAACCTCATAGGACGAGTGTCAAAAGAATTGAAAGATTCGACGAGTCATAAGGGCACAAGTTATTATATCATCTTAACATCATTTGGGCCCCTAGACACACTCACATCCACCCTATACATTCCCCACAATGTCACCATACTCTAAGTAACCTACCAACCTATAGTAACTATATGACGTACGACGCACCTGTATCAATACTTAAACTATTAGTAACGAACGCCATTGGGCACTAATAGTTCAACGAATCAATAGGACAAGAAATCATACTAAACAAGCTCACGTCTACCCATAATACTCACTACAGCATCCCCCATAGCCTACGGTACTCCTAACCAGCTATACGGTACATTTCCCATTTACAACGAAACTAAGATGACACTTGATGATTGTTTAGAGAGTGAAAATGATCAACGAATCATCAAAGGACGAGTAACCAAGCTTTGAGATGGTTTAAAGGTGTTTTAGAGGTGTTAGAAGTGATCGGGGGTCAAAGAGATGAAATTTAGAACAAAGCTGAAAAAAATTGTCCCTAAGCCAAAGGTATCGATACCTAGCCAAATGGTATCGATACCATTTGACCAAGAAGCTTGCCAGACGCAAGGGTATCGATACCAAGAACTAATGATATCAATAACAAGATGATTTTCTAGGTTTGAAACACAAAGGTATCGATACATATGCCAAATGGTATCGATATTAAACCAGTTCGAGCAGATTTTCTGCAGATTTTTGAAACTATTCCCAACAATCAAACCAACAATTTCAAGCACGATCAAAGTACAAATTCAACTCATAGGTATATAGAAGCAGTAAGAAATCCCTACCTCAAAGTTGGAGAGCCAACCCAAAGAGAGATTGAGCCCACGAAAGCCCCAGACTCCCAAAATCTTCAATCTCAACCGAATAATCCTTCCCTGAGCTTGACCCACGAATTTCAAAGCTTGAATCGAGTTTAGAAGACAAATTGGAGGTTGGTTTGTGAAGATTTGGTTGGTTTTTGGTTGAGAGATGGGAAGAGTGAGAGAGAGCCGAAGAGAGAGTGAGAGGAAGAGAGAGAGCCAGTGCAGATAGAGAGAGAGGATTGGGATTTTTTTTAATCCCCTACACACACATCCTCTCATATATATACTCACAACCACACAACTCACACTTGCACTCCCTTCACTAACAATCCTCTCATATTAACCCCAAATCAAATAAACTCAACAAATTCCATATTTTCCTTATTTACAATATCGAATAAACGTTTTAATAATTTCTGAAATTACAGGTCCTTACAGTAGCTACGCTCTTGATCTATCGTAATCTCTAGTTTAATTTGAATTCTATTATGTCTTCAATAATTAGCTTTGTTGATTCAATTCCTAGCATGAATGAGTAGTTAATTAAGCTTGGTCATAGGGTGATTAGCATTCCATCACTTGGATTGATCATGCTTTTCTCAATAAATCTTCAAGTTAGTTGGAAAATCAAGGTAGTTTGTGTTTGTCTGTCAAATCTCGGCGGTGTTGACCTCTTTGATCATGCATAGGCAAGAGCGAGCTTACATGCCACGCATCGATGCTTAGAATTATGTCATCCCTTGTGTTTGCTAGATGAATACTAGAACTCTCTTGGTATTTCGACTCATTTTCTAGTAAACAGACTTAATGATAAATCTTTCGGGTTGGGAGATCGTTGACATGTATCCCAACCCGAGTAATTCGAAAGGAAAGCTGATTGATTCAAGTTATGAGTGTTAAAATTCCCTAGACCTAGCCGCTTAGTCTAATTGTTTTCAAAACACACTTAAATTGCACTTTTTCTCCGTTTCAAACTATTCCTAAAGTTGGCCGTCTCAAGGCCTCGAATCTTACTTCTACAAATCCAATCAAGTCATGATGATATTCTCTTGGGTACGATCCCGGACTTCCGGATTATTATGTTTCAAATGACGTTTTAGCCCTACGCTTGGGGTGATCACACACACACACACACACACACACATATATATGGACGAAGCATTATCATAGGACTCGAGGGGGTGTTCGGGCTTTGCACAACTTCACATATTCATGTATATTAGAATAGTATTTGTATTTGGAAAAAATCTATGGAATTGACCCTTGAAAGCCGCTTGGGTGAAAAGAGTTTTTTAAAATTTATATAAACTTTAAGTTATCAATATTTTTAGGTAGCATGTATAAATTTAAATAGTGTTTATGCTATATACACAATCTTGTCTCTTCCTTGGACTGCACAAGTAGTGGCGGATTTACATGAAGACTAGTGGGGGCACATGCCCCCACTCCACTTTCCATAATTACAGGTTTGCCCACAATATTTAGGAACAATTCTAGTTTACCCCCTTTAGTTATATCTCTCTCTCATGTAAGAGTAATGCTTCATGTTTTCTTTCCCTTTATGCAAGCACTGCCCTACAAAAGTTTATGTTGCTGAGATTCTGTTCCGTGTATTAATGCTTATGTTATGTTTTAACCATTAATGAATACTGATTTTTACTATAAATTTTCATCTATCTGGTTGTTTTATTGATTTCTTCTTCTTTTTTTTCACTTTCACACTTAGATTGCTTAAGGTTCTCTTGGTTAGTGCTAGTTAATAAGCACTCAATAATGCATATTTTTTGTGCTTAAGTCCTTAGTTTTATCACTTTCTGTTTAGTTAAATTAACATTTTATTTGATATTGCATGTAGGGTATGTTATTTCATTTTGTAGGAAAACCGCTTAATAAAGAGGGTTTTAAAGCGCGGATAAGAAAGAAGAAGAGGGTTTTAAAGCTTAAAGCGAGCCAGAGGCATCCAAGACTAAAGATGATCAAGAATGGAGCCACCGGGTGCCCAAGAACGAAGAGTCGAAGACCTATCGGGTGGACATGACCATTGGAAGCCAAGCTGGAGGCCGAAAGCTGAAGAACCTGAGAATTTGAAATCTGTATCGATACAAGGTTCCCTTATATTGATACCCAGTTGAAAAGTAGAATCCAGCGGGCCAATGCATTTTGGGTATCGATACAATGTTTCCCCTGTATCGATACCAAGTTGTTTCGGCGGTTAAGAGGATTCTACTCTTGGTATCAATATAAGAAACCCTTGTATCGATACCGAAACCCTTTGTAGCGGATTTTTAGGGCATTTTTTAGATATTTCATGGGCAAATGTGGGTTTGTATAAATACCCCATTATGTCACAAGTAGGGTAGAGAGTACACTTTTTTCATATCTAGATTAGATTTACTTTTCTTATTGCTTGCTCTTGCTGTTTTTTTCATTGTTCTTCATTTTCTTAGCTTAAATCTGCACTTTTCTTCCTTAGATAGTTGTCGTTTGTTATTTTACTCTTCATTAAAGTTGTAGCTGCACTCTTGATCTATATAAATCTCTAGTTTAATTTGAATTTCGTCATGTTTTTCAATAATTAGCTTTGTTGATTCAATTTTCAGCATGAGTGAGTAGTTAATTAGGCTTGGTTATGGGTGATTAGCACTCCATGACTTGGATTGATCGTGCTTTTCTCTCAATAAATCTTCATGTTTAGTTGAAAAATCAAGGTAGTTCGTGTTTGTCTATCAAAACTTGGTGGTATTAACCTCTTTGATCATGCGTAGGCAAGAGCGAGCCTACTTGCCACGCATAATGCTTGAAGCTATGCCATTCCTTGCGTTTGCTAGATGAATACTAGAACTCGCCTGATGTTTCGACTCATTTTCTAGGAAAACGGTCTTAATGATAAATCCTCCGGTTTGGGAGGTCGTTGACGTGTATCTCAAACCGAGTAATTAAAGAGAAAAGCTAATTGATTCAAGTTATGAGTGTTGAAATCCCCTACACCTAACCGCTTAATTAAATAGTTTTTAAAACCCATTTTTTTTATCACACATTTTTCTCTGTTTCAAACTACTCCTAAAGTTGGCCATCTCAAGGCTGTGAATCTTACTTTTACAAATCCCATCGAGCTGTGATGATATTCCCTTGGGTACGATATCTGGACTTTCGATTTATTATGCTTCAATTGACATTTTAGCCCTACGCTTGAGGAGATCATATATATATATATATATATGTATATATATATATATGTATATATATATATATGTATATATATATATGTGTATATATATATATATGTGTATATATATATATATGTATATATATATATATGTGTATATATATATATATATATATATATATATATATATATAGCGTTCAACCCATTCTATGCACTGACAAAACTAACCCGTTTTAGCATTGTGCCCGTTCAAGGCACGGGAGAATTAATAAAAGTAGGTTCGAACGGGTACAACGCTAGAACGGGTTAGTTTTGTCCGTGCATAGAACGGGTTGAACGCTAGTTTATGAAAAAATATAATGGTAGCATGTGAAGATTAAACACAATTACTAGTAGCATTCATGCTGTTGTTTATGAAAAAATCACGTTGGTTTTTTCGGTCCCGTGCATCGAACGGGCAGAAAAAAAACATGACATTCAATGCACGGGAAGATATAGATCTATTATGCGTCAAAATGCCCGTTCGATAGAAAAAACAATGAAACTGGCTAGAAAAAATCAATTCGCCCATTCAACAAATGATTGAACAATAATTGTGTTCAATGCACAATAATTGAACGGGCTAGTTGAACAATGAACGGGCTAATAAACTTAAGTTAGAAAAATGCCTATTCAGGCATAATTGTGTTAAAGTTAAGTGTCTGTACCCGTTCAATGTACGGAATAAAAAAATAACATTAGTAAGGAAGAGACCAATCAAGGGTTGGTCTTATTCTGTGCACAGAAAGACTTATATGTGATGAAAAATGAATTTGGAGTACCACGTGACAGTTTGAACAGACAAGACTCTAGTTAATAAGGAAGAGACCAATCAAGGGGTGTAGAGTCTACGGACTATTTTTCTATGAAAATTCATTGGTAAAAGTTAAAAAGAAAGTAGCTACTTGTGCGGCTCTTTTATTTCGAATTGGAAATTTGTTTGTTAATTTATAACATAGAGTACGGAGAAAGACGTGTGAGAGAGGGTAACCTATCTAAAATAATCGAATGGGCATGGATTAACGTTGTGCCCTTCGATGCACGAAAATATATCTATATTGATTATTGATGATAAATTTGTCAAAGTTGGCATTTTTAAAAAAAAATTGGTAACATTTTTATAAATCTTATAATTTTAGTTACAGAAAAATCGATCGTGCATCTTTATGTAGTAATTGGGTTTTGTTCCTATCCCTTTCCACCTTCCCACGTTCTCTCTCGTGTATTGAACTCTTTCTCTCTCTCTTCCCCTCCCCCCACTCCCACGTTTTTCTTTCTCTCATTTAAAAAAAAAAAACTCAAAATTCTAGAAATTTAGGATTGAGGGTTGAGAGGCTTTTGGCTTCAACTACATTCCTATAGTATATTGATAGATATATCGACGGACGAAGCACTAGTGTATAATGGTTTACTATGGTGCTTTATAATATTAGAAGAGTTTTAATATATTTACTCTAAAAAATTTCTTCCATTCGGTTTATTTGATCTGAACTTACTTATAGACATACAAAATGTGTTTCACTTGATTACATCTTGACCAAAGAAAATTAAATTTCCCAAAGCTAATGGTATATGGTGCCCCCATTCAATCCAAATTCTGGCTACACCACTGCGCATAAGTAACAATATATATGTGTGAAATCTATCTTTTATTATCAATATCAAAATTCATGTGGTTTGGCCCCTGCGAATCACAAATTTCCCATTTGCCACTGCTTAGTACCAATAGTGGATTAGAGACCAACACTCCATTTAACAATGTTTTATGTGGTTGATAAACACAAAGTAGACTAGCTTGTTGTAAACTTAATTTTGCTTCAGAGAGTAGAAACCGGAATTATTGGTTTGATGGACAGCAAATGTTGAATGTGGAAATATCATAACCTATTAAACAAAAGATGAGGCTAAACTTCAACTCGAGAGAATTTATTTTGTACCGAAAAGTTCCCGTTCCACTTAACTTAACGTGAAATAAGTTGTTTTGTCCTTATTTGAATTTTTTTCACATTTGTTAGTTTTGCACCAAACTTTTGTGGATTATTGATTTGTCTCGACAAAAGAAATCGAAAAAGTAAAAACAATTACTTTTACCCAAACATTTTGAAAAATAACAACTTTTTAGCAAAAAAAAACATCAAAAAATTTGACGCAAAACTAATAAACGCAATTTTTTTTGAATAAAAACAAAAAGTGCTAAAAATTATGCGGAACGGAAAAAGGTCCACACAAAAAGTTGGTAGAAAGTCAACAAGTTATGTGAGTAGTGAGTAGTGTTTCATTTGGTACGAAATAAAGCATCCTTAGCATTACTAAGGGAGACTTAAATATTCATCCTCAAACTCTATTTGACATAAGTTTTCATCTCGGTCATTTTAAATAGTTATGTTTTCATCCCTATTTTTTTTAATTCCATTAATGCCCTTATATATAATACATGGATCACCATATATAGCACAGATTTATGGGATGAAAATATAAGACCTTCAGTCCCAACGGAATTCTCGTGGATTAATCCCCGTACGTATATTTCGCCACCCAATCCCAATTATTTCGGCAACAAATTTGATCAAAATTAATCCACCACAACACAGTAACCCCCATTTTGGTTTCCATTTTCGAAAGTATTCAAAATCCCTAAAACTTCTATTTTCGAATCTGTTCAAAATCCCGTTCTGGTTTCCAACCCATTTTGGCGAGAGGTGGAGGCGAGCAGCGGGGAGAACCACAATGGAATTTCAAGAGGGTTCAGTGGCTCGGTAAGGTGTTTAGAGGGGCGTCGGGGGTCGAAACGGCCATTAGATACCAAATCTAGTGAAATTGACATGGTAATTTAACCATGAAATGCCAATCATGATAATACCTATTTTGATGGTAATTTAACCATGTTTCATGGAATAAAATCATTGAAAAATATGACCTTATTGGATAATACGTGAGCAATTTAGCATAATCAATACATGAAAAAATGTGGTCAACTTATCATGTTATATTCACCAATGACTATTTTGATGCAAAATAATCCATGTTGCATGAAATAAGTGTGCGAACCATTTATTGTCAAGTGATGCAAATTGATGGTCAATTGAAAATTTTATATTGGCCAAGACCAATTTATTTGAAAATTGGCCAATATTTAATGGGAAATATTTTATAAAACATAATCACTTTATCATGTCTAGTTGACTAACTTGAACAATTATTGCAAAATATTGTCAACTGATCATGAAAAATTGGGCAATACCAGTTTTGATGTAAAATAATCCATGTTGCATGAAATAAGTTTGGCCAATACCAATTTTGATGGTAAATTATCCATGTTTCATAAATTATCAACAAGCAATCATGAATCATCAAACGGAACACATCAAATTTATGTTTGCATGAATTGATCTAGCAAAGAACAAAGCCAAACTAGATCGGAAAACAAAATACAAACTCGAGCCATTCAATAATCATTTCCTCTCCACCATTTTCTGTTTGCACTGTCTTCTTCTCCATGTTAGATTCACCGGCCTCCTTCTTCACCAATTGATGCAGACCCACAATTGCCGATGTGATGGACGACAGGATGAAGAGCAGAGGTTGCCAAGGGAATGGTTCTGGTTCTTGCCATCTCGCATACCTGCATATATATATATATATATATATATATATATATATATATATATATATATATATATATATATATATATGAAAATGCAAAATGGAAATGGGTATTCGGGGGGGGGGGGGGATGTGTGTGTGTTGAGGGTGTTTCAATTTGTTGCCGAAATTTTGTCAATATAGGAATCTTCAACCAAGGGTTTAAAAAGTTGCCGAAATCCTAGGGATTTGACTGGGATTATCCTAAAATTAAGCTAGAGGATCTTCAAAATTATTTTTCAGTCCCAAAAATTTGTGCCTATATATACACGTGTTATATATATATATATATATATATATATATATATATATATATATATATATATATATATATATATATATATATATATATACACACGTGTGTGTGTGTGTATAAAATAGAATAAAGGGTAATAATGGTAATTTACATAATGCAAGGATGAAAACATAAGTATGAAAAATGAGCGGGATGAATTCTTATATGGCATGGATAAATAGGATGGATATTTAAATATTCCCATTACTAATGACAATTCCACCAAGTAAAAGGAATTCCAATTTTGCTATAACCACACAAATACTTATACAAACTCACTTACATCACATGTTGACCCCCACACCCACTACACACCTCCAGTTAGGGCTGCTCAAAAAATTCGGCGAACCGTGAAACCAGTTTGGATAGAACCGATCCATACTTTTTGGATTCTGTCAGTGAATTAATGGTCCAGACATAGATTGAAAAATTAGAAAACCATGACTTGCGGTTCGTTCCACGAATTTTCTTTACGAAACTGCTCGTGGATTAACCGAACCGGATCTTGAGATATTTATATTATATAAATAATATATATAAATATGTATGTGTATTTATATAATTAATTGTTAGTAAGGTTAACACATTTTTCTACCAATTTTAGTATTTTATCTTAATAATGGGATATAGTGTAGATGTACATAAAATATAGGGAGTAAATCATAGGTTTTTCGTATAAATTATGGGTAACCCTAGTTGAGTTTTAGTAGTTCGTTTTTTTTTCAGTTCTTTTATGTTATGTATTGTAATGACACAATCCTACTAGCTAGTGTTTAGATTCTTTTGAATTTGATTTCTGAAGTAGGTCTTTGATAGTTTATGTAACAAATACATTCTGGTGGTGTTAAACTTAATTCTGAGTGTAACCTTCTTCCCTTTAAGTGTGAGATATATGTGTAACGCCCCTCAATTTTGGTCAATAAAAATTTTCGTTAAATATTTGAATTTTATTTAAATTACTTATTTTCTCTTGAGTGGCTATTTGATTTCTTGTTTTCGTCATAGTTAGACTTTTTGGTGTAACAACTCCGATTTTTCATTCAATAAAAATCTCGTTGTTATTCGAAATTTCTTAATTTCTCGATGATTTTCTTATTTGATTCCTAGTAGTTCGTATTCAAGCAATTGAACACTGTATCACCGTATTCCTCTACTAGAAACCCTAATTGCACTTTAGCCCCTCAAGGATCGTTTCTTGAACTTTAAGCCCTACTTAGCAAAGCCTATTTAGCTTCTAACCGGCTTGATGGAGTAACCAAAATAGGAAGTCACCTAATTACTTATCCCTAACCGTAGATGGACCGTTTTGCCCATCTTGAACCTTTTGAACCCTAGACTAGAAATTGTTTAATTGTTTTCTTTTATTGTTTTAGTTTTATTCTTTATCCATTGGACGATAAATGTTAGGGGAACTATTATCCATTGGATAATAGAAACCCATTTCTTTATATTAAAAGGATTTTTGAAAGATTGGAACAAAGTACTATAATCTTTTGGAAGTAGACATTTATAATTATTGTGAAAAGTACTTTTCGATTATTTTACTAAAAAAAGTACCCTAGTAACTATGGACCATTGGATAATAGCCATTAGGGTAATCTTTACCCATTGGACAAAAGCCTTTTTTTTATTTTATTTGGTAAGTACATATATATATATATATATATATATATATCACATGTGTATTTTCAAAAAGGACATGTAGTCTTTTCCAAAAACTTAATTTAGTATTTAAAGTACCCGTACCTTATTATCCCTTGGATAATAACCGTTAGGGATTTTATTATCCATTGGGTAATAGGCTCATCTTCCAACTAAGTACTTATCCCATTAAAATAATATTTTGTTAAGATTCCCGGAAGTACAAAAGTACATTATTATATTAATTAAAGTACTTGTACCTTTTAATTGTTTATGGGGAGAATCTTGACCCTTTTAACCCTAGGGTACATTAGTACATATGTATATATGTATATAAGTACTTGGATGATGTAATTTGCCTTAGTACACTTGTACCCATTTATTTGTTTATTGAGAAAATCTTAGGCTTTGTTCGTTTGCCATTTTAGTTTTGTTTTCCAATCATTACCGTACTTCTTTCTTCAATCATTACCCTATTTTTCCAATTATTACTTTCACATCTCTCTCTATCTCTCTCCAATCATTACCCCTGTCTTCAATCATTATTCCATTTCTCTCTCCACCCACTACCAAAACTAAACTAAACTAAACTCTCAACCAAACACAACCTTAGTCTTTTAAACTTCTTTGATCTTTAGTACAAAAAGTATCTATTATTTTATTTGTTGTCTTGCATTAGTAGTGTATATATATATATGTGTGTGTGTGTGTGTGTGTGTATGTACCATGAGAGAGGGAGGGAGAGAGAGAGGACGAAAGAGAGGGAGAGAGGAGAGAGGAGCCGAGAGGGAGAGAGAGAGGAGGAGAAAGAAGAAGGATTTGATGTGTGAGCCCTGACATTGATCTCCCTTGTACTTCAAATCTTTGGTGGTTATTCTTCCTAGCCAAATCTTAATTCCATTGTCCTCCTTTGTACATCTTTCATTTGTTTAACACAATAATCTTGTACCATTGTCTCCAAATCTTCCAACATATCTCCCATAGTCCAATCCAAGGACTAAACTAGCCTTGTAAGCTACCACATTAGACCCAAGTCTATTTTGCCTAATGACAACCTATGATGGGCCATAATCCTAGCCTTTATTAGCCTAAGATTTGACTACAAGCTAGACCTAGGTTTTCATTACCTAGATTCACCTAAAAAGCCTAATGATCTTAGTTGATTACATAGCCTTACACCTAAGATTTGGATTGGACAAGGCATGGCTTGACATGTGAAGTAATTTGATGACTTAATGGAGCAAATCCATGGAGGATTTAGAGAGAGAGAGGGCCGGCCATAGAGAGAGGGGGAGAGCCAAGATTTTTGCCTATAAATAGCACCCTATGTTTCTCATTCAATTCACACCTTCACCTAGCAACTTCTCTCTCTAGAAAAATTGTGTTCTTTCTTGTTCTTTCTTTTTGTTCTTCATATTCTTGAGTAGTTCTTGAGTTCTTCAAGAAACTCAACCTAGGCCGCCACTAAACCGCCACTCAACCACCCCCTTGATCCAAAAGTAGTAGTAGTAATAGTCAAATAGAAGTTTCGAGAGAAACCTTTCTCTTTCGAAGCTCCCGAAGGCATACCATAGGAAGTTACTCCGTCCGACCGCCAACTAACTTTCCGTAGCCGACTACCGCCAAGAAGCAAGGTAGGATTCCTTATCCCTATTCCTAAGTATAATGTAGGATATCCTTATCTTCCATCCCAAATAGTTATCTTTACCTATTTTCCCAAATATAGTCTTGTACCCAATTATAAGTTCGTTAGGAAGAAACTTTAATCATGTCATTTAAAGTAGATAATGTTATCTTTTGTTGAAAGTATATGAAATGCGTGATACTTGTTATTAATGATTCAAGCATGTCAAGTAGTTTTAAAATGGATGATCTTGTTGGATTGAATAGTACAATGAATGATATCGTATGTGAAAAAGTCCCGCCGCGGAGTCTATGCATGATAACGTGACACGAGAACCAAGAAAGTAGAGACATGACACCTAGGGTGTGGATAATGATGAGATGCGTTTTGAAACCGCAATGTGGCCGGACTTGGTAGCCCATTGTGAGTATGGAAACCCGCGATGTGGCCGGACGTGGTAGCCCATCGTGTGGATTGTGAAAACCGCAACGTGGCCGGACTTGGTAGCCCGTTGTGTGTATGACAACTCGTAATGTGGCCGGACTTGGTAGCCCATTGTGAAGATTGCCAATGCGGCCGGACGTGGTAGCCTCATTGGTAATATGGCTTGGTCATCCGCGGAGAGGAGCCAGTGCAAGTTTTGTGTGCCAATGGGAACCCGGGACGGCGGAACCATTGTGAGGATACTCGGGAGTTCGGAACGGCGGAACCGAGGTTGGGTGTGTAGCTTGGTTATCCGCGGTACGGAGCCAATGCAAATGTTTTGTGTTAAACAAATGATTTTTGAAAGATTGTTTTGTAAATGAAAATGTTGACACGGTCTACGATGAGTTGCGTAGGAGAAACTCGGAGAATCTTGGACACCAACGATAGTTATATAGCGATTGCGGATATGTTATTAATGTTATCTTTTGTAGCTGTGTATACACATATCATGTGGAAATCGATGTGATGTTATAACCTGTTGTTTGTTAGTTATGAGTTAGCGGGTATAGGATTTTTCTATTGAGCTTTCGTAGCTCACGGTGTTGCCTTTTTGGTGACCCTGACATATTATATCGGTGGCGACGCTGGTATAATGTGTCAGACTTTGTAGATGAACAGGGTGAACTTTACACCTTGGAGGCATTTGAAGCTGAAGAGTTGGCTGAGATGGAGGAGCAGGCGGAGCTGTAGTTAGGAACCTTAGTTCCCTTCCGTTTGTACTAAAAGTACTCCTTTTAAGTTTCTGTTGTAATAAAGAGCTTGACTCAGTTTATTTTCAATAAAATTACTTATTTAACGTACCCAAAATTCGGGGCGTTACAATATGCTTGAGCCATATTTTGCTAAAATCCGTGGACAAAATCATAACTGATCCACGAGTCACGGATTGAATTGGAACGGACCGTAGGACTTTTGGTCTGGACAAGGATTTTATTTTGTAAAAATCGTGACTAGCCGGTTGGTCCTCGGATTCCTAGAAATCCGAGCTGAACCAGACCGCGAGTAGCCCTATCTCCAATGTGTGGACCCCACATGTGATGTGAGTGAGTTTATGTAAGCGCTTGTGTTTTTGTAGCAAAAAATTCGATTTTTCACATATATTTTTGCCTTTTTTACATAACATTCACTACATAAAAAATGAGCAATACTGACAAAAAGGTTGTCACTGACTTGCTGTCACTATAGGTGAAAAACTGTCATTAAAAACTTTTAGCTATACACTTTTATTGATAGCTCAGTGACAACTTTTTTTTTTCACTATCACTCTTTTTTTTTTATAGTGATTTAAACTTTAATGCTTCAATTGCCTTTCTGAACTAAAAATTCATCGTTTCTTCCAACTAAATGGCTTTGGATTGGGTAGTAGACTATCAGGTGTTCGAATTTAAATGAGTTTGGTGTTCAAAGTTGAGTGAATGGGGTTTTCACATAATAAACTAACCTTTTAAATATATGATATATCATGTGTAAGAAAAACAATCTAGGGTATTTATTTGAATAGTCTTGGCTCTATGTGGCGCCGTCTCTATATATGTATGTTGCAACTATGTTGACACTCAACTCTTAATATAGAGTCCAATGCTTTGGATGGATGGTTCAACTTGGAAGGTTAAAAACTGCTGACTGCCTATTAAGGTTGGGAATACTTAATGAAGATACGGATGCAGGCTGTATTTTTTGTGGGGTGGACCTTGAAACTTTGGATCAAGTATTGCTTCACTGTCCATTAGTTTGGGCAGTATGGACTGAGATTTTCAACTGGTGGGGTATACAATGGGCCCCTCCACCCTCTGTTTCAACTCTCTTACAATGGTGGAAATTTCAGGAACAAGACAAAAACTCATATATGGGACACTATCCCATTTGCAATCATGTGGTCTGTTTGGAAAATGAGGAATGAATTTACTTTTCAAGATAAGGCAATCAATTGGGTGTGAGATCATTATGTTGATTAAGGGAAAAATAACGGTCAATGACATATTTTGATAATTAACATCCGTCAAAGACATTTTCAGTGTTAATAAATATTCTCAACATGTCATTGACGGGTATTAATTATCAAAACACGTCCTGGGCCGTCATTTTCCCTTGATTTTAAGACCAGGGTTGGTCTATGGGTGAGGATAGAATATATGGAACCAATGTGGTTATTCTGTTAATGACTTTGTCTACAAATTTGGAAGAATTTTAATGGGTGTGTGGGGTGCTCTCTTAAGGGCGTGTGTCCACTTATAACTTAAACTTAACTTAAATTTGAGAATTTTGTCTTTATTTGAATATTTTTCGCATTTGTTAGTTTTGAGTCAAATTTTTTTGGGCTATTGATTTGTCTCGACGAGAGGAATCAGAAAAATAAAAAAATTTACTTTTACCCTAGTACATATTTTGAGAAATAACCACTTTTTAGCCGAAAAACCCTTTTTTTTTGGTGCTAAAAAGTGGTTATTTCTCAAAATACTTGGGTAGAAGTTAAAAAAAATTACTTTTCCGATTCCTCTCGTTGAGACGAATCAATAACCCACAAAAGTTTGGTGCAAAACTAACAAATGAGAAAAAAAATTTAAATAAAGACAAAATTTTCAAATTTAAGTTAAGTTCATAAAAATTCAGCCGGAGTGTGTGTGTCCACTAAATGGGGTGTGTGAGTGAGTTCAACTCTGATTTTTTTTTTCCGGGGTCCAGTATGTCCAAATTTGAAAGGAAATGTAACTGGTCTGTGTTGAAATTTGGGAAGTAATTGGAGAATGTCATGTGTCCATAATTGGGATGATGACAAATTTAACCAACTAGGGTTTGGCTTAATAAACCAAATTAATTACTTAATTTATTTATTTTTTTTGCCTTTTGTTAATTTTGCATTTAATATTTTTGCGAATTATTAGTTCTTCTAAATGAATTTAACCAACTAAATGAATGTCATGTGTCCATAATTGGAATGATGACAAATTTAACCAACTAAATGAATTTTTTATTCTATTTTTTTTGCCTTTTGTTAATTTTGCGTTTAATATTTTTGCGAATTATCAGTTCTTCTAGACGAGATGAATCTAAAAAATAAAAAATTATGATCAAAATTTTAAAAAAGTTCACTAAAGACAAAAATAATCAAAAGCATACAGTTTATAAATTCTTTTTGTCTTTATTTAAAAATTAAGGGGGGTTGTTAGAAATTTGCATGTATAGATTTCTCTCATCAAGAGGAATTAATAATATACAAAAAAAATTAACGTAAAACTAATACAGATGAAAGAAATTAGATACAGACAAAAAAGAAAGGGGAAATTACAGTAAGCCCCCTCCAACTATACCTCGGTAACGAGTTGCACCCTTCATCGTTTAACTCGGACACTTAACCCCCTTCATCTTTTATAGCGTAACACTTAAGCACCTCTCGTTAGTTAGCCGTTATGAATTTAAACGGAAGTCATGTGAGCAGTACATGAGCAGTACCTTGGTAACGGTACTCTCTCTCTCTGATAGAAGGTAGAACTGGGTCTTCCAATGGGGATCCATGTGCTGTGCAATTGTGGCATTAGAGCACCATTGATTAATGTAGTGCATTCCAACCCAGACATAGAGTACTGAAAATGGTAGTGCATTCCTCATGAAAACATAGAGCTGATCAAACAATTCCTTTGGAAATAGATTTTTCAAATCATGCCTGTAAATTTGAAATTGAGTGTGGCAAATAACAAATATAGATGTGAGAATGAAATCTCCATATAAAGATTTATAAAAACAAGTATGAAATGGCTTGGACCCATAATAGAACATAGAGAGAGAAAGAAAAAACAGAGTGCTCTGTTTTTTTTTGCTTTTTGGCAGCCCCCGGATGAAGGCCCGGTGGCCGGTTGACCTATATTCCAACCATTACACCATTTGCAGAGGAACCAGCAGTTAGCTGCACTGAACAGACAGCAGCTAGCAGTATCCAATCTGCTGATCATAAACAACAGTAGCCGAAGTAGCAACAGAATTAACTAGAGCTTTCTCGAAGTAGCAACAACAGCTACATCCACAAGTTTGTACTCTATCTTCTCACAAATCTAGATAACACCTTGAAACATACAGTTCATGATGCAAGGAAGCGTATAAGAAATTGAAAATAGAGCAACAAGGACAATCACCGAATATATAGGACGCAACTCTAACTCTAGAAAGCGTAAAGTAACCATACTAAAATTATTATAGACCCATAAAATAGAGGAAAAAACAAGAGTTCTGAAAAAAGAACGGGCTGAAACAGAGTTTCCTACGAAAAGTTATAAGCGAAACAAAAATAGCCCAAAACGGTTCGAAAGCCCGTTCGGAGGCCTAAATGGCCTCAGAAGGCTAAAAAACACGCACCACATAGCCAAAGGCAATGTGTCCTGACCGTTGGGCCATTTCAGATCGAACCCAAGTAGGCCCAAAGCCAAATTCTTCGGTCAGTTATTCACAAAAATACCTATTAGTAAGCCTTGGAATGCTTAAGGTGATACTCCTTCTCTTTGACAAGAAGCCGAAGGAACAAAAACAGCAGCAGCATCAAACATCCACAAGAGCGAAACTAAAAAACTAAGCAGAGGACAGAAATTAACTGAACACACTGCATACTAATTTAACCACCAAAGCTACATTCTTGATAATAACCAGTTACATTCCATAACAAAACACCAGTTACATTCCTGATAACAACCAGCAATAACAAGTCTGTTTGCCAAAATATGACCACCAAAGCTAGAGCTTTCCGAAATAGAACCACCAAAGCTAGAGCTTTCCAACAAAACAACCACCAATCCTACATAAGTGCTTAACTAATAGGGATAATGACAAGTTTTCCCAACATTAGCATGACAACATAAGCAGTCAAAAGGTTGTCAAACATAGCATGACAACATAAGTAGTAATAAGAAGTCTTCCCAACATAGCATAATAATTAAAATGCAGCATAATCAGAGTTTCCATGGCTGGATTGGGATGGAAGCTGCAACATGCTTATGGGGGTGCTTGATGATGCTTGGGAGTTTTGGAACTCAGTATTGCCTCTGCCCCTCCCATTGCTTCTGCCTCTGCTCCTCCCATTGCCTTTTCTTCTGCCCCTTCCATTGCCTCTCCCTCTGCCCATCTCATTGACTCTTCCAGGACCAGCTTCTATGTTGGTATTGTGGTTCTGTAAATTGGCCCACTAAAAAGTTCAAGTTATTAAGTGTTCATGTGCATATATTTAACTAAGCACACAAGTTGTAGTAGAAAACGTACCATAACAGATGTCATTCCAGGGCTTAGTTGTGAGGTGTCAACTGTGATGGCAGAGGTTTGTGAAGCCACAGTGCTTGCATTTCCCCCTGCTCTTCCCCTGCCTCTACCCCTTCCTCTACCCCTCCCTCTTACTCCAATCCTTACCCCAGCATTCTTTGGCTTCACTGGACCTTTACAAGTCCTTGTGTTATGCCCAAACTCTCTGCATTTCCCACACCTTAGTGACTGGTATTGCTTCCTTACTTGGTTGGGATTCTGAACTTCATCAGCAGCCTTCCTCCTTGCTTTCTTTGGCCTTCCTGGTGGCCTTCTAAGTGGAGGAGGCATGATAGGGTCATAATTAGCTTGGACCCACATGGTCTCATCAGGTATTGGGGTGATGAAGTGAGAGTAAGTGGCAGTGTAGGTATCGATGTGGTAGTATTGGTGCACAAAGTTCTCTGGCAGTCTTTTATCTACCATTATAGCAGCAATTCCATGAGAACATGGAATGCCAGTCACATCCCAACGCCTACAAGAGCATGTGTGCCTGTCAACGTCACAAATGAAAGTCTTCGAACCAACCCTTACCTCATAAATGAAGTTCCCAGAGTATGTTACATCAGTACCCCTTGCTTCCACTTTCAACTCCTCCAATATGTTTTGAATCTTGGGACATAACTTTCCATTGCATGTAGTGATCCAATTCCTTTTCTGCTCATACCTACTCATGAGTTGCCTCCTTATCATCTCCATCATTGTGATTATAGGTTTATCTCTAGCATCCTTGATGAACTGATTAAAAGACTCTGAGATATTGTTGGCTAACATGTCACACTTAGATCTTGGACTGAACATGGACCTACTCCACCCAGTTGCTGGCTCTTTAATTAGCCAGTCATATGCTTCCTTGTTGATGTCTTTGATCTTGCTCATCTGTCTTTGCCATTCTTGAGGTGTAAATGCACAAGCAGCTGCCCACACCAGGTCTTTCAAATCCTTTCCCTTAAACTGAGTCTTGAAATTGGCATAAAGATGCCTCACACAAAACCTGTGTTCAACCCCTGGCAGCATTTGCTTGAAAGTCTCCACCAATCCCTACAAAAAATTATGGAATCAAATCACAATATAGAAATGGCAATAACTTAAAGCAAGAATAGAATGCAAGTATATTATGAAATCAAATTACATTTTACCTTTTGTCTATCTGATATGAAAGTCCATCCCTTTTCTTCAGGTCTTCCAATTACATCCAGTAGTTTTTCAAGAAACCACATCCAACTATCTTTAGTCTCAGCTTCCACTACAGCCATGGCCAAGGGGTACATTTGATTATTGCCATCCCTTGCAACAGCATGCATGAGCTGCCCCTGAAATGGGCCCTTCAAGTGACAAGCATCTAGTCCTATCATAGGCCTAATACCAGCTAGAAAACCCATTTTCTGTGCACCATACATCACAAACAACCTTTGAAAAACAGGTGCACTTTCAGGTAAAGGCCTTTCCACCTTAACCATTGCACTACTTCCAGGATTCTGCATCCTAATCATTTCACAATAATCCCACAACCTCCAATATTGTTGCCTATGATTACCCTCAATAGCTTCTAGTGCAGCCCTCTTAGCCCTATACACCTGACTGTGTGACACATCAACCATCCAATCTCTTTTAACTGCCTTTCTCATTGCACTCAACTTCCAAGAAGGATCATCACTTAAACTGTCCATGTATTTATTCGCTATCCACCTGGAATTGGCATGTTTCAAGTGATAACTCCTTGGACATTGACAAGGATGACCATATAAACTTTTAATCTGAAAGGCCTTTGTGTCTTGGAAAAATGAAGCATGCACCTTCCACCCACACTCATTCTTACAAACTGCAGTTACTCTATCACTATCATTCTTTTTAAACTTAAAGTTAGTTCCATTACGTATGGAATGTTCCCTAAGTGCAGCCCTGAATACTGTAGCAGAGGAGAATAGCATCCCCAACTTCAACTCTGGTTTGCCCATATCCCTTTCCTCATTGAACTCAGGGTAGTCAAGACCACCCTCACAGTCAGAATTCATGGGACTATTAAGATCATCATTTTCAACCTCATCTATGTCCACTATGTCCTTTCTTGAATCCTTACCCTTTCCACTGCCACTTCCAATCTCAAAGCATTTTCCTTTCCCCTTAATTTCTCGCTCTTTTTTACCCTTCCCAACATTTTCATATTCATCAAAAATCATATCACCATCAGCAAAATATTCCAAGTCACTCTCACTAAAACTACCACAATCACTGCTAGCATGGAAATCACTGTCACCGTCACTATCCTCCTCCTCTTTGTCACCCAAACTCACCCTATCCTCTTTGTCGCCTAAACTCACCATATCCTCATCATCTCCAGCATGTAAATTTGGGTTCTCTACATAAATTGGAATTCTACTCCTTCCCACATGGATTGCAAACATGTCTAGGACATCAACATCAGTTTTAATCTCCCTCAAACCTCCATCCAAATCACAATCAGGCAACCTATGGTATATGATAGATATTTCTGGGCAACCTAACTGTTTTACTTCACCTAAAATCTCAAAATAGGACATCCTATCAGGGTCTACATCCTCAATCAGTTCAACCTTGTCACTTGCATAGATTTTCTGTGGTATGTAAGCAAATAAGCCCCCATGGTGAAACTCCAATGTGAATTTTTGATCATCCATCCTAAACAAAACGTTACTAGCTATTAAATAATGATTAAGGAATAATAAAAGTAGGTCAAAATTACCAAATAAATAAATAAATAAAAAGTAGGTCAACAACAGGAAAAGGAAAAAGTAACAGGAAAGGGGGAAAACCTAAGATTCTTTGGGACCACTGACAAAATCATATTCAAGCCTCACACCAACACACACACATTAAACGACACCAACAACCAAACACATGCACAATAAAGAACTCTTTGGGACCACACTTTTTGGTTGAAAACTGCAATCTTCTCTTATTTTATACCAGAAGCAACAGAGTATAAATACACGAGAAGCAAGAACCATTACCCACTCGTCTGCGTGAGAGATGAAGATGATCGATGGTTTTTCTTATAGAACTTCACTCGTCTGATCTCCAACTTCTTTCAACCTTCAAGAACCCTAGGTTTTCTAGTCATCTCCAAATCGGCTGTGTTAGGTTATGATGTTAGATTAGGGGAAAAGGGTATGATAAAGGGTAAAATACGCGGGAAAAGGTGAGAATTTCGAGGTCAAATTGGAGGGAAAAGGTGAGAATTGGACGGAAGTAGGTTTGGTTTCCCGCCAATCTCCCGTCGTGAATGACTCAGTGATCTCAGGGCATCATCTTATTTTGACTGAAAAAGGGTAAATTGGTAATTTCAGCACTTCCGTTAACGGCGTCTTCTATTTTGTGCGAGAGAAAAGATGAAGGGGGTTAAGTGTCCGAGTTAAACGATGAAGGGTGCAACTCGTTACCGAGGTATAGTTGGAGGGGGCTTACTGTAATTTCCCCAAAAAGAAAATCCAAAAAGATTATTATATAGGCCAAAACACCACTGAAGTTCATGCGCGCGGCTCAATTCTTTTTTGGGCCGAAGGTGAAAATTCCAATCTCACACTTTTATATGTCTTTTAATAAACTCGCACACTTTTTTTTAACCTAGCCATTCTTAATATTTTCAACTTCGTGAATTTTACTCGGCATTTGATTTTACTATTGCAATTTTTGTTTTGATACGAATCTAACAGAACTTAAGAAAGGATGGAATTACTATATGACGTACAATTCGCTTTACATTTGAGATGTTCATTTGCCTTATTGAAGATACAAACAATGAAATTACCCTTCTTTAACGTCTTCAGCTTTAGATTACTTGGTTGTGAACAATTTAACATGAAACGAACTTCACCACCATTTAATGATTAAATATACGTGTTCAACTCTCTCAGGAAGGAGATCGAGTCGAAGTAAACATGAGGGCCCGGGTTGAGATTATTATAAATAATTAGTTACCATTTTTTCTAACAACCTACACTATCAGATAAATTAGTGCCTCGGGGTTATCGCCAACACTACTCTTTTCTTTGCCTAGTAAAGAGTATAAAAAAAAAAAGGACAATATCTCTTTTGCCTACTAGTTTTCCATCAATAAATTTCAATACTACTCTCTATTTTTGCTCTGTATCTAAATATATTTTTTGAACATCTATCCTTAGAATTGAGTAGCAAAAAGATCAATAGAAGGAGAGAGGGATAGAGTAATTAGTCTGCTTTGATCTCTACTAGTAGCTAGTGGAAGTAAATAAAGGCAAAGTGCCTAGTCAAGTAGAGAGCCTCTTGAAATATTGAAATTTGAGTTTCGCTAGGTTAATCACCTATAAGGTTAGGGTTTGTATGGGCTTAATGTTGGGTTTTCCCTATATTTGGGTTTTTTGGCCTTTTAGGTGTTTGGCCTGTGTCCCATCTGTGCTTATTGTTATATCTGGGCTTGTAGGCCTTTAGGTGTTGGATTGTGCTTTGTATTGATTTATCTGGGCTTTTAGGCCTCTTGGGGTGTTTTCTTGGTTGGCATCTTGTCAATCAAGGGATTGGGTCTCGAATGGGCACTCGTTGTCATTCTCCTTGCTCCCTATGGTCTTTGTTATCTTTCAAAGATTAATAAAATTATTTTCACTGTTCAAAAAAAAAACCAATAGGGCTCAAGTAGAGAGCATTTTGGAGATCCCCTCATCTCTGACCCTACCCTATACTCTGCCTAGCAAAAACCACAAAAAAGAAGCTATCTACTTTGTCTAGTCACTTTTTCACCAATGAGTCCTACCCACGAAGCAAGAACAAAGTTGGAGATTTTCGGTGAATTTAAAATTTACATATACTTGCCTTTATTTTTGCTGAACAATAAGTGAGCGCATGAGAGCGGTAGGTAGTAGAATTTGTTTTGGGCAGTAGGTAAACTGTATGGTTCACGGATTGATTTTGTTCGTCCGTAGACCTTTTAATCTGGACATGGTCCTCAATCTCTTGAAACCACAAGTAATGTTTGTTTCTCAAATTCCTACGGAATTGAACCAACCAATTTGGTGTCCAAGTCGAGGAATAATCAATTACACCATAAGATGCAGTTAAGACACCCGAACCCACACTAGTAAGCCAAGTCAATTCGGGAGGTTTTTTTTAATCCACCATTACACGCGAAAAAAAAGGAAGGACTTTAGTCTTGCGCTAAGTCAATTGTAAGCATGAGTGCATGACCTTGGTTTTCCCAAAATATTGAAAAAGATGGACTAGAATGTAACTAGTGACGATGAGATAAGATTGTATTACAGCCATACATGACCTTGACTCGAGTTACAGCCATAGATTTGCAAATTGAGATGTCTTTTGTCATTCCAAACTTTTCCCACATACAATTGGGGCGGCTTGAGCCAGCCAAGAATGGGTAGCGAGGAGCTGGCTCCATGTTGGCAGAAACCGACCGGGTGAAAAGCTGAAATTTAATGTGGATGGGGCTTGGGTAAGTAGATCAGATGGATTGGCAGAGGCGGGTGCAGGGATAGTGGTACGAGACTCGAATGGATCTTTTGTGGCAGCACGTTCATTGAATCTGGGTGTGGTGGGTTCTCCTCTATGTGCGGAAGCTATGGCATGGTGGGCAGCTTTTGATTTTGCCGTTTTTCTGGGATTGGATTCGCTCGTCATGGAGGGGGATTCACAACAGGTGAGATGTATCCGAGGTGAGACAGCGTGTCCCACTGAAGTGGAGGTGGTGGTGGAAGATGTGAGACGATTAAGAAATTTGGTTCGGGAGTGTGAGGTTGTGTTTGTTCGAAGATCGGCTAATGGTGTAGCGGATGCTTTGGCGAAAAATGGTTTGCGAGGTCTTGGTGTTAGAACTTGGGAAGCTAGGCCTCCTGATTGGTTGTTATCTCCTTTGGGGAAAGATAACCGACTTATTTCTTGTACTTGAGTTCTCTGAATTATAATAAAAGTTTCCTATCCTTTTGGTTAAAAAAAAAAAAAATTTGGGGCGGCTTGCTTTCTTGAGGTTTTTACAATCGCAATTATTTACTCAGCAATTGCAGAGCTTCAGAATTTCCAACCTTTCGACCAAGAAAAGTTGAAACTGACTACTTGACATCATTGTTGACTCCAAGTCTTTCCACAAAGAGGAATGCTAGGTTAAAAAAAAAACCCAAATTAAAAATCACTCAGAATAGGGGTTTTTTTTTTTATTGCTAATAAAAGTCTCTTAATGGTCATAAATACCTCTAAAATTGTATTTTGGGTAATTTTCGGGTACACTTTTTTTGTACCTAGCACTTTTGTTCCACATAACATGTTGGAAATTTGTTGTCCAATTAAAAAATCTACCAAGCTCCGTCCTAAAAATGTTGCCTCCTGTCTTAAAAAGAATGCACTTTGTGGAATTTTTTTTTAAATCAATTATAAGGAGTCATTTCCAGCAAGTGGATGGTAGGATTGTCCTCCTAAAATTAGTTTTTTTTTTTTGACAATCGATAATAGTATTTTTATTAATGCAAAGATGAAACATCAAAAATAGCTTCCCTATGAACCCAGCTCGGAAAATTCCTTTGCCAAGTTAACAGGGATTCTAAAGATAAGGCATATTTGGCTATAACATTAGCCACCCTATTACCATTAGTTGAGGTGCTAGTAAGCTGGCCCGGACGCCATTTGGTTTCTTCCTGCGGTCGGGATGGCACATGATTGGTGGGCATAAAGGTGCCAGCTTTTGTGGGGTTGTTTGGTTTCCGTGCTGCCGTTATGCCCCACCCTTTAATCTTCGTACATTTCTTTCAAAATTAATGAATTCCCTTTTCTTTCGCTGTTCAAAAAAAAAAAAAGTTGGCTCAGACACTTAAGTTATCAAAAAAATTAATGTAAGAACTTTTTGATATATTTAGTAAGTAGCAAAAATATTTTTGAATTTTTTTTTTAAGAAAATACATTCTTTTTTAAGATTCTCAATTTGGTAATGGACAATCTTTTTGGAATGAAGAGAGTATACAAAATGAGTGCCATATCTTGGGTTAACAGAACGATACATGCACAGATTGCAAACTCTAATTAGTTCGTGTTTCTACTGCTAGCTTCATCATGGTTCTTAATTTTTTGCTTATGCAATGATCCTGGGAGAAAGCTCTTTCGAACTTCTTGTTTTCGCTCGCCGCTACTAACGGGGTCTCGGTTGATTTCCTTTACTTCAGCTACTCAGATGTTTTAGTTTTTTTCTTTTTTCTCTTGCATGATTAGGTAGTTAATTACATGCTAATCGTTCTTTCAATTAATCGTCAAAACGTACTGTTTCCAATCAACAAGGAGAGATAAAAGGGGAATGCTAAGCTAAGTCATGTTGTCTTGGGGATAGAGTATCTTCGTTCTTTTTCCATCATAAAAATGCCTAGCTAACGTTAAATAAAATAAAAAAATGGAGTAATAAAATTAGGCTCCGTTTGTTTCGATGTAATATGTTTAGAATGTAAAATATTTTTTCGGAAAACAAACTTCAAACTTTTAAACGGTGCAAAAAAAAATTAAAAAAAAATTGTTTTTCATTTTCGTCATATTTGAGTTTAAAATTACCTTCTTTTTGAAAAAGAAGGTTTACAAAGAAAGCGGAACGGGGCCTTAACAAAATAGTAGGGGGGGGGGGGCCTTAAATGGTGGAGAGATATAAAAATATTGGAATTGAACGTGAGTCATAACTAATAATCAAGAAAATTGTGCAGTGAGAATTGCAATACAAGTCAGCAGGTTCATTTCGGAAAATAACTTACGGAAGATTTAAGAGTAAGTAATTACCAAAAAAAAAAGAAGATTTAAGGCTCCGTTTGTTTCAATGTAAAATGTTTTTCATATAAAATATTTTTTTGGTAAATTTCAAATTTTTATTTTTCGGTGTTTGGTTGGCTCATAAAAAATATTTTCAGAAATCGACAAAATAGTGTAGAGAGGGGGGGCTTGAACGGTAGAGAGTTTTGAGAATATCAAAATTGAACGTGGGTCAGATGATCAAGGAAACTGAGCAGTGAGAATTGCAGTAAAAAGCAGCGAGTTCATTTTGGAAAATAACTTACGGAAGATTTAAGGGTATTTTCATCCAATTAATAGAAAATATTTTACATGTAAAATATTTTTTTCATTTTTTACACAACCAAACACCAAAAAATAGGTAAAATATTTTACTAAAAAATATTTTACGCCTAAACAAATGGAGCCTAAGAGTAAATCATTTTCATCCAATTGATGGAAAATGTTTTCCTAATTTTTCATACAACCAAACACCAGAAAATATGTAAAATATTTTACCGAAAAATATTTTACGCCCAAACAAACAGAGCCTTAGTAACTAATATTTTCACCATATAACGCTTCACATTTTTTTTGCAATATTTTTCAAAATGGTATAATATTTTACGATGGCGCCCGTTTTTGTCATAAAATGGTTTCCAATATTACCATTCATCCTGAAAAGACGTAAAGTAATTTTTGTTAATTATGTGCATCATAAGATGAGGACACTTTAGCATTTCTAAAAAAGCAAAACAAGGAAAAACACAGAAACAAAACAAAATGTGGAAATAGAAACTTAAGAAAAAGAAACACACCGGTTAGAGGTAAAAGCTAGGGCTATTGCAACTCAACTTGGCAAAAAACGAACGTTGCCCAGAAATTCCTGGGCAACTTCTTAGGGGATGTTTGATAACCATATTCAGCACTTAAAATTGAATATGTTAAGTAAAAATGAAATAAGTTGGTTATAAAATAGAGGGGTGCTAAAACTTTTAAGAGCACGGAAGGTTATAAAATAGAGGGCTGCTAAAACTTTTAAGAGCAAGGAAGAGCAAAAAACAATACTATATTCAAAAGGTTTCTAATGTTAATAACGTTGGTGCAAAATATAGCTCATAATGGTATAATCAGACTTAACATCCGTCTTATAAATAATCAAATTTTGGATTTTGAATAACAAAAACTAGCAACCATTTTGTAGGGGTTCGATTTAGGAGGAGGGACCTTCGCCTGAACTTGTACTTCACTTCCGCTGCTCCGTTCCTCCGCCGCTGGACCTGCAACAAGTCACTAAGGCTGGAATAGCCTTGTGACCCTCCGACGATCAAGTTAGATGTAAGGAGAGTTGCTTTTAGGTCTAGGGTTAGGGGAAGATGGCATACCTCTCAAAGATGAATATCCCTTTGTATTTATAGACCTAGGTTAACTTGGGCTCCAAGCCAGTGCGTGGAGGTCACGCTTAGGTAACCGCCCTTGGTGACCTCATAGATGATGCCACGGGATAAGACGGTTATGAAGCACATGGGCAGATGATCCTTTTCGCCACGTATCGTTCATGGTCCCCTCCTGCTATGCTGCATTCTGCCAAAAGACCCAAACGGAATGCACACCTCGGTAACTAACCGAAGTGTAAACAGGAGACTTGACGCCGAGCGAGTAAACAGAAAGATATACACAGGCCCATGTCAATATGAGGACTCGGTTGATGGTGGTCCGGTTATATTACCGAGACAATTACCGAAGCCTCCACAATAGCCCCTCAAGTCCCTGGAGCGTTGCACCTCTGCTTCAGGGTCTTGATCCTATCGTATGAGACATCAGGCCTTGGTCTTTCTTTTTAGAGAATAACCGAAGGGTGAAGTTGCTTCGGTAGATTTCGTTCAACCCGCGCCAGAGAAGAGCCACGTGTCAACTGTTGCCGAGATCTCAGAATCAAAAAGCTGCCTCGGCACGTGCCATGCCAGTTGATTGGTACGAAACGTCGCTTCGGTGACACGCGTCAACATGCCTAAGGCCTGAATATCCGGCGCCTGTCCTCGGTGCAGAATCCTTGATACTAGCCGTTCGATGATAACACATGTCGATGATCTAACGGCTCAATGCTCGACGCTTCGTTTCCCGCGCAGCTTTCCATCTTTACCAATATAAATAGGAAAGACAGAGGTGAGATCGTCACCCTTTCTTCTGCTTCTGAAGTCGAACCGCCGCCGCCGTATATTTCCAGCTTTCAATCGATATTTCGATCGTTTTGGTTGGGAGATCTTGCACAAACTTGAGGTATGTCGACCTCCTTGCTTTATTCTCCATGTTTTGATCATTGTTTTTGAGTTTTTTCGCCGTTTTCCTGCACTTGTTACGGCTGAGCAACCGCTCGCCACCGTCTGGTTCAAGGCGGCGCTGGGCTTCTCCAGCGTTGTTCACGCTATTACCGAGATCTAAACTCATCCCGAGACCTAGATTCATCCCGAGGCCAAAACTCATCCCGAGACCTAGACTCGTCTTGATCTCAAGGGAAAGGGCTTTTTGATCTTTAGAAATTCTTCCGAGAGGGAAGCACCTTCATAGGAAACGATTGTCCGAGGACACCGAGGAGCGATGACCATTCCGCATCGAGCGTTAGACATTGATTTTTCCCTGAGCACATAGCTAACGGGTTTTTTGCATTCCTTTCCTTGGTTAGGCAGAAGCGAATGGTCATCGAGCTCTCTTCGGACAGTTCTGGTAGTTCAGGCTCTTCTCCTATCGAAATTCCCGAGGACATTCGCCAGACACTTCGGGAGAGGGCGTTCTTCCGAACTCCAATCGACTGCGTTGAACCATTTGAACCCTCGAGTGCTCCTCGTGAGGTGACGACATTTGATTCTCAAGAGATGGAGGCCCCAAGTACCTCGAACCAAGGTCCGGGTCCGTTCGCGGATGCCCCCGAGGAGGTACGGGGACGCAGGAGGGCGATGAGGCCATGCCCATACCGAAATCAGTACTTTGACGGCTCCTCGGCTTCTTATGCTGAATTCAAGAGGGTATATAGTGTACCTCATGACGTTGATGTTCGCATTTTACCGAACAGCGATCCCAAGGACCTTCCTCACCGGGAGGGAGCACTCATATTCCCCTTGATGGCTATCACAGAGGGGGGCGTTAGATTCCCCCTTCATCAGTTTGTCCGAAGGGTTCTCCGAGCTCTCTCCCTCACGTCTTCTCAGCTGACGGTGAACTCCTACCGGATCATCACGAGCATTATAGAGCTGAGGAGACAATATAACCTCACGTTCGGACTCGATGAGCTTTTCGGTGTATACCTCGTTGGAGTTAACCGGGAGAGCGACCGTCACTACCTCTCCTGTAGGACGGGATACGACACCTTCCTTATCGACCATCTTCCTGACTCGGAAGAGTGGGCGAGTATTTATGTGTCGGTCACCGGGAATTTTATGTTTGGGCCCGGGGAGAGCGCGGACACAGCCACCACAGTTCAGTTCGAAACCGGGGCTCCTGGTCGGTAGAAGCATCTTCTTAGCTTTATTATGTTTGCACATTTTTCTTTCCTCATTGTATACTGATTCTTCCATTCTCTATCTTTCAGCCGAGGGAATCGTTGCAGAGCTTCGGGCAAGGGCTAACCGAGCGCAAATAACAGCTGCTTACGCCATTCCTATCACGAGTCGGTATGCACCTGAACTGCTCGGATACAAACCGACTTATACCGGCTATTTGAAAAAGAAGCCGAGGCAGCAAGGAGTCTCTCGAGGGGGACGAGGACGTGGCCGAGGGAGAAGCCAAGGAAGAGGAGAAGGTAGGAGAGGAGGAGCTGGGGCGACAGAAGACGAAGTTGGTGATTCTGGTCCCCGAGGCGTGATCCGAGAAGAAATCGACCGGGAGACCCCAGAAAGGACGGGACTTAGTGGAGAGATGAGCGGCCGTGGAAGAGAAGTGCTCAACCTTCGGCGCCAAAGGCCACGAGGACGGGGTGCCGGCGTCAGGATAGGCTCGCCGGGGGCTGGAGCTTCGAGGGTGATCCCTGTTTCTCCTCAGGAGCCTCCGGAGAAGAGGGCTCGAACCGAGGAGGAAAGCTTCGGACGAGGAAGGGGCGGGGAGCCGATCTTGATAGAAGAAACGGGGACCCGAGGAGATGAGGGAGATGTGGAGAGCCGGGGAGGAACCGAAACGGGGACTCGTGTTCCGGCGAGGGAGGTCCCCTGGGCCCCCGAGGTTCGTCACTACTCGGGGCGCCTAATTCATCACGCCGATAGCGCGTCTTCTAACATTGGGACGGCGTTTGGGCTGCTTCGGTCGTGTATTCTTCCGAAGGATGCCCGGGCTGTTGAGGGGTGCACCGTGGATCTGACAGGAGAGATAGCGCAGGCACTTCTGAAAGTAAGTTACTTCTGAAAGTTTCTTCTTACTCCTTTGATCGTTTTGTTGGAATTTTGATCAATTTTAATTGTGTTGGTAGGCCGGCGCTCGGGTGCTCGCTGTGAACGAACAATGCCAGGCACGAGAGCAGGAGATGGAGCTGCTGAGGAAGACTCTTGCTCAGAGAGAGGACGACCTGAAAGTGGCGAGGGAGACTTGTGACCTCTACCTAGCCGACTTTCAGCGGTGCGACCGGGAGCGGGTACTTGCCGAAGGGAGGGCCAAAAAAGCTGAGGAGGATGCTGACAAATTGAGGGCTGCTGGAGCTCGGGAGGTCGAGTTTGCACGAAACAAAGGCTACGATGAAGGCTGGGATGCTGCCGGAGTGGAATATAAGAAGCAGGTCCGGGAGATAGAAGCCGAGCTTTTCAGAGATCGGTTCTTGGACGGACTTCGGTACGGCCACGAGGCCTTAATAAGCAAGCTTACTCTGCCAGAGGGTTCGGAGCTTCGAACCGTGCCTGAGCCCCCTCCTGAAGAGCTCGTGCTACCGGAGGAGGAAAGCGAGCAGGTGCCGAACCAGGAGCCCCAAGCGACCGAGGAGCCAGCTGACCTTAGCGCCCCTGTTCCCTGATGAAGCATAGGAACTTTATATTTCGTAGCTCTGAAAAAGTACTTTAATTTTTGCCTGAATGGTCGGTTTACTGGACGGCTCCGGACATTTGGAGTTTGCCGTTCCAGGGATTGTAATCGTTTGATACTTGAAGTAGTACCTTTTTGGTTTATTGTTCGTGAATGAATGCTCTTCTTTTCTTGAATGTTTTTATCTTTGAAATGCTTGTTTGATTGGTTTGCTCCTTAGGTTATGATGCCCCTGCTTCGGTGGGACTTAAAAAGTTTGTAGAAACAAGTTTAACCGAAGCTTTAACCGAATCGTTTTGCCAAGCATAAAAAAGATGTTCAATCAAGAAAAAGTGACTCGTTCCGAAGCCCCAGCTTAGTAGGACCGAATCAGAACCATTCATTGTAATGAACTTTTGACATTGCACGCCCCTGCTGATTAATAGAAATGAGCTTATCGAGCAGGCGCGGGATTGTATTACTGCTAGGGACGTAGGCCGGCGTAATGAAGTGGTATGGCTTCTGCCATAGGTTCGTGACGCGGCGAGTCCGAACAGTGAGAAATTTCTGATGGGTCGGTGTAAGGGGCTCGGAGAAAAAGGCCGAGTATCCTTACAGCGAGTGACCAGAAATTTAGACGACCGAAGAGGCCCGGGCGACTTGGTGGGGATTTTTCTCCGAGGGTATCACCTATGGGAGAATAATATCCCTGAAGTCGGTATAAAATGGTCCGGGCAAGAATAGGCCAAGTATAAGTAATTTAAACAATCAGTGTACGAATAGTGCCAAAGTGCATTCTCATTAAAACTCGGGGTATTGTCAATACATAAGCAGATTGCTTTCAAAACTTTCTCAAAAGAAAATGCAACGTAATAAGGACAAAACGGGCTTCGGTGGCCGAGCACTATCCGTAGAACTTCTTCAGATTGTTGGCGTTCCATGACTTAGCAATGGGGGAACCATCCAGTTTCTCCAATTTGTAATTACCCGAACCGAGGTGCTTGAGAACTCGGTAAGGACCCTCCCAATTGGGCATTAACTTTCGCTTTTTGGACTTCTCCACCACCTTTTTCCAAACGAGATCGTCAGGCTTAAACGACCGGAGGCGCACGCTTCGGTTGTAACCCTTTGCAACCTCCTGTTGGTATGAAGCGAGCTTTATCCTTGCGTTGTCCCGTTCTTCTTCGGCTAAATCGAGGTCCGAAGCAATGGTGGTGTTGTTGACCGACTCATCAAAATTTTCTGTTCTCATTGTTGGGAGTCCGACTTGGAGTGGGATGACCGCCTCCATTCCGAATGCCAAGGAAAAAGGTGTGCGACCGGTTGATCGCCGAGGCGTCGTACGATAGCCCCAGAGTACCCTGGGCAGCTCTTCGGCCCATTTTCCTCGCCGTGACTCGAGTCGTCGCTTTAGCCCGGATGAAATTGCTTTGTTTGCCGCCTCAGCCTGTCCGTTGCCCTGGGGGTAAGCCGGAGTGGACGTGTCCCATTTGATACCGTATTCGTCAAGCAGAGCCCGGTACTTCTGTCCTGTAAACTGCCCTCCATTGTCAGTAATTATGGCGAACGGCACACCGAAGCGTGAGATGATGTTGCGCCACACAAAGCGGATGACGTCTGTTTCTTCGATGGTTACCAGGGGCTCTGCCTCGACCCATTTCGAGAAATAATCTGTTGCGGTTAAAAGGAACTTGAATCCACCCGGAGCGACTGGGAGCTTTCCAACGATATCCATGCCCCATTGGGAGAAGGGCCAGGGGCTGGTGAGAGGGCTCAGGTCCCGGGCCGGCTGATGGATAATGGGAGCGAACATCTGGCACTTTTTGCAACGCTTGACGAACTCTTCAGCGTCCTTCTTCATTGTCGGCCACCAATATCCCTGAGTGAGGGCTCGGTGGGCGAGCGATCGTCCACCGGAGTGACAACCGCTGTCACCGGCGTGAAGCTCTTCGATAATGCCCGGAACTTGATGTGGGTGTGCAACCAATAAGTACGGCCCGGTAAACGATCTTCGGTAAAGCTTGCCGTTGGGATTGAGCCAGAAGAGGGCAGCTTTGTTGCGGAGTCGGTGGGCGTCCTTTTTGTCGGTGGGAAGGGAGTCTTCCCTTAGGTAAAGGACGATTTCATCCATCCAGCTCGGACCGAGCTCTATGTTGAGTACTTCCTTCTGTAGGTCTTCGAGTTCAAAACTGGGCTTGTCAATAGAATTGAAGGAAATGGATCGGTGCCCAGTGCATGAGAATGCCGAAGCGAGACCTGCCAGGGCGTCGGCGTGGGCGTTCTGTTCCCTTGAAATATGCTCGACTCTGATTGCTTTAAAGCGTTGAATGAGCTGGACTGCGGCGCTTAGGTAGGTACGCATGCGGTCATCCCGAGCTTCGTATTCTTCAGAGAGTTGGTTAACCACCAACTGGGAGTCGCTGTAAACGACGAGCTCTTCGATGCCAATGGCTTCGGCAGTCTTGAGTCCGGAGATCAACGCCTCATATTCGGCCTCGTTGTTAGAGGCTGGGAAATTGATGGAGAAGGAGCTTTCGTGCAAGACACCGGAGGGTGAGAGAAGAACGACGCCCGCACCTGTGCCTCGGCTGTTGGATGCGCCATCGACGTACATTTTCCATACATCTCCGTGAAAGAGCTGCCAAGCTGTGCTAGGGTTGGCCTGGAGTACTGCTTCGGTGCTCGGTGGGGGTGCTGAAGCAGATACGTTGGGCGGTGTAAGCTCTGTGATGAAGTCAGCCAGAACCTGAGCCTTTATTGCTGTCCGAGGCTGAAAGTGGATTTCGAAATTGGCAATCTCAACGGCCCATTGTGAAATTCGGTTGGAGAGATCGGCCTTTCGGAGAAGAGATTTGAGGGGGAACTCGGTCAGGATGATGATGCGATGAGACTGGAAGTACGGGGCAAGCTTTCGGGAGGCTGAGATTAGGGCGAGCACGAGCTTCTCCAGGGGGAGGTAGCGCGTCTCGGCGGGAGTCATGGTTTTGCTGGAGTAGTAGATTGGCTGGTGCTCCCGACCCTCCTGTCGGACGAGCACCGAGCTGACGGCGTGCGGGGAGACAGCTAGATAGAGGAACAGGTCTTCCTGGTCCCTTGGAGTGACGAGGAGTGGAGCCGTGGAAAGATACTCCTTTAGTCGCTGGAGGGCTTGGTCACATTCTTCTGTCCAGTTGAAGCTTCGTCGGCTGCCTTTTAGTAGAGCGAAAAATGGCTGACATTTGTCCGAGGAGCGACTTATAAACCGATTCAGAGCAGCAGCCATCCCGGTTAGACGCTGAACATCGCGCTTGTTGTGGGGAGCCGAGAGCTGATCAATTGCTTGAATTTGGGAAGGGTCGGCCTCAATACCGCGCCGGGAGACGAGATGGCCGAGAAATTTTCCGGAGCTGACGCCGAATACGCATTTCTCGGCATTGAGGCGGAGTTTGTGGCGCTTGAGTATCTCAAAGACTTCGGCAAGGTGAGTTAGATGATCACCGGCGCGAAGACTTTTAACCACCATGTCGTCAATGTATGCCAGCATAGTGTCTCCCAGTAATTGCTCGAACATCTTGGTTATCATTCGCTGGAAGGTTGCTCCGGCATTTTTCAAACCGAAGGGCATTACGAGGTAACCGAAGATCCCGTGGGGGGTAATGAAGGCGGTGTTCTCGATATCGCCTTCGCTCATGGCGATCTGGTGGTAGCCCTGGTATGCATCCAAAAAGCTGAGTCGCTCGTGACCAGAGGTGGCGTCGACAAGCTGGTCGATTCGGGGAAGAGGAAAGAAGTCCTTCGGGCAGGCATCGTTAAGGTTGGAGTAGTCGACGCAGACACGCCATTTGCCATTCTTCTTCTTGACTACGACGGTGTTAGCCAACCACTTGGGGTACTGGACCTCTCTGATTGCCCCAGCGTTTAGGAGTCGGTTGACTTCTTCAATGACGGCCTCGGAGTGAATGGGAGAGGACCGTCGTGCTTTCTGTACGACCGGTCGCTTGGCTTTGTCGATGTTGAGCTCGTGGCAGATGAAAGAGGGGTCGAGCCCCGGCATCTCGTAGGGAGTCCAGGCGAACACTTCAATGTTTCGGTTGAGAAAAGCTACCGTCTCATTCCGATCAGTGTCACTAAGTGAGGAACTGACAAGGAAGAAGCGGGAGCCGTCCTCGGTGATTGGGATTGTGGCCACATCTTCGACGGTTTTGTCGTCGGGGGATCTGCCGACGTCCTCCAAAACTGGGGCTTCTGGTGCTTCAATGAGATTCACCCGGGGGGTCTGTTTGGTGCTTCGGACAGCGTTGACGTAGCACTGCTTGGCCGCGGTCTGGTCTCCGTACAGGTCTTCCTGGTGCCCGTTAGTGCCGATGAAACGTACCACTTGGTGATAAGTGGAGGCAATCGCTTTAAGCCTATGCAGCCAGGTTCGACCAACAATGGCGTTGTAAGGGCCAGGGACGTCGACCACCACAAAGTCTATTTCAAGCGTTACCGAGCCGGCACGGACAGGAAGAGTGATCATACCGATGGGCCAGACAGGAGCTCCGTTGAAGCCGATAAGGGGAACTTCGGAAGGACGGAGGTCGGTCTCGGGAATCTTCAGATCCTTGAAAAGGGAGTAGTACATGACTTCGGCAGAGCTGCCCTGGTCTACGAGGACGCGACGGACGTTGAAATTTCCGATGCGTAGCGTGACCACGAGGGCGTCGTTGTGGGGAAGCTGGACGCGGTTGAGATCCTTCTCGGTAAACGTTATCGTCCATTTGGAGCCATCGTCGGTTCTGGGGCGCTTCGGTTCGGGGCCAACTAGCATGACCTGCTTGGAGGAGGAGGCTTCATTCAATTCTGCCCGGATGACTCGGGCGGCTTCGGGGTTCAAGGGACCGTGTATGACGTTGATTGTCTGTACCTCTTCCTCGGTATGTGATTCGGTCCTCTGTGTCCGAGCCGTCGTCTTCTCGTGATCGATGAAGTTGCCGAGGTGGCCACCAGCAACAAGCTGTTCCAAGTAGGCCTTGAAGGGCTTGCATGCTGTGGTGAAGTGACCTTGCTCGCTATGGTAGCTGCATCGAACGATGGGATTCTTGATTTTCCCATTTTCGGTTCCGAGCTTTTGATTGGGGAAGGAGAAGAAGGGCTGATCCTTCACTTGATCAATGATCCGGTAGATGGGAATGGTGAAGACGGTCTTTTCTGCGTTGAAGTCTCTTGGCTTCGGCCCCCTCCTCGGCGACTGCTTGATCGTGTTGACCTGTTTCTTCGGGGTTGAAATAGGAGCGGAGGCCGGTATGGATACCGAAGTGTTCAACGCTTTTGAACTTGTAGGCTTCCCGATGCCTCTCTCTGCCTTGGACTCGATGAGCTGACACCAGTTCTCGATTCGAGTCATAAGGTCCTTCATAGAGTTCGGCTTATGGCGAGCGAGGTCGTCGTAGACTTGCTCGTCCTGGGATGTGAGACCGAGCTTGAATCCTCGGGCAGAGATGACACCGTCGCAACCTTCTATCTCATTGAACAACTCCCAATAACGGCCGGCGTACTGCCGAAGCGTTTCGTCGTTCCTCTTATGGAGGGCTAAGAGGGAGTCGATCTCCTTCTCGTGCTTGTTGCTCGTTACGAACCGTGCCATGAAGGCGTCACAGAGGGAATCGAACGAGGAGATTGACCGAGCCGGGAGTTGATTGAACCAGGTGAGGCCCAGGTTGCCGAGGCTTGCTGGAAACACTTTGCACAGGAAAGCATCGTCCGAGGGTTCATTCCGAAGAAATAGAGACATGACGGTTTTATACTGGACCAGATGAGTGTACGCCTCGGTCTTGCCGTCATATTTTGCGAACTTGGGTTGGGAGAATCCTTTGGGTGGGGTAACCGAGTCGATCTCTCTTGTGAATGGAGAGGTCGAGAGTCGTGCAAGTCGCGCATCGCGATGAGGTCGGATCGAACGGTCGGGGCGGTCTGGACGCTCAGTCGCTGTACGCTTCTTGGGGACGAGTTTGTCCAATCGTTCGTGCTCCTTTCTCTTTGGATCGATACTAACCGTTTTTCTGGGAAAACGCTCCTGGCGATGATGTCGGTAGCTATCCCGAGCGGAAGCCTCGAGGCGCTCGGTGACCGGGCTCCTGCTGTTTGCGCCGCCGGGGTGCGAGACGATGGGACTTCTGGCTCGGGGGCCCTTCAGGCGCTCCCGGTATCCTCTAGTCTGGATCTCGACAAGGCCGTCATCTCCCCTGGATGCCCTTGTGAGGCTAGGGGTAGATTCCTGGCCTGTCCTGCCCACAAGGACGGAGTGGGTGGAGGAGGCAGAGACGCTCCCACCACCGAGCCTGTCAAAGGCCGATGGCCTCCTTCGAAGTTGCGCAGGAGAGCGAGAACGGTCCCTGCGCGATGTTTCTTTTGGGGCTCGTGTGTCCACCGGTCTTGGTGACTCAAGACGATCCTTGACTGAAGGACGGGATCTGTGCTCTAGCAGGTGACCGGCTTCGTGACTGCGTGGGGGGGTGCGACGGTTTGTTCTTCCGCCGCGGCTCCCGGAGGAATGAGATGGGGAGATGAGGAGGTGTTTGATCTCTGCCAACTCGTCTCGGACGTGTCTGTCGCGGTCTACAACCGTCGTGAGATCATCGATTTTGCGCTCGAGATGGCGGATGTAGGAGTGGAGCTCGGAGGATGGGCCTGTGTCTGGAGCTGACGCTCCGGCGCCAACTCCGATGGATATGTGGTTCTTTCCATGGGCCGCCGCTCCTCCAGAAGCCAGGCTGTGGTCCACGAGGGAACCGAGCCCGTGGGCGGTACCACCGTGATGTGCGTCGTCGATCTCCACCATGTTTGATTCTGGATGTTTTAACGGAGCAGATGGGGGGAAGTGAAAGTTGAAAGGATGGCTAGGTCCCCAGCAGAGTCGCCAATTGTAGGGGTTCGATTTAGGAGGAGGGACCTTCGCCTGAACTTGTACTTCACTTCCGCTGCTCCGTTCCTCCGCCGCTGGACCTGCAACAAGTCACTAAGGCTGGAATAGCCTTGTGACCCTCCGACGATCAAGTTAGATGTAAGGAGAGTTGCTTTTAGGTCTAGGGTTAGGGGAAGATGGCATACCTCTCAAAGATGAATATCCCTTTGTATTTATAGACCTAGGTTAACTTGGGCTCCAAGCCAGTGCGTGGAGGTCACGCTTAGGTAACCGCCCTTGGTGACCTCATAGATGATGCCACGGGATAAGACGGTTATGAAACACATGGGCAGATGATCCTTTTCGCCACATATCGTTCATGGTCCCCTCCTGCTATGCTGCATTCTGCCAAAAGACCCAAACGGAATGCACACCTCGGTAACTAACCGAAGTGTAAACAGGAGACTTGACGCCGAGCGAGTAAACAGAAAGATATACACAGGCCCATGTCAATATGAGGACTCGGTTGATGGTGGTCCGGTTATATTACCGAGACAATTACCGAAGCCTCCACACATTTGTCAATAACCAAATTTAGTGAACCCCACGTAATTTCAAATCAAATACATCCATCATCACACAAAAACATTGTTCTCTCTCTTCAACAACCGAAACCCACCCCCCCCCCCCCCCCCCCCCCCCCCCCAATGTTTTCAAAAAAATATTTTACTAATTGTTTTAAAAACTATTTTGTCCCAAAAATTATTATTAACTGTTTTTCAAAAACTGTTTTTTTTTTTTGGTAACAGTTTTATACAAAAACAAAAAAACTGTTCTTTATTTTAAAGCTGTTTTGTTTTTAAAATTACTTTTTTCAAAACCTTTTCTTATGCAAAAATTATTTTTTTCAAAACCTGTGGTTACACAAAATTATTTCTTTTGAAAACTATTTTTTCTTTGAAAAGAATTTCAAAAACTATTTTCCATTTCAAATAAATAGATTTTATTACGAGTAGTTTTGAAACTATTTTTAGAAAAACTATTCTCTATGTTCACAGTTTTTAGTTTTTTGTAATTTAAAAAGATGATGTGATAAGTTTTAATTATCTTATTTTGATTATGTCATTGTGGATGTTTACATTGCTAGGAGTACTACATATACTACATAGTTACACTACACATTACATTACATTTCATGTGGGGCTTATTTCGAGTCCCAAAAAAATCCAAAAAAATATTAATAAATTTTAAAATATTATTTTATGGAGCATTGTAAAAAATCATCTTCAACAGATATCGGTAAGTATAATTTCTTAACTCGTAGAGGCGAAACTGCGTAGTTGAGCAATTTTATCCCTACGAATCCAGAAATAATAATTACCAATATTTGTTGGAGCTAATTTTTTACATGGCTCCATAAAATAATATTTTAAAATTTATGGGCATATTTTTGAATTTTTGTGGGACCCGGAGTGGGCCCCACATAAGATGTAGTGTACGTAGTATTATTGCTCTTAAATGAATAACCAAAAGCTATGCGGCAACTTTGGTTATTATTTTTTATTATGCCATTGTGAATATGCTTAAAGTAGACTTTGCATGTGGAGTACTTGTGGACGTTACTTTTTTTCTTTAATGGAGGCTATTATGTTTCACTTTTGTGCTAGTTTACTTTCATTAAATAAAATTCTTGTTTGTTGAATAATATTATTTAACGAAAGAATCCTTTGGAAATTTTTTTAATTTTTTTTTCAAAAACTTGTCTAAAAAATGGGTGACAACAAATTTAATATTACTGGGTGTAGAAAATTAAATACTAGCAAAGAAATTAAAAACATGGGCAAGAGAAATGGGTGGCGAAAGGGTATTAATAGAATTGAATGGAAAAAATATAACTAGGAGGAGAGAGGGAGAGAGTACTTATTTTGATCTTCTTTGCTTTCTACCAGTAGCTATTGGAAAAGTACACACAGGCAAAATATTACCTACTATTTTTTTTTTTATCAGCAAAAGAATTTTATTAATTTTCGAAAGATTACAAAGATTAAAAGGACAAAGGCAATTGAAAATTAAAATTACTTAATTTCCAAAGCGACCCGAGACCCAAGTGCTGGCCAAAAACCAACAAAACCCCTACCCAAAACACCATCACACCAAAGAGAAATTGGAAACTGAAGCACCACTGCAGAGCGCCGTGAACCCGCCGGTTCCAAAAATGCTCCGAGACAGCTACCTCATGCATCCCAATCTCCTGCTGCCCGGGTTTGACTAGCTATAGTAGCCACTACAATCCAAAAGGTAAGTTAAGCTATCAACTCCTCGCACGTACTGCTTATAAAACTCAGTCTTGTACGCTTGGTGTTAAGCAACACTATCAATTTGTCCAGAAAAAAAAAGTGGTCATTGACTGCACTATGTTTTGTAGCTGTGGTGACCATATTCATTACTCACTGGGTTCATAAGTGGAGGAATCCAAAGTGCAGTAATGGTGTCCTGCCTCCGGGGTCCATGGGCTTGCCTATCATTGGAGAGACCCTTCATTTGCTCATTCCCAGCAGATCCTTGGATCTCCATCCTTTCATCAAGAAGAGAATTCAAAGGTAAATCCATATACTGCTATAATATTTATATGGGCGTGTTCATCATGGGTGAAGGTCAACCTATTGGAAAACTGAATCTCCAAGACCCAGTAGTAACACGTACAAATTAGATAACAAAAATTGTAAAATCCTATAAAGCGGAATTAGGGTTCTACCTCAACTCCCTGCGACACGAACGGTGGTTGAACTTGTTATAGCACGCCTTGCTATAAACCACGAACACTGCTTGACCGTACCTTACAATCTTCTATCGTATTCCCTGTACGTCTAGAACACGAACCAAGTGTGGACTCTTTCGTGATCTATTTGCGCTCTCCAAGCCTGCCTCTATTTACTGAATAATAGAAAAACATCAAACTGACCTAGAGAGCATAACGTGTATATATAGGGCTACGATAGGGACCTAAGGAGTAATAAGCCTGGGCTCCCAGTGTAAATAAGAAAAAACTAATCCTGCCAGGATTCTATTTCTTATTTCACTAATTATAATTCACCACACTGCAGAATTATAATTGCACTCTCGTCCTTATCTCAATTATATTACGAGCTCCATGATATTAAATACTTATTAATCTCCCCACGTTAAGATTACAGATACCCGTTGATTAAAATAAATTACTAACAATCTCCCACTTAATCAACATCTTAACTTGAGACTATCCGCTTAACTTATTCGATATGTCAGATACAAATATCCACCTGCAGGGTTTGACATAATCGAAACTTATAAGCTTACTCAAGGGGTATCATCAATCCCTATTGGGACGTGAATTCCATCAATAATTAATAGTTGTCATATACATAATGTTGCTACCCAACTCACCGAGACTATTGACCGTATAAAGATCTCACTCTTTAATGAATCAAAGTTAACAACATTAAATATACACTTCTAATAATTATTTTTGAATTAAGAGTATAAGCATTCATAATAACCATGAGCTTCCAATTGTCTTATAAAGTTAGTATAAAGATAATTACCTCAATACGGTCCCGTTCAATACACATAAAGTGTACTAGCACAATGAGTTAGAACTAGACCGTTCCTGTAGTCAAGACAGACCTACTAAAATATTGTGCTACAATCCTACCGATGGTGTGTCAAATTTCATCTAAGACTGTGAACCATAACTTATACCAATGATCCAATCTTCTGTGTATAAGCCGTACTCTACACACTAGATTATCTACTATGTAGAATAAAAGACACACACGCACAACATACAAAAATATCATGCAAATATTGCCCATAAAAGATTTTCATCAAAAATGGATAAAACTGATTAATAATTAAATATTAATCCATCATATAAAAATATAACTTTTACATAATCTCCTAACAAACTCCCACTAAGACTCAAAACCATACTGCCATGCATCTCACTCCCATTCCCTCTACGTGACTATCAAAAGTCTTAGCTGGTAAGCTCTTCGTAAAAGGATCTGCCAGGTTATTCGCCGATGCAATCTTGGTCACAGCAACATCACCTCTCTGTACGATCTCTCGAATCAGATGATACTTACGCTCAATGTGTTTACCCTTCTTGTGAGTCCTTGACTCCTTCGAATTAGCAACTGCACCGCTATTGTCACAATAGAGTGTAATGGCTGATTGTACTAAAGGGACCACTTCCAGATACAACAAAAAGTTTCTAAGCCAAATAGCCTCCTTGGCTGCTTCAGAAGCTGCCACATACTCTGCTTCCATGGTAGAATCAGCAATGCAAGATTGTTTGATACTCCTCCAACTTATGGCTCCACCTCCCAAGGTAAACACATATCTTGAGGTAGACTTTCTGGAATCCCTATCTGACATAAAGTCTGAGTCTGTGTACCCATGAGGTACCAGACTATCTGACTGGAACACCAACATATAATCTCTAGTTCTTTTCAGATACTTGAGTATATGTTTCACTGCAGTCCAATATTCTTGCCCTGGATTAGACTGAAATCTGCTAACCATGCCAACGGCAAAGCAAATATCAGGTCTAGTACACAACATAGCATACATAAGGCTTCCTACTGCCGAGGCATAAGGAATTGCCTTCATTTTCTCCATCTCTTCAGGTGTTTTAGGACACTGATCCTTGGATAGGTTGATTCCATGTCTAAAAAGGAGGAATCCTTTCTTGGAATCTTGCATGCTAAAACGGGCTAGAATGACATCGATATAAATAGCTTGTGATAAACCCAACATCCTATTCTTGCGATCTCGTATAAGCTTAATCCCTAGGATGTGACCAGCTTCTCCCAAGTCCTTCATTTCGAATTGGCCGAATAACCACACTTTCACTGAAGATAACACTCCCACATCGTTTCCGATGAGTAGGATATCATCGACATATAGTACTAGAAACACCACAACTTTTTCATTGCGCTTCTTATACACACATGACTCATCCGGACATTGATCAAAACCAAAAGACTTGATTGCTTGATCAAAACGAATATTCCAAGATCTAGATGCCTACTTAAGCCCATAAATAGACTTCTTGAGCTTGCACAACATGTGCTGTTGACCTTTTGCTATGAATCCATTTGGTTGCACCATATAGATACACTCATCCAGATTTCCATTAAGAAACGCGGTCTTTACATCCATTTGCCAAATCTTGTAATCGAGATGAGCCGCAATGGATAAGAGAATCTGGATGGACTTAAGCATGGCTACTGGCGAAAAAGTTTCCTCATAGTCGATCCCTTCTTTTTGAGTATACCCTTTCGCGACAAGCCTAGCTTTGAAGGTATGCACCTTCCCGTCCGCCCCTCTCTTCTTCTTATAGATCCATTTGCATCCAATGGATTTAATCCCTTCAGGTGGTTCTACAAGATCCCAGACCTGATTAGAGTACATAGACTCCATCTCTGATTTCATAGCCTTTTGCCAAAGTTCCACATCTTTATCTTGAAGTGCCTCATTGTAGTTATAGGATTCGGCATGTTGATCATCAGGGATCATTTCGAAAAACTCTCCCCACAACGTATACCAACTGGGTAGAACAATAACCCTCCAAGTACAACGAGGTACTGGTGTGTCAATAGGTGCCTCTACAGATGTCTCTTGTGGCGTTTCCTCCTGCACTATTGGTGGTAAAGAAATTTGTACCAGTCTCTCTCCTCTCAATTCCTCTAAAACAATTTTACTTCTGGGCTTGTGGTCTATCACATAGTCCTCTTCTAAGAACCGGGCATTAGTGCTAACAATGACCTTCTTATCCGTAGGACTATAAAATAGTCCACCTCTCGTTCCTCTAAGGTACCCTACAAACAAGCAAACTTCTGTCCTCGATTCCAATTTATCTGCGTTCCCATTCAGCACATGTGCTGGACTATCCCAAACTCGAACATGCTGCAGACTAGGTTTGCGCCTAGTCCATAGTTCTGTGGGTGTAGATGGTACTGACTTAGATGGTACCAAGTTAAGAATATACACTGCTGTTTCTAGTGCATGTCCCCAAAACAAAATTGGTAAATCTGAATAACTCATCATTGATCTTACCATATCCATAAGAGTCCTATTCCTCCTCTCTGCTACACCATTTTATTGTGGCATACCTGGAGCTGACAACTGGGATGTAATCCCTTCAGCTGACAAGTAGTCCCTAAACTCTCCCAAGAGGTATTCACCACCACGATCAGATCGTAGTGTCTTGAGACATTTACCCAAACGCTTTTCTTTTTCTGCCCTATACTCTCTGAATTTCTCAAAGCATTCGGACTTACGGTGCATCAAATAAATGTATCCATACCTTGAGTAATCGTCAATAAAAGTGACAAAGTACTCAAAACCACCTCTAGCTTGGACATTCATAGGCCCATACAAATCAGAGTGAACCAATTCCAACGGGTCTTTGGCTCTATATCCTTTTGCTGAAAAAGGTCTTTTGGTCATCTTACCTTCCAAACAGGATTCACAGACTGGAAGTTCCTTAACTTCCAATGAACCTAAAGGTCCATCTCTAACTAGTCTAGAAATCCTATTCAGATTACTATGACTAAGACGTAAGTGTCAAAGATACATTTGGTTCAATTTAGAAGGCTCTTTTCTCTTACATGGTAAATTATTAGTGTTATTCAATTCATGCAGTTGCATTGTAGGAAAATATAGAATTAATAATGTAGAGATCATCCACCAATGAACCAGAACAGATAAAACGTTTATTTAAACTTAATAACCACAGAGTCACTAAAATAAACCAAATATCCATCCTATATTAACTTAGAAACTGAAACCAAGTTTCTTCTAATAGTAGGAACATAAAGACAATCTTTCAAAATTAAACTCCTATTACTACTAAAATTTAAAAAAACATTTCCTACTGTAACTGCTGTCACTCTCGTAGCATTTCCCATATGTAAATAAATCTCTCCATCACTGAGTCTTCGGGTTTTCTGGAACCCCTGCAATGAATTGCAAACATTATTAGTGGCTCCCGTATCTACACACCAGGTACTGGTAGATAGCACCGTTAAACATGATATAACAACTAGTGAAAAAGATTTACCTTGTTTATTCACTTTATTGAGAAAAATCGGACATTCCTTCTTCCAGTGTCCTTTCTGCTTGCAGTGAAAATACTTGCCCGTAGGCTTTTTCACTCCACCTCAAGGCGCATGAACTGCCTCCACAATCTTTTTCTGAGACTTATTCTGCTTCTTTTTGCCTTTCGGCTTAGAAGTAGAAGCCTTCTCTGCCACTAGCACTGATGGTGGTTTCTTCCCAACCAAAAGACCCTCAGCTGCTTGGAGTTCCTTAAGAAGTTCCGCCAAAGATAAATGCATTTTGTTCATAGAAATAAGTCAGGCAAACTGCTTAAAACTCTCAGACTGTGTAGGTGGACAAATTCAAGTAGTGCTCTGAACAGCACTGGAATGCAACGGCTTCACGTGCCTCTTGACCGGAACCCTAGTTTGTCAGCGAAACCCTTATCCTGCAAAATAGACAAGGGGTGAGTGCACCTTTGCCTCTCGTGGCAAAGGCCCTCCGATGCCTTTGTTAGTATTTCGTACTAAAGAAACCCTAATTATCAGTAGGTGAATATCGAATAATACAATGTATTGCGTACCTTTTACCTCTAGATTTATTCTGTTTATATAGACATTCGTATGCTTGGCGCCCAAGCATCCCTATTGCCATAGGATTCCCAACTCGTATAGGAAACCCAGGACATCAAGGATTCTCGTTTCCTTTATCAGCTCATTAAAAGAGTCCTCTTTGGATCATTTTCCATAATGAGCTGAACATCCCATTCTCATTGGGTATCTTTACTAGATCCTATATTCCCGGGATCTTATTCCTTTACGGGACATGACTACTCTGAAATCTTCCAGAGTATTCCCTATGCTCCTATTCTTGATTGGAGCTCTTTCTTTGCTCGGCCATCTCATGGCCGAACAGACGGCTTGGACCATTGACTTCTCATGTCACTGGTCCATATTGCCAAACAATTATTTAGCACGATGACTATCCTGTCTGTATTCAAACTATGGTCCCACATACCATTTGCATTGCTTTTAACCCGTGATCCCTCGTATCACGTGCTTGGTTCTTGCTTCATCTGTTCGGCTGTTTTATAACCGAACAGTCTGCTTTGGACCAGCTACTTCACATGTAACTTGGTCCGATGTAATCGGAATGACTCTAACTGTCGAACAGTCAGTTTATAGTCATGACTTCTCATATTGTTGGCCCTTAATTTGCCGAACAGACAGCATGGATCAATGATTTCCCATATCATTGGTCCATATCGCTGTTCACCAAACTGCCCGGCGGTAAGTCCTATCATACTTACCACGTGCTCCCGAATATCACGTGTTCGGCAACAAAATGTATGTTCTCGGGAATACCTCCCTACAATTGCTCCCCAGCTTCATCTATTTACCACTGTTCGGGGGCAATATATGACGCTTTAGAAACAGAATTTTATTTAGACTAGACTCTTCTGATCCCATACAGTCATAATTTCAATATTTCATTGACGCCCTTTGGCGTTTACGTCATTATACCATTTCGGGGCAATGACTCCACGTGGCACGTTTTCGTGTGCCAGTCATTAATTTCGAACTGACGTTCTTTAAAAAGGCGTCAGAACGGTCTTTGCTTTCCGTTACTTTAACCTATAACGGCATGAGAGAAGACGTTTCGTCTCCGTCACTCGCCCTTATTCCCCTGAAAGGGCTCCTTTTGGGTTTTCACCCCAAAAAACTCGAACTTTCAGTCTTTCTCTCTCTAAGCATTCCGCCATCACCGCCGTCTGCAAATTCGATTGCATTCCAGGGAATCGTCACAGTATTCTTGTAAGATCCTCGTTCTTACTCCATTTCTTTTACTTAGGTTTCCATCTGAGATCTCATTTCTCAGATTTGTAGGTTGTTTCTAGGGTTTCAGTTCGTACCCATTTCGAGTTTTTCTTCTTTTCTTAGTATTCCCATGGCAGATGATAATGATAACCCTCCTAGACCCAGTAAGTTTAGGAAACTCTGCGATACCCCTGCTGCCATGGCGGCATTTAGGTCGGAATATGTCATTCCAGATAACGTAGGACTCGAACTCGCCCCTTTAGGAGCAGATAGGGATGGTGGCTCCTGGGATAGAATGTGTATCCATATTGTGGCCATCGTCGAAGGTGGAGTCCGATTTCCCCTTCACCCATTACTCCGCCAGATCCTAAACTGGTATCGTCTCACCCCCATGCAAGTATCAACAAACGTCTTTAGGCTGATAATGGGTGTAATAGCTTTGAATAGGATTCTGGGGACCCTGTTAGGAATTTGGGATATTCAGTGGTGGTACAGTATTGTACTAAACCCTGAGTATAATACCTACTATTTCAAAGTTAGAAGGGCAGAAAAACGTCTCGTGCTCAACCTGCCAGACTCTGCTCGGGATCATGAGATTGATTTCCTTTATGTCACTGGAGCCTTTGAGCCACTAGGAGAGGATGGCCAAGTGCTAGGGCTCCATTGCCCCCACATATGGGGCTATCCACGTATGCTCTTGCTTTTTATCTTTTGCAATTTCTTCGTTTACTACTCTCTCATAGCTTTTTATGTGTCTAATTTTGGTTTTATAACTCCGATCTTGCAGCTGAAAACGTTAACAAACGTCCTAGACGTGAGCCGAGCTACGTCCGAACAAAGGACATTAACAGGATCCTAAAATACACAGGAGAACCAGGTACTCGAACAGCTGGTCGGGGTCGAGACGCTGATATACTGCTGGGATACGACCCTTCATACAGAGGGGTCATTGACAGAAGACTTGCCCATCCCAGCACCAGTGCTGCTTCTACCTCCACATCAACTTCTCCTCAACAACGTATTTCAAGACTTCAAGCTGGGGTTACTGTTGCTGGTCAACCTGGTGAAGTTCCTATTTCGGAAGGCGTGCCGCTTCCTCGTTTAAGACTCAGAAGATCTACATGTGGACCAGTTTCTGAACAGCAATAGCCCGAACAACTAGTTTTAAATCGTGATACCAGCCAGTCTCCCTCCTCCGGTTATTCTTGATCACCTCGTGATCCAGGTACAATGACCCGTCAACCTCTTAACCTGAGCTCTCTACTCACTGTCTCCACACGGGGACGTGGTGCTACCAGCAGGGTAGCATCAACTGGCGCCCCGCCCCCACGATCACGTCGTAATAGGGGGGGGATCAGCAAGATCGTCATCTTCTCCTCGGGAAGAGGATGGTTCCCTTGATGCTGCTAACGCTCGTCGGGACAAACGGCCTAGGTCTGAGGACCCTGCTGGTTCTGTTTCACAAGCTGATACAGAAACCCATCTCCCTGTGTCACCAACTGCTCAAGTACTTCCCCAAACATGGACGCCTCCATTCACTAGGGGAGACCGTCCTGTTCATGTTGGGGACAGTGCTAGTTCATCAGAAACAGCACTTGCCCTAGCTCAAGGGTTGCTGCTCCCTGTTGACATGCAGAAGGAAGCTGGATCTGCACCTGACCGGCTAGTATCCACTGGTCTCGTCAGTGGTATTAAGGTAATAACTAAAACCTTTCCTCAAATAAGTTGCAAACTTAGTATTGTACTTGATTACTAACTCTCTCTGGTAACCCATAGTTTATTCAAAAGATGGTTGCAATGAATCAAAAATTTCAAGAGGTTGAACAAGAGCGCAACAGGCTATTGAAAGATAACACAAGGCAACTTCAAACAATGACAAGGCTGGAGAGAGAGAGAGAGATAAGGCAAAGGCGGAAGCAACAGCGACCAAGGAGAAACTCGAAACTGCCGAGGAGGGTCTCAGTCAGGCACTGTCCAAAATTGATAATACAAAAAAGGCGGCCTACGAGGATGGATACCAGAAGGGCTTTGATGCTACCACTTCCAGTTATGTGGAGCAGATGCCAGCCATCCAAGATCAGATCTGGGTTGCTTGCTGGGAGGCGTGTTCGACCAAAATGGGGGTTGCTGAAGATTCGCCCCTCTGGGAAGATAATGATTTGCCGAGCACCCGTGCCCAGATCATTGAACAACCAGCGGAGCATCCAGTAGATGACATTGAACAACAAATCGAAGAATTTGCCAATGCTGAAGAAGACACGGCTGCTGATGTGCATCCTGCTTAATCACCTGCTCGGGTTTCAACCCTTGAGCCCATTGACTTGGAGGAGAACGCAGTTGTGGATGGTGCAGATACTGATATCAACACTAACACTCCTGAAGTCCAGAATGTGGACTGAGCTGGTGAGAATATGAGCTGTTTGAGTTTGGTTGCTGGTCCTGCGTGACCATAAACATATTTTGGCCCTGTGAGGCACCAGTACTATCAATACTTTGTTAACACAGGTATTCGGCCCTTCGTGGTATAACCTTTTTATGTTTTGTTCGGCTATCCTCGTGTTTGCATCTCGTACTTGAGAACGACAGTTAAGTTTCACGTACTCAAAAAACTTCTAAGTATTACGTACTTAAAAATACTTGTGTTTTGATAACGTTTTAAGTTTCTCGTACTTAAAAATTCATACAAGTGTTTCATACTGGTTAAGTATCACGTACTGATAAAATGGTCTAAGTTTCTCGTACTTCAATAGTTGTGGCCATCATATACAAGCCAATTGTTTTCCAAGTGTCTCGTACTTTAAATTCCATACAAGTGTTTTCATACTTGTACTCGTTAAGGTTCACGTACTTAAAGAATCATATTTGCGTTTAAGTTTCACGTACTTAAACCAGGCATACAAGTGTTTACAAGTATTTTTCATACTTGTATGCGTTAAGTTTCACGTACTTAGAACATCACACAAGTGTTTCGTACTTGTGTTTTACAAGTGTTTCATACTTGTGTTTAAGTTTCACATACTTAAATGTGGCATACAAGTGTTTACAAGTATTTTTCATACTTGTATGCGTTAAGTTTCACGTACTTAGAACATCACACAAGTGTTTCGTACTTGTGTTTACAAGTGTTTCATACTTGTGTTTAAGTTTCACATATTTAAATGTATACCCTATACCCTGCTCCTCAATACGAATGAAGGAAACTAATCTCGTAGTTCGTATTTAAAACAAATACCAAGAACACAACAGTCATACTAAAATAGTTACTTCATTCATAATCTGTAAAACTCAAGAGGGCGTTATTCGTACCCCTTGTAACTAGAATGACAAAACTAGAACACAAGAGAGTTTTATTCGTAACTCTCACACAATCACGATGTGCATAAAGAAAAAATATATTCATATAAAAAACTTTCTCAGATTATGGACATTCCAAGGTCTTGGCACTGGGTTCCCGTCCAAGTCTGCCAATCGATAAGCCCCAATGCCCACGATTTCTGTAACTCGATATGGGCCTTCCCAATTGGCCCCCAACTTTCCCTCATTAGCCACTTTAGTATTGTCGAGCACCTTTCGTAGCACAAGGTCTCCAACACCAAACTCTCGTGGGTGTACATTCTTGTTGTAACTTTTGATGAGCTGCTTTTAGTATGAGGCCAAGTGCACCAGGGCCCGCTCTCGTCGTTCCTCGGCAAGGTCTAATTCAATCTCCAAGGCTCTATCATTTCCTCCACTTTCAACCAAAGTGGTCCTGTTGGTCAGCAGACCTATTTCCAATGGAATAACAGCCTCTGTTCCATATGCTAATGAATAGGGGGTCTCTCCAGTAGACCTCCTTGGCGTTGTTCGGTATGCCCAAAGTACCAATGGCAATTCATCAGGCCATTTCCCCTTTGCTTTATCCAACCTCTTCTTAATTCCATCAAGAATTGTTTTGTTGGAAGCTTCTGCCTGTCCATTACTTTGAGGGTAGGCTGGAGTTGAGTAGTAATTTCTTATCCCATATTGGGCACAGAAAGTTTTGAACTTCTTCTGAAACTGGGATCCATTGTCTGTAATCAATGAGTATGGGACTCCAAAACGAGTAATGATGCTTTTCCACACGAACCTCTCTATCATAGGTTCGGTGATTTTAGCCAATGGTTCTGCCTCAATCCATTTGGTGAAATAATCTGTTGCAACTAGCAGGAATTTTCGATTCCCAGTTGCTTTATGCAATGGACCCACTATGTCCATTCCCCATTGAGCAAACGGCCAGGGACTTGTCAAAGGCACCAGATCCTCGGCTGGTGTTCGAATCATTGGTGAAAACTTCTGACACTTCTCACAAATTTTAACGTACACCTTAGCGTCTTCTTGCATGTATGGCCACCAATATCCTTGGGTGATTGCTCGGTGGGCTATGGACCGGCCCCCAGCATGGCTTCCACAAGTTCCCTCGTGAATTTCGTGGAGGAACTTTTGCACCTTCTCAGGATGCACACAAAGCAAGTAAGGTCCTGTAAAAGACTTCCTATACAATTTTCCCTCTGGGGATAACCAGAACCGAGCAGATTTGGTCCGAATTTTATGAGCCTCCTTTTTGTCCAAAGGGAGTGTTTCATCTCGTAAAAACTCCACTATTGGGTCCATCCAACTTGGTCCTTGGTTCACGTCCAAGACCATCTCCATGCTTCTCCCAATGCTCGGCTCAGTCAGATACTCCACGACTATTTTTCTTTTAAACTCAGATGGTACAGCTGCGGCTAACCATGCCAATGAATCTGCATGAGCATTCTTTCCAGAACTTATCTGCTCAATATACACCCTTTCGAAGGTATCGAGCAGGTCTCTGGTCGCTTGTACATAGGCTGCCATCTTCTTGCTCCGGGTTTCATATTGTCCAGACAGTTGATGGACTACGAGTTGTGAATCAGAATACACCTTGACACGTTCAGCTTTTAGGGTTTTTGCACTTCTCAAACCAGCTAAGAGTGTCTCATACTCTGCCACGTTATTTGATGCGTTGAACCCTAGCCAAACCGATAGTTCCAACATTGATCCTTCAGGGGGTAAAAGCACAACCCCGATTCCTGATCCAGTATTACAGGCTGATCCATCAACGAACAGCTTCCATTCCAGGGGATCTTGTTCGGCTGTTTCCTGTTTCTTCGTTATAGGTGTCTTTACTTCACACTCCTTTCTCGTAGGAGGCAAAGGTGCAACTGTGGGTGAGAATTCTGCCACAAAATCAGCCAACACTTGGCCTTTGATTGCTGTGCGTGGCTGATAATCAATGTCGTATTGGCTCAACTCAACGGACCAAGTTGAGATCCTTCCCGAGAAGTCTGCTTTTCGTAGCAGTGATTTTAATGGGAACTCTGTGTAAACCACAACTTTACGGCTCTGGAAATAATGCGGCAATTTTCTCGTTGCTGTCCTTAGGGCTAGGACTAACTTCTCGAGGGGCAGATATCTTGTTTCCGCATCTAACAACATTTTACTTACATAATAAACAGGGATTTGCTCGAATCCCTGATTTCTCAAGAGGACTGCACTCACAGCATGCTCAGAAATAGCTAAGTACAAAACTAGGGACTCACCTGGCTCTGGAGTTGAAAGAAGGGGAGGAGAGGCCAAATATCCCTTCAGATCCTGGAAGGCCTGTTCACATTCTGCTCCCCTTTTGAACCGTTCCCTTTTCTTTAACAGCTAAAAGAAAGGTCTGCACTTGTCACTTGACCGGCTAATAAATCGATTAAGAGCTGTTGCCATCCCAATCAACCGTTGGACTTCTTTCGTTGTCCGAGGACTCTGCAGATTCTGTAAGGCCTTTATTTGGTCAGGATTCACCTATATCTCCCTTAGAGTTACAAGATGGTCCAAAAACTTTCCAGAACCGACTCCAAACGCACACTTCGAGGCGTTGAGTTTCAACTTGTATTTCCTCAAAATCTCAAAAGCCTCTCTCAAATCTGCAATATGGCCTTGCCCAGCTTTACTTTTCACCACCATGTCATCTATGTAAACCTCCATAGTTTTGCCGAGCAATTTTCTGAACATGATGGTTGCCAATCTCTGATATGTTGCCCCTGCATTCTTCAATCCAAAGGGCATGACATTGCAGCAGTACAACCCTCGTGGTGTAATAAAAGAAGTCTTCTCCTAATCTAGCCCAAACATGGCAATTTGATGATATCCTCGATATGCATCGAGAAAACTCATTCGTTCATATCCTGCAGTGGCATCAACGAGTTGGTCTATCCTTGGAAGAGGGAAGCTATCCTTTGGGCAGGCTTTGTTCAGGTCTGTGAAGTCTACGCAGACTCGCCACTTTCCATTCTTTTTCTTCACTACAACAGTGTTGGATAACCATTATGGGTAGTAGACTTCACGTATTGCTTTGGCCTCCAACAAACGATCGACTTCCTCGATAACTGTATCCACATGCTGCACGGCTGCCCTCCGTTTTTTTTGAACGATTGGCTTATGCTCAGGATCAATGTTTAAATGGTGGCAAATTACGTCTGCACTTACCCCAGGCATTTCTTCTGGTGTCCAGGCAAATACGTTGACATAAGTTCTTAAGAAACTTATCAATTCAGTCTCTTCGTCTGCTGGCAATGATTCCCTAATCAGAAAATACCTATCTGGATCAGTCTCATTGATCAGTGTTTTCTTCAAATCCTTAACTACCCTTTCGGTTGGGTCTTTTCCAATATCCTCAATGGTCGGCAGATCCGGAATTTCCACAGTATTAACATGGTGGGCATTATGGACTCTCTTTATGATGGATACCAAACATTGTTGAGCTACCTTTTGGTTACCTTTGATGTGCTCAATCCCATTAGACCCTAGGAACTTTACCATCTGATGGAAAGTTAAAGAGACTGCCCTCATCTTGTGCAACCATGTTCTCCCTATAATCACATTATTGGAAGACGGTACATCCACCACTAGGAAGTCGGTTCGTAGCACCACTGTCCCAGCCCAAACAGGCAGAGTTACCTTGCCTAACGGCCAAACTGCTCCTGCTCCAAAACCGACCAAAGGAGTTACTGATTGTACCAAATCTTCTTGAGTGAGCCCCAGTTTCTTGAATGCACCGTAGTATATCACTTCGGTGCAACTCCCTGAATCCACCAGGATTCTTTCCATATCATATTCCCCAACTCGTAGGGTTATGACCAAAGCATCATTGTGAGGTACCTGGACTCCTCCCAGATCTTCATCTGTAAAAACTACGCCCTCGTTGCCTGCCCCTTCGTTGCGCCCTCTTTTCTTCCCCAACTGCATCACATGTTGGTCATGTTTCACTTGTCTCTGAAGCAATCTCACCTCATTTCTCGTATAAGGTTCGGCTAATCCATGTATCATATGGATTACCCCTTTTGGATTTTGTTCGTAATCCAACTCCATTGCTTTGTCTTTATCCTTGGGATCTTCTTGGATAAATTCTTTGAGATAACCTCGTGAAACCAGATCATCAAGATGCCGTTTAAACATCTCACAATCCTCAGTCATATGGCCCCAATCCTTATGGTAACTGCAGTGCTGATTCGTAGCACATTTTGCATCTTTATTCCCACCAAGAGTTGGGGGCAATTTGAAATAAGGTTGATTCTTTATTCGATAAAGAATCCTGTAGATGGGCTCTTTACAAACCGTGTTTATTGAAAAGAATGACTTGGGATCCGGGGGTTGTTTGTCCTTGAACTGCTCTTTCTTTGCCTGCCCATAATCTTTCCTTTCACGATAAGTTTTGGGCTCTGGCTTTTCTGCTTTCTTTATAGGCCCCTTTACTTGCTCGGCGGCCAGCTTACCGTCCTCCCGTAGAATGTCATCCTCGTTCCTGGCGTGCTGCTCAATTCGCTCCATCAATTTTGCCAAGGTCTGCACTGGACTCATGTTTAGGGATTTACGCAATTCCCCCCGAACAGGTAAGCCTGTTTTGAACGTGGCTATTGCGTATTCGTCGCTACAACCTTCAATCTCGTTGAAGGTTTCCCAGTACTTTTTTGCATATGTCCTGATTGGCTCGTCCTCTCCTTGCTTCATAAAGGAAAGACTCTCAAAGTTTTGGGAGCTTTCCTGCTTGTCAAAAACCGTGCAGTGAATTCCTCGGCCAACTGCACCCATGTTCGAATGGAGCGTGAACCCAATCTGTGAAACCAAGACAAAGCAACCTTCCCTAAACTCGACGGGAACATCTTGCACATGATTGCATCATCTCCTTCATGCATAAACATTGCTGCTGGTAATGTTGTATATGTGCCATGGGATCAGCATCTGTCTCGTAGAGGATGAACGTTCCGTGTTTTACCCTGGTCGGCAACTTAGCCACCTGTAACTTTTTTGCAAAAGGGGAGGATGCTATATTCTGAAGTGCTTTCCGTGCTGCTTCCCGTGCAGTCATGGTTTCATCCTCTGGTCCTTTCTTGGATCTAGTTCTTTCCCAGTCGGAATTAGGTCTCTCGTACCTGTCCCTGTGATGTTTCCTACTCCCTTCCTCCTCAGGGGTAGAGCTTCGACCTCTGCTTCTCCTCTTTCTCGGAGAAACCCTCCTTCGCTCGGGTGTTCGGGTCTTGCTTCTTTCTTTTCGTAGAGAAGTTTTATGTCGCCTTGGGGTCGGACTTCTGCTTCTGCTCCTTCTTCCTCGTGAATGAGCCTTTTTGTATTGTACCAAAGCATATTCACTGCCTCTAGAATTTCTTCGAGATAGTCCGAAATCCTCCGGATGTTCCCTGATCCTCTCTAGTTCTCTGATCTCATATTCTCGTTTTTTGATCAAACGAGCATACTCTTCGATCTCTTGTCTCTTTTTATCAAGAACGTCTTTGCTACGGTACACACTCCTGGAGTGTGCAATCGATTCATCCCCTCGATGGGATTTAGTCCTTCTTGTGGATCTCGATGCCGTCTCTCCATCTCCATTTTTGGAGTTGCCGTGGACGGCAAGGGGGCGGCCCTTACTCGTGGTCCTCTTGTGTCCTCCCTCGGGCTTTTTCGGAGCCCCGGATGGAGATTTATCCCCTCCTCCAACTAACACATCCTTTGGGTCGTGTGGTGTTGTTGGATCTACTTCCACCATGGTCGTATTTCAAAGGGAACTCGTTCGCTTCCCACAGACGGCGCCAATTGTAGGTGGACAAATTCAAGTAGTGGTCTGAACAGCACTGGAATGCAACGGCTTCACGTGCCTCTTGACCGGAACCCTAGTTTGTTAGCGAAACCCTTATCCTACAAAACAGACAAGGGGTGAGTGCACCTTTGCCTCTCGTGGCAAAGGCCCTCCGATGCCTTTGTTAGTATTTCGTACTAAAGAAACCCTAATTATCAGTAGGTGAATATCGAATAATACAATGTATTGCGTACCTTTTACCTCTAGGTTTATTCTGTTTATATAGATATTCGTATGCTTGGCGCCCAAGCATCCCTATTGCTATAGGATTTCCAACTTGTATAGGAAACCCAGGACATCAAGGATTCTCATTTCCTTTATCAGCTCATTAAAAGAGTCCTCTTTGGATCCTTTTCCATAATGAGCTGAACATCCCATTCTCATTGGGTATCTTTACTAGATCCTATATTCCCGGGATCTTATTCCTTTACGGGACATGACTACTCTGAAATCTTTCAGAGTATTCCCTATGCTCCTATTCTTGATTGAAGCTCTTTCTTTGCTCGGCCATCTCATGGCCGAACAGACGGCTTGGACCATTGACTTCTCATGTCACTGGTCCATATTGCCGAACAATTATTTAGCACGATGACTATCCTGTCTGTATTCAAACTATGGTCCCACGTACCATTTGCATTGCTTTTAACCCGTGATCCCTCGTATCACGTGCTTGGTTCTTGCTTCATCTGTTCGGCTGTTTTATAACCGAACAGTCTGCTTTGGACCAGCTACTTCACATGTAACTTGGTCCGATGTAATCGGAATGACTCTAACTGTCGAACAGTCAGTTTATAGTCATGACTTCTCATATTGTTGGCCCTTAATTTGCCGAACAGACAGCATGGATCAATGATTTCCCATATCATTGGTCCATATCGCTGTTCACCAAACTGCCCGGCGGTAAGTCCTATCATACTTACCACGTGCTCCCGAATATCACGTGTTCGGCAACAAAATGTATGTTCTCGGGAATACCTCCCTACAGATTGCAGTGAGTTAAGAACGAAATCGATCTGGGTTTCCCCATCAATTTCAGCTCCAAGGATCTCTAGTTCATTAAGAAGAGCTATCATCTTCAGAACATGATCCCTAATCGGGATCCCTTCAACATGGGTGATGCTCACCAATTCTTTCAGAGCAACTAGCCTTGCTGTCCGATTCTGATCCCCAAACATTTCTTTGAGGTTCAGCATCAAATCAGAAGCAGTTTCCATAGCTTGATGCTGATGTTGCAATATATTCGACATAGAAGCCAAAATATAACACCGCGCCATCTCATCAGCCTTAACCCAATCTTTATAAGGCTTTGTTTCCTATTCTGTGGCATTCTCTTCAGGTATAGGAGGGCACGCCGTAGATAACACATATTTGTGGCTCTCAGCAGTTAACATAATATTCAAGTTTCTTTTCCAGTCAACAAAGTTTGGTCCAGTAAGTTTATTTTCTTTGAGAATAATGGCAAATGGATTGAAAGAGCCCATTTTTGAATCTGAGAATCAAATAACATAACAATCAATTATGAAGGGCAATAAAAATTTTGAATTTCATTTTAATATTGGTTCCCTCTACCACATGTTAAAAGAAAAACATTGGCAACCCTACACACCGTGAAGAGCATGCCTCGATGGGAAGTCGCTACTCTTTATCATTCGTGTAGATAGGCACAACTTTTTAATTTTACTATCTAGACACTATACCGTGCCAAGCAAAATTAAATAGCCAATATAGTTTCGGTCCTATAAATAATAATAGTGACTCAGATGGTGAGGATACTATTGTTTACAGCTAAGTGTATACCATTACCTAGCCCCATGACCCATTGTTCCGTTGTGAATTACCTCAGATGGTGAAGTAATTCACACAACAATTATCATAGACTTATCCTTTAAGAAGTTTGTACCGATGATGCCACAATTAATTTTGTCCGATAGGGAGGAAGGTTCTGAAATCAACACATAAAATTAATTATATCACCTACGAACTAGCAATGGAGACCATGGGATTTATAAAAATAAACTGCCTCTCTCACTTAGTTATTTAAAAATTTGTGAGGGTTATCAAATTTTCGAGTTTGCAAAAAATGTGATCTAGGTCAAAGGCCATATATTACTATGTTGTCTCAATATGCTAAACTATCACATACGCAAACAATAAGGAAACACAAATAATAAGGAAACACAAGAACAGAATCCAAAATCCAATCGTGCTTAGGTAAGAAAATTCGGATCTGATGTATTCCCGTGTAAACTGCACAGCCTTCAGTATTTTGGCCATATCTTTCTCATCCGACCTCCAATTGAAGTGATTCAAATTGGGTTGGATTCGAAATTCAATTATCTACAACTTTTGTGAAGAACAGATTTTCTAATTCTAATGTTTACTGGGTCGAAATAGCCCTGCAATCAGACCCTACGAATCTGAAAAAAATCTGTTGCGAGCTAAACAACTTGTATCTTTTGTATCTATCATCTTCGATCTCCGAATAACCGTTGAATGCTATTACTATCGAAGAAACATACAAACATCGATCTTATGCCTCCATTGGAGTTCACATGCTACGTTAATTATTACAACCACGAAAAATAATCGTGGCATCCAATAAATAACACTTGCTACGTTAATTATTATAACCATGAAAAATAATCGTGGTACTCAATAAATAACAATAACCACGAAAAATTATCGTGGGATCCAATCACATAAAATCAACAAAAATCATGTGACCATAATAGCTGAGTAAGAATGCTGCAAAAACAAGGGTTAGCACAGTTCTACGTTCTACCCTCTATAACCTACGGACAACATGACATGTTTAATCCATACGCGTGATTACAGCCTGCTCTGATACCACTGTTGGAAAACTGAATCCCCAAGACCCAGTAATGACGCGAACAGATTAGACAACAAAAATTGTAAAACCCTATAAAGCGGAATTAGGGTTCTACCTCAACTCCCTGCGACACGAACGCTGGTTGAACTTGTTATAGCACGCCTTGCTATAAACCACGAATACTGCTCGACCGTACCTTACAATCTTCTATTGTATTCCCTGCACGTCTAGAACACGAACCAAGTGTGGACTTTTTTGTGATCTATTTGCTCTCTCCAAGCCTGCCTCTATTTACTGAATAATAGAAAAACATCAAACTGACCTAGAGAGCATAACATGTATATATAGGGCTACGATAGGGGCCTAAGGAGTAATAAGCCTGGGCTCCCAGTGTAAATAAGAAAAAACTAATCCTGCTAGGATTCTATTTCTTATTTCACTAATTATAATTCACCCCATTGCAGAATTATAATTGCACTCCCGTCCTTATCTCAATTATATTACGAGCTCCATGATATTAAATACTTATTAATCTCCCCACGTTAAGATTACAGATACCCGTTGATTAAAATAAATTACTAACACAACCACCCACTCCGGTCACCGGAGCTTAAATAATGCTCCACTTAGTCTCAGATCAGCTCAGTCAATTTTATCATATTAAATTTGATAGCAATCAACTAAATGAGCCAATCAAACCCTTACTGATATCCAAATGAGTTGATTTTTTTACGAAAATCCTTAAAAACATGTTTTAAAAAAATTGAACGGCTTCAAGTATTCGCGTGAAGGTCCCACGTGGGGTTTCGAAAAATGTATTGGCAAATATATTGTCTCTAGAACCAGTCCTATATATACATGTAGAGCGATTAGAGATCGAGGGAGGGAAATCAAGTGAGAGAGCAGACAAGACACAAGAGTGTGTGCATGAGGCTAAAGGGGTGTTTGGTAAAACAAAAAACTAAAAATTATAAGTACTGAAAGCTGGATGCTAATTTTTTTAAGTTGCGAAACTGTTTGATATTTACTGAATTTAAACAAGTTGTTTGATTTGTAGAAGGAATTTAAGTCTTAAATTCACTAATTTTCCAACTTTGCCCTTGAAATCAATATTGTGCTTTTCAACATTGATTTGAAGAACAAATATAGGGAAAAAAATCGAAATGGTCCTTTTAGTTTAGTGTTTGTGTCAACTTGATCCTTGCAATTTGAATTGGCTCATTTTACACTCTGTAGTTTTCATTTTGTTCCAACTTAGTCCAATTACTAACTGTCGTTAGACTCCGTTAACCCCATACACGAATGCGCCCCTTTTCTAGGGTTAAACCCGTAATCTGACATTCTCCTCTTACCCTAATATACATCTAAACCAAAATACAGAGCCTCATTGTTTCATTCTCCATTTTTTTTCACGGCTTCCATTCTCCATTTGTCGCGCTCGGGATTTTACCTTCAACCGAAACGTGTCTCGTTCGCCTTCGGGGGGAAGGAGTGAGAGGGATTAGGGCCTGAATAAGTGATCCAATTCCTATGGATTGCGACGTGGTTTTTGAAGAAAAAGGAAAAATGAGGAGTTGTGTTCTATAAAAGTGGTTCGGATATTTTTGAAAAATGTTTGAATTTAAGAAAATGAAGTGGGTTTAATTTAAAAAGGGACCGAGTTTTCATTAAGTTGCCTACATATCTCTGGGTAAATGAGAATTAGGTCTGGGCCATAGTTCGGGCCACAAAAGTGGTTTAGAAAAAAACTTAAAGTCTCCACCGGGTATATAGAGTTTAGGTGTGCCTGGTCACCTCTTGAATATCGGAAGAATAATTCAAATATTTTAGAAAAAAGAACATAGGCTAGAGAACTCAGTTTTTAGAAAAAAAGTGACTCCGTTTTGCTTTTTAGGAAAAGGTTTTAGGTTTGCGAGGTTAGCGAAGAAAGAGTTCGGTAATTCACTAGAAAAGGGACCCATTTGTATCTGTGGTTAACGGAAGCTAACGGCAGTTAGTAATTGAACCAAGTTGGAACAAAATGAAAACTACAAAATGTAAATCAAGCTAATTCAAAATACAGGGACCAAGTTGACACAAACACTAAACTAAATGACCATTTCGATTTTTTTCCCACAAATATATGCATAGTTGCAATTTATCTCCTCTCTTCTTTTTTGAAACCACCCAAAAACCACCTCCACAACGATCACCAAATGAATAGAAGGTTTCAAGACAAATATATATATATACGCAATCAGAAACATACATCACCAAATGAATTGATTATGATTTGATTTTTGAGGTTAGGTCGTAATTGAGAGAGAGATGCGATTTAGTTGGGGAAGTTCTCAAACTAAGCCCATTTCAATAGCTAAGCCCATTTATAAATTAAAAAAAAAAACATATTACTACACCCTCGCTCCATTTCAATAGCTAAAATTTGGTACCCCTAGCATGTTTTTATTCGAGTCCGACTATGGGTACCGAAAATGTACAACGACATATAGGGGCAAGTACTTTTGGGATTTACACGAATAATCCAAACTGTTCATTAATTTTAAAATAAATTTTTGGATGCCCTTGCAAAAATTAGCTCAATTGAATATGTGTAAGTTGTTCATTCAATCTTCAATTTTTTCATTCAGAATTCATGATCCTAAATTTTGAATGAAACTTGAAAGATTAGATCAACCACTTACGCATATCCAATTGAGTTAATTTTTTGCTTGAAAAAATTATTTTAACATAAATAAATGGTTTGAATTATTTATGTTGGACCCAAAGGTAGGCCCCACGATTCATTCAAAAATTAATAAAATTCTTATTTTGCTGTTCAAAAAAAGAAGAAGGCCCCATGAGTCGTTGTACATTTTTGTATCCCTAAAATTTGGTACCATAGTACTTTTTATTTCATATTATGGGACCCGGGGGTGCTGTAGTGCACCCCCTGCACTACACGTGTAGTGCGGCCAATTCGGCCGTCCATCTCGGTAATGAGCGGCTCGGATTTTCATCTAAACAATGGACAGCTAAGATTTGTAGGAGTTCGGATTAAATCCAAGCCGTTCGCACATAGATGGACGGTCGAATCAACCGCACTACACCATGTAGTGCGGCAGGTGCACTACAACCCCTCCCATTCCCATATTATGTAGGAATATTTAAATATTTATCCTCTTTATCTATGCCATATAAGAATTCATCCTGCATTTTTTTCATGCTTATGTTTTCATCCTTTTAGTGTGTGAATTACTTTTCTTACCCTTTTCACCATGATATACATATATTATGTTATATTGCTTTCCAAATTTAGTGGGATTGGATTGGTTTGGATTGTTTTCCCAATTTAGTGGGATTGTATTAGATTATTTTCCTAATTCGATGGGATTTGGTAAATTTCAATATGCTTGATTACTCTTTTTTTTATTTATCATGAAATGTATTTGAAGACTCGATATTTTTAGGAATATAACATGATAATTTGATCATATCTTTGCATTTTTTCTTTATTCTTCGAGTTGGCCAACGGAACATAGCTAAATTACTATAAAAATATATATATAACATGATATCGTCAAACCGTTACAAGGTTAAGTTACCATAACATTACATGGTTAAATTACCATAACATGACATTATATGGTTAATTACTTATGATTACATCCTAAAATTCTTGGCCTATATAGACTAGAATTTTGGGATGAAAATTACTTATGATTTCATCCTAAAATTTTCAACCTATATAGACAAGAATTTTGGGACGTAAATTACTTACGATTTTGCTATACTGTGCCCAATCGGCTTAGCATTGGGAGGAATAAATTGTAAATTCTTTAAATATCAAGCTTCCACGTGTAAAATCTGTACCTTCCTTCAACAGGTTTTTTAAAAAGTCTCCTGCACTATTGTTTCTTCATTTATAATGCCCTTTTTGCCCTTAAGCATTTTTATTTCTTTTTTGGTAGTATTGATTTTCGCTGTTCATTTTTTTTTTCTGGCCGAGTCTCCACTTTGTTCATTCTTTCCCTCTCTGTAGATGTATAACTATAATCTTCTCTCGTGTACTAATGTTTTTCAAAATAGTTGTTTAGGTGTGGTAAAAAATTAACTCCATCCAATATCGGTAAGGCCATTTACAAAACAACCAACTCTACTTCAAAATTTTACATGGATTCTAAAACAAAATTTGATTTTTGTAAACACCTTACAGTTATCGGATGAAGCTGATTTTTTAAAAAAAACAAAAATAAATATTTTTAACAAAATAAATTGCTCTGATCACCTTTGTCGGGCCCGAAAAGGGTCCTAAATTGCACTATACATGTTATGTACAGTGTTTTGATGTACTCATAGCAGCTCTCTATTAGACCCACTCACACCAAGTAAAATCTCCAAACCATAGAAATTGAGATTTGAAGTATTTTTTTAGGTGTTTAAATGGTTGTCCACAGAACCACCCCGTGTGTGTGTGTGTGTGTGTATATATATATCGGGACGGTTCCGGGGACACCTAAAAAAATACCTTATAGTTTCCGATCAAATTTTTATGATCCAAGCCGCTCAATGTGATTAGAACATGATTTTAAGGGTACCCATGAGAAATCGGAAAAAAAAATCGGGAAGGGCTTGATCCGAACAGTTCCGAACAATTTTTTATTGAATGGTTCAAATAAAAACTGCTCAAATCAAGTCTTTTCCGGACATTTTTTTTGCTAATTTCTCGCGGGCACTTTTAAAATCACATTCTGCACACATTGAACGGTTCAGATTATAAAAATTTGATCGAAAATTATGATATTGAGATTTGGGGTGTTTTTTTAGGTGTTTTTTTGGGTGTCCCTTAAACTGACCCGTATATATATATACACACACACACACACACACAGTTATTTTTAAATAAGGAGGTCCTTATTTTAGTTAAAATAAGGACCTCCCCATTTCTCCCATTTTCTGATTGAATTTCGATAATCCGAGCCACTCAATGTGTTCAGAACGTGATTTTAAGAGTACGCGCGAGAAATCGGCAAAAAAAATGACTGAAAATGACTTGATTTGAGCAGTTTTTATTTGAACCGTTTGATAAAAACATAACAAAAACTGCTTGGATGAAGTCCTTCCCGATTTTTTTTTTGGCCGATTTCTCGTGGGTAACCTTAAAATCACGTTCTGAACACATTGAGCGGCTCGGATCATCAACATTTGATCGAAAAGGGAGGTCTTTATTTTATTAAAGTGAGGTGGTCCTTAGGAGAATGAGACTATATATATATATATATATATATATATATATATCAGGAGGGTTCTGGGGACACCCAAAAAAACACCTCATAGTTCCCGATCAAATTATGATGATCTGAGCTGCTCAATGTGATCAGAACGTGATTTTAAGGGTACTCACGAGAAATCAACAAAAAAAAAAGACCGGGAAGGGCTTGATCCGAACAGCTTCAAACAATTTTTTATTGAACGGTTCAAATAAAACTGCTCAAATCAAGCCTTTTCCGATCTTTTTTTTTGCTAATTTCTAGCGGGCATCCTTAAAATCACATTCTGCACACATTGAACGGTTCGGATCATAAAAATTTGATCGGAAACTATGAGTTTGAGATTTGGGGTGTTTTTTTAGGTGTTTTTTTGGGTGTCTCTTGAACCGTCTCGTGTATATATATATATATATATATATATATATATATATATATATATATATATATATATATATATATATATATATATATATGGCAGAAGGGAAGGAGGTCCTCATACGGAGTCGCACACTTACTTAAGCAGTGCGGGAGACTGGGGAATGGGTCGAGTAAACTCCCCTGGGGCCGGAAAAATAACAACAGACGAAGCTTTAAGCCACACCAACCCTTTGATTACTATTGATTTTTTCTTAGTGATTGGAAAGGAGGGCGCCTGGGTATGTTATAGAAAGGGAAGGGACCAAGCTCAAAGTCAGAGGCGGCTCAGCACGGAAGGAACGGGAAATCGTCAAGGATTACTTCTTTGTTGGCGAAACGAAGGGCTAAATAGCGTCAGTGATTCTTTTAGCCGGTCTGGATTTCCAACGCCTAGGGAAGCTGGTTGAGATAGATGACAGCACCTTTTTCCCCTCTTCCTTGCCGAGAGGGCAATCTTCTATATATATATATTAGTCCGGTTCCCTTAAGGAATCCCGCACGGGCTTACCGTGCGGGACTCCCATTTTCCGATCGAATTTGGACGATCCGAACTGCTCAAAGTGATCAGAACATGATTTTAAGGGTACTCGCAAGAAATCAGCAAAAAAAAATGATCGAAAAGGGCTTGATCCGAGCAGTTTTTTATTGAACAGTTCAGTCAAAAACTGCTCGGATCAAGCCCTTCCCGATCATTTTTTTTGCTGATTTCTTGCGGGTACCTTTAAAATCACGTTCTGATCACTTTAAGTGGTTCGGATCATTCCAATTCGATCGGGAAATGGAAGTCCCGCATGGTAAGCCCGTGCGGGATCCCTTAAGGGAACCGGACTAATATATATATATATGTATATATATATATATATGGGGCCGGTTCTAGGGACAATACATTTGACAACACTTTTGACAACACATTTTTCAGAGCTCCACGTGAATAATCGGAGCCGTTCAATTTGTTTAAAACATGTTTTTAAAGGTTCTCATAAAAAATCAACTCATTTAGATATCGACAAGGGCTTGATCGGCTCATTTAATTTTATCCTGTCAAATTTGATAAAAATCAATTAAATGAGCCGATCAAGCCCTTACCGATATCCAAATGAGTTGATTTTTTATGGAACCCCTTAAAAACATGTTTTAAATATATTGAATGGCTCCGATCAATTGTATGAAGGTCCCACGTGGAATTTTGAAAAGTGTGTTGTCAAAAGTGTTGTCAAATGTATTGTCTCTAGAACCGGCCCCTATATATATATGTATATATATCAACCACATCAAAGTCTCATGTCAAAAGGTAAAAGGAAAAAAATGAGAAAATTTCTGTTATATCCCTTCGACTTTAAGCAAAAATTCACTTTGGTACTTCATGTTTCAATTTGGACAAATATATACTTGTCTTTTAGAAGCTTCGGCGCCGCCAGCGCCGCAGTTGGCGGCGAAAGCTAAATCTTGATGTGGGTTGTAAAAATCTGGGCTTTTTGGGCCGTCAAGAAAGGAGAAGTGATTTTTAAGATGGAATTCATTTATCAAGTCAGTCTCTCTCTGTTCACAAAGAAAGGCAAGGCAACAGAGTTCATGGAGGAGTGTTTTTGGAACAGCGAATCGAGAACGGCGGTATGAATTTGAAGGGTTGAAAGGAGGAGGACGAATTGAGGAGAAGTGCAGATCTCTCGCAACCTTATCGTTCGACCGCGGTGTCTACGACGGGGACATCGAAACCATGCCTCCCCTCCCCTGTTGCTGCTCTATACGCTTTGATTGTTCTACAAATCTCAGGTTAACAACGACAACAGTTGGTTGAGTTAACTCAAACCGAATCACGGAGAGATCATCGAGAACAGAAAACAAATCTAGCGTTGAGGAAAAGTCAGAGTACTCGTTTTGACGACTGAACGGTGTTGATTATTTTTGTGTTTTGTTCCACTGAAAATCTAGAATTCATCCCCCTTAATAGGATATACAACTAATTAAATAAACAGTAAACTGATGGAAATTGGGTGGAAAATCAGTTGAGGTTTTGCACTGGCTGGGTTTCTTCGTGAAAGGGGGTGGAGATTGATGAGAGAAAGAGAGAAGAGGGGAATGGGGAATTGCACCCCCAAAAAAACCAGTGAGCACATGACTATTTGCCGTAAAAAAACAAACGGCATCCAACACTTAGATAACATTGAAATCAATTCCAAAATGCAAGTATATATTTGTCCAAATTGAAATGTGAAGGATCAAAGTGAATTTTTTCTTAAAGACGGAGGGATATAATAGAAATTTTCTCAAAAAAAATTGTTCATTCAGTAGAGAATGGAAAGAAAAGTACAGGAGACAGAACAAATGCTACCAAAATCCATCTACAAAAGTTAGCTTTTAAAATAACGAACCCATTTTTTACGTACATTTGTTTTAGGATTTTTCAGGAGAATTGGTTTTCACACTCTTTCTTGATACCCAGTACCCACACTCTTTTCTTTTTTAGTGTTGAAATGGTACGTATTTTTGTTTTTAAAAGACAAAAAATGATATGTAAAAATTAAAAAAAAAAGTGTGAAAATCAACTTCCTTTTTTATTCATTACTTTCTCCCCTCTTTCTGTGTGATCTTGAAATTAGAGATGTAAAAACAAATGGATTCATATGCATTGTGGTACTCCCTCTGTCCCAAATTTTTTGTCCGGTCCTCAAAACGAAGTGTTAAAAATAATATAATTTTTGCAAGAAAAAATCGAAAGTTTTTCAACAACTTACTAGATATCAATGAGTATTTTTAATTTGTGAAACAAAGTTTGAATTTTTTCTTGAAAAAATTGCATTATTTTTAACACTCTTTTTTGCAGACCGGACAAAGAATTTGGAACGGAGGAAGTAATATTTACCTCTTTCATGGTGGTACTGGTAGTATAAATCTACGGTCCAGATACAAAGAAGGAGAGAGGGAGAGATACAGTAATGGGGACAGACAAACTTGATGGGGTAGTTTTGTACTTTGCTTCATACATTAACCACTCAGGACCTCCTTACTGCGCGTGTCATACACTTCTGACATTGTCTTGGAAAAAACATTAAATTCATGCGCGTGTGTGACACAATCGTGCACCCTTTGGGCTTATGTTAGCATTTGCCAATTACTTATGATTACATCCTAAAATTCTCAGCCTATATAGACAAGAATTTTGGGCTGAAAATTACTTATGATTTCATCCTAAAATTCTTGACCTATATAGACAAGAATTTTGGGATGTAAATTATTTTTGATTACGTCATAAAATTCTCAACCTATATAGACAAGAAATTCTCGGCCTATATAGACAAGAATTTTGGGATGTAAATAACTCATGATGACATCCTAAAATTCTCGGCCTATATAGACAAGAATTTTGGGATGAAAATTACTTATGATTTCATCCTAAAATTCTTGGCCTATATAGACAAGAATTTTGGGATGTAAATTACTTATGATTACATCCTAAAATTGTTGGCCTAGAATTTTGGGATGTAAATTACGTATGATTACATCCTAAATTTCTAGGCCTATATAGACAAGAATTTTAGGATGTAAATTGCTTATGATTACATCCTAAACTATCCTTATATGAATTGGTCTGTGCAGCGGTCTAACAAATTTCGCCGAACTAATTTCATGGTAAACGGTCCAAATAATTAACCATGAAATGATAAGAACATACAGACATATTTCATGGTAAATGCTACAAATAATTTACCATGAAATCGAAAAGCTTGTATTACATATATGGTTTAAAATCAAGCCTATATATATGGTTTAAAATATATACATATATACAATTAACAACACTCAAAGGGTAATATCGGTATTAAAAGTATGAGAATGACGAAATCATAAGTTGCTGAAAAGGACATGATGAATTCATAAGTGAAGAGGGCAATAATGACGAATTTTTAAGTCTCCCTATTATGTACGCTAGCTTTGTACAAGAAACTCAATTATTTAGAAGATATAAAAGTAATGTCACCTTACAAAGTTTAATACTCTCCCCATTCATTTTGATAGTTCCTTTTGAAAAGATGTGCAATTTTTGAATTAAAAAAATATGTACTTTCGCCCATAACTTTTTGAATTTCTTCACACCAAATTAAAGAAATAATTGAGATCTTTACTTCAGTGCGAAGAAACTTGATAAATCATGTACGAAAGAACCTTATTTTTTGATTTAAAAATTACACGTCTTTTCGTAAGAGATCATCATTTTGGGACATAGGGGCTAGATTTCTAACATTACCTCTTGTTTAACATGTATTAATATTATTCAATCATTCTATTTCATTGCAGGTCGCTTTTTGAGTCTTGTTTGCTGAAATTGGGGTTGCGAAGTGTCTTGATTTTTGGGTGGGTGGGGTGTCGTGTTCATTGTGGGAGGTGGGAGTGTCTTGGTTTTTGGGTGTGTGGGGTGTTTTCCTGTTGTTTTGGTTTCGTTGGATCCTTTTGGGGGTGGAGTTGGGCGGTGTTTGGATTGATTTCTTGTCAATTCTTGCATCTTGATTTCTTTATTAATATAAGGAAAAGACTGCAATACACGCTCCTTATTTGGATGTGTATTATATGCACCCCGAAAATGTTATGAATTATAGAGAAAATGTTACGAATCGTATTGCTAAAAAGTTACGAATCATATAAAGGGTACGAGATACACCAAAATGTTATGAATCATAATGAAAATGTCACGAATCGTACTGCTGAAAAGTTATAAATTCTAGAATAAAAGTTACGAAACACGCTAAAATGTTATAAATGGACCATAAAATAGATGCATATGATACACCCTTTTAAGAGGTGTGTATTGTAGACTTTCCCTTAATATAATATCATTTTTCGCCGTTCAAAAAAAAGAGAGTTATTTTGTGATAATTTACAATCTGTTTTTTTTTTTTACATTGTAAAGAAAGCAAACAATTTGGGTCATTCCAAAATAGAATATAGCTGAACAAACAAAATAGAATAAGCAATGCTACGGAGGATATAGACAAAAGCGCAGAGATTTAGCCACAGAGTGTTTGAAACCGTCCAAGCAAGTGGATCGCAGTCAGTTGATGTGGGGCTCATACAAATCAAACGATTCTGCACACATTTCTATATATGCGTTTAAATTTGTGTCCGTATAATTTTTCAAATAGAATTAAATTAAATACAACTATATATGCAGTTATGAATTATGCATCATCATCTTGATTCAGGTAAGGGGCGCTATTTCGAACCAGCTTGGCAGGTCGACCCATGGTGGTATCGACGGATCCAGAAGTGAACCACTACCTGTTTCTGCAAGAAGGGAGATCGGTGGAGATGTGGTACTTGGACACGTTTTCAAAGCTCAAAGCTGTTTAAGTTGGATGGAGAATCCAGAACAAACGGATTCGGTGCAGTTCATAGATATGCTAGAGGCCTAGTCTTGAATCACTTTGGCACTGACAGCCTGAAAGGAAAATTGCTTCCTCAGATCGAAGAGATGATCGATACAACTCTTGGCAGTTGGTCTACCCGGGAATCTATCGAACTCAAAGAAGCCCTAGTGACAGTACGTAATAAACTAACTTCTACCTCACTACTTTTTTTAATTATTTTTTTTGCAGCAAATTAACACCGACGGAAGTGAACAAATACGGATACAAATGTTCTCGGATTTGTTCGACATCCGTGCGGCCCATATGATACAGAGTGAGAAGCCCGCAAGTAATTTGTACACTTCTATGTGTATCCATAGCATTTCTGTAATTTCATAATGTTAAGTTGTTGGAGACTAGTAGTACGTTTCATTAAATATATATGCCATGACAATTCACATGGACACTACTACACCAAACGATACCAACTAAATTCCGATTGGAGTTCGGGTGGAACCTTGGGACACAAAAGACTGTAGTGGGGCCAAAATGTGATTTACATTGATTGTAAACATGTGATCCAAATCGTTAAAGTTGTAGAGTTTGACCAAAGAAAAGGTCTTGGAAAAACTACGTTGATCAGACATCGTTGTCTCAATGAACCAATTATGTTATTAGCGAAACATGAATGTTGAATATGATTTTGGGATTGTATTTCAAAATAAATTTCAACCGATCAGGTGGTTAATTACTTCTATCTGATCGACCCTAATGTTTCATATGAATTTTCTACTTATCGAGCTCTACAACGTGGATTGTCCGGCTCTAACTTTTTTGCTTTTCGATTTCATGACTTGCAATATCTTTGCAATTGCAGATGGTTTTTGACTGCACAGCAAAGCACATGATTGGTTATGATCCAAAAAAGTCATCGGATATATTAAGTGAGGACTTTACCATAATTTTGCATGGTCTCATGTCACCCTTTGAATATACCCGGTACTACTTACCACAAATGTCTCAAGGTAATTTCTAGAATATATACCTAATTAATCATAGTTTATTAGAGTTACAAATTGGGGAAAGTACAACAACGATTCCTATGGCTTCTCCTTTGTTTCAGTTTCGTCCTTGCACTTTGAATTGGCACAATTTTGACCTTTATATTTTCAGATTTTTACCAATATATGTAAAATCCCTAACGGTGGTTTGGTTATTTAATAAAAAGACGTCACCTGTATTTCGATGGTAAAATAGTCAAATTAAACTATCCTACCATCAAGCCACCACAAGCACCCTGCCACCTCCATCACAACCCACTACCCCATGACATGGATTGCATTAAATTGATGCAATTCTGAAAAAGGCACAGTCAAAATCGAGCCAATTGGAAGTGCAAGGACTAAATTGAGGCAGAGAAGAAACTACGGGTACCATTGCTTTAAACTACTCTTAGTTTTCTTCTTATAAAGGTTATGATTGTCCACCAAATTTTCAGGTACAAAAGACGATAATGAACATGATAAGGAATATGGCAAGGGAGAAACTTAATAATGCACCAAAGAGAAGTGATCAAGGAGACCTACTTGATCAAGCTGTCAGAGAGATGAACCGTGAAAAGTTCTTGACAGAGGATTTCATTGTCTACTTGATTTCCGGAGGTTTATTTGCCAGCTCTGAGTCCATTTCATCGGCCATAACATTAGCAATTAAATTACTCTGTGAACACCCTTCTGTGGTCAATGAGCTAAGGGTAAGTACATGAGCAAGTGAAAAATAATCGGAGTTCTACACAAATAATTATAGTAGTTCAATTTGTTTAAAACATGTTTTTAGCAGTTCAAGTGAAAAATCAACTCATTTGGACATCGGTAATGGCTTGATCACTTCATTCAATTTTATCTTGCAAAATTTGACAGGAATAAACTGCTTGCTGGACCTAAGTGTGTCGTAGTAGAGGGTGCCCCAAGCGTAGGACTAAGTCGTCGGCAACATGGTAAACTCAATAAGACCAAGATCAAATTCGCAGGGAGCCAATGTAGCTAGGTAGAGAGGTTTGATTTACGTAGGGTTTTGGCATTCAGGACGGCCAACCTTTAGGTTTGATTTGAGGTGGAGTTTCTCTCTATCTCCGACTTGACTGGAAAATGAACTTAACAAAAAATTTAACTAAATGTGAGGTCTAGGGGTTCAATCCATCCACAATCAAAGTTATTCAACTCTTCTCAATGACAACTTAAGTGAGTGTCAGAGTCATTTGTTCTCACTCGGAAGTTTTATTAACCAATGTTGTTTGGAAATGGAGTGAACTCTTTTGGGCATTTTATCAAACGCTTAGAGTGACATGATTTCAAGCATTGTGTGTGCCAATGTTCTTTCTCTACACACAATCAAAAAAGTTAACAACTCTAACTTTGTATTAAAAGGGGTAAGAGCTCAACAAATTCTTTGAGGCATTTTGGAATATCAAATAAGTAAAGCGACATAGATGTTCCAATTTTCTTTTTCTGCATATAAGCAAAGATTTAACAACACTGTTTTGGTTCAAAAAGGTAAGAACTCGGAACTGCCACCCACCGGAGCCAGGCTGCAACTCATTTATTGCTCACCGATTTTGTCATCTCACTCCCATTTCTTGTTCCACACTGGCCTACCGCAATTCACTCGTTACTGGCCTATATCTTTTTGGTAATTAATTTTTTCTTTTTATTATTTCATTATTTATCATTTTAGTAGACTCTCTATACTTAATTATTTTTCGACGTACTTTTTTTTGTACAATTGATAACATCTTTTGCCTGTCACAATTTAGTATTTGCCTGTGGTTTTGAGAAAGTAAATTATGATGAAAAGTGTACACCATAAAACATAACATAAAATATTTTTGTTTTCATGCATAGCTTGTGTAACGCCCCAAATTTTGGGTACGTTGAATGGACAATTTCATTGAAAATCTAAATAGAGTCTAGCTCAGTATTACAACATAATTCTCCAAAGAGTACTTTATTAAACAAAAGGAGGGTAGACTAGGGTTCCTATCTACTGCTCCGCCTCTTCATCCATTCTGGCCAGCTCTTCGGCTCCAAACGCTTCCAAGGTGTAAAGTTCACCCTGTTCATCTATAAGATCTGACACATTATACCGGCGTCGCCACCAATATAATATGTCAGGGTCACCAAAGGTAACACCGTGAGCTTACAAAAGCTCAATAGAATATCCAAACCCACTAACCCTTAACTTACAAACAATAGATCATAAAATCAACAGAGTATAAACGATAACACGTTCACATTCATTATTAACGTTGGTGTCCGTGATTTTCTATGTTTCTCCTACGCGACTCATTGTAGACCGTGTCACCATTTTCACTTTTCTTTATCCAAATCAACATTTTCAAAATCCGTTTTTAACACACCCAATCTCGGTTCCGCCGTTCCGGTCTCCCGAGTATCCTCACAATGGTTCCGCCGCACCGGGTTCCCATTGGCACACTTTGCATTGGCTCCTCTCCGTGGATAACCCAGCCACACACCCAACCTCGGTTCCGCCGTTCCGGTCTCCCGAGTATCCTCACAATGGTTCCGCCGCACTGGGTTCCCATTGGCACACAAAACACACACCACACAATGGGCTACCATGTCCGGCCACATTGCGGTTTCCAAAACATTTCACCCTTTCAAAACACGCATTTTCGTTAACCACACCCTAGGTGTCATGTTTCTAATTTTCTCGATTTCCGTGTCACGTTTTCATGCATAGACTCCGCGGTAGGACTTTTCACAAAAATAAGCATAAATCATTCATTGAAACTACACTAGCTAGATCATTCAACTCAATATTACTAAGCATGCTCGAAAAGATCAAAATATGAATACTTCAAATCAAGCGTTAAAATCTTATCTTTTGAAAATCGTTCTATCTTACTTTTTGAGAAATTCTAAACAATATATGTTTATTCGGAGTTGCCAATCGATTGTTCTAACGTGCTTATACCTCCATTAGTGAAAATAAGTTCGTCAACTATCATGCATTTCAAACGATATAAATGAAAGATAACCTTATCTATTCTAAAGAAAACGATCAAGGAAGTTGTACTTCGAACTTACGGACATTTTACTTTTCAATATATGATTCTATACTATACGTAGAGTTGGTAGACTAGGGATTCTACTTATACTTAGGGAAGTGAGTAGAGAAAATCTACCTTGATCCGAAATTAGTCGGGGCCGAATAAGCTAGTTGGAAGATTTTCTACGGGCGATGAAACTTGCAAATCTGGACCGAACTTTGGATGGCAGTAACTTGGTCACTATTTGGCCGAATACGATCGTTCTTGGGTCGAAGTTGAAGCTCTCGAAGTGCTCTACGACTTTCGTGAAGGAAGTTGATCCTAGAAACTACTTTAGGTAGGAGAAAATTGGTGAGAAAGGAGAAGACAGTATGCTGTCTGGAAATAGAAATCCGAGATTTTTACTGAACTTCAGATGCCAATATCTTTGTCATTTCTTCACCGATTTGGATGGTTCTTGGGTCTAACTTGAAGGTTTCGAAGTGCTCTACAACTTTTCCGAAGGGAGTTGGTTCCAAAAACTACTTTAAGCAGGAGAAAAAGGAAGACTTGTGGAGGGCAGTAAGCTGTCTGGAAATGGAAAAGGGTTCTTGGAGAGGAATGAAAGCAAGGGAGTGAAGGTGTGAGTTGAACTTGAAGTGGGCTTGCTATTTATAGGCACAAGTCTTGGCTCCCTCCCCCCTCCATATGGCCGGCCTCCCTCTCCTCTCTTTTCCCCATGGATTAGCTCCATAGTCTTGTCATTTCAAGACCTTAGTCAAAACCCTAGCCTTTCCTCACTTGTCAATCCAATAATAGGCCAAATCCTAGGTTATAATGAAGGTTCTATGGCTTGTCAAATCCTAGAATGGGTTGGCTTGTAAGAAAGAATAACATCATTGGCTAGGATCATACTTAAAGTGGTCTAGTCATGGGTTGTCAAGTAGCTTGTGTAAGTGTCCAAATTTGCACACACACACACACACACACTCCCTCTCTCTCTCCCCATCCGGCCTCCCTCCTCTCTCTCTCTCCTTCGGACTCTCTCTCTCTCTCTCTCTCTCTCTCTCTCTCTCTCTCTCTCTCTTTGGCACATATATATATATGTATATATGTGTACATGTATATATATGTGTGTCTAGGAAAGTAAGTCTAGGTTTAATAGGTTTTTAAGGCTAAAATCCTAGGGTTGCATACATGCATGGCTAGGTTAACTAGTTTTGGAAGTAAAATGATGACATTTCTTGGCCCATGATTTTGTATGGTCAAATCAAAGCTTTATTGGCAACTTGATAAACAATGACCAATAGTCGAAAAATTCCCTAGCATTTATGGACCAAAGGGTAAATGAATATGGGTTATAATTAGGGTTTGAAATGACTTGTCATGGGGTATAATGATTACCCCTAAAAGTCTAAGGGTTCAACTAGGGTTCGGGGGGTTCAAAAGGCTCCAAGACGGTCAAAAAGGTCCAATTAGGGTTAGGGTAATGTAACTAGGTGAATCAGTGGTCCGGTTCCACCAACTAATCGGTTGGATGCTAATTCTACTTGCCAAGTAGGATTTCTAGCCTAGAAATATAATTTAAAGATATTATCTAACTCGTTAGGAAAACATACAAGTGCTTTTATAAGCATACTTGTTTTTAGAAAATGACTAGATTGCTCGGCGTGAAAGATATAATTTTATAAGTCTCAAATCTAATTATGATTATTAAAATAAAAAAGAAATTTTTAGTAGCAAATCCAAGTAGTTAAAATAAAATTTAAATATTTAACAAAATTTTTTATTTACCAAAAATCAGGGTCGTTACAGCTTGCGTGCTTTAAGAGAAATGATTTTTGACTCTACCTTTTCATCGGGGCATTGCAAATTTTGTGATTTACCAATTTTGTTGTGTGTAATTAGACGCATTAAAAGACAACTTTAGGAGTGCATTAATAGTAATGTAAAGTGCAAAAATCATGCTACTTTTGTGATGTAGTGAATATATTTGAATTAATCTGTTATTTTTTTTGGTCGGCAAATTAATCCATTATTATCCATGCTGATTATTTACAGGCTGAGCATGAGGCAATACTCAACAAGAGAGAAAATATGGATTCCACACTCACTTGGGATGAATATAAATCAATGCCTTTTTCACTTCAGGTATGTTAATTAGCCATCTAATTCGATGTGCCGTTTTTTTTTTTAAAGTGGAAAACCATTGAAATTAAGGCAGAAATTTTCATGGAATTTTTGTTCGAAGAATCATAATTTTGTGATCCATTAACTAATTGCTACTGTTTATCAATGACAGGTCATTAACGAAACACTTAGGTTGGCAAATGTTTCTCCGGGATTGCTTCGAAGAGCTACGAAAGATGTTCAAGTAAACGGTATACTAATAGAAGAAGTTAAAATTCGTAATTATTATAGCAGAGAGTATTACGAAAAGAGTGTTGATAATATCAAAACTGTTTTTGTTAATGTTAAATTTTGATTGCATAAAGGACCTGTACCATGTGCAGGATACGAGGCTATCCAACACGTGTAGGGCCCACGTGCATCTTGTCAGGTCCACATGTGTCTTTGTAACACTGACTCTAAAATTCGATTTCTCTCCCCAGGTTATACAATTCCAGCAGGTTGGACAATTTTGGTTGCCACTTCTGCTCACCAATTAAACCCTAGAATACAATGATCCATTGGCTTTCAATCCCTGTCGTTGGGAGGTGCATAATTCGGTCTTCAATAATTTTGTTTTTCAGATAAATTATTTCCATTTGAAAAAAAAGAAAGAAAGTGATTTTATAATATTGGTTGATGAAAATACAGGAGCTTGATTCAAGTGTTATTTCCAAGAACTTTACACCATTTGGTGGAGGAATGAGACAATGTGCGGGTGCAGATTTCACTAGGGCGTTCATGGCCACTTTTCTCCACGTTCTAGTCACCAAATACAGGTGATTCTGATTTTCCTTAATTCAAAAAAAAAAAAAAAGTTTTGTTGAGAAGTAGAGTATTCGATACAGAGGAAGGTGTATTCGAAAAGTGTCATATTTAATTAAGCATCATTTAAAATGGAACCAAAATTCTATTTTCTTAAGTAACTTTCACTCTCTTTCTCAATTAATTAATTTTATCTGTATAATATAAAAATTACAGAATTTCCCTGATTTTTTTTGTCACAATTTGTCAGGACCCAAACCCGTGGTTAAAGGTCTAATGACCCGCCAGTGAGTTTACATCACCCTAGGCCTATCATAATAAGATCAGTTTAGGGAATTTATAAAATCCTCACATCAAAATAATTTTCCTTAAGAAAGTTAGTAAGCTGCGAAAGCACAATTTCAATAGTTCCAACATATTCCAGAATTCTACGTGCAAAGATAAAAATAATTGCTTAACAATACCTGCAAATAACCATAGCATAACCTGACCGGAACAAGCCGGCTATCAAAATTCGTAAATCTTCAAGTCAAGTCCTCATAGCTCTATACTCTCATCAGAACAGTACTACTATTTAGGCATAAGATCTGATCACCAAAAAGACTCTGGCTTGAGAGTAAAGCCAAGACCAGCTATTGTTGTTAACCTGAAAAGTATGATTTTTGAAAAACTCCATAAGCCTAAGCTCGTATGAAACATGGCATATCCAGTAAACATGCTAAATCATGGATACAACTAACATCTTATAAAAAGTGTAGTCATACTCTTCAGTAATCAAACATGTAAAATGTACTTCCTTTCAAAGATAATCAAATCTCAAGTCCATATATAATAAAATGAATTCAAGCCTTTCAATAGACTTATGCTAAAAGCAATAAGTCTCAGTCATCAGTTCATTCACATAATGAAATCCAACTTTTCAACATAAAGCAGAAAACCATCATGATATTGAAAATATCACATTTCATAATACTCGTCGATTTCGCACATCTTTCATGAACAAGTTTCAACCAGAATCTAGAGGAGCGACCTCTAAAGTATAAAGGGAATGACGTCAAACCATCAGGATACCTGGTCAATATCCCTCAACCTTATAACTCCAAATCCACTTTGTCTGTTTAAAGTCCCAAGCACGGACACTTGTTCAGATGAATCGATAGAAAATATACAATTCATCAAGTCATTTAGCAAGTTAATAAATATTCATGATTCTACTTAGAAAAGATTTCCAAGATGTTTCAACAACAATAAAACGTTTAAACAAAACATGTAAACAAGATATGCATGTTTCACCTTGTTGTTCCTGAAGACGCAGCTAATCTATATTCGAGTCTTCACGTACCTCTTACTAACGATCACATGGCCCTAAAGAGAATGCCATGAACATAGAAGTATAAATAATACACGAAGTCCGAACATACATTCCAATTCTAGTTATCTAAGTCATGGCTTAGAGCCGATCTATTACTAGGGGTAAAATGGTCATTTACATTTTACGTTCCTAGTCAATCTATCCAAGAGTTATGAACTCAGATCTCTCATCTTATCAAATCTGGTCTAAAATCATAAATTACTCAAAACTCAAGTATAGAACTCAGTTTAAAAACGGTTAGGGCTAAAAATGTCATTTTAGCACACATCGTATGCCAAGGGCAAAATAGTCATTTTAAACCTCCTAACTACAAAGTGTAAAATTTAAGTATCCTAATTATTCAAAAATTATAATCCTGCATTTTTTACAAAAAAAAAATCAATAAGATTTTATACAAAGTCAATTTTTGGCGTAGAAACGCAACACAATGGATTAGAGGTTCAACAGCCTCAAATGGTAAAATAGTAAACACAATTCCACCTTAAGATCACATGAAATTTCTGGGTAAAAACTTAGTTTTGTCAAAAACTCTCAAAAACCTTCGCATGCAAGGTATTTTAAGAAATAAAAATACTCCCTTCGTCCCTTTTTAAATGTCCTGCTTCGTAACTCCAACTTATTAAAAAGACATCATCATTATACCTTTCAATCAACTTTTTCCTCCACTTTCCCTACTTACCCATCATCATTACACTTTTATTCACTAACTTTTCAAAATGGAATCTACTTTTAGGGATAAAATAGACAATTCACCAACTTTTACCCACTAACTTTACAAAATGGACACTTATTAAGGAACAGCCCAAAATGGAATACTGGACTGTAATAAAGGGACGGAGGGAGTAATACTTTGTTCATTTACTAAAATATGTCACCCTTTCTTTGAAAAATCATAACTTATTCACATAAGGTCCAAAAATACTCAAACCAATGCCCAAACTTGCGTAACATCCATATGTATCTACTGTCAAAAATTGAAAGATTAGTTATCAACCGAAAATTCTCCAGATTCAAAAGGACAAGCTGTTCTACAGAAAACAGGGCAGCGAAACGTAAATTATTATTCTCAGTAAAAATTTCAATCTCAATCTCTCTCTCTCTCTCTCTCTCTCTCTCTCTCTCCTCTTCTTTTCTTCTTTTTTTTTTTTTTTTGTTTCCTTTTCATTCCACTATATAGATACAATACACTATTATGAGTGTAATGAAAATCTATTAAGTAGATCTTTCCTAGGGTGCCACATGCCCACTTACTTGACACATGCTCAATCTAAAAGCATGCCAAGTGTTGGCTTGATCCCAATGACTAGCCATGCATGCATGGCTAGTTCCGGAGTGCAACTTGCGCGCGGCTCAAAAAATTGTACGGGTTCCGTACTCAAAAAAATATGAAATTCGCACAGTACCCTAAATAAATTATTCTAAGAATAACCCTATTCTCGGAATTTCAAAGAAAAATCCAGAACACTAAGATTTGAAATGCCTGACCAATTGACTTGTAAACTGTGTTTGAAACTCCGCCCGCGACCACTAATTAAAGTTAGTGACGAATTATCATTGTACTGGAGTAATATTTTTAACGTGAGGGCTCTCACACAATTGGAGGGAATACTTTGTATTTTTCATCAGGAAAAAAATAGTGTGTATTTTTAGAATGTAGTTTGAAAATCTCGGCCATTGTTTGGTTCAAGGGAAACGCTTGTAGCAGTTATTTTTCCCTTATTGGAAAACTAACATTTTTCGCTTTGCTATCCTTCAATAGGTGGGCGAAAATCAAGGGAGGAGACAACATTGGTCGAACACCGATGTTGAGTTTCGGAGGTGGAATTCATGTTAAGGTTTCAAACAAGTATGTTTGAAAATAGGTTGTACGTACGTCTATCTTCGATCACATGTATTGCTATAAAAATGAAGTGGGGCATTTGTAGATGATGACATTTTGTTGATGACGCTGCTGCAATAGTACTAGAACTTGTTTCACAATAAATTGATCATTGATGGTGAGCCTCTTAGACCAATTTTTATTGATTATAAGGAGCTAATTAACAAGAAAATGGGGATTTTGAATTTTTATGGCAGAAGAAGTACTAGTACACCCGGCCGGCCACTCTCTTAATTTCTTCTAAAATGGTCATTGCAGAACGAGAGTTAAATGGGCAAATATTTTGGTAGAATTGTTGACAGGCCGGGTCTGCATTTAATTTGTCATTAATTTGATCGATCGATGTTGTTTATTCACATTTACAATTGCGGGAAATAAGATTTTCTCCAAATTAAGAACATATATACTTCTCTTATATCTGTTCATCCACATGCCTTCTAGCACACAACTCATGAGAGGAGGGTCTTACGAAAAGTTATATCAAGTAAAATTGCATGGGGCCTTTATTATGGAAATGCTTAAACATACAACACGTATGACCAAATTAAGTTATCACTTTCCTAGTATTTGGATAATAAATAAATAATCTCCTTGTACTGATAATTAGGGCATCGGTTTTCTAAGTGCATGTTGTGGTACATACTGGTGTATCTCAGTATACCATGCATTTTGGATTTAGCACAAAACTATATAAAAATGTTCTAGGTAAACTATTTCTATGAAAACAAATTTTGTAAAACTTGACAAGCATTTTTTCCTTGGAAAAATTCTAAAAAAGCGCCTAAACTTTAAAGAACTTAACAAAAAAGCACCAGAACTTTAACTAATGACAAAAAGGCACCTAAACTTACCATTCCGTTAACAATAAAGCCCTGTCGTTCGATTCCGTCAATTTGTAACAGATGGAGTTAACGGAATGCAGTAACCTTTCTATTTTTTTTACTTTTTACTTTCAAAAATTACTTTTATCTCTTTTCTTTTTTTTTTTGTAGTAAATAAATAGGCAATAAAGTTCTTTATTTATTACTATTCATAAAAATTACTTTAATCCGATTTTTATTACTTGCAAAAATAACTTTAACTCCCCTTTTTTTACTTTCAAATTTTACCTCTCTCTCTCTCTCTCTCTCTCTCTCTCTCTCTCTCTCTCTCTCTCTCTCTCCCTCTTTATTTTTTTTAAGAAATTCGACCCCACATCACCAATCAACTCCACAACCAACCGCCAAATCTAGAGCCCCAATTTAAGAATTTTAAAATAACTTTTTATTTAACCTTTATTTTATTTTTTACTTTTTACTTCCAAAAATTACTTTTAACTTTTTTTTAGTAATAAATAATTATGCAATAAAGTTTTTTTTCTTACTATTTTCCAAAACTTACTTTCACCCCAGTTTTTTTTAACTATTTACGAAAACTACTTAACCCCATCTTGTTTTTTTAAACTTTCAAATTTTACCTTTTCCTCACTCTCTCCTTTTTTTTTTTAAAAAAAAAAATTTGACTACACACCACCAATCAACCCCACACCCAATCGAAAGGGAAATTTCGGATTTTCCCAAAATTCAAACACTAAATCACGTAGAGAGAGAGAGAGAGAGAGAGAATTTTAACGTAAAAAATGGGGAAATTTTATTTTTTTAATAGTAAAAAACGGGTTAAAGTAATTTTTGATAAATAGTAAGAAAAAAATGCTATTGCGTATTTATTTACCACTGAAAAAGGAAAGAGTTAAAAGTAATTCTTAAAAGTAAAAAATAAAAAAAAAACCCGGCTTGGTTTTGGGGTTGATTGGTGGTGTGGGGTCAAATTTCTGGAAAAAAAGAAGAAGAAGAGAGAGAGAGAGAGAGAGAGAGAGAGAGAGGAGAAAAGGTAAAATTTAAAAGTAAAAAAATAGGGTTAAAGTAATTTTTAATAAATGGTAATAAAAAAATCTTTATTGCATAGTTATTTATTACTTAAAAAAGAGTTAAAAATAATTTTTTGAAGTAAAATGTTTAAAAAAGAAGAAGGTTAATGCCTTCCGTTAGCTCCATCAATTACAAATTGATGGAATTAGATGGCGGGGGCTTTATTGTTAACAAAATGGTAAGCTCAGGTGTCTTTTTATCATTAGTTAAAGTCTGGGTGTTTTTTTGTAAAGTTCCTGAAAGTTCACGGGTTGCTTTTAAAAAATT